>NC_081290.1:82265000-82890000 GCF_030435805.1 Mustela lutreola
TGCAAACCACATAGCCAACAAAGAACTAGAATCCAGAATATATGGAGAACACTTAAAACTCAATAACTAAAATAAATAAATAAATAAATAAATATTTTTTACAAATCCAACAATTCATTTAGAAAGCAGGCAAAAACCATGACCATATTTCCTAAGGAGGATGTACAGAAGGCAAATAAGCACATGAAAAGTTGTTCAACATCATTAGTCATCAGGAAAATAATGCAGATTTAAACCATAATGCTATATCACAACACTTATTTCAGAATAACCAAAATAAAAAATAGTGGCAACATATAATGCTGGCAAGATGTGGAGAAATTGGATCACGTATACATTGCTGGTGGGGATGTAAACTGCTCTGCTCCCTCTTGAAAAGAGTTTGGCAGGTTCTTATAAAACTAAACATGCAACTATCACAAGACCCAGCAATGGCACTCTTAGGCATTTATCTTAGAGAACTGAAAACTTACGTTCACATAAAAGCCTGTACACAGATGTTCATAACATCTTTACTTGTAACTGCCCTGTACACAGATGTTCATAGCATCTTTACTTGTAACTGCCCCAAACTGGAAACTATTCAATGAGTGAACAGTAAACAAACAATAGTATATAGATATTATAAAAGAGTACACTCCAATTAAATAAACAAGCAAACAAAACGAACCATTGATAACATACACAAATCTCCAGGTATTTTTGCTAAGTTTAAAAAACCAAACCCAAAAGTTATAGACCATATGTTTCCATTTCTATACATTCTTGAAATGACAAAATTACAAAAATGGAGTTGATTAGCAGTTAACAAGGGATAGTGAAAGGGTCAGGGAAGAAGGGAGGGATATGTGAGTATAGAAGTGTAATATGAAAGATCCTCGTGGTGTTGGGAATGTTATACATCGGGGTGCCTGGGTGGCTCAGTTGGTTAAGTGGCTGCCTCCGCCTCAAGTCATGGTCCCAGGGTCCTGGGGTTAAGTCCCACATTGAGCTCCTTGTTTGGCGGGAAACCTGCTTCTCCCTCTGCATGCCAATCTCCCTGCTTGTGCTCGCTTGCTCGCTCTCTCTTTTTCTCGCTCTCACTAACTCACTCTCTCTCTCTGTGTCTCAAATAAATAAATATAATCTTTTTTAAAAAATAAAAAATAATAAATAATAAAAATTAAAAAGGAGGGGCACCTGGGTGACTCAGTGGGTTGGGCCTCTGACTTGGGCTTAGGTCATGATCTCAGGGTCCTGGGATGGAGCCCTGCATTGGGCTCTCTGCTCAGTGGGGAGCCTGCTTCTCCCTCTCTCTGCCTGCCTCTCTGCCTACTTGTGATCTGTCTCTCTGTCAAATAAACAAATAAAAATCTTAAAGAAAAATAAAAAACAAAAAAGGAAATGTTATATATCTTGATTATATCAATGTTAATGATATTGTAGATAAATGCATGGCACAATGATACTATACCATAGTTTTGCATAATGTTATGATTGGGAGAAACTGGGTAAAGGGTACCCAGGATCTCTTAGCATTCTTTTCTTTTCTTTTCTTTCTTTTTTTTTTTTTTTTTTGACACAGAGAGACAGACAGTGAGAGAGAGGATACAAGCAGGGGAAGTGGGAGAGAGAAAAGCAGGGTTCCCGCTGAGCAGGGAGCTGGATCCCAGGATGCTAGGATCATGACCTGAGCTGAAAGCAGACACTTAACGAATGAGCCGCCCAGGCATACCTCTTAGCATTATTTCTCAAAACTGCATGATCATTCTGCAATTATCCTAAAAGTAAAAGTCAAAGTTAAAAACTATATAACTAATTAGAAGAAAAAAAAATTTTTTTAAAGATATTATTTATTTATTTATTTGACAGAATGAGAGAGAGAGAGAGAGAGAGATAGTGAGAGAGGAAACACAGGCAGGGGGAATGGGAGAGGGAAAAGCAAGCTTCCCTCAGAGCAGGGAGCCCAGTGTGGGACTTGATCCCAAGACCCTGAGATCATGACCTGAGCTGAATGCAGACACTTAACGAAAGAGCCACCCAGGCACCCAGAAGAGAAGAAAAAAATAGACTCTTACACATTCCTAGAAAGTAACCTAAAAAGCAAAGGAATTTCTTTATGTCATTCAATAGAGCTGCACAAATGAAAAATTCATTTGGCTGTATGATTATGCTGATGTATACGTTCCTAAAACTTCTGTTCTGTACCTTTTCAGTAGTGGTAGATACAATATAAGCAGGGTTGTGTAGGTAGGAAAAGAAAAGAGCATTGAAAATCGAAAAACAAAACAAAACAAACCTAGAGTGGTTCCTCCCAGAGCCCTTTATAAATATTATCTGTCACCTGGCTTTCTGTGTTCTCCCCAAATGGCCAATAGGAATGAATAACTATACCCTTTTTATGGCAGAGACCCGCCAGAGCCCTAAGGACAGAGAAAGAATCCAAGCCTTGCCTCATATCAGCCAAATCTTACTTAATCTCTTGCACATATTTCTCCACCCCAGTTCCTAGGCTTCACCCTGGATGCCCTTCCCATCCTCCCAGAATCCCGCTGCCCTAGCAGCCCTGCTCCCCAGAGCAGATCAGCCATGCAGGCATCTAATAGATCAACGCCTGACTTCCACTTGAGGGTCAAGCCCACTAGGTCATTCTGTAACATTCATCTTAGTTTTAAAAACATGAGAGGGACATTGTTGGCAAAAATCCAGGCATAATGAATTCTATGTTCTAGAAACAGAGAAACTTGAACTATTTCAATTTGAAAGTAAGAGCTGGCAGGAAACCAACAGAGCAAAGTCCTCTGGGAGAAAAAACAAAACAAAACAAAACAGGCTGGTTAGTTAACTTGTAGGTCTGTAAGGTGGGCAGATTTCTTTAAAAAGCAAACAAAGCAATTTTAGACTTGAGAGACTTAATTGGCATCCAAGGCCAAGAATATGAATAATGTTATATAAAAACCTTGCTCAAGTGAGAATTCTGCAATCGAAGCATTCTTACTCTAATAGCTAATGTTTAAGGGAAAAGAATACAGAAAAGGATATTTATTTATCTACTCATACATTATATACCATTCATTGTACCAAGATATAAATTTCATCTTTTTGTTTCTTTGTTTTTAAAGATTTATTTATTTGAAAGAGAAAGTACATGAGCAGGGGGAGGGAGAAGCAGACTCCCCTATACTGCAGCACCCCAGGATCATGACCTGAGCTACAGACAGATGCTTAGGGGCACCTGGGTGGCTCAGTCCTTAAGCGTCTGCATTCACCTCAGGTCATGATCCCAGAGACCTAGGATTGAGCCCCACACTGGGCTCCCTGCCCAGCGGGAAGCCTGCTTTTCCCTCTCCCACTCCCCCTGCTTGTGTTCCCTCTCTCTGTCAAATGAATAAATAAAATCTTAAGAAAAAAAAAAAGACGCTTAACTGACTGAGCCACCCAGGCATCCCTCATCTCTCTTCTCTCTCTCTTTTTTTTTTTTTCAGGGAAGTAAGGATTGATGCTTTTTAGAACTTCTTTAAGAAAACAGAGCCAAGCTGCTTTGGTAGGTTCCAGACAATGCCAGGGTATTCTTACATCATTGTATCACTGATGCATCCTCCATCAATAAAATGAGAAACTTACTATGTATAAGGTAAAATTAAGGAACTAATAATGGCTTAATAGCAATTCTAGATCATTTTGGTAATGAAGGACAGGAATAGCATATGTAAATAGAATTTAAAAACAATAAAAAATCTATATGTTTTAACCCTTTCCCTTTCTCATACCCCTCCCTGTCCACCCTAGAATATTATCAGTGAAATGAAAGAAAGGCACACAGGAAGAAAAAACAACAAAGCAAAGAACCTGGGGAAGCTATAACTATGTAATCTTCTCTCTCCTTTCAAAATATAAGCATCATTGTAAGCATCACTGGAAAAGACATATTTATGTATAAAATGTGCCCATTTCTGGGTTATTAATTTTATTACAGCAAAAAAGGGAAACAGTCTAATGACCAAAAATAGGAAAATGTTGGGGTACCTGGCTGGCTCAGTCAGAAGAGCATGTGACTGTTGATTTCTGAGTCTTGAGTTTGAACCCCATGCTGGATATAGAGATGACTAAAGCAAATAAGTAAATAGCCTTTAAAAAATCAGAAAATGTTTAAGGAATTTCTGACATGTTGACTGACAGAATGTTTTATAGCCTCTAAAAGAATTCATATTTTTAAATCATAACAATTAGAGAGTGATTTGCCTACTAATAGTGGAAACAATAAAGGGGACTCTCATATAATGCCAGTAGAAACATGAATTGCTATAGCCTTTTGGGAAAGTAATCTGGCAAGATTTTTTAAAATTAAAAATACATTATTCAGATAGACTTGATGAAGGGAAAGAGTATTTATTCATTTATTTTTAAATATTTTTATTTATTTATTTGACAGAGAAAGAAAAACAGCGAGAGAGGGAATAAGCAGGGGCAGAAGAAGAGGGAGAAGCAGGCTCCCCACTGAGCAGGAAGCCCAATGTGGGGCTTGATGCCAGGACCCTGGGATCATGACCTGAGCTGAAGGCACACACTTAACGACTGAGCCACCCAGGCGCCCCAGAAAAGATTATTTAAAAGCAAAAATAAACAAAAGCGAGTAAGGACTATGCCATGGAATCCTCTTATACAAATGTGGAATAATTTTCATGGAAGTAATCCAAACTGAAAGTTTACTTCCAACTACCTGACCATAATGTCTCTGGGTTCCTGTGAGATCCTCAAGCCTTGTCCTTCTCTTTAATACAGCCCTCTGGGCAATACCGTCTCTTACTTGGCAACAACTCAGGGATATTTATGGACCACCCGTAAAGTACAGTCTTCCTAGACTCTTTCTTCACTCTCTTTCTCCTCCTTCCCTATACAATTAATCACCAAGTCTAGAAAACTCTGAATTTGCAATGTGTCTCCCACTTGTCCCTTTCTCCTATTCCTACTTCCTCTAACCTGACACAAACTGTATTACCTTTCACTTGAATTATCCAATGGTTATAATTGGTTTTCCTTCCTCCAAAGCTCTCCCTGCTCCAAGGTACTTTAGAAACTGTAATCAAAGCAATCCTCCACGAAACTATAGCCATGATACTCTCTTGCACAGAGCAGTTGATGCCTCCTTTTTGGGTAGAGAGCAAACCTCAGTATCTTCAACACAACATTGCAGGTCTTCAAGCACCTGGCTTTAAACATGGCCTGAACCTGCAACCCTAGTGTCTTGATGTACTGAATTAGTGTACTGGGTTAACGTCTCTCCCCAAATTCATGTTGACCTGGAACCCCAGAATCCAGCCTTATTTGGAAATAAGGTCTTTGCAGAAGTAATTAGTAAGGTGAAATCTTGCTAGATTGGGGTGGGATAAATCCAATGACTGGTGTCTTATAAGAAGGCCATGTGAAGTTACAAAGAGACATACAGAAGGAAAATGGCCATGTGCAGATAGAGGTAGAAATTAAAGGGATATAGCTATAGGCCAGAAAATGCCAAGGATTGCCAGAAGCCACCAGAAGCTAGAAAGAGTGAAGGAAGGATTCCTCCCTGGAACCTTTACAGGGAGCGTGACACTGCCGCACACCTTGATTGCAGACTTACACCTTCCAGAACTGGGAGAATAAATTGTGTGTTTTTTTTTTTTTTTTTTAAGGATTTTATTTATTCATTTGACAGACAGAGATCTCAAGTAGGCAGAGAGGCAGGCAGAGAGAGAGGAGGAAGCAGGCTCCCTGCCGAGCAGAGAGCCCGATGCGCGGCTTGATCCCAGGACCCTGGTATCATGACCTGAGCTGAAGACAGAGGCTGTAACCCACAGAGCCACCCAGGTGCCCCTAAACTGTGGTTCTAAGCCACCAAGTTTGAGGTCATTTGTTAGAGCAGCCCTAGGAAACTAACACAACTGGCTAGGAGATTTTTGGTGGCTAACAACCATAACAAAAATCTAAAAACCTCAATTTAGCTTAAAGAAAAAGAAATTTACCACAAAGATACTGCTGTATTTCAGGCAACCAAGAGCAGAAATGCAACTGAGCTTCAGGAATGTCCAAAATCAGAGAAACAAAGGCCACCAGTTTCTCTGTGACATTTTTTTCCCCTTTGTATCTGTTTCATTTCTTTCTCTTCCCACTTTTTCTTATTTTTTCTCCCTCTTCCTACATTTCTCAAGGTCACAGTCATCAACAACTGCAAAGTTTACTTCCTGGTACCCCAAAAGATATTGACTTTTTTTTTTTTAAGATTTTATTTATTTATTTGACAGAGAGAGAGAAAGAGAGAAATCACAAATAGCCAGAGAGGCAGGCAGAGAGAGAGGGGGAAGCAGGCTCCCCACTGAGCAGAGAGACCAATGAAGGGTTCAATCCCAGGACCCTCAGATCATGACCTGAGCTGAAACAGAGGCTTAACCCACTGAGCCACCCAGATACCCCTGAAATTGACTATTTTTGTCTCACTTTTTGTTCCAAAATTCCCAAGGAAGAATAGATAATCCTTTTGGGTCAGAATTCAGCCTCATTTACCAACCAGTGATCAGAAGATGATTCCTCGAAAGATCATGTGATCCTATAGCCCCAAGAAGATGATTTTCACAGAAATCATGTAGATAAAGTGGATCTAGGAAGGAGAGGGGAAAAAGAACCACTGGTGCCTTGATACTCATGCTTCCCTTTTCCTAGAAATTCCATTTTCTCTCATTCTTTATCCCTGCTTACTGAAATCACGTCTTTTAAAGTCTAGCTTAAATGTCACCTTTTCCACAAAATACGTTGGTCTCTACCATTAGACCATGAATCCCCAAAAGCAGAAACCCATAGATCTTATTCTTTCCTATATCCCTTCCCCTAATGGAAATTTGTGGCTATCCCTTGAACCCTTCTTGTATCTATTCATTTGGGATCCATGCCACCCTAGGACTCTGCTGGAACCTCCTTTACAGCATTTGCCATCTTCTGGCTTCTACTGGAGACACTTCTAAACAGGTTTTCTCCCTCTCTGAGGTGTCCGCTCCTTGTAGATGAAGTCCAGTACTTTGTATATAACTGTCAGATGGTAGTTCTTTGTTAAATATAATTCCCCATCTCTACCCTCTCAAAAATTCAATTAACAGTATGTAAAGTTCATTTTAATTGAAATACAGGTACATATACAACATCAATGTATTTTTGTCCTCAGCAAATGACCTAGCTTTGATCGTTTTCCTCACATCATAGACTCAAACCACACTTTGTTGCATAATATAGTGAAGTCCTTAGAGCTTAACGCCCTAAAGAAAGACATCCCAAGAAGCCCATCCCTCCAGGCCTGTGAGTGCTTAGATTGTTGGAAACCCCTGGAGCTGCCAGGCCAGCTGGCCACCCAGGGGTGGGATTGGGGATGCTTATCCAAGCTGGGTAGGGCAGGGAGTAGAGGTGACTGCACTGTGCCTGGGTGAGAGATCGCTGTGCCCTGCAGGTGGTAAGGGCAGGGCGAGGGTGGGCAAGGGAAGGCCTCCAGGGAGAAATCCGGACTGGGAGGTTGTGGCCACTGGTCAGGCAGTGCAGTGGATGTTAAAACCCATGCAAAGGGCAGTAGGGCTGGGAAAATGGTGCCATTGCAGAGAGAGGCCACCCTGCTCTCTGGCATCTAAAAGGATCCCTCACCCCTCCCCCGCAACAAGTTGGGGACTTCTGAGGCTCCCTTCCTGCACCTTAATGCCATCTCAGACTAAGAGCACAAACTGGGAAAGACAGACACAAGGGTTGATAGGAAATTTAAGAGTACTCCTGCCCATAAAACAGCTGGGTAGGGGGTTCAGATGTAAGATCAGTTAGAGTCCCTTTAAAACTTCAATATGACAACCAAAAACAAAATGTGGGACTGTGCCACCCAAAATTAATCAATGTTTGTCCATACTTTTGTTTTATATTGATAAGTCATATGACTACAATGTGATGAATTTGCAGATCCTATGTCCAGGACCTCTCGCAGGTTTATACTGTACCCTTTGCTTAGTCCCGCAGGTCAGTTTGAAATCCCTCAGACAATCAGAGAGCAAGTTAATAAAGAAAGACCATCATGCCATGTGCTTACCTTCTTTGGGGAGAACAAGAATCATGCTGTGAATTGGCCTGAAGGCCAGTACAGCTCTTATCACATGCACCAAGCACAGTGAGGACAAGGGAGGTAGATGGGGAGACAGACGGGGAGACAGACGACTGACAGGGACTCGGCATGCCTTCCTGCTTCCCTCCCCTCCTCGGTCTGGCCCTGGCAGGGAGGAGCTCCTCCAGGTGGACCCGCTCAGCTCATCAGCCAAAATCTCTCTTCCTCCCTTTCCCTACTTACCACTCAAGAGAATCTCTTCACTCAAGGGTGACTTTGGTGCATAGAAAAACTATTCAGAATTTACTTTTGTTTAGAAAATTAATAATTGACTTTACAAAGTTAAAATCTATGGATAGTTTTCTGTAAGCTTAGAGATTCAATGTGTACATTTTATAGATATAGCTAAATTCAACTTTTAAAAAAAATTTTTTATTTTTTATAAACATATAATATATTTTTATCCCCAGGGGTACAGGTCTGTGAATTGCCAGGGTTACACACTTCACAGCACTCACCATAGCACATACCCTCCCAATGTCCATAATCCCACCCCCCCTTCTCCCAACCCCCCTCCCCCCGGCAACCCTCAGATTGTTTTGTGAGATTAAGAGTTACTTATGGTTTGTCCCCTCCCAATCCCATCGTGGAGAAAGGGGAATTGTCCTACACTGTTGGTGGGAATGCAAGCTGGTGCAACCACTCTGGAAAACAGCATGGAGTTTCCTCAAATTGTTGAAAATAGAACTACCCTATGACCCAGAAATTGCACTACTGGGTAAATAAATACCCTAAAGATACAAACATAGTGATCTGAAGGGGCACGTGCACCCGAATGTTTATAGCAGCAATGTCCACAATAGCCAAACTATGGAAAGAACCTAGATGTTCATCCACAGATGAATGGATAAAGAAGATGTGGTATATATACGCAATGGAATACTGTGCAGCCATCAAAAGAAATGAAATCTGCCATTTGCGATGACATGGATGGAACTAGAGGGTATCATGCTTAGCGAAATAAGTCAAGCAGAGAAAGACAACTATCATATGATCTCCCTGATATGAGGAAGTGGAGATGCAACATAGTGGGTTAGGGAGTAGGAGAAGAATAAATTAAACTTTTAAAAAAGATATTATTTATTTATTTGACAGAGATTGCAAGTAGGCAGAGAGGCAGGCGGGGCGGGGTGTGGGGGGGGAAACAGGACTCCAGTGAGCAGAGAGCCCGACACAGGGCTTATCCCAGGATGCTGAGATCACGGCCCCAGCCGAAGGCAGAGGCTTAACCTACTGAACCACCCAGGACCCCCTAAAACATTTTTTTAATTTACTTATTCTCATCATAGCACATACCCTCCCCAATGTTATTTCTATTTATTTTAGATAGACTGTATATCCAACATGGGATGTAGTTGGATGTAGTTCATGACCCCGAGATCAAGAGTTGCATGCTCTATGGGCTGAGCCAGCCAGGGGTCCCTAGATATAACTAAATTTAGACAATCAGTTTTAAGGGGGGTTTTGGTTAATGTTGGGTCACATTTCCAAATTTACTTAACTAACCTATTTTAAGTATTCTTTAACAATTATTTATTTATTTATTTGAGAGAGAGAGAAATCACAGGTAGGCGAAGAGGCAGGCAGAGAAAGAGCGAGAGGGGTTGGAGGGAGCAGGAAGCAGGCTCCCTGCTGAGCAGAGATCCTGATGTGGGGCTTGATCCCAGGACCCTGAGACCATGACCTGAGCAGAAGGCAGAGGCTTAACCCACTGAGTCACCCAGGCGCCCTATTTTAAGTACGTTAACTGCATTTATAAATTTAACATATTCAATTTATTTTTTAAAATACTTTATAGTTGTTTGACCAAAAAAAAAAAAAAAAAAAACTCCCCAAAACAAAAGAAACCTTTCCAAATACTTAAGTAATTCATATATATCTAATGAATTAATCTTATAAATACATCAACATTAAGTTCTTTTAAATGTCTAATATTACATTCACATTTGAAAATTTTCCATTTAAAATCACAAATATAGATAATTTACTTAGATTACATATTTTAAATAAACTCTATACATATAATGTGTTATTCTAATAGGTCATATTCTCTTGAACATCATAAAAAATTAAAATACTTAATGGACAGATTTCTTTACACGAAAATACAAATACAATGTGTTTGATTTTCCTGAACATTTCTACATTTAGTTGTAAATTTTCCCACTGTTTAAAAACATTCTTATTGCTTTTTTAAAAAGTTTATTTTCCTCTAATTCTTTTGAGCATATCGTCCAAAGTTGGTTGAATTGCATATGAGGTTTGAAGCCACAAATGTCTACGGGAATTCTGCTCCTGACACCACTACCAGAGTGAGTCCCTTTATACTCTTAATATATCATAAACTCAAAAACATAAAAAGAGAGCTGCCTGTCACCAGTATTTCCAAATTGCTTGCACTGATTCTCACCTCTTGTTAGTTACTTCCCAGGGTAGATGCTTCCATTCTAACCAGGACTCACCTGTGTAATCAATAAGATATTGTGGAAATGATGCAGAGTTCCTTCTGAAGCTAGGTCATAAAAGACATTGCTTCTATCTTGTGTGCTCCTGGGTCATTTGCTCTGGAGGAAGCCAGCTACTCATACAACCTTGCGAAGAGTTCTGTGTGGTGAGGAATTGAATCCTCCTGCCAATAGCCAGTGTTAACGTGTGATGTGTATGAGTCACCCATCTGGAAAACAGATCCCCCAGCCCCAGTCAAGCCTTCAGCTAACTGTAGCCCTGACTGACACTAAGACCAAGCAGGTGCTTCCTGCTCAAAACACAAAAACGCCTGCTCCCAAATTCCCGATCCATAGAAACTGTGAGATAATAAACATTTACTATTGTTTAAAGCCTCTGAACTTTGAGAGATTTTAAGTAGCAGTAGGTAACTAATACAGAATGGTCCTATCAGCCACACCTCTGAATCTAAAGCATATCATTATCTCATTTTAAGTCTACTAGCTCCTATAAACCTCCACTCATGTGCCTACACCATTTGCTTAGATTAAACTATTTATTGCTTCATCTCATCCGGATCCCCCCCCCCCATTCTTTCTATCTGTTTGATCCACAATTATAGACATTAAAGTATGTCGAGCTCTGTGTCTCATAGCCTATTGCTGACTCTATTATCACAACTTAAAGGAACAGCATTCTATTGCCACTTATCATCATAGTTTCATAGTTAAAATGTCCATGAAGTCTAATAAACATCTCAGGCTTAACACGCCTAAAAAAGAACCGTCAATTTTCCTCCCCCCAGCCTACTCTTCTTCGTTTTCCACAGCTCTGTAGATGGCATCATCAACAACCCAGATCTAAAATCTAAGTCCTTCTTGATTCTCTCGTCTTCTCATGCAATCATCAATGAGGTTCTACCTCTAGAACATATCATGAATTTGTTAACTTCTCTTCATCTCTATTCCTATCAGCCTAGATTAAGCCATCATCTTTCACCAGGACACTACAAATAGCCTTCCAACTGTAATCCCTGCTCTATAAATATTCACTTACAGGTCTTGGCATGACATATTTTATGTCTCTTGAGTAAATATCTAGAAGTGAGCTTGCTGAGTCATATGCTAAGTGACTACTTCATTTTAAAAGAAATTGCCAAACTATTTTGCATTTCCACCAATAAAATATGAGAGTTCCACATTCAGTTTTCCACATCTTATTTAGTACTTGGTATTGGTTTCTTTTGCCTTTTTTTTTTTAAGCCACTCTAGTTGGTGTGTAGTAGTATTCTCCCCCCTTTTTTTTTACTGAGGCAAAATTCACATACAATGAAATGTAATGATCCTAAGTTTTCAATGAGTTTTGATAAAAGCATACATTTATGTAATCAAGATGTAGAACATTTCCATTACCCTATTTAATTTCCTAGTAACCCCCTTCCAGCGAGTTCTTATCCACTAGAGGCAGCCACATCTGATTACTATCACCATAGATTAGATTAGTTTTACTTGTTTTTCTTCTTAAACCTCATAAGAGGAATAGTATACATATACTGTTTTGTATCTGGTTGGTTTTCTTAATATGCAATGGTTTTGAGATTCACCCATGTGATGGCCTGTATCAAGAGCTCTTTATTTTTATTGCTGAATAGTATGTTATTGTATGAACATATCACAATTTGTTTATCCATTCACCTTTTGATTGACATCTGGGTTGTTTCCAGCAATTCCATTCCTAGGTATTTACCCAGGAGAAATGAAAGCATATGTCCACAAAAAGATAGTAGTAATAGCCTGCCTCCTCTCTTGATTCACTACAATTCACTCTCCATTACAGCAGCTAGAGGGATCTTTTAAATAAATTACTCAAATCCCATCACTCTTCTGCTTAATACCCTTTAGTGATTTCCTATCCCACTTAGGAGAAAACACAAATCCCCCACCATGGCTTGTGAAGCCCAGACATCACTGATTTTCAACCTCTGGCAACTTTTGATGGCTGGACCCCACCTCAGGCTAAGTGAAAGAGAATCCCTGGAGGAGGGCCCCACATAGTTTTTAAAGCTTCCCAGGAGATTCTAAGAGGCCTCCATGTTTTTCAGGTCCTGCCAGCATGACCTGGTCTCTGGCTCTCCCCCTTTATCTCACATCACTCTCCCCATCAGGTGCTATAATCCAGCCACACTGGCCTCCTTTCAGCCCTCTGAACACAGCAATTTCATCCCTACCTCTGGGGCTTTGTACTAGTGTTTCTTCTGCCTGGAATGTTCTTTAGATCTTAGTGGGACTGGTTCTTTCTTGTGAGTCAGGTCTCAGCTGAAATGTCACCTGCTCAAAGGGGCTTTTCCTGCCCACCCAGTCTAAAGGAGGTGCATTCTAGCATTTTACACTTTTTCAAATACACTACATCACACTTACTTCTGACACTGTCTTGTTCATGTACTTTTGTGTGTGTTTATTGTATGCCACCCCTTTCTAAAATGTAAACCCTGTGAGAACAGGGAACTTTCCTGTCTTGCTCTCTACCATATCCCTAGTATTTATAACCATGTCTGACACATAATAAGGGTGTAATAAATATTTGTTGAAGGCACAAAGGGATACATGTATACATATTGTAGTTGATTTATAGGGGAAAGGAGAGATTCTAGCCTGAGCAAATTAAGTCCAGGTTCTTGAGTACAATGGGACTAAAGGCAGAGGTTGTTTTTGGCTTCTACTCTCATCTTTAGCCCTAACTTCATGCTCTGTACATCATAGGTACTCAGTGATTATATTTCTATTAACAGTGAAGTGACTATGATCTGCTTTGAGGGACTTGAGGGGATGTGGGAGGAGAGGGTATGGAGTATAGTGTGTGAATGGGGATTAGGGGATCATGAGAAAGGAGACTGAAGTGTATTTATGCCTTTATCCTCACTTTAGGGAACTGTCATCAATTCAAAGCATGAAATTCAATTTATTCTATGTTAGCCAACTGGCTTTCAAAACATCATTCTACTCTATATGTGATTTCTCTTTATAAGCCAGGCAATATGTTAAAGCAATGTTTTAAAGAAATTTAAAAAGAAAAGGAACAATATCAGGAAGAAGAGAAGAGGAAACAAGGAAGAATTCAGGAACACCTTTATTATTAGAAGCACAATACTAAGCACAATACTAAGCATGTTCAAGCATTTACTTATTTATCACAACCCTACACAAAATAAATATAATTATACTCATTTTACCGATGAGGAAATGGAATAAAATTTAGAGAAAAGTTACGTCTCTTTTAAATATTCTTACAACTTACCTGTTATAAGATTGGATAAAAATATACAAGACATATTCACTTAATATATAGATGACGTTAACAATGGAAAAGCCACCTAATATAAGCAGGAGAGACCAAAGAGTCAAACTGATCTTGTCAGGCTAGCCAGCTTGACTGAAACTGAAGGTAAGATACAATACAGGGCATAAAATGTAAATCCTGCAGTCAGCTGCACAGGTGCAGAAAATTTATCTGGAGTTTTTTGTTCATTTGTTTGTTTTTATTTATTCATCTGAGAGAGAGCACGAGCAGGGGGTGGAGTGGTGGAGGGGCAGAGGGAAAGGAAAAAGCAGACTCCCAACTGAGCAAGGAGCCCCATGTGAGACTCCATCTTAGCACCATGACATCATGACCTAAGCCCAAGACAGACACCTAACCGACTAAGCCACCCAGGTGTCCCTGGAGTTTTTGTAAAATAAATAAATAAATAAATAAAATGGTGTCAGAATGGTGAAAATCAAAAATGCAATAAACAACAAGTGAAGGTGAGGAAATGGAGAAAAAAGAAACCCTCACACACTGTTGGTGGGCATGGAAACTGATGCAGCCACTGCAGAGGTTCCTTAAAAAGTTAAAAACAGAGTTATCCTATGACTCAGTGATCCAGTAATCGCACTACTGAACATTTACCTAAAACATACACGAACACTAATTCAAAGAGATACATGTGCCCCCATGTCTATTGCTGCATTATTTACAGTAACTCAACTATGCAAACAGGCCCAGTGTCCACCAATTGAATGAATAAAGAAGTGTGATGTGTGTGTGTGTGTGTGTGTGTGTATACTGAGATATATATACACACACACACACATATATAATGGAATATTACTCAGCCATAAAAAAGAATGGAACCTTGTCATTTGCAACAACATGGTTAGAGCTAGAGAGTACATGCTAAGCAAAATAAGTCAGAGAAAGACAAATACATGATTTCATTCATTTGTGGAATTTAAGAAACAAAACAAATGAACAAAGGGGTAAAAGAGACAGAGAGAGAAAGGAAAACAAACCAAGAAATAGGCTCTTAACTGTAGAGAACAAACTGATGGTTACCAGAGGGGCGTGGGTGAGGGGGCTGGGTGAAATATATGATGGGGATTAAGCAGTGCATTTATCATATCATGATGAGTCCTGAATAATGTATAGAATTGTTGAATCATACTATACACCTGAAACTAATGTAACACTGTGTGTTAACTATATGGAATTAAAATTAAAAACAATAAAAAAAGAATGAATAAATAAAACTTGTGGACTGCTAGTTTAATGTACAGTAATAGTAGATGCTTAAAACGCAAATAGAACAACCCATAAGTATTTCATGATGGCCCTTACCTTACGACTTCTTTTTGTACTTATCACCAGAGATATTTAAAAATCCTCTACTCTCCTGGCTTTGGTTACATCTGATTATCTTTCTGTCTCTGAAGCAGATCCTCATTAATACTAACATGAATAATACAATAGCCCTCATTTATTAAAGGTTCTGGGCCAGCTACACACAGTATTGTGTTTAATCCTCCCTCTTGACAGCGCTAATGAAATAGGCATAATTAGTCCCTCCATTTTCTAGATGAGAAAACTTAGGTGTAGAAAATCTAAGTGATTTTTCTCCAGGTCAGACAGATGATGAGGTTAGTAGCATCCAACTCCAACAGTCTGACTTAGAGCATATGCTCTTCACCTTATACCACAGTTTCTTTCTGTGCTTCCTTTTTCTTTGCTCACTCAAGTGTCCATGTTCCTCAGAGTCCAGTCCTTAGTTCTTAGCTCAGCTTACTTTATTGCCTCTATGGTTAATCACCAGTAGACGTGAGATTTCCTCTTACAATTTCTGCACTGATGAATCCCATAGCTGCCCCTCGTAGTTGCTCACCCAACAGCACTTACCCTCCCACTTTCTTTCCTACTGGTAGGCACCTCTGTGAGCTTTAGAAGAGGCTGGACCCCAAAGAAGGAATCATGATCACTTAAAACCAAACATGATGCTCTGTCTTCCTCCATCCCCAGCTTTCTAGTGACTGGTTTAAGCACTGGGAGAAAGTCAACTGAGGAAATTTTGAGAAAAGTTATCTTGGCTCTTAAACACGCATTAACTGATAATCTGTCTTCTATCACTTTGGTGTGTCTGTTTATGTCTAGAACTAAGGTAGCTGTCTTCCAGACTTTAATAATTTTTAAGAAAATTTTAACATTTTTTTTAAATTTTAAAAATAATTTTAAAGAACGTGAAGGGCTTCTGAGAACAAAATGTTTGAGAACTCTTGCCTATAAATGCCGGAATCATCCCTCACCAGGATCTATTTGAATAATTTCTGGAATGTTTTTTCTGCTCCTGATTTGTCCATGGCCAATCACAATATCCCCTTTCCCTACATCGCTTCCAAGGTGATCTTATTAAATGCTAACCAGATCCCTGTTTAATCCTTCAATGGCTCCTTGTTTCTTTCAGTTTAGCATCTAACACTACACTTCTTTTGTGTTTTTAAGATTTTATTTATTTATTTACTTGAAAGAGAGAAAGCAAGTACACACAAGCAGGGGAAGCATCAGGCAAAGGGAAAGGAAGAAGCAGACTCCCCACTGAGCAGGGAGCCTGAAATGGGACTCAATCCCAGGACCCTGAGATTATGACCTGACCCGAAACTACTGAGCCACCCAGGCACCCGGTACTTGTCTTACTTATTTTTTTCACTCCTCTCACACAAATGGCTCACCCCAGCCATTCACAATTAATTGCAGTTTCCAGTCAGAAATGATGTTTCTATGCCTTCCCACCTGCTCTTTTTTTTGGTCTTTAGACCAGAGGGCATTTACTTCAGTGAATTGATTACACAGGTGATGGAAGAGCTAAGAAATCAGTTGGGATGGTGAGGCAACCAGAGATGAGCAACACTAGCAAGCCACTAAAGCCACTACCAACAGACAGTCCCAGGCAGGAAGGAAGAGGAGGAGAAAGTGGTGTCACCAGGTCCCATGGGTCAGGGCTCCCCAGGGAAATCTAGAACACGTAGACCTGTCCTGCAGATGCTGGGAGCACAGAGGCACACAGAGGACCCCAGTTGTGCCTTCCAAAGCAGGGGTTCCCCACCTGTTCTTAAGTCAGACCTGTCATACCCTCTCCCCTCATTCTCTAGATAGCTAACTCCTACCAGTCTTTTAAAATCCAGCTCCAGGGTTATTTTGTACAGGAAGCTGTCTCTGATCCCACAGTATAATTTACCTGTCCCTCTTCTGGGCTTGCAAAGCTCCGTTTATCCAAGTGGTCATCAGAAAGTACTGTGACCACTGGTTTGTCCAGTTTTCCCACTAGATAGTAAGTTCTTCGAGGGGTGGTGTGGTATCTGTTTTCTTTATATTGCTTGAGCCCACGACAGTATCTGACTACAGTGTTGGGGGCTAGTATATGTCCTCAGAATATGTTTTGTGAATACTTTCATGAACTCTAACATATTTTGCTCCTGGGATGAGTTTCATTTTCTGAAGCATTTACTTTCCTCTGTCTGTGTTAAAAGGCCTGTACTAGTCAGGGCCTTTTTCCTCACACCTCCTTTCCAGTGTCTCCTGTTGCCCTTGAGAGGAAATGTTATTTAGCTTTTTAACACCAACTTTATACCTAGGGATGTATAGCAATGCTTTCTGGGACCCCAACCTTATGCTCCCCTTCAAACTGTGCTTCCTGGAGTAGAAGCCTCAGCGGTTTCTTCCTAAGTCTCATGCTTAGAGCATTTAAATTTTACAAATCGCTTTCTAAAAGAAGTCAGAAAAGCTTTTTCATGTTTTGTCAGTCTTGTACGTTTTGTGCTTTCTCATACCTTTTTTTTTTCACTTTGGATAAAAATAATAGGTAACAAAGACTTAATCGTATTTGGAGAATCCCTTCTTTGCTTTTATTTATTTATTTTTAAAGATTTTATTTATTTATTTGACAGACAGAGACCACACGTAGGCAGGGAGGCAGGGAGGCAGAAGCTGGCTCCCTGCCTAGCAGAGAGCCGGAAAAGGGGCTCCATCCCAGGATGGGATCATGACCTGAGCCAAAGGCAGAGGCTTTAGCCCACTGAGCCACCCAGGTGCCCCCCTTCTTTGCTTTTAGATATGGCCATTAATATTAGGGCCTTGGCTTGAGACAGTCCGTACATGCACAAGTACTAAGAAAAGTTATTTAAAGAGTAGGAAGACAATGAGCACAGTTAAAAGTGAATAAATTATGTACTTTATAGAGATAGAAATCACATACCATAGCGGTCACTCACTTGTGTACAAATCAATGGATTTTAGTATATTTACAGATGTGTGCAACCATCACCATGATTAGAACATTTGCACCACTTCAAAATGACACCTTGTATCCTTTAGCTAACCTGTCCCCCCCCCCCCCCCCTGCCTGCCTCCCACACTACAAATCTACTTTCCATCTCTATAGGCTTTCTGGACTTCCATATGAATAGAACCATATAATATAGTAGAATCTTTGGGGACTGGCTTCTTTCACTTTGCATAATGCTTTCAAGGTGCATCTTTGTGGTAGCATGTGTCAGTACTCCATTCTTTGGGGCAGCCCTTCCCAAACCCCAAAACTGGACTGGCCAAGCACTGTCACTGGAGCCATCAGTGTGACCCAATCTGTTTCACTTTGGTGAGGTTTTCATCTGCAACGGTTCCTTGCTGGCAACCTGCCTGGTGCCTGCTGTGTGCTTCTTTACCCAAGCCACCACTTCACACTGAGCCTTATGTGAAGAGAGGAAACTCAGAACCAATCAGAATTACAGACAGAATCCTCCAAACCATTGTATGACTTGGAGCAATAGATTTCATACAAAACCACCTCGGATTGTTTCTTCTTACCGTTTTAGTGGACTCCCCGAGTATATCCAGCAGGGGAGTCCAGGCTGGTAAGTGGGCTGAAGCTTATACGAATAGAGTGGTTATTAGTTCAGTTGTTCAGTTGTTCTCCGTGTGTTCCCTCGGACCAATAGCACCAGTAGCACCTGGGAAACTTGAAAGAAATGCAGACTCTCAGGGCCACACCAGACTCACTGATTCTGACATCCTGGGAGTGGGGCCCAATACATCTGGGTGTACCGTGTACACGCCACGTGACTCCGATCCACACTAAAGTTTGAGAACCGCCCATTCATTAACTGGTATAGTACTATCGTCACTGGCACATGAACACAAATTACTGACTCATATTCTGTTTGTATCAAGTGTATATACCTGATGGAAGACAAAGAACACCATTCAGGGACAAAATAGCAGATCATGAAATATAGACTGGATTTCTATCCTTCAATATGACAGACAACCAATTATTCCCCATCTCCCATCTTTGTTTCCTTTTAAACATGTTTTGATAAAAAATGTACTTGAGGGGCGCCTGGGTAGCTCAGTCATTAAGCGTCTGCCTTCGGCTCAGGTCATGATCCCAGGGTCCTGGGATCGAGCTCCACATCAGGCTCCCTGCTCAGCAGGAATCCTGCTTCTTCCTCTCCCACTCTCCTTGCTTGTATTCCCTCTCTCGCTGTCTTTCTCTGTCATATAAATAAATGAAATCTTTGGGGGAAAAAGTACTTTTAAAAAATCCTAATAAACTTGTTGCATGAGTAGAGTTTATTTCTACTCCAGATGGAGATGATCTTAAAGCAAGCATCCTTAGAAGATGGTATTTCTACAAATCTTGGTTCAGAAAAATTAGTTCTTCCATGCACTCACATCAGACATAGGTCTCTGGAGATTGCTTTTCTGAGTGACTGTTTTGTCAGCAGAGACAGTATCAGGCAGTGCCTTTTTAAGGCGATTGGTAACATGATGCCTGTATCGATGAAATACTCAAGAATTCACTTTGGACACGCCAGGGACTTTATCTATCCTTTCTTGTTAAGACCAAACACTTTTTAGTTATTCTGAAGATAGTCATTATCTCTTTCAGAAAGAGCACAAGAATGGTTTATTCTTAGTTAATCTGAATAGATTTGACTCATGGTTAGCAGTTTTGAAATTTTGCTAAAATGTGCCTTAAATACTTAGATAAAAGTATGATTCTGATAAAAGCAAAATTCACTTTTGTGTGGTTCTTTTGAAACAGTGGCCATCATTTCATCAGCCTCTATTTTCATTTTGCTTTAAATACTATTAAACTTGATTCTTAGAAAGTCTTAAACTCACAGGATCATGTCATGTGGTACTTATCATATACAGCCTTGAACTGCTAATTATCACTTCCTGTGTCTCTGTGTCATCCCTCAACTAAGATTACCCTCCTGAAGGCCAATAAAAATCTCTTATATGTATTCGTTTGCCCTCATCCTGTCTATCAGGTGGCTTAAACATGGACATCCATTAGATATGTGTGTATTGATTGAAAGTTTTGATGGTAATGTGAAATACCCATTCCTCTGGTCAGGAATAGAAACTCTTGGGGTGCCTGGGTGGCTCAGTTACCTTTGGCTCAGGTCAGATCCCAGCATCCTGGGATCAAGCTCCACATCGGGCTGTCTGCTCAACAGGGAGCCTGCTTCTCCCTCTCCCTCTGTCTTTCTCTCTGCCTACTTGTGCTCTGTGTGGTAGCATGTGTCAGCACTCCATTCTTTGGGGCAGCCCTTCCCAAACCCCAAAACTGGACTAGCCAAGCACTGTCACTGGAACCATCAGTGTGAGCCAATCTGTTTGAATAGAACAGATTTATTTGTCAAATAAATAAATAAAATCTTAAAAAAAAAAAAAAAAGAAGAAACTCAAATTAGGTTAAGAACAGATAACAGGGCACCTGGGTGGCTCAGTGGGTTAAGCCTCTGCCTTTGGCTCAGGTCATGATCTGAGGGTCCTGGAATCAAGCCCCACATTGGGGGTCTCTGCTCAGAAAGGAGCCTGCTTCTCCCCCTCCCTCTCTCTCTGCCTGCCTCTCTGCCTACTTGCAATCTCTGTCTGTCAAATAAATAAATAAAATCTAAAAAAAAAAAAAAAAAAGAAAGAACAGATAACAAGGACATAAGCAAAGTACACCCAGACATGAGACAGAGACATGGAGCTTGACAATCAAGACCCAAGGCCAGTCTTTCCTCCTGGGACCCTGTGGCTTCAGGTCTGTGCTTCTATCTCTGCCTCTCCTTCTCTCTCAAAATTCTTTAGTAGATTGACCTTTTTACTGTGGAAACTTTATTTTAAAATATGAGTTAAAATAGGAGTTATAATTGGTTTTAGTTTATCATGGCCCTACCCAACCACTGCAGATCAAGAACCCATCAGCATGTAATTGGTTCGGTTTCAGTAGCCCAATTTCAAATTTGTAGAGACATTATTTGATCAGGGTAGTGTTCAGTTCTAGTACAGTCACCCATGAGTAGGGAAGACTTGCTGTTGAGGAATCAAGTAGTATATTGAGCTGTCTTTCCAGGAGCTGTGAGTGGAATAGGGTCACTAAGAAGGGATCTTGGGCAAAGGAGTTAACAGCTGGTGCATCTATTCCAGTTTATATACTACAACCTAGAACTCCAAAAAGTATGCAAAAGTTAAGCATTAGAGATAACTGAGGTCATAGATAAACTCTCTCTTAATCTATATCAGGGGGTAGCAATTATGGCCCCGGGGTCAAATCCAGCCTGAGGTCTGTTTTTAGAAGAACGAGAGGAATGGTTTTCCCATGAAAAAGAATAGACAACAGAGATTTTTAAGTGGCAAAGCCTAAATATATTCTCTCTGGCCCTCTACAGAAAGTTTGCCAAACTTTGCCCTAGATGAGCTTTCTTTGTTCATTCATTTCGTGAATATTCACTGCATATCTAATCCATTCTAGGCACTGTTCGAAGTATTGGAGATGCTGTGATGTCATAAGCCTAAGGTGGTTCCTGCCCAGGAGCTTAGATTCTGTTGTGGGTGAGAAGAGACCAACAATAGGCATATACATTAATAAATAAATAGGAGAATTTCTCCTTAAAAATTATTTATTTATTTATTAGTCAGAGAGAGAGAGAGAGTGCATGCACACAAGCAGGGAGAGGGGCAGGCAGAGGGAGAAGCAGGCGCCCTGCTGAGCAAGGAGCCCAATGCGAGACTTGATCCCATGACCCTGAGATCACGACCCGAGCTGAAGGCAGATGCTCCACTGATTGAGCCACCCAAACATCCCTAAATAGGACAATTTCTAATTATTAACGTTGTGAACAAAATAAACAGGAGATACCAGTACAGGGAAAATAACTGGGGAAGTAAACAAGTTGGTCCGAGAGATCCTATCTGTGGAGAGGACAATTATGCTAAGACATAAAGGACAGAAAAGAACCAGTCATAGGAAGTGAGCATTACAGACAGAGGAAATGAGGGCAAAGTCCCTCAAGGAGATTGAAGTTTGGCTTAGTCAAGGAACTCCAAAGAGGCCAGTGGTGTTCACGCTGGATGCAGTAGGAAATGAAGTTGAGAGGTAGATAGGGGTCAGATCATGAATGGCCTTGGAAGGAACCTATTGAAGATGACATGCTCTCATGAATGACATGATCTCATGGACTTTCAAAAATATTCCTCTGACTTGGGGTGCCTGGCTGGCTTAGTTGGTAAAGCATATGACTCTTGATTTCAGGGTCATGAGTTTGAGCCCCACATTGGGCATAGAGATTGCTTAAAAAATTCTCTGGTTGCCATGAGATAGATTATAAAGAAGCAAGAGTAAGTTTTCTCTAAGATTATTGTAAGATTATTTAACCTCTATTTAAGGATATTGTAATAGTTCAGGTGAGATATGATTATGATTTAGACCAGCATGGTGCCATGGAAATGGAGAAGAGTGGATGAATTAAACTATTTCGAAGGGAGAATTAATGAGATTAATGGACTGAATATGAGAAGAGAGGAATCACGGATTTCTGTTTGAGCAGCTGGGTGGATAGTGGGGTTTGTCACCTTATCCATATCATGTTTCAATAATAGTAATTGAGGTTCCAGAAATAAGAATCTTGCTTATGTATTAGGAACATTTTTAAAGCCAGGGAAAACATTCTCAGTATTGAATTTTCTTAAGTTTTATGTATGTATTTGTCTACAAGGGATAATTGAACACAAAGTACTTCTTTGGTAAACTCCAGGCTGTCCTTAGAAAATTGCAAGTAGGGGTGCTGGTGTGGCTCAGTCGGTTAAGCATCTGCCTTTGGCTTGGGTTGTGATCTCAGGGTCCTGGGATTGAGCTCACCCCCACATCAGTCTCCCTTGCTCAGTGGGAGTCTGTGTCTCCCTCTCCCTCCCCACACTTGTGCGCGCTCTCTCTCTCTCAAATAAATAAATAAGATCTTTAAAAAGAAAGAAAGAGGGGCGCCTAGGTGGCTCAGTGGGTTAGGCCTCTGCCTTTGGCTTAGGTCATGATCTCAGGGTTCTGGGATCAAGCCCCACATCGGGCTCTCTGCTCGGAGGGGAGCCTGCTTCCTCCTCTCTCTCTGCCTGCCTCTCTGCCTACTTGGATCTCTGTCTGTCAAATAAATAAATAAAATCTTAAAAAAAAAAAAAAGAAAGAAAGAAAGAAGGAAGGAAGGAAGGAAAGAAGAAAGAAAGAAATAAGGAAGGAAGGAAGAAAGAAAGGAAGGAAGGAAATTGCAAGCACTCTTCTCCTCTTCAGCATAATAACTTGTGTGTATTGACAGTGTAATGACCTCTCAGGGCTGCCATTTTGTCCCGTGATTTTGTCACTTTGTTTCTCCCTTGGGGGAATTCTGTGAAAAGCCAGAGAACCATGGGTCCCTGTCCAACAGGGCATGCCTGTCCCTCTCCTTCTTCCCCATCAAGGGTGCAAGATGAGAACCAGCATCAGCCTACAGATGCTGAGATTTGTTTTGAAGCATTTTAAGAGGAAGTAAATGCTCGAGGGAGGCTTTACATTTCTTTCTACTTACAGAAGTTGAATTGCAGGAGCTATCTCTTTACCATTAATCACCAGGTCTAGTGTGAAGCCTGCCAACTTCAGAGTTAGTTAAAAGAGGTGACTAATGACTCAACTCTCTCCTTATCTCACTTTCTCTTCAGGTTTGATCTCCCTAGACACTCAGGCTGCGCTCACCGGCTCTCACAAGACTTCCAGGGCACTGCAGTATCCAGGGAGTTCTGCGTTTAAAAGAGGCCTGTGCTTTAGCCCCGTGTGGGCTGGTGGGGAACTTCAATGCCTAACCTGGGCTGGGAGCAGGGCCGAGGGTGGAAGAGCAAGTGTACTAGGTCTCTAGAAATGTCTGTGCTGACCTTGATGGTTTAGGCATGACCTAAAATCCCTGGGAGGTCTTCGTCATTTTCATCTAACAGCTTGACCCTTATTATATAGAACCTTCTTTGAAGTTAGTTCTTCTAAGAGTCTGCTTTTGGTCTCCACTCCCTGACTCCAGCAAGAAGTTATTTCAGAGATAAGCTTTCATGGTTATCCCTATTGTTCCAGCTTCAGTGATCAAAACATCCAAGACTGTGTTTTGATTTTACTTCTTTGTAGTTATTCTATTGTGGGTCTTTCTGAGTCTTAGATTATACTAAGCAATTATTAGTTACTTGAATCCAGTTTCACTGCTTAACCCCTGATTATAACCAAGCATTACTCTCTTAATGATATTCCAATTGGAGCTAGTTGTTCAAATCACGTGTATCTCCCAGGGCGTCTACTCTCCTTCACAAACATGGGGCTCCCTCCACTCCCCTCCACCATGGCTGCACATTTCCAGAAGGCCCTTTGCCAGCATCCAGTCAGACACATCTTAGGTAATGAAGTCAATAGGAAAAAAATAAAGGATGGAAATGTAACCACTTAATGCCAATGAATTTGTTTAACTATTTAAGGCTGTATCTCAAAGCATAAGTGTGTTGCACTGTGTTCTGTAAATTAGTGCTTATAATTCATTGAGCTTTCAAAATAACTCTTTTCTATTAAGCTTGCATTGAGAAGTGGGGTTAATTTGCCAGAGTACTTTTTTGTGATAATTACAGGACTTGCAGAATTAGCATGAGTGAATTGGCGAGGTTCTGTAGCTAATAAAAATACACACAAAAATTATAACATTCAACTGCTTCAAGATTCCTCGAGGAAAGCATTAGGCATTCCTGCTAGGCCAGTCTTGAGTTCAAGCTAACACATTAATACTTACTTAGGGGAGATACTTTTCAAGAAAACTGGTCCAACTTTCCCCATAATAAAAGACAGAGTTCTGCTATTCAAAGATTTGAAACTAATAGTAGATGAACTAATAAAAGATAAATTTCATGAACTAGAAGATATTTTTAAAAATCAAATAAATGAGATTGAGGGGGAAATAATTATTTTGCCAGTTAGGCTATATAATTTATTAGAACCATATGTGGAATATTTTAACACTGCCCTGAAGTCTAGGAGCACATTATCATTAATCCAATGAACACTTGTTAAGTACCTACTGGGTTTCAGGCACCGTGCTAGGCACTGGAGCTGAAAGTTCCCACGGGGAGTCCTGTCTGAACACTGTGCTCAGAGATCCTGCAACTAGACTTTCAATGGTGGTTACCTCTGACCAGTTAAAACCATCACTGTAATGGCATTGGTTGAACTTCAAGGACTGCAGAGGAAGGGGTCTACTGTTCTAACATTTAGAAGCTACTGACTATCATTGTATAATACTGGCTATTTCTCAGCTGACTTCGAAATCTCTTCAAGTTCCAACTAGTTAAATAGTTATATTATCTACTCAAGGGTGCTAAGGCATCTGTCTTCAACTTTGGCAAGCTCACTCATAACACCAAAGAGGAAAAAGAAAAACTTTCTGTGTCTCTGAGCAAAGATCTTTTCTGTGTTTAGCAAAAAAACAAAAAACGAAAACAAACAAAATAGGGACTCCTGGGTGGCTTAGTCAGTTAAGCATCTGCCTTCAGCTCGGGTCATGATCCTGAGGCCCTGGGATCTACCCCCAAGTAGGACTCCCTGGGAGCCTGCTTCTCCCTTGCGCTCTGTCTCCTGCCCCACTTGTGTTCATTTTCTCTCACTATCAAATAGATTAAAAAAATCTTTAATTACTCCCTGAGTTAGAAGGGAGGAAAGGAAAGTTTCTTTGCTGTGCATGGAGGAGGATCGAGGAACAAATCGGGGCATATCATAAGGCAGTCTGTTGATCTCTGACTTCATGGCACTTAGAGAACTGTTGTGGGTTTTTACAACATTTCATTTATTTGAGAGAGGGTGTACACATGTGTATGGGTGCGTGTGCACGAGAGAGCATGCACACAAGCAGGGGTGAGGGAGAAGCAGACTCCCCAGTGAACAAGGAGCCTAATGCAGAACTCTATCTCAGTGTCCTGAGATTATGACCTGAGCCAAAGGCAAATGCTTAACCAACTGAGTCACTCAAGTCCCCAAGAACAGTTTTAAATTCACAGAACAGTTGAGAAGATAGTACCAAGAGTTTCCCACCCCACACTAAACCCCAAGTTTGCATTTTTAGTGATATCTTACACTAATATGGTACATGGTACAATTAATGAACCAATGTTGATATATTATTAATATCTGAAGCCCATACTTATTAGATATCCTTAGTTTTTAACCTAACGTCTTTTTTCAGTTTCAGGACACCAAATTATATTTTAGTTCTCATGTCTCCTTAGGTTCCTAAGGACAGTTTCTGAGTCCTAACAGTTTCTAAGTCTTTGTTTTGATGACCTTAAGAGTTTTGAAGAATGCTGATCAGGTACATTGTAGGATGTGCCTCTTTTGGAATCTGTCTGATAGTTTTCCTCGTAATTAGACTGGGGTTATAGGGTGTGTTAAGAAAATCATTGGGAACAGTATCATTTTCATCACATCATATTAAGGGTACACACTATCAACATGATTCATGACTGCTGTGGTTGTCCTTGATCACCATGCTGAGGTAGTTAGTGTCTGTCAGCTTTCTCCATTATAAAGTTCCTCTCTATGTCCCCTTTCCATATAGTCCTCTTTGGAAGGAAGTTTCTGTATAGCCCATGCTTAAGGAGTGGGGAATTATGCACCCCTCATTATGGGTTGAGTAGCTACATAAATTATTTGGCATTCTGCACATGAACAGAAGAGATTCGTGTCTTCCTCATCATGTGTTAATGGACTCAGTCATTTATTTCTATCAGTATAGACTCATGGATACTTACGTGTTGGGTTATAATCTGATACCAGTTTATTTTCTAGTTGCTTGAGTTGCTCCAGATTTGGCTATTTTATGAGCACTTCATTTGGCTCCTATGACCCTATGATAGACAACCAGCAATATAGGGGGATTTTGTTTGTTTTTAGCACTTCATGACTCCTTTTTATTCTACACAAGAGTCTTTTATAGTTTCTAAATCAGAGATTGAATCAGAAGGAGAGATATTTTTTCAGGTATCTGGATTTAGTTTCTCAAATCTTGTAATGAAGTTGCACATTATTTTAGGTTTATCTAAAGGTATATACACTGTCTCTGCTATGCACCTCCTACCCCTTTCCCCACCTGGACATAGAAAGATGAGTTAATCACATTCCTTGGTACATCGTACATTATCAACACTATTATGTGCAAGTTTTTGCTCTTATTCTAATTTTTTATTCTCTTATCCTTAGATTCCATTCCCATTTCCCCTTTCTTCTCCTCCCCCACTCCTGACCCAGGAAACTATTATAAGTGGTTGTAAACTATGAACTTAATGTGTGTGTTGGCTCTATGTACTTCTGTAAAAGGTACAGTGTTTTATGCTCAGGTATTCTTAAGCAAATGGTGTTCTATTATATACTCATACTTTTTTTACTCATCCATATTCTTAATGTCCACACATGTTGCTATGTGTGTATCTTTGCTTTGCTTCTAACTGCTGATTGGTACTCTATATTTCATCTATTCAGTCTCCCATATTATCTCCTATTATCACAAACAACTCTATAACAAACATTCTTACACATATCGCTAAATGGATCTGTGTGACAGTTTCTTTGAGGTGTATAGCCGGGAGCAGAACTGCTGGATCCTGGAACACTGTGATTTTAATTTAACTAAGATGAACCAGATTACTCTCCCAAATTATACTGCCTACATTTTACCAGCACATATCCCACCAATATTTGGCATTGCTAGTCAAAATTTTTAAGGGTAAAAGTGTAAAGCAATATTTAGTTATTTTCATTTTTTAAAAAAAGATTTTATTTATTTATTTGACAGACAGAGATCTGTCAAGTAGGCAGAGAAGGAGGGAGAAGCAGGATCCCTACTGAGCAGAGTGCCCGATGGGGGGCTCAATCCCAGGACCTTGGAATCGTGATCTGAGCTGAAGGCAGAGGCTTAAACCACTGAGCCACCCAGGCACTCCAGTTATTTTCATTTTCTTTTCACTAACTACTAGTTACTCTGAACATCTCTTCATATGCTTCTTGGACTTTGGATTCGCACTCTTATAAATTGCCAGTTGTACCCTTTGCCATTTTCCCTTTAAGTTTGATGTCATTTTCTTGCTGATTTGCAAGAGTTCCTTGTTTGTTTTAGATACTAACCTCAACAGTTTTAGATAATGCAAATATCTTCCCTATTCCGCATTTTCCTATCTTTACTGTGTTCTTCCTTGAAGAGGAATTCTTAACCTCAATATAACCAAATACATCAATATTTTACATTTTGATTTTTTTTAAAGATTTAATTTATTTATTTGGTAGAGAAAGACACAGCGAGAGAGGGAATACAAGCAGTGGGAGTGGAAGAGGAAGAAGCAGGCTTCCCACTAAGCAGAAAGTTCTGATGTGGGGCTCCATCCCAGGACTCTGGGATCATGACCTGAGCCGAAGGCATATGCTTAACTAGACTGAGCCACCCAGGTGCCCCAATATTTTATATTTTGAAATCTTGTTTTAAAAGTCATTAATTAATGATTGCTATTTTTTATAGTTTCACTGATGGCATTGTGGCTATCAGAAAAAATGTAGTCACACAAAAATATTTGGCCATATTTTTAAGATACACTGGGGGCTATCAGGAATAAAATAGGGACACCTGGGTTGCTCAGTCAGTTAAACCTCTGCCTTCGGCTTGGGTCATGATTTCAGAGTCCTGGGATGGAGTCCCATATCAGGCTCCTTGCTCAGCAGGGAACCTGCTTCTCCCTCTGCTGCTCCCCCTGCTTGTGCTCTCTCTCTCTCTCTAACAAATAAATAAAATTTAAATCTTTTAAAAAAAGAAAAAAATGATAAAAATCTTGGATTTGCTTTAAAATAATTTGGTAAAGTGAAGAAATGAAAAAGGGAATAGAAGAAGCAAATATAATAAAAATCTTACTAATTTTAAAATCTGAGTGATGACTATGTGGAGTTCATTGTTCGGCTACTTTTTTTTTTTTTTTTTTTTTTTTTTTTTTTTTTTAAGGAAGCTCTATGCCCAACATGGGGCTTGAACGCACAACCCTGAAATCAGGAGTCATATACCCTACCTACTGAGCCAGCCAGAGGGCCCTGTTCTATCCCACTTTTGATATATTTGGAAATTTTAACATGAAAAAAATGAAAAATGAGCTATTTCTTTCTCTCAGGTCAGAAATTGTTTTCTATATTTTCTCTTATTAGTTTTATACTTCCAGCATTCACATTGAGGTCTTTAGTCCCTGTGTGATTTTGGCAAGGATCCAGTTATATATTTCCTTGTATGTATTAAATAGAGAAAATAGGTTTTCCCAAAAACATCTGTTAAATTATATTCTCTTCATTCTAATTATTTGTATACATTAGTATATCTCTATAATCTGTTCTATTCTATTATGTCTAATATGTCCATTCTATTTTATTCCATTCATTAATTTGTCCTTACACAAATATTATCCTGCTTTTAGTACTAAGGCTTTGTTATATTTTAATACCCCTTTATTCTTGTTTTTAAAAATCAAGCTGGCTATACATATGTCTTTCCATATAAACTTTAGACATGCTTATTAAGTTTTTTAAAAAATCTAACTGGTATTTTGATTAGGGTTGAACTGAGTTTATAGATACAATTAGAAAGCACTGACAGGTTTATAGCTAAATTTCATATGTCTTTTTCTATCACACTGACTTAATAAAGTAATGGTCTTATATCTCTTGTATCAGAATCTGGCCAATTTATGTTATTTGCCTATTAACAAGATAGAATTTAACTGAATGAATGGCAAAGAAACCAGACACTGAGTCATGAAGATATATTTGTTAAACTCACAATTATTCTTGGTGCTATGCTAGATTTTGTACCCAAAAAAGACATAAGTGCATACATTACATCAGTTGGAGGCTTACATTTAAATGGGCAACACTGAGTGGATAAACATGTACAAGATTTAGCACAATAAGAGCTAAACTAGTCAGTGAATGGACTAATGTATTTCCAGCATACAAAAGTGCAGAGTAAATACATATCAAGAGTGAGAAATGGGAACATGGGAAGAGAGAGGATAAAGAGCACGAGGGTGGAGAAATGTTAGAAGACACCAGGAGTTATTGTTGCCTAAAGTGTGTAGGTGCACCTGGGTGGCTCAGTGGATTAAGCCTCTCTGTCTTTGGCTCAGGTCATGATCCCAGGGCCCGCATTGGGCTTTCTGCTCATCAGGAAGCCTGCTTCCCCTCTCTCTCTCTCTGCCTGCTTCTCTGCCTACTTGTAATCTCTATAAAATAAATAAATAAAATCTTTTTTTAAAAAAAGTGTATATAAAGTATGCAAAATAGACTACCACATGTGTGAAAAAGGGAAAAAAGATTATCTATACATTGTTTTTCTTACATATATTTAAAATATCTCGGGAAGGATACACAAAATTTAATAACATTGGTTGCTGCATAAGTGAGGAATGGGTGGGTTGAAATGGGAGCAGAGAGGGAGAAAGAGTCCTTACTGTATACTTTTAAATTTTTTTAAATTTAAATTACGTTAATTATCTATTTAAATTTTTAAAAATTAAGCTTAAAAATTAATGGGTCAGAAAGGAAATTTACAGAATATTTATAATTTAAAGTAGGAAAAACAGGCATGCATGCATACACACTTATAGACATACATCAAAAGAATTTTGTACCAATAGAGGGAAAGATGGTGGTGGAATAGGAGGACTCTAGGCTTGCCTAGTTCCATGAATACAACTATAACTATCATAACATCTAAGTACCCCAGAAATCTGAAGACTGGCAAAACAAACTGCATAACTAAAGAGAGAGTAGTAGCCACATCAAAGGAGGTAATTGTGAAGACATGGCTTGGGAGAGAAATGGATTGTGCCCACTGTGGCAGGGAGGGAGTCACAGTCACAGAGAAGGGTGAGAGATAGACTATCACACAGGGGAATGCACAAGGAAAACAAATCCCTGTAACAATTGCTTGGAAAACAAAAGGACATGAATTTTGTGAGTTCTTGCAATGAGTGGGGTTTAAAGCCTGGAGTGTTAAAGGCCAGTGCGCTTGGCTCTGGGAGAGCTCAGAGGACATTGGGGCTGCTTTTGGAGAAGAGGCAGGACAAACAGCTCACAGACTTAGAGTATGGAAACAGGTCTGAAGTGTGCCTGCGGTACACAGTGGAGAACAGTACACACTATTTATTATGAATAAATAACTATTTATTCTTCTCAAAGCATGTCCCAGAGAGGCAGCATTCATGGAGAAACTCTTCCAGAAACTGGCAGGTGCCGTATCGTTGTTCTCCCCATGACCCTTACCCCACACCCACACCTCCCCCACCCCCACTGGCCTCTCAGCATTAGCACAGAGTCACCTAGGAACCAGCACCACACCCACACTTGTTACCTAAGTTGCTTACACCAAGACTCATGCCTCACACTCCAGTGGAACCACCCTTTCCAGTCATACTCACCTCAGTCCCAGCACAGTGGGTCCCCTCCCCCCAGAAGACTGGCCCAAACCCCTACCAACATTGCACCACATTCAGGCCAGGGATCAAACACTGCCCACAAAAGGCAAAGACAGCCTCTGCAGATGACTGTCCTGAAAGATAAAGCAACCAGGACACAACAGGAAAGCCCACACAGCAAAAATTGGAGACACTCCATCAAGTACTAGGCCCTGGGGAACAGGGGACACCAAACTGCAAGGCACTATAGGATGTCTTCTTTACAAAGCCATTACCCTCAAGGACAGGAGATATAGCTCACTTTCCTAACACAGAGAAGTGGAGCAAAGACTTAGACAAAATAAGAAGACAGAGCAATTTATCCCAGATAAATGAAAGGACAAGGCCACAGCTAGAGATCTAAGTTAAAGAGATATAAGTAACATGTCTGATGGAGAATTTAAAGCAATGATTATAAGGATACTCACTGGACTTGAGAAAGAAGAGGACATCAATGAGACCATCACCACAGAGGTAAGAAATAACATAGCAGAGATAAAAGTTTCAAAATAACAAACACACTTGATGGAATGAACAGCAGGATGGAAGAAACAGAGGAATGAATTAGTGACCTAGAAGACAGAGTAATGGGAAGTAATCAAGCTGAAAAAAAGAACTACGCAAAATGAGAATAGACTTAGGGAACTCAGTGACTCCATCAAACATAGTAACATTCGTACAGTAGAAGTCCCAGAAGAAGAGAGAAAAGGGGGCAGATAATTTATTTAAAGAAATAATACCTGGGGTGCCTGGGTGGCTTAGTTGGGTAAGGATCTGCCTTTGGCTCAGGTCATGATCTCAGGGTCCTGGATCAAGCCCCTTTGCTGATTTCCTGCTCAGTAGGGAGTCTGCTTCTCCCTCTCCCTCTGCCTCACCCCTCCTGCTTGCGTGTTCTCCCTCTCTTTCTCAAATAAATAAGTAAAATCTAAAGAAAAAAGATAAAAAGAAAAAGAAATAATACCTCAAATTTTTCCTAATCTAAGAAAGGAAACATATCCAGATCCAAGAAGCACAGAAACCCCCCCAAAAAAATCAACAAAAACAAATGCATACCAAGACATATTGTAATTAAAATGGCAAAAGATAATGAAAGAGAAAAAATATTAAAAGCAGCAAGACAAAACCAGACATTTACATACAAAGAAAAGCCCATAAAGTATCAGCAAAGTTTTCAGCAGAAACTTTCCAAGCCGGAAAGGAGTGACAGGATACATTCAAAGAGCTAAATGGGAAAAACCTGCAGCCAAGAATACTCTATATAGCAAAGTTATCATTGAGAATAGAAGGACAGATGGAGAGTTTCCCAGACCATCAAAAACTAAAGGAGTTCATGACAACTAACCCAGCTCTGCAAGAAATATTAAAGGGGACTCTCCGAGTGGAAAGGAGAGGCCAAAAATGATAATGTGAAGGTAGGAAACACAAAAGCAGTAAAATGAATATTTCTGTAAAAAAAAAATTAGTCAAGGAACTCACAAAACAAAAGGACATAAAATATAACACCTTATACCTAAAAAGTGAGGAGGAGAAGAGTAAAGAATAGGTTCAGATTTAAACAACCTAATATAGACTGCTGTATGCAGATGTCATATAAAAACCTAATGGTAACCACAAATCAAAAACCACCAAAAAATTTGCAAAAGAATAAAGAAAAAGAAATCCAAATATTTCACTAAAAAAGCGCAACATACCAAGAAAGAGAGAAACACAAGAAAGAATCAGAGAAAATCTTCAGAAACAATCACAAAATAAGAAATAAAATGACAATAAGTACATGTCTATCAATAATTGCTTTGAATTAAATGGGCTAAACACTCCAATCAAAAGGCAGAGGGTGACAGAATGGATAAAAAACAAGACCTATCTATATGCTACCCACAAAAGACTCATTTTAAACCTAACACACCTGCAGATTGAAATTGAGGGAATGGAGAAACATTTATAATGCAAACAGAGATCAGAAGAAAGCCAGAGTAGCAATACTTACATCAGACAAAATAGACTTTAAAACAAAGATTTTAAGAATAGACAAAGAAGGACGCTATATAAAAATAAAGGGGACAATCCAAGAAGAAGATATAACAATTGTGAATATTTGTGCACCCAACATGGCAGTACCCAAATACATAAAACAGTAACAGTCTCTTCTCTACCATACAAATGGTATTGGGAAAACTGAACAATCACATGCAAAAGAATGAAACTGGACCACTATCTTACATCATACACAAATATAAATTCAAGATGGATGAAAGACTTAAATGTGAGACCTGAAACCATAAAATCCTAGAAGAGAACACAGGCAGTAATGTCTCAGACATCAGCAGAAGCAACTTGCTTTCTAGATAGGTCTCATGAGGCAAGGAAAACAAAAACAAAAATAAACTATTAGGACTACCTCAAGAAAAAAAAAATAAAACAAAAAACAAACCACTTTTGCACAGAGAAGGAAACAATCAACAAAACTAAAAGGTCACCTGTCAAATGGGAGAAGATACTTGCAAATGACATATCTGATAAAGGGTTAGTATCCAAAGTATATCAAGAATTTGAAAAACTCGGGGCGCCTGGGTGGCTCAGTGGGTTAAGCCTCTGCCTTTGGCTCAGGTCATGATCTCAGGGTCCTGGGATCGAGTCCCGCGTCAGGCTCTCTGCTCAGCAGGAACCTGCTTCCCTTCCTCTCTCTCTGCCTGTTTCTCTGCCTACTTGTGATCTCTCTCTGTCAAATAAATAAATAAAATCTTAAAAAAAAAAAGAATTTGAAAAACTCAACACCCCAAACCCAAATAATCCAATTTTAAAAATGGGTAGAAGACATGAATAGACATTTTTCTAAAGAAAACATTCAGATGGCCAACAGACATATGAAAAGATGCTCATCATCACTTATCATCAGGGAAATGCAAATCAAAACTACAATGATATCACCTCACACCTGTCAGAATGGCTAAAATCAGCAAAATAGGAAATAGCAGGTGTTGGTTGAGGATGTGAAGAAAAAGGAACACTTATGCACTATTGGTGGGAATGCAAACTGGTGCAGCTACTGTGGAAAACAGTACAGAGATTCCTCAAAAAGTTAAAAACAGAACTACCCTAACTATAAAAACATGAATTCAGAGGGATACATGCCCCTATACTTTATAATAGTCAATATGATTTCCTTCATATGTGGAAGTTAAGGAACAAAACAAAGGAGTAAAGGGGGAAAAGAGACTGAGACAGAGAAAGAGAAACCAAGAAACAGACTCTTAACAATAGAGAACAAACTGATGGTTACCAGAGGGGAGGTGGGTTAGGGGATGGGTTACATAGGTGATGGAGATTAAGGAGTGCACTTATGATTAGCACAGGGGGATTAAAATAAAAACTTAAAAAAATTTTTTTTGTACCACAATGCCAGTAACTCAACCCTATATTAGTGAGAAAATAAGGAGACCAACTTAGAAGTTCCAAGTCTTTTATCAAGGTCTAGAAGCCACATACAACACCCACTAATGTGAATAGAGCAGAACTAAGAGCGAATTATTGAACAGGTGAGTCTAAGTCACCCTCAAAGTGTACTCCCTCTTGGAATAATCTATACTTTAAAGATTTTATTTATTTATTTGAGAGATAGAGAGAGAGAGCATGTACGCAAGTGGGGGTAGAGGCAGAGGAAGAGAATCTTCTTCAAGCAGACTCCCATTTGAGGGCAGAGCCTGATGTGAGGCTCGATTCCATGACCCTGAGATCATGACCTAAACTGAAATCAAGAGCTGGACACTCAACTGACTGAGCCACCCAGGTACCCCTAAGTGGATAAATCCTTTTAAAAAATAATAAAAGATATTTAACCATGAGATACAGTATCAGTTTATTGTCCCATAGCACCTGCCATGAGGATGTTAGAAAAGCAACTTGGTTAGCTTCTTCTAGCTCCTTCCAGCCAACTGACATCTATGTCCAAAGCTTCATGATGGAATATTGGTCTGTGTAGTATAAGAACGGGTAATCACTCAGCTATCCCAGCAAATATTGCCAACCATTAAATGATTATAGGCGATTCAGTGTAAACAACACAAGATAGACAGCCTTTCTATGGCCTCACAGGAGAAAAGAGCTGACAGTCAACCTCAATAGACTTTTTTCTGGCTCAAAATCAAAATCTTGCATTTCACAGATAATTCCTTCTCTGGGTTTTAGATAATTCCTACCCTGTTTTGTATACTTGAGTTTTACCCTTACTACTATCAGCATTGGTAAGTTTATATCACATGACAATTACCTGAAATACCTTCATCAATAGCATATCCATGTCTCAGCTATATATTTCTATATTAAAATTCACCTAGGGGTGCCTGGCTGACTCAGTTGGAAAAGCATGTGACCCTTGATCTCAGGTATAGAGATTGCTTAAAAAAATAAATAACTTAAATTTTTTAAATTTAAAAAAATCCTTTAAAATTTGTATATGGATTTTTAAAATCACTTATTTTCTTCAAGTATATACATTCTGATTTCTTAGAATTTAACCTTAACTGATTAATATCTTGCTTTTTGTTTTGTTGTTGTTTTTGTTTTGTTTTGTTTTGTTTTTGTTAAAGTAGTCTACATACCCAGCATGGAGCCCATCATGGAACTTGAACTCATAATCCTGAGATCAAGACCTGAGCTGAGATCAAGAGTTGGATGGGATGTTTACTTAACCTACTGAGCCTACTCAGGTGCCTCTCTTTTCTAGGTTTTTAAAATTTTTGAATTATGTTCTATGTTATGGCTTTACTTAGAATTTTGCACATAAAGTATTTTTCTCTGAAACCCATCATTTAGTGATTGTCTTACATTCCTTAGTGCTACCAGTGAAAACTGTGTGACTTATTTTTAAGCATTCTTAAAAAAAAAAAAAAGATTATTTATTAGAGGGAGACCTCATGAGCATGCCAGTGGGGTAGGGACCAGAAGGAGAAATAGTTGTAAGCAGACTCCGTGCTGAGTGCAGAGCCAGACTTGGGACTTGGTCTCACCACCCTGAGATAATGGCCTGAGCTGAAACCAAGAGTTGGACGATTAACCAATTGCATCACTCAGGTGCCCCAAGCATTCTCTATGATAGGTTCACTGGAATCACAGATATAAACAAAGATTTGAAATGTGACCAGGTTCACACAAAATTTTTAGGTTGCCCATATCTTGGAACTCACCTTTCTACTGAAATATTGGTGAAATAAACTTCATTTAAAGGTTTTTTGTTTTTGTCCCAGGGCTACTACATTTATTTTTTTTTTAAAGATTTTATTTATTTATTTGACAGAGACAGCATGAGAGGGAACCCAAGCAGGGGAAGCAGGAGAGGAAGAAGCAGGCTTTCCGCTGAGCAGGGAGCCTGCTGATGCAGAACTCTATCTGCGCGTTCTGCTGAGCCTGCGATTATGACCTGAGCTGAAGGCAGACTTAAGGACTGAGCCACCCAGGCACTCCCAGGGCTACTACTTTCTAATTGTGTAACCATGGGTAGGAAGTTGAACCTCTCTATGCTTCAACTATCCCCCCTGCTGGGCTAATAATGGTTAAGAAGGTTAACAATGAATATATGCAAAGTAGTTAGAGTTTTGATGTCATAAGTTTAGTTACTTCCACCCAAAGAATTTATGGGTCTGTTATCTGGGACCTTTATTACTTTCCCTTTAAAAAAAAAATTCCTTTTTCTCCCTTTCTTTCATGTAGTTTTCCCTCTTTAGAACAGTTCTAGATCTCCATTATCACCAAAATGTATTATTTAGTACCTGTGCTGATGTACCTCAAATTCCCACAGGAAAACTTAGCTATGACTTTATCAAAGCCCAACATGGGATTAGGTTATCTACACAGATTTTTTTTTTTTTCTTTCTCTATCTAGTCTTTCTCTGATTTCTTTCTTATCTTCAACCATACAACACTTCAGGTGAAAATCAAATTAAGAAGCAACTTAGAAAGGAAAGACAACTTGCCTTTTAGAGCCCTAGGAGATTTTATGAACAAAACAACAACAAAAAAAAATCCAGACATTTTATCTAGTAAGTGCTCCAGGAGGATAAAAAGGAACAATAACTTCAACCAATAAGATAGTTAATATGGAAAATTTTCCACATCACAACACATTCTGACCTTACTCTGAGACTGTTTTGCTACTTAATCCTTTCATGGACATTATATGCTAACGAGAGGACAAGAGCAAGAACAGAAGAGAGTTTCAGGGGAATAAGATATAGAAGTAGAGAGGAAAAAGAGGAGGAGATTTTTTTTTTAAAGACAAAGTTTTGCTAGCAGGCAATGGGAATAGGAAAGGAAATGCGAAATGTAGTAAGAAAGCTGCATACTGAGAAATATGGGAATAAATGCAGAGCTTAGTAGATGGCAGTAAACACACACACACACACAAAATCCATGGGGAAAAAGATGAAGAACATATGGGAAAATACTAGAAAGCTGTTGAAAGGATGAACCTGGAAAGAAGAAAAGAGCTTAAATTCACAACAATGTTTGAGAGAGTGAAGAAAGGTTTTCTTCCTCTCCAAGATTCCCATGTCCTCTAAAAACATGGTCACTAAGATGCAGCCATCTTTGTGGTATTCACTCCATTTCCTTCCTTTTCATTCAAATAGGCTGCAAATCACTTTTACTAGAAACTTGCCAACTCGTATTTCAAAAGTTTATAGAGGACTTGACGCTCTTCAAATGGTGTCTTGGGATTGGCTGTTTCATTTGGTCATACACATTTGGCTATCCTTGAATAGCCACAACAGCAGCAGGCAAAATGGAACGTTGCTCACCAGGTTGGAGCAAAGGGCTCAGATTACTTCCTCATGTGACCCAGTTGGCGTGGCTTTCTTCTGTGGCAGCAAACTAAATCTCTAGCTCCAGCCAGCTGTCACAGAGCTGCCAATGGTCAAAGGATGTCCCAGCCCTTAATATAGCCTAAGGATCCATGCACACCTTTAGCCCAAAGAAGCTGCATGACTTGCCACAAGGAGGGTCAGGAATAGAACCGAGTGTCCTAGCTCAAAATGCGCTTTCACGACAGAGGCTAGATTTACAGACTCTAAAGATGGCTATGCAAGGCTTAGTGAAGAACTTTCGCTTACTGGGAGACTCTACTGTTTAGGCAACTTTTTCTTCCTTCTTTCCCACTTTCTGTTAGATTAACAATGTTTTCTTTTTTTTTATTTTTAAAAAGATTTTATTTATTTATTTATTTTTAAATTTTATTTATGTATTTGACAGGCAGAGATCACAAGTAGGCAGAGAGGCAGGCAGCGAGGGGGGGGGGGGGAAGCACGCTCCCTGTTGAGCAGAGAACCCGATGCCGCACTTGATCCCAAGACCCTGAGATCATGACCTAAGCCGAAGGCAGAGGCTTAACCCACTGAGCCACCCAGGCGCCCCAACAATGTTTTCTGATTTTTGGTTTTTGTGTTTCCCCCGGCCGTCTTTATCCTCACCTCCTGCTATACTGTTTGGAAGCTATGATGTTTCCACTAATTAAAAAAATACATGATGAGGGGCGCCTGGGTGGCTCAGCGGGTTAAGCCTCTGCCTTTGGCTCAGGTCATGGTCTCAGGGTCCTGGGATCAAGCCTCGCATAGGGCTTTCTGCTCAGCAGGGAGCCTGCTTTCCCCTCTCTTTCTGCCTGACTCTGCCTACTTCTGATCTCTCTCTCTGTCAAATAAAAAAATAAAATATATATTTTTTAAATAAATAAATAGGGGCACCTGGGTGGCTCAGTCATTAAGCGTCTGCCTTCAGCTGGGGTCATGATCCCAGGTTCCTGAGATGGAGCCCCACATCCGGCTCCCGGCTCCCTGCTCTGTGGGAAGCCTGCTTCTCCCTCTCTCTCTGCAGCTCCCCCTGCTTGTGCTCCCTCTCTCGCTGTGCCTTTCTCTGTCAAATAAATACATAAAAATCTTAAATAAAAAATAAAAATAAAAGTAAATAAATAAATAAATAAATAAAGGCTTGAGCAAATTCAAACATTATGAACTAATCACTACGAACTAATCATGAACTAATGGATTTAAGTGAGAATTATAAGCAAATAAATAAAATCACGTGGTAAGCCACTACCTTTTGGAGTAGTTTGTCACGTGGCAGTAGATAACTGCAACAGTCCCCTTTCATTGAAAGAGAAACCTTTATGAATAAGAGGATTAATTAAAACACTTTTCATTGTCCATTCTGTTGCATCCATGAGCTGGCATTCCAAACCTGATGGGCAGGTGGCCTTGCCATTTCTTATAGAAACTGCTCCCCATTCTGCGCCCACCCATGTGTGTCAGGGAGCCTGATCAGCCCAGTGTGTTCCCCACATGTCCTTTCTAGCATTGTTGCCTCATGGATCACTGCATTTGTCCCTCAAGAGTTCCCTTCCCATGATCAGGTTCTCTGGTTTCTGCTAATGCTTCTAAATCACTGGTGACCCCTTTACTTCAAAGCCTGTGTCTGGGAGCCTCTTTTTCTGGAGACAGAAATGTTTTAAGCCAAATTGTTAGTCTCCTTTACTTACACAGAAGCCATGTCTAATTTGTAGGTGGATAATTTGGATATTACAGGAACTGTTTCTCCTGTCCAAATGACTATAATCTGTTTGGATCTCATTTGCAAATGAGGCACTTATATATAACTTTCTTAATATTTAGTTTCTGTGTTGAAGCCTATGGAGTGATGGGAACCTAAATGTGATAACATTGTATAGTAAAATTTTAAGAGCTGTATCTAGAGACTTCTTGAGTCTCCAAATCTCCAACATCGGTAATTAAGATACAACTAGGTTTTTTTCACTAGCCAAGTGACTCTCACCCACCAGCTTTCTGGGTTGGCTGATTCTTTCCTACAGAAAACTTTAAAGGCATTGTCTCATGTAATTCTCAACAAATCCCTGTGAAATAGGAATATCTGTTGCAAACCAGCAACTTTTAAGTCACCTTCAAAGAGCAAATGCAGCAGATATTAAATCAAAGTATACCAGGGTTTTGCTCTGTTCACTATAATGTGAATATTGGTCACGACCATCATCAAGGTTTGCTGTCTTCTAAATAGACACGTGCAGAGGGCTACTAAAAATGTGGAAAGCAGAACCTATAATTTTGGTGGTCTTAGCCCTCCCAGTTGTGAGCTCAGTGGATGATGTGTGCACTTTGATTGCCCTCTGGAAAATTACTCTGCTTTTGGTGTGTGGAAGTTTCCAAAAGGGGAACTATAAAGCTAATCCGATGCAGAGGAGACAGAGGGAGAAGAGTAGGAGAAAGAAGGTAATTGAAAGAGAATGTTTCCTTGGCGTAATAAGACTTACCCATCAGTTACTGCATAGATAACTTAAGTCAGAAGGAAATAGAGCAGATTCTTGCTGTGTGCTTTATCACAGTACCAGAGGACTATAGCAACAGAGGAAGAACAACATGAAAAACACTGAGAAACAACAACAACAAAAATATTCTGACAGGCTGCTCATCTCCTGTACAGTGGTATTTTCTCTGGTCAGGCTGCTAATGTCATGGCTGGGAAAGAGGGTGATTGGAGGATAACAGTAATGAGTATATTCAGGAATAAATTTTAGAAATTCTTGATGAAGTTCAGTAACATCTTGCTAAATCTCAAGCCTGGTAATTTATATACACTCTTATATAAAAACACAGACACAGTCTTCTGCTCTGGTTCTTCAGCAAAGGGAGGGCAGCTTATAGCTAAAGAGAAAGCTCACATTACAAAGACTTCATTACTTTTACAAAATATGTACCCAAGGACATTTACTAGTGCACTGAGAGCTATTATCATAAATAATTAAAACTAAACTATTCCTCTCTAAATAAATGTATAAAGTACATTGGGTGATTCAGAGCACTAAGCCTTCTCAACATAGTGTTTTGTACACTTACAATGCAAGAACCCACCCCGGTCATTAAAATCATATTCCTGGTTCTTCCACAGAGACTTTTAGAGCAAATTTGGATGTGACATAACAACTTAGGATACTGAGGTAGGAACTGCTTGTGTTTTTCTTCCTACAGTGATTATTTGGAAAAGAATGAAAAGGTTTATAGACATCTTCACATAAGGGTCCTCACAGCAGTATTTTCTACAAATACATTGACACATAGCTCAAAAAAGTCTGAGTGTCAAGAAACATGGTATTTCTCAAGCATCACTGCCCATCACAGAAGCCACCGTGGTTTGTGTTGAGGAGTTTCCTTCCGGACACTTCCCTACTCAAAGAATACAAAATGAAGAGCCATCACAGAGACACCAAAAGGATTCCCTATGCCCTGTAACCCAAAGTACATCCTTGTATTTTCCTCAAAACACTGATTTAGATATCATAACTGCTTGGCTTGCTCCTGTGTTAGTCTTAGAGGAGGGAGGTTGCCGTGAGAGGGAGGTGCTATTTTAGGGTCGACTCCAATAGGTAGGATTCTCCTTAGTTCGTTGACTTCCAGGATTATCCTGATTTGAGTCTTCTGAAAGTTAAGTCACCTTTAGGAATCCCAGCAACCTGGAGGTTAATCTGACCTAATTCAGCTCTTGGAACTGAAGTTAATTCAAAAGCAGCTTACAGAGAACCTGACCTAGGTTCTTATTCCTGGGGTCCCTTTCTTAAACTAGACATCTCCTTCCTTTATCCTTCTTAAATCTTTAAAGTCAGTAGAGATCCACTGAAGAACTCAGGCTCTGTATATCTGCAGCTGTGCTACCTAAAGGCTGTGAGTACCCACACTATCTCCAAATCAAAAGGATTTATGCCAGACTTTAGGAAATCTCATGTCAAATGAACATCTTTATCATGATGGGTTAAAGTAACAACTAAATGATACACCCAGGCACTTGAGAAGATTTATATGTAACTTCAATTTAAATATCCTGAAGCTCATTATCAGCAATCAGAGAGAGATACTATACAAACAAAAAAATATTGTACAAAAAAGTACAAGCTTCATTTTGCCCAAACTTTAAAACCCATCCTCTATCGGTTTTTTCATCAGTCGCAGTTATCATGGTCTTCTGACTTGCCCTTCTCCTTCCCACCTGCCTCATGTCCCCACCAGCAGCTTGAACAAATTCAGTAATCTAGAAGGCACAAACACATGTGTTATGTCCACCTTCTGGTCTTGATCTCTATTTATTCTTTCTCTTCCCTAACAAAATTCTAGAGAAATATGTGACCCTGAACAGGTATGTGGGTCTATGAAATGAATCAAATTTGCTCACTTAAAGTCATTTAACAGATTTGTATTATACCTTAATAAGATGTTCTATCACCCATTGCATCATGGGTTATATAAAATAGCAGGTGAATCATCCAAAGGTCACCAGCTGGGGGCGCCTGGGTGGCTCAGTGGGTTAAAGCCTCAGCCTTCGGCTCAGGTCATGATCTCAGGGTCCTGGGATGGAGCCCTGCATCTGGGCTCTCTGCTCAGTGGGGAGCTTGCTTCCCCCTCTCTCTCTGCCTGCCTCACTGCCTACTTGTGATCTCTGTCTGTCAAATAAATAAAATCTTAAAAACAAAAAACAAAAAACAAAACCTGGAAGAAAAGAGAATACATAATTAGCAGCCAAGGGGTCGCCATCTTAGGGTTTTAGAGGCATTGAGAAAGGTCTCTCTCTCTCTCTCTTTTTTTCATTTGACAGAGAGAGAGAGAGAAAGATATCACAAATAGGCAGAGCAGCAGGCAGAGAGAGGGGGTGGGGAAAGTAGGCCCCCTGCAGAAAGCCCAATGCGAGACTGGATCCCAGGACCCTGAGATCATGACCCTAGCTGAAGGCAGAGGCTTAACCCACTGAGCCACCCAGACACCCCTCAATCCAAACTCTTAATTGGTTCCTACCGTTGGCTGTTTCCACCCTGGTGTTTGAGAATGTGGAATTACCAAACCTTGGAGGAGAGGGGAGGGGATTAGAAAGTATTTGGCACCTGGGCCATCATTCCCCACCCCTCCCTAAGGGTAGACAGCACTAATCTACCGTGATTTTCTGTTTTAATAAGCTCAGATGTGTTCTTGAGTACTTTTTAGTGCTACAGGGAGCCGTTACCAACTATTGGTATTAGCTCTTTAAAAGAACACTGTTGGGGCGCCTGGGTGGCTCAGTGGGTTAAGCCGCTGCCTTCGGCTCAGGTCATGGTCTCAGGGTCCTAGGATCGAGCCCCGGCATTGGGCTCTCTACTCAGCCGGGAGCCTGCTTCTCCCTCTCTCTCTGCCTGCCTCTCTGCCTAATTGCAATCTCTCTCTGTATCAAATAAATAAATAAAATCTTTAAAATAAATAAATAAAAGAACACTGTTTGCTATTCTGAGGTTATGGTGTGGACATCTTTAAACTAAAATGAAATATCAGACCCAATGACATTGTCAGGCATAAAAATTTTAAAACTGGAATGTTTTTATCAACGCAGTGTAAAACCTGCTGAAATGTGGAAATGTTTCGTAAAGAAGAAAGAAAGAAAATGTTGGGGCATGAATTTGGGGCAAGGAGCAGTTCCCTGTAAAATATTGTGGCAAAAGGAAGATGAGACTGCAGTACAAGTAATCCCTTGGCACACAGGTGCAGAAGAACTTTTCATAAAGCAGTAATTTTTTAGAATGAAAACACTAGACTTTGAATCCACTTGCTATCCTGTTTTACTTAGAGATGAAGATATGATATTTTTAATATATTTAAAATGGAAACAGGAGAGATCAGGGAATAAGTTTATTTTTAATAGTATTTATCCATTCTCACCTCTGGGGTGAGGTTTGTCCTGTGTTGCAAATGAGAAAGTGAAGAAGGTAAGAAGGTCAAGGGCAAGGTCAGAGGCAGAAAAATGTGAGCCAAAGACAAAGTGCACCCTATAAAGCCACGTGAAAATCAAATAAAAGAATTTTAGTATAATAATTTACGGCAGCAAAAGCTTTTGCTATCAGAGAACTAGTGGGGGCTCGATTTTCAAGTGTTTAAATTTGGAAGTCTGCAAATTGGGGGGTTGCTTCTGCATTCTGAGCGGGAGCATGGAACTGGAATTTGTCCTTAGGTCAAATCCTCATTTCTGTCCAGGAAGTACTATTCTGGTAAATCTTTTAGTGATACAATTATAAAGTTGGTCAGTTCCCACCTGTCTCAGTCCATTTGGGCTGCTGTAACCAAAGAGCACAGACCGGGCAGCTGATAAGCGACAGGAATTTATTTCTCACTGTTCTGGAGGCTGGAAATTCCAAGATCAAGGTAGCAGCATGATCACACTCTGGTGAGAGCCCTCTTCCTGGTTCACAGCTGGGGCCTTCTCACTCTGTCCCACATCATGGAAGGGCCTAGGGGTCTCCGTGGAGCCTCTTTCACAAGGCATGAACCCATTCATGAGGGTCCCTCCCAGACTTAAGTAACTCTGAAAGGCCCCACATACTAAAATCATCACCTTTGGGGCCAGGATTTCAACATACGAATTTTGTAGGAACACAGATATTCAGACCATAGCATCGCCCCTTACCGATGCTCTGAATCAGCAAGTTACACAAATGCAAAAACTGATGTTAACGTTCTGCTTAGTCCTTTCAATTAGCTTATTACTGATGGAAGCTTGCCTCTCCAGAAAAAGAAACTATTTTCTTCCACAATCTGAATTTCAACTGCCACATGCCTAAAAATTATCCCTTTCTCTAAAGATATTTGATTAGCTGTTTCCAACCATTTGTTTGCAAAGAGATAAGGAAACTAGATTATGACAAGAAACATTTTCAGACTAAACTTTCCTCTAGTTTATGCCTGAGGAAATAGAATCCCAAGAAAATGGATGCATTGTATACATGCTCCCTGGGTTGCTTGCAGGAAAGGCAACACAACTTGTGGGCTCAGTACAAAATGAAAATGCAGAGCACTTTGTTCAAGAAGCAAGAAAAAAAAATGCTATTAAAGCTACTAAAATACAAGATTTTCCTCTCTTCCAGTGTCTCTTTCTCTACCTCGGATGGTGTTCTTTATTTGCCACTTAATGTCACTCTCCCTTTAGCACCAGAATACTCATGGGCAAGTACAGATCCTCACAGGTATTGACAAAGACTCTCCCTGTGGTCAGGCAGTAGTCAGACTCCTCTGACCTTCCACTTGACCCGGCCTGATCCAGAGCCCCCATGCTGGCTATATAGCCCAGTTGAGAATCTCCTATCTGTGACACATGAGCACCCTAGCCTGCCTTCAGTAAGAGTCCTGTTAAGTCACTTAACAAGAATCCCCCTCCTGCTGGTATCTCCTCTTAGTAATTTTTCACCCACAGATTCCTCACCCCGCGCCTTGGCTGTAATCTCCATTGTCTTTGCTGCATTCAGAGCAGAGCCTGATCTCTGTTCTGTTGCCGCAGTCTTGACGCCTGTAGCCATAGTCCCAAATAAAGTATTCCTTACTGCTTTAACAGACGTCAGAATAACTTTTTCTTTAACAGTTACGATGCTGCCACTCAGGATCCCATTCATCATCAGACCCTGGACCCCTCACCCAGGATCCCAAGTGTATATCTTTGAAGCCTTTGTCTTCAGTCCTGACTGACTGGGGATACGTTGGTGAGTCTGACGACTAAGCCAGTGCTTTGGATGACAGGCCATTGAAGCACTGTAAGGGCAGATTCTGAGTCTTAGTGTTCTGAGTATACTCTCTGAGGCTGGGTTACATGCAGTCACAGGGGTTTTTTGTTTGAAAGAGACCTCCTGAGCTGGGAGTTCTTTCCAGAACTTTCAAATGGAGATCACTCCCTGATTTTTGGGTTGGAAATTTCTTCCCAGCACTTTGTTTCAAGTATGATTTATGTCCTGACTCCTAGGCTGGAAATTTGTTTCCTAGCTCCTTGTGAAGTCTCTTTCTCTTCTCTATTTGATCCTGTTTCTCCCATGAGAAGGTCTCAGTCAGCTGAAGCCTCTTTTCCTCAAACTCCTATTAACTATATGCTCCATCACTAAGGCACTAATTCTACCCACTTTCTTTCTAGCTGACATGATTTTACAAAGGATAATTTGGAACTTAGGATCTCTCCTAACTGGCTCATCTAAGACCTCTCCTTTTCCATCACCTCTACTCCTTTTACCACCTTCAATCTTCCCTTCATCCCTTGAAACTTTTAGTTTGTCCAACTCCCAACTCCTGTCTCCTCCATGCCCCTATCCACCCCTCCAGACCTTTCCTGCCCCCCCACTCCAGGCCCTCAACGCCCCATAATCGCTACAACTTTAAGTCTCTTGTCCCCACCGGAAGCTCCTAAGAAACTCAGGGAGGGGCGCTCGGGTGGCTTAGTCATTAAGTGTCTGCCTTCAGCTCAGTTCATGAACCCAGGATCCTGGTTATCAGGGAGCCTGCTTCTCCATCTCCCACTCACACTGCTTGTGCTCCCTCGCTCCCTATCTCTTTCTGTCTCTCTGTTAAATAAATAAATAAATAAGTAAAATCTTTTAGAAAACCCAACCAAACTGGCTTAGAGAGAAATACACACTTAAATAAATTAAATAATCCTGAAACTATCAGAAACATAGAAATTTAAATTTAATTATTCTGAATGTTTTTCTTTTCCCTTTTCTTCTTTTTTTCTAACTCTTTTCTCTTTTTTGAAGATGTTATTTATTTATTTGAGAGAGAGAGAGCACAAACAAGGGGAGGGGCAGAGGGGAGGGAGAGGGAGAAGCAGACTCTCCACTGAGCAGGGCGCCCAACTCCTGGCTCAGTTCCAGGACCCTGAGATTATGACCTGAGCCGAAGGCAGACACAACTGAGACATGAAGGCACCCTTATCTAGATCATTTCTAAGTAAGATAAACTATCGGAAACATTCATCACTAAGCATAAATTTAAGTGTACATACTTTGGCTTCTTATTTTAATATGGCACAGAGAAGCTAAATGTATTTGGGTCTATTAATAAATTCTTTTTGCCATATTGAAAAGTTGTACTATGAGGAAGTATATATCCATAAAAATTGTGAGATGCAGGGATGGCTAATTTTATGTGTCAACTTGACAGGGCTAAACATATCTAGATGGCTGGTAGAACTACATTTCCTGGTGTGTCTGTGAGGATGTCTGGGAAGAGATTAGCATTTGAAACAGTAGACCAAGTAGACCAAGTAGACCACTGCCTTTACCAGTGCTGGTGGGCATTATTTAATCCAACAAGAGCCTGAATAGAAGAAAAAGGTGAAGAAAAAGAAAATTTCCTCCCTTGAGCTGACACATCCATTTTCTACTGCTCTTGGGGACATCAGAGTTCCTGGTTCTTGGGCTTTTGAACTCAGACTGGGACTTAATACCATTGGTCTCTTAATTTTCAGGTCTTATGACTCAGACTAAATTACACCACTGCCTTCCCTGGTTCTGTAATTTGTAGATGGCAGACAGCACTTCTTGACCACCATAACTGCGTGAGCCAACTCCTCTAATAAATCTTATATTATATATATCTGTATATGTCCTATTGGTTCTGTTTCTCTGGAGAACCCTGACTGATACAAATAATATAAGATTTGCCAATCTGCTGCAGAATTATGGTACGCAACATAAAATTCACAGTTGACTACTTCCCCATTTTTTCTGTTTCAAAAAAGGTTACTAATGGCTAAAAATTATAATAAGTATATGTAAATAAAACTACTACAAATAATAAGGGTAAAGAGAAACTTAACGTGTAAAGAAAGCAAGGAATGTAGGGTGTGTTTTTGTTAAGGGAAAAAGAATAATTTTTGTCTTAAATTAAATGACTAGTTATTTCAGAATGAAAAAGAGAAACAGTGTAGGACAAAATCTTAGAAAAGGAAATTTATCTCGTGGTCAAAGCTGCCTCAGATTCAGCAAGTCAAAGCCGGTTCATTTATAAGTTTTAAAAAAAAAGAACTTTGATACCAAAAGCACACTGATACAAAACTAGATTTTGGTTTTCTCCCTATTAAAAATGATAAAATTAAAAAAAATATGATAAACTTTTCTTGGATTACTGGTCTACTCTTGGTAAGAGATTGTGAAAGCTTTTTCTTTACCTTTTGAATAATATGCCTAGGAAATCAAGATTTTTGTGTCTTATCAGAATAATTCCCTGTGCTTTAAGTTAACCTTTATCATGTCCTCAGTTGTTTAGGAGGACCAAGTTTTCTCACTTTTTGAAAGAACTAAGGTTTTTTACAATCAGGTTACCTTCTATAGTTACTTTTGATTTCTTTTATTGTCTCTTTGGTTAAATAGGTAGCTCAGGATTGCTTCACAGTGACCTAGGATCTTATTTAAGTAACTGTTCAGACCTTTTGACATTCTGCCTTCCCAAAATCAAATCCTAAGTAAAATCTTGATCCCAGGCTATGAGATTTTCAAGTGGGACTCTGGAAAATCACAAAGGATTTGTTCTTTCACTTAGTAAAAAGAGAGATATTAAAAAATAATTAGGGTATTTCATATGTTGAATGGCATAAAAAAATGACTGTTGAGATACCTAACCTTCCCTAGATTATATCTGTATGGGTAAATGTCATTAATATAAATATTTCAGAACTTGTATAAAATTCATAGAATTTAGCAATATTCTCACTGTCTATGATATGACCAGTATAATGTTACCAATTAAAATTCCAGTTATTATTTTTAAATGTGGTATGCTATAAAAATAACAAAAATTCCTGATCAAATTAACTCACATTGGATTCTCAACCATGGTCTTTTAAGTCTTTTGTTCACAGGTAGTTATTGCTTTACTCTGATAATTTTTTTTTTTAAGATTTTATTTATTTATTTGACAGAGATCACAAGCAGGCAGAGAGGCAGGCAGAGACAGAGAGGAGGAAGTAGGGTCCCTGCCAAGCAGAGAGCCCGATGTGGGACTCGATCCCAGGACCCTGAGATCATGACTCGAGCTGAAGGCAGAGGCTTAATCCACTGAGCCATCCAGGAGTCCCACTCTGATACTTTCTTGAAAGTGTTTGGAATCAATTATGGGTCAGAGCATTTCATCCTCAACAAAAAGCGTTTCTCTCAGGGAGCCATGGAAAAGAATATGACAGATACTCTAGGATACAGGCTTTTGGTGCCATTACTTAAAAAAGTTTGAGACCATACCACTGAACTGAGTAAGGATTTCTAGAACTCTAGCTGAGAAGCTGACAGGTTCCTAAAACTGTTAACCCAAGATCAAGCAGAATAAGAATTAATTACATGGGATTGAATTATCTGATTAAGGATGATTATGGTTTTTTCTTTGGAATTTTGCTGGTTCTTTAATGTTCTATATTCCAGATATAATGTACTCCTTTCTCTTTTTTCTTTTAAATTCTTTTTTTTTTTTTTTAAAGATTTTATTTGTTTATTTGACAGGGACACACTGAGAGAGAGAACACAATGTGGGGAGTGGGAGAGGGAGAAGCAGGCTTCCTGTTGAACAGGGAGCCCAATGCAGGGCTCCATCCCAGGACTCTGGGATCATGACCTGAGCCGAAGGCAGACACTTAACTGACTGAGCCACCCTGGCACTCCAAAGATTCACTTCTTAATCAAACTTTTAGACAGACTCCTCTGAGCCTTTTTCTTAACTAGGCCTTGGTTTTGACTCCCATCCCTGCTGGGCCTGAATACCCTGTTATAGGATGAATCTTGCGAAGTCAGTTTAAAGATAATCCCCCATCACCTGATATCTGATGAGATTCCTCAACCCCCACACTTTATACCTGATTTCCCTGGCCTGCCATCAGCAAGAATGCTGTTCTGTCAGTTTGACAACCCCCCCTACCTTTGATATCAGATCTTGGTAGCTTTCCATTCTACTGACCCCTCTGTTTCTGTTTTTTGGTTGTAAATCTTCCCCAGTCTTTGCTGTATGCAGAGGTGAGCCTGAGCTTTCTCCCCTATTGCAATTGCCTAGACACCTATTGCCACAGTCCTGAATAAAGACTTCTTTACTATTTTAATAAGTTTTAGAATAACTTTTTATTTAACAGAATTTCGGGTTCCCATCCTGAGACTCAGCACATGGCCTGTGGGATTCCCTTCCTGCGCCTGCCTGGGGGCAGCAAAGTCAAGACAGGTGTCTACGCCAAGAAGCTCAAGATATCTGTATCAGGGATGAGGGAGGAGTGAAGTTTCCCCATTTCTCTGGGTCAGAGGACAAGTTGGAGGCCTCAGTGGCATATGCACTAGGAGACACCTCTGTCCAGCAGAATACACATTTCACGAGGGTCACTGGCAGCACAGGCAAAAGGAAGAGGCTTGAATAGAAAAAACAAAAAACAAACAAAAAACTGAGTGATCTGTTCTGAAGCACATGAGGAAATCCCCTAAGACATTTTCCCGAAATAGCAGAGGGAAGACGTAAAAGGACTATATTTCAGCAAATGAATCAGTGATAATTTAGTTACAAAAAGGAAATATAATTTCATTTTGAATTTACACACTACTGAGGCCAAAAAGTGTGGGTTGCACGTTCCAGAAATTATAAATAACCAGGAGTATCATTCCTATTCTAAAACACTCAAACACACAAAATCTATGGCTATTCACCACTTTAAGAAGCAAAATAGAAATGATTTCTTGGCTACAATACCAAAAGCTCAGGCAGCAAAGGAAAATACAGACAAACTGGACACTACGAAAATTAAAAGAGTAAAAAGGGAACCCACAGAATGGTGGGAAACATTCGCAAATTGTATATGTGATGAGATTAATATTCAGAATATATAGTTATATAAAGGTGTGGATAGGAGTTATTGCTTAATGGGTACAGAGTTTCAGTATGGGATGATTAAAAAGTTCTGGAGATGGATAGTGATGATGGTTGTACAACAATGTGAATGTTCTTAACACCATTGAAAGTAGCTAGAATGATGTTTTATGCATATTTTACTACAATAAAAAGAAACAAAGAATAACCTAACTACCAAAATCCTTGAATTTACTAAACTAGTTAAGTTAGGAGAAGGTTATGAGACTATAAAAGGATTTCTCAATTTTCAAATGATCACTTTAAGGACGCTCTTTCCTAAAACTATAACATCTTTTCACAAATCATTAAACATTTGTCAAAGCAGTTAATAAAGAGGGGAGAAAAAAGGTAAAGAAAATATACTAGGCAGGGCCGCCTGGGTGGCTCAGTGGGTTAAAGTCTCTGCCTTCGGCTCAGGTCAGAGTCCTGGGATCGAGCCGCACATCGGCTCTCTGCTCAGCAGGGAGCCTGCTTCCTCCTCTCTCTCTGCCTGCCTCTCCCTACTTGTGATCTCTGTCTGTCAAATAAATAAATAAAATCTTAAAAATATATATATATACTAGACCTTTGCAAAACTATACGTGTTTCTTTACAAGGCTATTAAGTATACTGTATATAAGGGTTTTCCAAATGTTTTGTTTTGAAAAAAACTTTAAAGTTACAGATATAGTAAAATGAACTTCCTTCTATCTGTCACCAAGGTTTATCAATTGTTAACAATTTGCTACATTACCTGTCTCAATATTTATATAATTATTATAATTTTATTATTATTTTTGATAAACTATTGAAAATTAGAGAGTAAACTGCAGACACATTATGATTCTTTACCTCTAAATAATTTTATCATATATTTCATAAAAACCAGTGACTTCATATTATGTAGCTATGTTAAAATGATCACAATCAGGAAATTTAACATTGATGCTGTATTTTAAAATGCCTATGCAAATTTCTCCAGTTACCCTCCTTTTTTTTTTTTAAAGTAGGCTCCACACCCAGCACGGAGCCTAATGTGGGACTTGAACTCACAATGCTAAGATCAAGACACACATACTTAACTGACTGAGCCACCCAAATGTCCCTCCAGTTATCCTCTTAAAGTCATTTACAGAAAAAATAGTTTTCCTTTCTATCCAGAATCCAACCCAAGATCTGCATTTAGTGGAGGTATGTTCTTTAATCTCTTTTGATCTGGAACAGTTCAGCCTTTTCCAACATAAATAATTTTGAGGAATACAGGCCAGCTATAGAATGTCCCTTGCTTGAGATTGATCTGATTCATTTTTGTGATTAGTTTTAGGCAATGCACTTTGGGCAGGAATACTACCTCGGTGACATTAAGTCTTTCTGAGTGCATCGCTTTATGAGGCACCGGACACCAGTTTGTCTATTCTTTTGCATTCTCTCTTGGTTAAGAGAGTGTCCACCCTTATTTTTTCCTTTGTTATTGTAATTTGTGGGGAAGTACTTTAAAACGAAGTAAATAACCTATTTATTTATTTGACAGACAGAGATCACAAGTAGGCAGAGAGGCAGGCAGAGAGAGAGATTGGAGGAAGCAGGCTTCCTGCTGAGCAGAGAGCCCAATGGGATGCGGAGCTTGATCCCAGGACCCTGGGATTATGACCTGAGCTGAAGGCAGAGGCTTTAACCCACTGAGCCACCCAGGTGCCCCTGATTAATTATTTCTATGATGGTTGCAAAATGGTAATTTTTTAACTTGATCATTTCTTTAACTAGATGTTGTTGTTTTTTGTTTGTTTGTGTTTGTTTTTTGTTGTGTGTGTGTGTTTTTTTTTTAAGATGTTGTTTTAAAATGTAATGTTCTGGGGTGCCTGGGTGGCTCAGTCGGTTAAGCATCTGTCTTCAGCTCAAGTCATGATCCTGCTGTTCCGGGATCAAACACTGCATTGTGCTCCCTGCTCAGGGGGGAGTCTACTTCTCCCTCTGCCTCAGCTCCTCCCCACCATCCATGTTTTCTCTCTCTGTCTCTCTTAAAACATAAATAAATATTCTTAAAATATTAAATATTCTTTTTTTTTTTTTTTTTTAAGATTTTATTTATTTATTTGACAGAGAGAAATCACAAGTAAGATGGAGAGGCAGGCAGAGAGAGAGAGAGGGAAGCAGGCTCTCTGCTGAGCAGAAAGCCCGATGCGGGACTCGATCCCAGGACCCTGAGATCATGACCTGAGCCGAAGGCAGCGGCTTAACCCACTGAGCCACCCAGGCGCCCAAAATATTAAATATTCTTAAAAAACAAATAAATATTCTTAAAAAATTAAAATGTAATGTTTTATAGCAAATAAATGCATTCTTTTATATGGCAGATATACTGGAAATAAATCTATATCATGACCGTGAATGTGAAAAAAAATGTATTACATTTTTGACCACAGAAGATATAAAAGAGAAAATTAAAGAGGTATGGGAAAATGGACAGATATTTTAGTTTTCTTTCCAAAAAATAGGGGCTTCTTTTGTTTGACAATAGTCATCTAGAACTACACTAGCTTTTAATATAGAGAGGACTATTTCCAAGATAAAGGTTTAGAGAGTGAAGGAAACTTTTTAAGGAAGTCTGATTATAAAAAACCAAGCAGAGAATAACATCAATTGATAACAATCAGGGACTAGTGAGAAAGATTGGTTCTGAGTATTTACTTCTTTAAAAGCTTATTTTAAATATTATCTTAAAATGGGGTGCAGTGATTCTAATTGTATTTAGCTCTTTTTTAGAAGTACACTTACTGTGGTCCACGGAACTAAGGACCATTAGTCATGTAACAGCACGATATTGTAATCGCACATAATAAACTAGCAAGAAAAACCTTCTAATGCTGAACTTGCAAAAATTAGGTGAGAAAAACCTTAAGTCAGTGGTTCTAAACCCTGATAGTACAAAAGAAACACCTGGGAGCATTTAAAAGGCTCAGACCCCACTTCAACCTAGTCATACCAGCTAACATGTGTGTGTTGAAAAATCTCCCCAGGTGGTTCTAATGTGCAGAGTTGAGGACCACCACCTAAATCCATCACCCATTAAGGAAACAATTAAATCTCAGGCTGTTTAAAGCTTCCTGCCCAGTTCCCCATTGCTTTTTCATCCTAGGTTAGGATCTTTGGTTTTTCCCAAAGCCCATTGGAGTGCAACTAGAGGTCCTCTTTCAGCATCTGTACCCATTTGTCTTACTTACCTCTTATAGTTCCTCCTTCACAGTTGAACATATAATAAATATTTCCATTTCTCTGGATTCTTCTGCAAAGAGTCCCTTTCATTTTTTTAAAGTTTTCATTCTAATTCCAGTTAGTTCACATGCAGTGTAATATTAGTTTCAGGTGTATAATACAGTGACTCAACACTTCCATTCAGGACCTGGTGCTCATCATGACAAGTGCATTCTTTTTTTTTTAATATTTTATTTATTTATTTGACAGAGAGAGAGCACAAGTAAGCAGAGCAGCAGACTCTCTGCTGAACAGGAAGCTGGACGTGGGGCTCGATCCCAGGACCCTGGAACCGTGGTCTGAGCAGAAGGCAGCTGCTTAACCAACTGAGCCATGCAGGCGCCCCATGACAAGTGCCTTCTTTTTTTTTTTTTTTTTTTTTTTTTTTTAAGATTTTATTTATTTATTTATTTGAGAGAGAGAGAGAGTGAGAGAGAACATGAGCAAGGAGAAGGTCAGAGAGAGAAGCAGACTCCCCGTGGAACTGGGAGCCCTATGCGGGACTCGATCCTGGGACTCCGGGATCATGACCTGAGCCGAAGGCAGTCGTCCAACTAACTGGGCCACCCAGGCGTCCGACAAGTGCCTTCTTAAACCCCATCACCTATTTAACCCATCCCCCCACCCACCACTCTTCCAGGAACCATCAGTTCTCTATAATTAAGAGCCTTTTCTTGATTTGTCTCTCTCTTTCTTATTTGAATCCCTTTCATTTTAGGGGTTTTTGATGCAACAAACAAAATAATAAAACATACATTGTTTTATTGTAAATATTGTGTAAATGTAAGTTTACTGTAAATATTGTGACGATTTTAGTCAGTTCTTAAGGTATCTATTGCTATTTGAAGTAGAAACAAAATTCACCTTGCTGTTTTCCCTTCCTAGCCTCTTTTCTTTGATAATATAGAATAATCCTCTATACTTTCATTGTATTACTTTTACTCCCCAGGATTTAAGTTCACTAGGATTCAACATTCCCAATAAGAATCCCCAAACTTTCCATCCGATACCCTTCTTAGAGGTCCCAATGATTTTACTAAAGCAAATATATCAATATATAAATTTATATGCATATATATGTGTGTATACACACACATGTTGGTTATATATAGTAGAATATGCAACTGCTGTAGGACTCCAGTTTTATACTTTAGGGAACTGGCTTATTCAATCTCTAATCTCCCTCTTTTGCATTGGGAAACACTCCCCTATAGTGTCCTCTTGCTGCATATTGAAAATCATAATGGGTAAAAGGTAAAATACATGTAAAACTAACATCTAAGCCAAGGAAATCCAAGTTTTTTGATTTATTAAATTCATTTTATAACATGCCCAGCAGCAATTAGAAACACTGAATGAGAGTGAAAACAGAGGGAAATAGAAATATTAACAGTCATGATAAGTTCTGCTGATGAGTACTTACAAGAATTTCTTGAAATGCTTCTAAATCTTAATATGAATATTTTAACACCACAAAATACATTTTTGAGGTAAGTCAGTGTTATAAACTCTTGTCCAAATGTAAAGCATATTTCTGAACATCTAATTTCAGCAAACTTATGTTCATTTAAGTAAAAAGGCTGGGAAAGTATAGTTCTTTCAAGTTCAACACAAGGGTTCTATTTAATCAAACCTTTCCATCTTTGAACAAGTTGGAGCATTTGGCTGCTCTGGTCACAATAAGAAATCGTGGACCATGCTCATTTTCTATGGTCTCTCCATAGAAGATTGACTCTACCAATGGAAGTCTCTGGATATTGTACATTGGCAAAGAGAGAAAAGAGATCAGTGCTAACTTAGCACTTCATCATTTTTCATCCAACATGCAAGTTGCCATTTTCACTGAACTTGTTTTCTTTCTCTCCACCTTAAAGTGATAAACAATCACATTAAGAAAACTACATGGAACCTTTCCTGTTTTCCTCTTGTGAAATGGAACTCTGGCTTCTGGTCTCATTCATTGTTTTATGACACCATTGTGATAAAACAACTGAAAAAGATGCCACCATGCTAGTTATAATAGAATTTAATCTATGCAATTAGATATTAGAAATTCAGAAGCTGTATCTGGCCAAAAAACTTAATATGATTCAGGAGGTTTGGTCCAAACCCACCCAGTGTAAAGCTACATGATTTTGAAGAGACCACTAACGAAATAAAATACCATGTAAAGTAGGAGTTAAAAAACAAACAAGCAAAAAGATATAGAAGAAAGTCCCAGAATCCAAGAAATAGTCTTTGGCTAGGAAACACTTTATTACCTTTAGCTTTTTACTTCTGGAAATACTCTTCACCAAAATTTAGCTACACCCAGGATACGGTGTTGGGGAGTTTCTTCCCAAAGTGGTCTTAAGGCTCTTCAGTTTCAGTAAAGAAGCTATCATGCTTCCCTAATGCTCATTTATTTGCCTTTATACACCATAATTGAAAAAAAAAAAGACCATAATTGCATACAAAATGCTACATTACTTTTCATTTGAAAAAAAAAAATGTGCTTGATGAGTTTTATTACTTCACTTTGGTACAAGGATGCAGGACTCAGACAAGTGCCTTGTAATCTCCTTTCCTCAGCTCTTCAGCAATGCAGTAATCCCCCTGAGCTAGAACACTGACTTCATCTATTACGGGGTGTCTTTGAACATTAAGTGTGTAGTAGCTTTTGATAATAGAAGGGCTTCCTCAGAGGCAAGGCTGAAATCACAGTAACTGACTTCAGGTATAATAAACAGCACCAAAGGCAGGGACCTTTCTATATCAGAAAAAGCCTATGCTTGTTTGAGCCATTAAGTCAAAAGACAACTTCCAAGACCTCTGAGTCAATGTGACAATAACCTGGGTTAAGGTTTTGCTACCTTCTGAACACTCGGTTTAGCCATGATGAGAGAAGAAAAAATAATTATTTTCCAGCTTTATTATTTTATTCTAAAGGAGATTATTTGGGGTATCTGTGTAGCACAGTAGGTTAAGCATCCAACTCTTGGTTTCAGCTCAGGTCGTGATCTCAGGGTCATGAGACCAAGCCCCTCGACAGTCTCCATGCTCAACTCGGAGTCTGCTTGAGATTCCCTCTCTCCTTCTCCCCTTCTCACCCTATTCTCTCTCTCTCTCTCAAATAAAAAATAAAATTTTTTAAACAAAGGAGATTATTACAGTAAATGCCATTACCACTATCTGTTATCTAAATTTAACAATTATCAACATTTTGCCAATCTTGAGAAAAAAAAGAGTTTTAACTAGGGAGAGGTAGAATAATTAAGACAGTCACAATAAAAATATGACAAGCTGATCTGAAAAATTTAACATTTTTTAATGTTTTAATGAGAAAATGAAGAGAATGCTAATCAGTTGTAAGAAACTTGCTTTCTGCTGGCCCAGCATTCAGTTTTGTTCAATACCATGAAAGTAATTGCTGCACAGTAAAGAAAATTTTCAGCTGAAACAACAACATAAACATTGCCTTTACTTTGGGTTTTATGAGACCCTGACTGGGAAGACTGGCACTTTACTTCATCCAAGACTACTGCAGCGTTCTAATTTCAAAAGATTATGGTGGATATAAGAAATAGAAAAAGGGAACTCTTCTCCTTCCAAAGGCATTCTGTGATGGAAAAGGGTCACAGATAAGGCTGGAAAGATTTAGGTTCTGTTCTCAACTCTGTCAATAGGTAGCTGGATAACCACTAACAGAATAAAATACTATAGAAAATAGGAGTTAAAACAAAAAAGATGTAGAAGGAAAGTATGCAGAGTCCAAGATCATAGTAAACTAAAGCAGATTAAGGTTTAAAATGACCTATCTTGTTTAAAAAAAATTAAATTAAACCTGAATCTAATCAACCTTCAAGCTGACCCACAACTTAGAGGGAATAGAAGAACAAGTCATAGAACAAGGAGATAGCCAAATTCAGAAAGGAATGGAAGTCATTCTACACGGGGAAAAATGAGCCAGTTTCTGTAACAAATTATGCACAAAAAGAAAAAAGCGAGGAAAATGGGAAGAGAGGAAGCTCTTAAAGAATAAAAGAGATTTAAGAACTACAACAAAGAAATGCATTGTGTGAACCATTTTTGGATCCTAATCTAAACAAACCAGCTGGAAAATACACCTTTGAGACAGCTGGGAAAATTTGTAGATGGCCTCAGTGTCATATGGTAAGCAGTTACTCATAACTATGTTAGGTATGATAACAGCATAGTAGTTATTTTTTTTTAATCTTGTTAGAGAGCTTTTACTAAAGTATTTATAAGGGAAATGACATATCTGAGACTTTCTTGAGAAGTTTTCGGCAAAAAGAAGAAAAGGAAGAAAGAGAAAAGAAAAGAAAGACAGGTAGTAAAGTATGTAAAGTAAAGAAAAAAGGTATGTGGGGGAAGGATAGATGAAACAAAATTCAGAAGATGTTAATTTTTGCTGAAATTGGATAATTGGAACATGGGAGTTCATTCCACTTTTTTTCTACTTTTGTGTACCTTTGAAAATTTCCATAACTAAACATTTTTTAATGGATGTTTTGGTGTCTTGGTGGGATATAATATTGATGTAATTTCACCCTGCTCCCTGGGATTTATAGACTGAGAAATTTTCATCTTATTTGAAAGCAAATAATGTAGGAGCACTTAAAGGGTTCATGATGTGATTTAGGTTAGACTTATTCTAGCACTGTTTTTGTGTCATAATTTACTATAGTTGAAGGGCTGTTTATTTCCTGCTTATTTGCAATTTCTGTAACACAAACTTACCTAGCTTTTGAATTCTGTGCTTTATGAAATACGATTTATAAAATAAATAATGCACAAGTCCCTAAGCCAGACCACTTAGATATAACAGAAGAGATTTTAATACCTTCGAAATGCCCATGCAAGTACATTTCATTCCAAGAACATATTCTTGGACTTAGGTGAAAACGCGCTGTGGAAATTCTAAGCTTTACTAGTTAAGATGAGCAAAACTTGTCAACTCAAGATCTTAGACCTAGACAAATATGAATTATGGTGTTCTCCTCAACACCGAACAGCAATTTAACTTCCTTCAATAACAAATTTTGATTCCATCTAGGGCCTCTGCCCATATAAGCAAAATCTAATAAACAGGAGTTGGCAGAGTTGTAACTTTCTTATGCCTACAATATATCTCTCAGAATGCAAAGTTCTGACAAAGAAAGATCTCCTCATCGGTTCTTGATAAGAAGGCAGACATCAAAAAACTATTTAATTTGATCTGAACTTAATTTTAAAAAATTAGCCAAGTTTTTATACACGAATTTATTTTTAGGTAAACTTTTAGCAGAATTCTAGACATTCTAGAGTAACTGTTTAGTTATGAATGGACAAAAATGTAGTTACTTTTCCCAAAATTGAAAGAAAACCAGTCATTCTTTAAAGGTCTTTAATACATCTCCAGTGATATGTCTCCAAATACTCCTCTTTTGAATAGCAGTCTAGCATAGAAAAATTGAGACAAGTCATGGAGAGGTCAAGAATAGGTCCTAGAATTAAAACATTACCAACAACAAATATACATTAAGATCTATCTCTTAAAACAGCTGACATTTATTTTTCCAATATACTTTTCAGTAGAAATTTGCAAATATGCACATAAGTGTATAAATCAGTGGATTTTGCACAAAGAAAACAAGTCATGGGGATACAATATGCAGCATAGGGAATATAGTCCATGGTATCACAACAATGCTGTATGGTGACAGAGGGTAGCCATACTTGTGATGAGCATAGCATACAGTTGTTGGATCACTATGTTATACACCTGAAACCAATGCAACATTATGTGTTAACTATATTTCAATGAAAAAATTAATTAAATATTTTTTTTAAAAAGTATGCAGCAGGGACACCTGAGTGGCTTAGTTAATTAAGTGTCCGACTCAATTTTGGCTCAGGTCATAACCTCAGGGTGTGTGATTAAGCTCTGCATAGGGCTCCACACTCAGCAATGAGTTTGCTTGAGATTCTCTCTCTCCCTCTCCCTCTGCAGAACCCCATGCTCTTTCTCTCTCCCTCTAAAACAAAAAAACAAAACTAAACACATTATGCAACAGCCCCCCCTTGTACACCAACCAGATGCAACTCCCATAATCTCATTGTCTGCTCTATTTTGTGTTCTTTTGCCACATTTTATTTGTGCCTGTTTTAAACTTTACATAAATGGTATCACGCAGTATGACTTTTTCATATCTACATTCTTTGGTTCAACATTGTTTGTGAAATACATTCATATTATTGCAGATACTATATTTTCACTGCTAGAAAGTATTTCATTGTATGCATACCCTATAGTTTATCCATTCTCTCCTGAGGAGCAAGTGGGTTATTTCTAGTTTGGCGAATTACAAATTGAGCTGTTACGAAATTCTTATGCTATCTTTTGGTGCACATATGAATATATGTCTGTTGAGCATATGTAGGTGACATTTATTTTAATAAAACCTGAGATTTACAGTGTAGGGATTGTATTTCCTTCATCTTTGTGGAACCAGGACAATCTAGTGGTTGGTACTCGGTAGATAATAAATTTCTGCTAAATGAATGAATGAATAAATGCCTTCTGTGGCCAGTTAGCTTTCTTTCAGGACTTAAGGCCAAACCACCCAATATATGAGCATATTTTGGGGTATCATTCAAATCTTTCCTTTTATACACATATGTCAATTTTTCTTCAAGTTAGGTTCCATCACAGAGGTTTTCTATATTGTGTATGTGTGTATTGTAAATAAAATGATTGATGCCCTGAAGGCCTTTCAAAAACAACATGCATATTAAGACTGCCCTCTGCCTAGTGCTGTTTACATCTTGCTTTTTGCTTTGTGAACTGCCTGACACTTTTGCTTAGAGTCATTTATTACTGAGGCTGCATTCCACATTTATCTGTTTGCTACTCTTTTTTCTAGGATACCATTACTCAACTTTGTAATTTGAATTAACTCTGGTTATAATACTAGCCCTCCCAAGTTACATAAACTTTAAAAAAAATGAACTTTAAACTAAAATTTTGACTTTTATCTTTCTGCAATGTAGGCGTGGGACAAAAAAGAGCATTTTTCGAGGCTATATTTATATGAAATGGGAAATGTTATGGCATATGCTGCAGGTGCTGATATGTAGCCAAAAGAAATGGCTAGCCATATTAGTATCTTACCTTACTTTCCACTCTAGTTCAGAAAATGTTACTTTTCATTGTGGGTGGCATTAATTAATATAATGAGAAAATGATAGAACCACACACACAAAAATATCACAAGCTCTTCATTCAGCTATAGAATGAAGTACCCACTCAGGTGAACTTGTAGAGCTATAGGGCTCAGGATTATAGGATTCTTACATTGGCAATCATCTAAAGCAGGAAACCCAATATTGTTGGTAGCTCAAAAAAATTAGCTCTGAAAACTTTAAAATTACAATGTATGATGGGTGCCTGGGTGGTTCAGTCTGTTAGGTATCTGCCTTTGGCTCCGAGCATGATCCCCAGGGACCTAGGACTGAGCCCCCAGTTGGGCTCTCTGCTCAGCAGGGAACCTGTTTCTCCCTCTCTTTTTGCCCCTCTCCCTTGTGTTCTCTGTCTCTCTCTCTGTCAAATAAATTAATAAAATCATAAAAAAAGAAACAATATATGATTTGCTACACCTTTTGCTGAAGACAAAATACCTTCATGAAGAGACCGATTTAGAGATGTCAACCCAAAAGTCTTTAAAAGGAAGGACACATCTAAAAAGGACAGTCACTTTTGATGGTTTGTCCAATTAACTTAGAAATACCCTTGACATTTTTCCTCTGGGAAGAAAGACTTGGGTGACAGTTTTTTATACTGCTGTTGTTTGGGGTTGCGGAATTTTCTTCTTCGTTGTTTTTAAGCCTTTAAGCAATGAGAAATGGCCTTGAACTTAAGCTTCGGAGTTTTATACCTCCTTGCATGCATGTAGCTACTTTTTGGATTATTGTATTTGTAGTTTCCTTTTTTCCCTCTTAAAGTCACTTTGATATCTCATCATCATTTAAAAACTACTGTTCCCAAAGGCCTCATCTAGTTATCTTTTAGATGACTGATTACTATCAAAAGAGGGAAAAAGTAAAATAAACTTTAAAATAAACCTAAAAAGAAAAGGGAAAAAATCCAAACCATTTAAATCAGTGCCATAAAACTATTTTGGAAAACCAGCTTTCTATATTTTAATGCTTTCCATGTCTGAGGCATTTCTCCAGACTCTGGTGCTATAATTGTAACACCATCTTGACACTTCTACTTTTAAGCCACAAAGTTTGTGCCTGTTCTTTTTCAAAGAGAAAAAGTTGGAGCCAAGTGACCACTATGCATACTCATGACTCATAGGTAATGGAGCAGCAGGGAAAAGTCCACATTGAAAAAGCAAATCCAAGCCTGTGCTTCTTGAGGTATATGGAGTGGGAAGGGCGGCCAGCGCACTGAAGAAAGGAGCATGGCTGAAGTTTACACCTGCTCTGATGGAGGAGGGGTAAGGGGAAGGGAAGACAATACCTGCAGGGCAAAAGCCAGAAGGGAGAATCCTTTGTGAGATTCACGAAATAGAGCCCCTGTAGCATAGGAATTGCTCCTTAAGAGTAGAGCACTTAAAAAGAGCCCCCTGGGGCACCTGGGTGGCTCAATGGTTAAGTGTCTGCCTTTTGCTCGGGTCATGATCCCAGGGTTCTGGAATCGAGCCCCGCATCAGGCTCTCTGCTCCACTGGAAGCCTGCTTCTCCCTCACCCACTCCCCCTGCTGTGTTCCCTCTCTCACTGTGTCTCTCTCTGTCGAATAAATAAATAAAAATCTTTAAAAAAAAAAAAAAGGAGCCCCCTTTCCCAGTTGAAGTAAGGGAGTATCAAGCTAGATGTCATCCCCTTCTCCAGCCCTGGGCCAATGCTCTGTGCTGGACACAATCTGGATAATCACAGGTTGCAAACATTACCTCATGGCAGCCTTGCAATTTACCAGTTCTCTGGCTATCCCACCCCAAAAGGGACTTTGTTTAGGCCATGTCCGGATCACACCCATAAATGACTTTCCAGCCAGCTGCTCAAGTGTAGGAACTTTGAGGCATAAGCAGGTTTCCAAACACATAATTTGGGATTGGTGGAGAAGTGGTCAGGGAGAGATGGTGATAAACAGACCCATCTCAAGAACTTTTAAAAAACACACAGTAAAAAATAAAAAATAAGGAGCTGCAATAGGCAGAGCTAGGGAAACTGTAACGATGAAGAAAAAGGAAAATTATATGCACTAAGTGCCTCTCACATGCCAGATACTGTTAATGCTTTATTTTATAATTACCTCTTAATCATCCTGAAACCCTGTACCTTAGATAGTGCCTTCTTTCTCCTAATAGGGAGAAAAGCTAAGGCTAAAAGAGGGTATGTCAATTGCTCAAGGCCACATGGGTAGTAAGTGGTAGTCCCAGCCCCCAAATATAACGACTCTTACGACTAGCTCTTTCAGGTCTCACATACTGATACTAATGATCTCCAGATCTGACACAGGAGATCTGGGGCTGAATGGCATGGCAGAAACTACTGCGTATCTCCTAATATGTATTCTTTGCTTCTTTTTTAAAAGGAGCACTAATTTTAACAGAGCACACAGCCAGCCACTCAGCCTGTATTTCCCTAGGAAGTTCCCTACTGATGATTTCTTTATCCTTTTCAGTGTAAAGCTCTATTTGTCATGCAGGTAAAACTCACCTTGACAGGTACACCAAATTTTCGCCACATCCTTCCCCCAGCAAGTAGGTAATTATTCATCCTAACTTATATAACTAAGGAACACCAATTATCTGCATGCTCCTTGAAGAGAGCTCGTCTGTTGCTAGATGACTTTTTCTTCTACTCGATCAGATTTGCAGGGGATCATCTTGTTCCCAGATATACCAGCTTCATGAACAGGAATGTTATGTATGTTTGGGTAGGTTGTGCATTGCATAAGGGCTTTTGCCCTAAGAAAGGAGTACTATCTTTTAATTAAAACACAGGGGCGCCTGGTGGCTCAGTTGTTCGACTCTTGATTTTGACTCAGGTTATGATCTTGGCTCAGGACATGATCTCAGGATCCTGAGATGAGCACCATGTAGGACTCTGAGCTCAGTGGGGCACCTGCTTGGGATTCTCTCCCTCTGCCCTTCCCCCTGAACACTTTCTCTCTTTCTCTTTCTCTCAAAATGAATAAATAAATCTTAAAAAAAAAAAAAGGCACAAAGGAGCTGTCTGATGGCTAAGCTATTGCCTGCAGGACTATATTGGCTCTGGCACTATATAGGATAACTGAACCTGTGACGATAAGACTTTAACCTCTATTAGTCTTAGTCTTCTCAACAATAAATATAGATAAATTCATAAACCTTCGGTTTTCCTGGGTGCCTGAGTGGTTCGGTCATTTAAGCATCTGTCTTCAGCTCAGGTCATGATCTTAGGGTCCTGGGTTCAAGGCCTATATTGGGCTCCCTGCTTGGCAGTGAGTCTGCTTCTCACTCTTTCTCTGGTCCTTCCCCATTCTTCATCTCTTTCCTCTTTCTCTCTCTCTCAAATAAATAAATAAAATCATTTAAAAAAACTTATGTTTTTCTCCTCTATAAGATAAGGAGAATACCTTGTCTAGGAGGTAAGGTGGAATAGATAGGTTTTAAAGTTCTTTACAAAGTCTAAAATATTCTGCTCATCTTTTCTTTTCTTTTCTTTTTAATAGAGACTCTTGTGACCACCCAATTGGAAAGAGGCACAGTCTAGAGTCATTCTCTATTATGTCACTTTGCTTTATTGTCTTTATTATCTAAAAATATTCTGTTCATTTACTGTTTCCTATTTATTATTTGTCTCCTTCCCATCACCCACTGTTTTGGAGTATGAGATACATGGTAGCATAAGCCTTGCCTGTCTTGTACATTGCTGTATTCCCCATCACCCAGTAGTTACTGGGATATAGTTGGTTTTCAATAAATACTGATAGACAAATAGATGGATAATTTTGATAGTACTGTGAAAAAAATTCCACAAATACAAAGTACTATTATTAGGGATCATTTAGCACTTTGATAACTCATAATATTTCTCTCATCAAAAGTCTGGCTTTCCCTTAAGCCATTTATCATATTTACTACACAAACATTTAAAATATAGAGGGTAAGAAGACCAGAGTGAAAGACTAAAGAAAGGCTGAAGTGCTAGTGTGGAAATGCAGAAGCCTGTGAAGGTGTCTTTGCTTTTATGCTATACCTGAGTTGAAGATAGCAGCTGTGTTCTTTTACCCATTCAGAAACATCCTTTTATTATTTTTCTAATGATCATTTATCTGATAGAGAGAGTGACTGGGGTGAGAGCAGAACAGATGGAGAGAAATCCTCAAGCAGACTCCTCCTTAGTGTGAAGCCCGAGGTGGGGCTGGATCCCACAACCTGAGATCATGACCTGAGCCAAAATCAAGAATCGGCTGCTTAACTGACTCAGACACCAAGACACCCAAGAAACATCATCTTAAATACACAACTGGAAGGTCATCAGTTCAGGCTTTTTGCCACAGTAAAAAAAAAAAAAAAAAAAAAAAAAAAAAAAAAAAAAAAATCTACTAAGAGGAGTGCCTGGTTGGCTCAGTCGGCAGAGACAGGACTCTTGATCTTGGGGTCCTGAGCTTGAGCCCTAGGTTGTGGGCTAGAGTCCACTTTAAAAAAAAAGAATAACCAAGAGATTGCTACCTTGCTCTGTATGTAGAATGGAAACACACAAGTGATTGGTGAGTCTTTGTTTTTTGTGAGGAATCCCCAAAGGGCATTCTTCATTTCAAGAAAAGTTAGGTTTTCCACACTCCCTATAAGGTCTCTCAAGTAGTCACGCCCATCAGAATCTGCTCTCTTCCAACAAAGCTGCATCCTTTTCACTAGCTTCTCATTGTAGCATTTATGCTAGCTTACTACTTGTGGAGCAGAGTACTGATTTGTTTTTTCCCTGAAAACTATGGTCATGATTTCCAAAAATCAGTTTTCATTTGATTTCACATAGGTACTCTATTATTCAGTCTTAAAACAAATAAAGAGAAAGAGTTACAGAAGAAAAAGAAAGAAAGAAGTGTAATGTCTGGTCATGACTGCTGCTGTGAAATAGTAAAATGCCACTGACATTACCCTACACATGAACAGATTAGAGATATACAAGCAGCATTTTTAGGATGTGATAAATGTCCTGAAAAGTAAGAAGATGTAAAAATGAAATGGGATAGAAAACAGACCAAGAGGAAAAAAGAATAAGATGAAAACAAGCAGCAGAAGAGAATGCCTTCTGATCACTCATAGAGCTTGTTGAATAACATTTTATTAAAAAAAGAAATATTCCAATACAACTTCATCTCTTTAGTATCTTGAATCTTTAGTTTAAAAAAAAATGCAGGTGTACTGAATATAGTAAAGATTTTCTTCTTTTATATAAAGATGTTATAAGTTTCCTATTATATTAACTGAATCAAATGGGTTTTAAAAATAATGTTTTGGTATTTGGTTATTTAATGAAATAAAATAGGATACAAATTATAATTTCAAGATTAGAAAAGTAACTTTTTGATAAGATAAATAACATACATAATATATCTATTGGTGAAATACTTAAAATTACATTAAGAGAGCTATGTATGTATCAGAAACAGAGACTAATGTTTTCAAATAGAGAAGACAAATTAGCAAATTTCATAATTCATGAATTAGAGTTTAATTCATAGTTTCACCCTAGGATAACAATTTGTTTGCTTAAGTCAGATCCTGGTTCTTGTTAGGCATCTCAGTACATACAGGTGTTCTTTAGAGTTAGTACTTGCTTTTTAAAAACCCTATGTTATTACATATGTATTCTTTAAAAATGCTTATCAATGAAGAAATTAAAAATAAAAACAAGTCAAAAATGGTTAGAAAAACATTTGTGACTCTGTCATAAGGTAAAAATGAGATCAGTCTTTAAAATAGGGTAGATTGGGACACCTGGGTGGCTCAGTGGGTTAAAGCCTCTGCTTTTGGCTCGGGTCATGGTCCCGGGGTCCTGGGATCGAGCCCCGCATCGGGCTCTCTGCTCAGCGGGGAGCCTGCTTCCCTTCCTCTCTCTGCCTGCCTCTCTGCCTACTTGTGATCTATCTGTCAAATAAATAAATAAAATCTTTTTTAAAAAAAATAAAAATAAAATAGGGTAGATCAAGGTTACATTCTGACTCTACCATTTACTTGCAAGGTCTGTAATAATCTACTTAAATTCTGAGTTTTGGCTTCGCCAGATTTAAAACAGAGAGATTATTACCCACCTCAGACAGTTGTTGTTTAAATCAACATAATTTATTTAAAAGCATCTTGGACTCTACTGAGCACACAAATACTCAAGAAATCTTGATCTTACCTGCTCAGGAAGTGAGGTTATGTCAAATTGTGCATGCAAAGTACTCCAATTTAAAATCATAACAACCTTTGGATTTTCTGAAATAAACCTAAAATAAAAGCTATCCAAGAGAAAAATAAGAAATATTCAAGGGAAAAAAAATTAAGATTCAATTTATCATGGAATGCATAGTTACAAAGATTGCAAGTCTTTAGATGTCAATAAAAGATGGGCACAGAATTCAAATATTGCATTTTGAAGCCTAAAAGCTTATAGAAATATACAAGCCATGGTATTATGATATCATGATCCATGGCATCACAGATTATGATAACTATTATGATTGCTATGTTGGTTTCAATTTTCTCCATTTGTAAACTCAGAATAGGCTAAGTTCTGCAGGGCTCAGACTGAGCTGTAAGATTGGCTTCTGACTCACAGAGCTCCTCTCGCTGAAATGACTGCTATTTCATGAATTTAAACAAGTGCCACAAGTGCTCATTTCCATGTGTGACATTTTTGATAAACTTCCAGTTTTCAAACTGGATAGGAGAGCCAGATTACAAGCCACATTTGCTTAGTATGAACAGTGAACTAAGTCTGATAATAGTCCCTCTCAAGACTTCCAGTCAAGGGGTGCCTAGGTAGCTTAGTTGTTAAGCATCTGCCTTAGACTCAGGTCATGATCTCAGAGTCCTGGGATCAAGCCCTACCTCAGGCTCCCTGTTGAGCGGCAAGCCTGCTTCTCCCTCTTCCACTCCCCTGCTTGTGTTCCCTCTCTCACTGTGTGTCTCTCTCTCTGTGTCAAATAAATAAATAAATTCTTTTTTTAAAAAAAGACTTCCAGTTAAATTCCTCAAATATTAGCCAATTGCTTTAATATGAAGAGAACTAGCTAATCAATTTCCAACATACAACAGAAATACAAAGGATGGAAAAGAAAGTGCTTAAAAAAGAAAGGAAAAAAAAAAAAAGAATGCTTTGTGACAGAAAGATATTTGGAAGTACTCAGGACTGAATGGAATCCTCCAGAAGCTCCAAGCAATAAAGTCATTATGGTTTACCATCTCATATATAATTCAAAATAAAAACAATCCCAAACCATAAAATAAGAACAAAGAGCTCCAATACAATTCTGAATTGTCACATGATGATGGTGTAGAAGTCTTTTTTAAGGAAATGGTAGATGTTAAACAAAATAAAATAAAACAGAAAACCTGTTTTTCTTGCTTTGCTCATTGGTGTATCAAATTCAACAGCAAACTCCCCAAGAAACCACTAGAATAATTTATTGATCAAGCATGGCTAAATTTGTTAAACTTACTGCAAAGAGGGAGAATGCCATTTCAACAGTCTTAGGAGATCTCAGAAGAGGTCAGAGGCAGAAATTTATAGGGTTTGGGGTATGGGTCTTTTAAAGTAAGATCAGATCAAGATTGGGAAAAGTTGGGGTCCCTGGTTGGCAGTTGGTTGAAGTCCAACTCTTGATTTCAGCTTCAGTCATGATTTCAGGGTTGTGAGATCAACCCCTGTGTCAATCTCTGCATTGGGTGTGGAGCCTGCTTGGAAGTCTCTCTTTCTCTCTACCCCTTCATCCACCTCAGCTCCTGCCCTCATGCTCTCTCTCTCTTTCTCTCTCTCTCTCAAAAAAAAAAAAAAAGGCAAAAGCTTATGATATAGTAGTTTGAGATTGATGTACACGCAATCAGAGGGTCATGAAGCAAGTCTTGATAAGGAAATAGTTGTTTGATAACAGAATATTTGGCCGGGTAATAATCTATTGTTTTGAAAAGAGGGTTATTTACCCACATGATCAATTTATTGTTCAAATAAATTGGGTTTTGGAAATTTCCTAATGCAAACAATGAAATTATTTATTGCTCTACCAGTTTATCTTCCTGGACAAGAATTTCCTGGAACAATAGTAAGTCATGTTGCTACAGGTGGTCTAAATTCTTAGAGCTGATCCACTATGTGGATGCAAGCAGAGTCAGTTCTTATTGCCTAATATGGAATCCAACACTGGTGGAACCTCAACATTGAATCAGGTATGGAATTAGGAATAAAAAAGAGGGAGGTTTGGAAGTAGGAGGGTCAGTCAACAAAGGGATATGCGAAATAATTTCAAGGAGTCTTGGATAAAGTTAGCTGCCTCCTCCAGAAAAGCAGGATTGAGGGACTTCAAAATTCAACTTTTGCCCCAAATGGAACAGAGAGAGAAGATTCAGCTACAGCTTATATAGACCTGCTTACCTAGTTGACAAGTCTGAGATGCTTAGATCTGGTTTGTTTCTTGAGGGCTGAACCTGCCTATTCAATTTTGTGTCCCTAACACAGGACACAGTGTCATTAAGTGTTCCAAATATGACTGCTGGAATGATGGAGGCTCTCCTAAAGGTTGTACTTGGTCTCTGAATGGGGAGCTAGATAGAACAAGTGTACATAGATGCAGTCTCCTGGTTGGTAACCAACCCACATTTAAGAAGCCGAGCATTAAGCACATTGAGAATTTGGGGCTAAGAAAAGACCACGAAGGTATTTAAAGGACACTGAGACAGATGAGGTAAAGGAAAGAGCAGGAAAAAAGAGGAGACACCTGATAATTAAAAAGAGCTTGTGCTTACATAGTACTTTCTATTGTACGGAATATTTTCATTTATGTTATTTCATTTGATCTTCACAATATTCCCAAAGGAAAGTAGAATGGGCATTATTGCCTCCATTTTAGGGGAGAAAGTTGCAGCTCAGAGATGGTTTAGTGTCTCGCCCAGGGTCACAACATTGTAAAATGCAGAGAGGGCTCTGGGACCTAGATCTTCTGAGGAATTTGGCACCTGCTAAGAATTGGAAGCAGACCTAAAACTGTGAGAAGAGTGAGAGAGGTGTTTCTCTTTACCCCTCCAACCATAAGGACCAAGGTTTGCCGAGTTTTAAGTCCTGTAAATAGACAAGGGTATGCTGTGAAATGTAACTGGATGGGAACTGTTGATACAGTCATCAGATCCCATTCACTGTGCCTGGGTACCCTGAGCAAAGCCTCTGAACCACCAGAAACCAACACTGCCATCGTGGAAACACAGATTACTGTTTTTTTTACACCAGAGTCCTGCCTGGCCACGTGTTTCCACAGGCAGCAAAATTTCAGTATCCTTGTCTGGCTGGGCTTCAGTTTTTGGCAAGAATTTCCCCTTCTCTTGTGAACATCTTGGAAAGCTTTTCACTGAGCACAAAGATGTTTATTTTGAGAAGCAAAAGGGACTGACTAAATACGTTCAAAAACAATCTCTACCTCTCCCACCAGACGACCCTTACTTTTAACATGAAAGGTATTTTGCCACCCCCACCGTCTAATATAACAGAACCCACAGGTGATACTATCTGGAATAGCTCTGAAGTAATGTGATTCTCTGTGTGACTTTAAATCCTGGAGAGGTATTAAGAATCTGGGATGGGGAAACATTGAAGATAGTAGAAAGGGAAAGAAGTGGTGAAGTCTAGGAGGGGGAAAGTGCTCATGAAGAAGTAGACAGCCAACCACTACTCAGCTGCCTCTCAATTGCCTGATTATTTCTCAGACACATTTGGAACAGTTTTCACACTGTTTAGAAGGGGTTGTGTCCAGGCACAGAACACTGTTCGGTAGGCCTCAAGGAGAGCACCAAATATCACGTGGTCAATGATTTTTGAGGCATGTTGATATATAATCATGTCATTTTAGAATTATAACATACTTTAGAGTAATTGGTTCAAGTTTCTCATTCGAGAGATAAAGGGAGACCCAGAAAATTAAGTGACTTTTCCAAGGTCAGACGTAATTCAGCAGTAAATCTGGGGAAGTTACTCTTGAGTTTTGTTAGGTTACTCCACCACACTGTGAAACAGTTATTCTGAAAGCTAATATTTGTTATTGTTTGTTTGTCTACTTAGTGATTGGTTATCCTTTTCTCGTCTTTCTACATTGGATTTCTGACTTTTTAAAAAATACCGTCAAATTTCCCTTCCAGAGTGAAGGGACTTAACAAAGGAAAGGCTCTCTTCACTGAGGTTAGCTGAGGGAAAAGTAGTTTTTTAGAGTTTTGCTTAGAGGCTCAGACTTTAAACTTTCTCTCGAAGTTTCCAGTAGAAATATGGTAGTAAGAGCAGGGAACCGATGGAAAAAGGAGAGAACCGAACTTCTTGAAGTTGAGAAAGCAGATCCCTGAGGGCTTGGAGACAAACGGAAGGACACTGGTTTAGAACAAGATGAAACCTTAATTTCTTCATTGTGGAAACTGCCAAAACTTTATGAATAGATTCTTGAAGTTGTTTGCCTCTGATGTATATAGAGCTCTTTATGAGCTATTAGTTAGTAATAGGAGAGAATCATACCACTAGAACCAACAGATGATGTAAAGTTTTAAATCAGGTTGGTTTGGGGAGGTAGAAGATTAAAGTGACTTGGATCAATACTATTTATTCTTCTAGAACAAACTCAGGTGTGGAGGCTAGGTGAGAGAGGATGCCTCTGGGATCCCCTCCATTCATAAGCTCTTAAATTCTTAGTATTCAATTTTTCCATTGCTTGCTTCTCTCCTACAACTTTATATCAAACGTCACAATCCCTTTGCCATCAAGTGCCACTATTTACAAGTTAGACACACTCCGTTTTCTGCCAATGCTGAATGATCTTCATTGCTTTTCAGTCTCTCTAAATTCATTTTATTCTGCCTTTTAAGGTTCCAAAGACCCTAAATTCCTCTTCCCACCTAAATACCCTCCCCCCACAGTACACAATTTCTTTCCTTTCTCTTATAGCAATAGTCATTGGATTTTATGTTTCTCCTGTACTCCAGAGGGAAAGAAGTGACACCAGTTTGAGAGAGTTCTTATTAATATTGCTGCTATTGGCAAAGTATTATTTTGCTTTATAGCAATACTCACCTTACTTCTTAGGTTTTGTTCCCTGAAGTTAATTCCAGACTTAAAGCTCAGATGTAAATAAATTTTGACAAGACAAGAATCAAACCAAGAAGCAGAAGATAAGGGTAGCCTATATTTTAGATCTAATAGCTACAGTTGCAGACTTCCAAAAGGGAAAGCAGGAGCAGGAGCAAAAGAAGGCAGGATTCCAAATTTAACTGCCACCTCGATGAAAAAAGCAACCAAAGTCACTAAGATAACTGGTCTTTGATTCTTCTCCCAGATAGCATTCTCAACATCTTGAGGATTCTTTTGGTTTTCCAGTTAGCTAAACTGCAATGGGCTGAATATTTATGGACCACCCCCCTCCAAATTCATACACTGAAATCTTAACCCCAAAAGTGATGGCATTAGGGGATGGGGCCATTGGGAGGTGATCAGGTCAAGAGGGCAGAACCTGCATGGGATTCATCCTTATAAAAGACACTCCAGATCTCTCTGAGGTCACCCTTTCCTTACCCCTTCCATTATATGAGCTTATAGTGAAAAAACAGCTGTCTAGAAGCAGGCTCTAACTAGACATGGAATCTGCCTTCTTAATCTTCGACTTCCCAGCCTCCAGAAATGTGAGAAATACAAGTTTTTGTTTATAAGTACCTGATATATGATCTTTTGTTATAGAGACCCAAATGGACAGACATTAACGCAAAAATGTTTCTTGTTTGGGTATAATGATGTTTCAGTTATCCAAATGTGGACACTCTTCTTGATTCCTAATAAGTATAAAATTGTTGTAATTCCATCACTCACAGCTTATACTCCTAGGAACTAGTGAGGACTTTTCCCTTCCTCTGAAGTAAAGTTTGGATTTCAAAAATTGTCCTATCTATGGAAATTTAAGGAAAACAATTCAAATGATGAAACTACTATGGTTCAGATTTTTAGGTTTTTTTCCCCCTCTTTAGGTTACAAAATTATACTTTACTCCTCTGTAACTACAGAACTCTTAGGCAGGTCAAAGCAATCTGACAAGCAATTTTTGACTAAAGAACTGATAACCAACAGCATAGATCACTTGTTTTTGTGAAGTTCTTCAATAAATTGGGGGCTTTATTTACAGCACGAAACACCAAAACCTGCTTTAAGTTCAAGAAGTGTGGTATTTTAAAAACACAAATCCACAAAATTTTTGACACCCCTCCTTTCAAGAGGTGGAACGTAATTCTCCTCCTTTTGAATGTGGGCTGGACTTGGTGAACTGCTTGGGATGAAGAGAATGTGGTAGAAATGATGCTCTGTGGCAAGGAGGGCTAGGTCGTTCAAAAAGGATTGCTTCTGCTTGGCTCTCATTGTCCGGATCACTTGCTGGAGGCTGGGAGGCATGCCCAGGAGCAAGCTGCCATGTCCTGAGAACACTAGCACATCCCTGGGGGAGGTTTATGTGGAAAAAGCCTGAGCCCTGCCCCCCAAACCAAGTCACATATGGGAGCAACCTTTAAAGGGGGTCCTCCAGCCCCATCAAGTCTTCAGAGGGCTACAGCCTCAGCTAATATCTTGATTCTAGCCTCATGAGAGACCCCCAACCAGAACTACTCAGCTAAGCTGTTCCAGAATTCCTGACCCATAGAAACTGCCAGAAATAATAAATGTTTATTGTTGTTTTAAGCTACTAAGTTTTGGGGAAATCTGTTGTGCAATAATAGATAACTAATATAGGAAGCAATTAGCAGAGGATACTGTTCTATTCTTGAAACCCTATTCTTGAAATGAAAATAATAATTATTGTACAATCAGAAAATTCTTTTTTTCCAGCTATTTACATTTTATTCTCATTCATTTGGATCACACAAATCCCACCCAAAATGCTCTGAATCTCTATTTCTCTTTCCATCTGTTCACTTTTGAAAGGTTGATATGCATTATTTGCATGTGAATGCATGGATGTGAATGGAGCAGGAATGCCAAAAAGGGTTAAGAAAACTGAAAGTTAAATACAACTCCCTTATGACACATTAAATATTTTACACCTTTTATCTCCTTTGAAATCCCCTTTTTATCTTGGAGAAACTGCTTTAATTTTGGATTGGTGTTAGCTTCTTTTAGGTACTAGCTTCTTTTAGGGTCTTATTATTTCTTGAGTGAGTTAATGGTAAGTTTTCACCTTTTGCCCTCTGGCAAAATTCTCTTCTAAGTTAGGCATGGATCTGAAGATATTACCTTTTCAACTCAAAACTTTCAAAGATTACTCATTGTATTCTGGATTGAGGTCAGTCATCAAACACCTTACTCCCTGTGTTGTCATATACAAGGCTTAAAACAAGGCAGTGTCTGGAAAAATGTTTTATCAACCATAAGGCATGTACAAGTATGACATATCCCCCTCTTTAATGTTCTAGAATACCTCATAATGTCTTCCATGTCCTAAGGAATTAGAATCCTTGGTAACTACAGTTTAGTGATACCTGTTTTCCTTAGGTTATGAGGTTTACTGGAATCTTTTAGATTTATTGCCATTTTCTTCATAATACAGGACTGCTATTTTTTCCTATCCCTCTGCTAATCTTTTTTTTTTTTTTAAAGATTTTATTTATTTATTTGACAGACAGAGATCACAAGTAAGCAGAGAAGCAGGCAGAGAGAGGAGGAAGCAGGCTCCCCGATGAGCAGAAAGCCCAATGAGGGCCTCGACCCCAGGACCCTGGGATCATGACCTGAGCCCAAGACAGAGGCTTTAACCCACTGAGCCACCCAAGAGCCCCTCACTTTGCTAATCTTCATGATGGGTTTGGAGATACCAATTCATTGGTTTTTTTGTTTTGGGGTTTTTTTTAAAGATTTTATTTATTTTTCAGAGAGAGAGGGAGAGAGAGCGAGCACAGGCAGACAGAATGGCAGGCAGAGGCTGAGGGAGAAGCAGGCTCCCTGCTGAGCAAGGAGCCCGATGTGAGACTCCATCCCAGGATGCTGGGATCATGACCTGAGCCGAAGGCAGCTGCTTAACCAACTGAGCCACCCAGGCGTCCCGTTTTTTTTTTTTTAAGAAGAGAATTTCAAAGGAGGGTAAACCCATCTCTAGTCATGAGGCTATTACTGTAATCTACCTGAGATGGTAGATGGGAGTGGGTGAGCAGCATCTTCTGGTAAAACAGTGTAGGGGAGGAAAATCACTTTTTCCTTCTGTCCTTCTAGCTTCTCTGCTGGGGCTCTGTAACAAAAGACAGATTAATAAGAAAAAAGAAATAAATACAAATTTATTTAATGTAAGATTTACATGACATAGGAGCCTACATGAGACCTGAAAAAGCAGTTAAATCTTAACATTTTTGTACTAGGTTTGGTAAAGAGTAGAAAGTCATGGAAAATGTGATAGTACAGAAAGTGTGAGCTAAGGGTAATAAACTGGGGGACATTTAGCAAAATCTATTCAAATTCCTCCCACTACCCGCATATTTAGAGATAAAGATGCTCTTTTCCTCTGTTTATGGGGTGGGCACCTCTCACATGAGGCTCTAATGTCTGGCTTTAGGGGAGAAGGTCAGAGAGCCCTTCCAACATCTATTTCTCAAGATCTTTTAGCTGAAAATATTTAATATGCCAAGATGCCATATTTTGGGGTAGTGTGTCCTAAACTCTATCACCAGCAAACCACGAAAATCACGTCTGAACTCATGTTGAAATCATATGGTGCCAATAGTCCGTCATTTTTCAGCATTACACTAACTGAGTGTGATCTTTGGAAATCTTCTGCTTGTGTGCCAGGTATTAAAGTTTTACTTTCAATTTCAGACCCAGTCTATTATATTTTGCTCTGCATTTCTGCTTTGCCAGCGGCTCCTTGTTAGGCTCTGTCAAAGGGGCTGCTGAGGGAGACTGCAAAACCAGAGGAGGGAGAGGGAGGAGCTTCTGCTTGTTTGTTCTCTCTTTGCTTCCTGTCTATCTGCGGCTCCTAGGGTGCATCATTCCAGCAAAGCCTCTTCATCCCTGAACAGCAGTTCCTTCCCCTGGTAGCGGTTGACTCCAGTTTAGAGCTTTCCAGTACCTGTATGACCAGCTTCATCTCTGCTGTCTGAGTTTCAGCTTCTCAGAACCCTCTTCTAAATTCTGAATTCCACCCTCTTACCTTTCTTCTCCTAGCCCTAAGAGTGTGTGACAGTCATGAGAATGACCCTCACATACCTTCGGCTATAGAGGGAATAATTAAGGTTGCCAGATTTCACAAATAAAAATACAGGATGGATACCAGTTAAATATGAACAACAAATAACTTTGTAATGTAAGTACATCTTATACAATATTTTGGGATGTGCTTATACTAAAATTTCATTGTTTATCCCAAATTCAAATTTAACTGGATGTCTTATATTTTATCTGGCAAACCGAAGATTAATTAGCCCAACTACTGCTCTTTGAAATCCATCCACTGCTGTGTCTGCTCTGAAACCATTCCTCCCCTGGCCCATTCCTGATGATGACTGAGCGTGCCAGACCACCGAGGCAGATTCCTGGGACACCTGGGACTCCTGTGACTGGCAACTCTGGCTCAGCGCCTGTGATTGGCAACTCTCTTATGGGCTAGCAGAAACTTCCTTATGTTTTACGGTCCCTTTCTCCTTCAGTCACTTTAGACATCTCAGCTTTACAGCTCTCCCAGCTCCCTCCAAGTTTCCTTTCACACAGGCATTTACTCTTAGTGAAATTCTTTCAGGTTTAATCCTGTCTTAGAACCTAACACAAGGTAGGCTAACACAAAGTAGGTACAGATTCCTACAGTTAGTACTCTGTGAGGCTTTAGTATTTCTCTCTACTCTTTCAGTTACCTGGTAAAACAACTCACTACCTTGCTAACTATTCTTTATATTAAATTTTCTCTCTTGAAATAACTGGTGTGGTTTCTGTCTCTTCACTAGACCCAGACTGGGTGCCCCTGAGCTTCATGAAAACTCTTAATTTCTCCAGGAAGTTTAAGAGACTAAGCCACTCCATTAAAGGGATGTGGGATGTTTATTTTCCCTTAACTTCCCTTGTTATTTAACAGAGTCGGCAAAAAACAGGTTGAGCAAGATGACTGCCTGTTACAAATGTGGCATTAGACACTTGTTATGTTGTGTTTGATTCTGGGAGTCACACTTGGACACAGAAGACTGGAAGGGCTTGACAGGAAGGCAATCATGAAAATGACGAATCTGGAAGCCACTCCCAGTGTGCTTATTTAATCTGAAGAGAAGACTACAGGGCAGTGGGGTTCTCAAATACTCACAGGTCAGTCGTGTGGAAACTGGATTAAACTTATTTTGTATGGCTCCAGATGTTAGAACTGGAACCCATCAGCAGAACCAGAATGAGACATGTGAGCTCAAAATTTGGCAACAATGTATACCTGTGTTCTTTCAATATTTGCTAAACATTTATCTGGCAAGAGGAGGAACCATTTTTTCCTACTAATAAAATGTGTAGCTCTTTATGTTCAAAATAAAGGACTCATTACATGTGGTAACATAACAATAATTGTTTCACTTTTTGAAATTTTTTTCTGGTTTTTATATGACTCACAACTGCATAGTATAAATCACTTACACTCACAAAGTAAGAATAGTGGGAACTTACATGGGTATCATTAAGTATCCTGTCCAAACACAGGTAAGAGTTCCTTCATCTGACTGTTATGTTGGCATACACTTTTTTGTTTTGTCCAATACTTACTGTAATATAATATTCTTAGGTTATTTGACAATTATCTCTGTGAAAAAATCATAACCTAATAAAGCATTTGTGATTTAGATAATAAAGTAAACCACCTATTCCTAGTAAAAATACATGGCATTATTGAGTTATCGAATTTCAGATGAACAGATCTTTATATTTCACTGGGCAAGTGTTGAAGTCGGGAAGACTAACCCTTATTCTGCTTACACTACTTATGAATTTTTCTCTCAAAAATACTCAACATGGGGCACCTGCAGTTGGTTAAACTTGCAACTCGATTTCAGCTCTGGTCATGATTTCAGGGTCCTGAAAAGGAGCCCTGTGTCAGGAGTCTGCTTGTCCCTCTCCCTGTGCTTCTCTTCCACCCCCTGCTTGTCTTCTCCCTTTCTCTCTCAAATAAGTAAATAGTCTTTAAAGAAAATACTCAACAAAGATAGCTTAATGTAGATGAAGAATATATGTTTTTCAAATTTCCCCTTTGGGAGCACTATCTACTTCCATGTAGCTGGACTGGTTTACAGGACCTCAGTATTAAGGAACTGTGGCACCATGTACCAACTGAGTTTAGGGATATTTTAGCATTATTTTTATTTTAAGAGTTTGTTGATTTATTTGAGACAGATACAGAGAGAGCACAAGAGTGAAGGGAGGGGCAGAGGCAGAGTAAGAAGCAGACTCCCCGCTGAGCAGGGAGCCCATGCTGGACTTGATCCAGGACTCTGGGATCATGACTAAGCCAAAGGCAGACATTTAACTGACTGAGCCACCCAGGCACCCTCAGCATCACTTTTTGGTTAATGCTCAGGAGCTGCATGGTTTGTCTGTCCCTTAATTCAAATCTCCAGTGGGTAAAAACTACAGGGAGCATATTTCTGTGAATAGCTCACTAAGAACTAGAGTTTCTAAAAATAAATTGAGCTACCTTGCAAAGTAGAGAGTTCCTCAACATTGAGTGCTATTTATCATAGACATTGCAGTAAAGAATTCTGCACATAGAAGGAAGATAAACTGCATAACAGATGGAAATAACTTCATATAGATAAACGTAAAGTCCTATCTTGTGATATTTTAACAGGTTGTTAGAGACAGACAAAACAATGGTTCATATGAAAACAATATTAGGAAATCCTCTGTGATGCTTGAAGATAGAGCAAAAGAGAGGACTGTATGTCCTTTCTATGTCATACATTGTTCAAGAGGCCCCTGGTAGGAACTTTTTCATTTTCTTGGAGAGTATGAAGAGTTTGGCTTTGTTATTTACTAATGATTAAAGCCCAGATACTATGAAGGTATCTTTAACTTGTTGGTTTTTACCTAAGAGAGATGCAAATAATTTCTCTTTGGTGGGAAAAATAATAATCTCAAAATGTATGCTTTATTGCTCTATTGGATGTTAACTAGATTTTTTTCCAACTAAAAAAAAAAAACTTATTGCAATGTGCCTTTCTTGATGGACTATACAAGTCTCAGTTCTTCAAAAGTTTTCAAAATCAGCGTTACTGACCTATTGCTTCTTTCACTAACTAATGAGAAGGTTTTTTTTTTTTTTTAACCTGTGTTCATTCTGTATTTCTATGAAAATCATGTTTTTAGCTTTTGAAAAAATTGTATTTGACAATGACATGCATTAAAAAGTGAAGTGATTGTTCAAATGGTAAATAAGATATTAATAAATCCAGACTTCAGAACACACACTGTTTCCTGAACTAATCACTTGACCCCTGTGGCATTTGATTCAATTCTGGATGCCTCACTTTTAGAGGGATATTGTCTCAATAGAGATAAGAAGAGGATCTAGGATGATGAGGGGTCTTGAAAACCTTTTAGATGAGGTATTTATAGAACAAAGAGAGATCCACTGTGAAGCTTTAAAATTTCATCTCTGACTCTATCAAATATGACAAATCACAGTGCTGTATGAATTGAAGAAAGTCATTAACCTTTCTGGGTCTCAGTGTCTTTATCTGTAAAACGAGTGAGTTGGACCAGCTCTAAAGTCCTAAGATAATTGTACTCAGTATTTAAAGTTTATTGAATAAAGGAAGGATTCAATTTTTTCATTCATTTCCTAAGAACATGATAAGCTATCTGGTTAGAAGTTACAGAAAATAGATTTTTGGCTGAGTGTAAGAAAACTTTCTAATTGTGGGAAATGTTAACAAATAGAACAAGCTGTCTTCTGAAGTACTGAGTACTGGGGCCATTTTGGAAGATCCACTGAGATACTCAAGTAGACCCACCCTGCTGGTGCCATTAAGCTACATGGCCTGAGACAAGTATTGCATGGTCTTGATTAAACTCAGGCACATCTTTACTTGTCTCCCAGAATGACTCCCAAATGACTAACTCACATTTCTAAAGATTTTGTTTTTTCTGATTTTATGTTTCTGGTTTTTTTTCTATTTCTTGGCCAACTCTGCTACTCTGACTTTGTTTTCAATAACTTATGGTCAGGCATAGTTGTGTCCTAGAACAGATCATACTGTGAGAATTTGTGAGAATTACATTTCTGAGAATTAAATTACATGCATTTGTGAGAATTGAATACATGCATCTCTTCCCAATTCTAGGATAGTAGCATTGTATTGGTAGCTTTAAGATAGCCTTTATGGGAAAATTTACACAACAAAATAGGTAAAAGCTATACATACATAAATGCTGGCATATCTGAACTGAATCTTCTCTTTTCACAACTGCGTCCAGTCCCTGGTAGTTCCATGTCCTGTTTTGAACCATTATACTGGTCTCAACTGCATAATCTAGAAATGATCCTTGTAAAACTTGTGGTTCGCACCATGTCACATTCTTGAGCCAGACTCAGGACTGCTAAGCAGGTCTTGATTCCATGGTTAAGAAAGGACCTTGTACAGGTATAATTCTGATATGCACATGATTACTCTAGGGAACATGGCTCTATGATCTGACCATTTGATGATCTCTGCAAGTGGATAAGGGGGATCTATTTTCTGTCACAGAAGAGATGATAGTTAAACCAGTTTGTCCATCTCTTTCTTTGTCCATTTGTCTACTTGTGAGAACAAATTAAGAAACCATTATGTGCCTACTAGAAAACATTTGTGCCTCCAGTCCTTTGAAAACTGGACTGGTGAGTTTTTGATTCTATGTTTACTCTTGACCTGTAGCTGAGATTATAGAGCTAAAGTCAGCCAGTTCGCTTAATTGAGAAAAGCTTTTATCCTTCGTTGTGTATCTCAAATATTTTCTTACCTCTGGAGGACAGTAATTAAATTGATTATAATGTCTTTTAAGTTAAAGAAGTCTGTTTTAATTGAGTTAGAGGATAAACCAATTATTTATACCTATAGTATGCTTACATATGTTTAATATTTCCAGAATTCCTAGAAAATAAACTAACTTTCTAATATCCTAAACATTTTAGACTTTTCACAAAAAACTCTTTCAGAAATTTCCAACTCAGGAGTGCCTGACTGACTCAGTCAATAGAAAATATGACTCCTGATCTTGGGGTCTTGAGTTTGAGCCCCATGTTGGGTGTAGAGATTACTTTAAAAAAAAAAAGTCCTAACTCAGAAGCACTTTATATGATAATCTGAATACATACATGTAATATATAATACATAATCTAAATTCACATGATTAAGATGACTGTTTGGATATTTCAGACTAGTTTTAATAATGGTTTAAGAAAAAAGTATCTTTTCCCCTGATCTGAGTAGTAGCAAATATAGTTGTACTTTTTTTTAAAGAAGATATAGGTTTGTTTTTTGAACTTCAGCAACTTTCTGCACTCATGTATTGATGAAATGAGTTAACATGACTTTTTATAATGTTAAGGATTATTAAAAATACACAATTATGTGTCTAAGCAAACTGAATTATGATTTTGACATTCTTTTTGCTATTACCAGTCATGTTCTATAGGATATTAGCTGAACTATCACTTCTAATATCTCTGAGTTAGCTTTAAAATATTGGACTACTGGGAGGAGCAAGATGGAGAGGACTAGGAGACCTAAATATCATCGGGTCCCAGGAGTTCAGCGACATAGTAATCAAACCATTCTGAACCCCTAGAAATTCAACAGGAGATCAAAGAGAAGAAGAGCAGCAATTCTATGAACAGAAAATCGACCATTTTCAAGAAGGTAGGACATGGGGAGAAGTGAATCTGAGGCCATATAGGGGAAGAGAAACCACAGGGGGAGGGACTGGTTCCTGGCATGCAGTAGAGCAGCATAGCACAAAATCAGAACTTTTACAAGTCTGCTCCACTGAGGGACCTCACTCCAGAGGCCAAGCAGAGGATGGAACACTCACAGGGACAGTGTGGTCTCAAGACCTGCAAGGTCACAAAAAGACTGGGGGTGCTGGAGTGCAGTAGAGGTCCCAGGGATCAGAGCAGGGAAGCCTGCTGCAGAGACAGAGCAGGGGAGGGGGCTCCAGTTCTGGGTTACTGTAAACCGTGATCCAAGGCACAGTCAGACCATTAGTCTTTGAGCAGGGACCACATAAACAGATCTGGGGAGACCCCCTCCTTCCTCCCTCAGGAGGAGTGGCATGGGAGTGCACTGCAGGAATCTGCTCAATTTGGAGACTCCAAATGGGGCCATGCACCAGAGATAGAAATGTTTGGTCACAAGCTGGGTGAGCATGGAGTGCAGCCAGAGACCAGGTAGATGGGAAGGATTGACTGTTTTTCTCTGAAGGTTCATTGAGGAGTGGGGGCCTGAGCTCTTAGCTCCACTGGGGCCAGAGATTGCAAGGCTGCCAGTCTCATTCCCATCATCCAAACCCCTACAGAAAGTGTTCAAGGAACAAAAGCTACCAAAAGCGAACCCAAGCAGATTACTTAGCCTGGTCTCTGGCAAGGGCAGTGCAATTCTGCCTCCAGCAAAGACATCTGAGAATTACTGCAGCACATCCCTCCCCCAGAAGATCATAAAGAATAGATAGCCAAGATCAAGTTCACTAATCAATGAGAACTGCAAAACTTCAGGGCTGCAGGAATACAGCACATAATACATGACTTTATTCCCATGATTCTTTAGTCTTTCAAAGATAAATTTAAAAATTTTTTTCTTAATCTATTTTTTCTTAATTTTTCCCTTTCCCATTTTAACCTTTTTAAAATATTTTATTTTATCAATATCTTTTTAAAAAATCTTTAAAAAATTCTCATTGTTATAGTCATATTCTATCCCTTGACTGTATTTAACCTTATTTTTTGTATACATATAGGTTTTTCTTTCTTTAAAATATTGCATAGAGTTTCTCCTAAGAGATCAAAATATACCCTAAATCTAGCACATGGCTTTGTTCTAGTCTCCAGCCTGATCACATTCTTTCCTCTTTTTTTTCTTTTTTCAACCAACTTCTTATCTTATCAATTTAATTTTTAGAATCTTTTAAAATTTTCATCATTACAGTCATATTCCATTCCTTCAACGGGTTTACCCTTATTTTTATATACCCAAAATGAAGTGTATGGCTCAGTTCTATACACCAGTCATATATATATGAGAAACCACAGGGGGTGGCATATATATATGACTGGTGTATAGAACTGAAAAAATTTTTTTAATATTTTATATTTTTATATTATTATTATATATCATTATTATATTATTATTATATTATTATGTTTATATATATATATATATATATATATTTTTTTTTTTCCTCCTTTCTTCTCTCTCTGGTTTCAGGTCTCCTCTTATTTGGTTAGTGTATATTTTTCTGGGGTTGTTTCTACACACTTAGTATTTTGTTCTCTCATTCATCTATTCTTATCTGGATAAAATGACAAGACAGAAAAACTCACATCAAAAAAAAAAAAAAAGAACAAGAGGCAGTGTCAATGGCTAGGGACCTAATCAATACAGACATTAGTAAGATGTCAAAACTAGAGCTCAGAATGACGATTATCAAGGTGCTAGCTGGGCTCAAGAAAAGCATGGAAGATCCTAGAGAGTCCTTTCTGGAGAAATAAAATCCCTTTCTGGAGAAATAAAAGAACTAATCAAGTTGAAATAAAAAAAGCTATTAATGAGGCACAATAAAAAATGGAGCCTCTTACTGCTAGGATAAATGAGGCAGAAGAGAGAATTAGTGATATAGAAAACTAAATGATGAAGAATAAAAAGGATGAGCAAAACAGAGACAAATAACTATTGGACCACAAGGGGAGAATTCAAGCCATAAGTTACACCATGACATGAAACAATATTAGAATAACTGGGAGCCCAGAAGTAGAAAGAGAGAGAGGGGCAGAAGGGATATTGGAGCAAATTATAGCAGAGAATTTTCTTAATTTGGTGAAAGGAAAAAGCATCAAAATGCAGGAGGCACAGAGAACCCCCCTCGAAATCAATAAAAATAGGCCCACACCCTATCATCTAATAGTAAAATGTACAAGTCTCAGTGACAAAGAGAATATCCTGAAAGCAGCTCCAGACAAGAGGTCTGTAACCTACAATGGTAGAAATATTAGATTGGCAGCAGACCTATCCATAGAGACCTAGAGGGCCCGAAAGGACTGTCATGATATATTTAGAGCACTAAACTAGAAAAATATGCAGGTAAGAATACTATATCCAACTAGGCTGACATTGAAAATAGAAGTAGAGGGGTGCCTGGGTGGCTCAGTGGGTTAAGCCTCTGCCTTTGGCTCAGGTCATGCTCTCAGGTCCTGGGATCAAGCCCCTCATTGGGCTCTCTGCTCAGCAAGGAGCCTTCTTCCCCCTCCCCTGCCTGCCTCTCTCTGCCTACTTGTGATCTCTGTCTGTCAAATAAATAAATAAAATCATAAAATAAAAAGTATAAGGAGAGATAAACAGCTTCCAGGACAAACAAAAACTAAAAGAATTTGCAAACACCAAACCAGCCCTACAAGAAATATTGAAAGTGCTCCTCTAAACAAAGAGAGAGCCTGAAAGTAACAGACCAGAAAGGAACAGAGACAATAGACAGTAACAGTCACCTTACAGGCAATACAATGGCACTAAATTCATACCTTTCAATATTTACCCTGAATGTAAATGAGTTAAATGCCCCAATCAAAAGACACAGGGTATCAGAATAGATTAAAAAATAAGACCCATTAATATGCTGTCTGCAAGAAACTCATTTTAGACCCAAAGACACTCCAGATTGAACGTGAGAGGGTGGAAAATAATTTACCATGCTAATGGACATCAAAAGAAAGTTTGGGTGGCAATCCTTCTTTCAGATAAATTAGATTTTAAGCCAAAGACTATAATAAAAGATGAAGAAGGACACTATATCATATTTAAAGGGTCTGTCTAACAAGAAGATCTAACAATTTTAAATATCTATGCCCGTATCATGGGAGCAGCCAATTATATAAGCCAATTAATAATAAAATCAAAGAAACACATCAACAATAATACAATAATAGTAGGGGACGTTAACACTGCCCTTACTGAAATGGACAGATCATCTAAGCAAAAGATCAACAAGGAAATAAAGCCTTTAAAAGACACACGGGGGGGCACCTGGGCAGCTCAGTCGTTAACCATCTGCCTTTAGCTCAGGTCATGATCCATGATCATGGTCCTGGGATTGAGCCCTGCACTGGGCTCCCAGCTCAGCAGGAAGACTGCTTATTCCTCCCCCACTTCCCCTGCTTGTGTTCCCTCTCTAGTTGTGTTTCTCTCTATCAAATAAATAAAATCTTTTAAAAAAAGATTTAAAAATAAAAAGACCCACGGGATCAGATGGACATCACAGATACATGAAACCGGACCATTTCTTTACACCACACACAAAAATAGACTCAAAATGGATGAAAGACCTCAATGTGAGACGGGAACCCATCAAAATCCTTGAGGAGAACACAGGCAGCAACCTCTTTGACCTCAGCCACAGCAACTTCTTCCTAGAAACATCGCCAAAGACAAGGGAAGCAAGGGCAAAAATGAACTATTGGGACTTCACTAAGATCAAAAGCTTTTGTACAGCAAAGGAAACAGCCAACAAAACCAAAGACCACCACCGACAGAATGGGAGAAGATATTTGCCAATGACATATCAGATAAAGGGCTAGTATCCAAAATCTATAAAGAATTTATCGAACTCAACACCCAAAGAACAAATAATCCAATCAAGAAATGGACAAAAGACATGAACAGATATTTCTGCAAAGAAGACATTCAGATGGCCAACAGATACATGAAAAAAATGCTCAATAACACTTGACATCAGGAAAATACAAATCAAAATCACAGTGAGATACCACCTCACACCAGTCAGAACAGCTAAAATAAGCAAGTCAGGAAACAACAGATGTTGGCAAGGATGCAGAGAAAGGGGAACCCTCTTACACTGTTGATGGGAATGCAAGCTGGTGCAGCCACTCTGGGAAACAGCATGGATGTCCCTAAAAAGTTGAAAATAGAGCTAGCAATCACCCTACTGGGTATTACCCTAAAGATACAAATGCAGTGATCTGAAGGGCACGTGCACCTTAATGTTTATAGCAGCAATGTCCACAATAGCCGTACTATGGAAAGAACCTAGATGTCCATCAACAGATGAGTGGATAAAGAAGAGGTGATATATATATATCTATCTATATATATATATATATACACACACACACACTATGCAACCATCAAGAAAATGAAATCTTTCCATTTGCAATGATGTGGATGGAACTAGAAGGTATTACGCTAAGCGAAATAAGTCAATAAATCAATTATCATATGATTTCTGTGATCAAGGAATTTGAGAGGCAGGGCGAGGGGGGTGTCATGGGGGCTAGGGAGGGAAAAAATGAAACAAGATCAGATTGGGAGAGAGACAAACCATAAGAGACTCTTAATCTCAGGAAACAAACGGAACATTGCTGGGGTGTTGGGGGGCGGATAAGGTGGCCGAGTTAGAGACACTGGGGAGGGTATGTGCTATGGTGAGTGCTGTGAATCGTGTAAGACTGATGATTCACAGACCTGTACCTCTGAAGCAAATAATACATTATATGTTAACTAAAAAAATAGAGAAATAAAAATAAAAAATAAAATAAAATATTGGACTAATGTTAAATATTTGGGTACCTAGATTATTTCTATTAAGATAGGGTGCTACAACATTGATTACTAATATAATTTTTAAATATATATATGTTTGTTTCTTATTTTATTGTACTATAGAGTGGCAAACCTTTGGATCATGTTAATAAACATGTCTATTTATGTTTGTATAGAACACTCAATTATCAATTACCCATCTTCCAGTTTCTCTGTACAATAGGCGTTAGTTTGTTTAAAAGTTATGGGTATTATGTGTGATTAAGATCATATTAAGATCAATAATGACAATAGTATTAAGCAATAATTAAATGAAAAACAAATGATTGCAAAATAATTTGTTCTCAAGGAAATAAGTATTCCAGATATGAAATATGAAATAGGATATGGAAAAGATAAAATTTGAATGTATACAGAAAAATTGTAGGTTTACTGAACATTAACCATATTTGTCATGGTTGTCTTAAAAGAAGCAATAAAATATATTAAAATTTTGGCAAGTTCTCTCAGATTTGATGGGCTTATTCAAAAGATAATTTTTTTTAAAAAAGGAACTTGGACTCCTTTATTGCAAAATATTGAATTAATGCAAAAATAGAATATGGCTTTTTCTTTATTAAAATTGTAAAACATGGGGCACCTGGTGGCTCAGTGGGATAAAGCCTCTGCCTTCGGCTCAGGACATGATCCCAGGATCCTGGGATAGAGCCTGCATTGGGCTCTCTGCTCAGCAGGGAGTCTGCTTCCCCCTCTCTCTCTGCCTGCCTCTCTGCCTACTTGTGATCTCTGTCTGTTAAATAAATAAATTAAATCTTTTAAAAAAATTATAAACCAATCTTAGAGTTATTTAATGGGGAAATAAGCAGTTATATTTTACCTTTTGTGTAATACATATAGATATCAGAAATATATATTGCACCAGAGGAAATTTCTATGCTTCTTTGTTGATTGTCTCATGCCTGTGATTATTTTTTTAAGGAAAAAGAACAAAATTTCCTTACATGTAAAAGAGCCAAGATTCCTTAAAATGGTTTTACCTACTTCTATGTCTATTTTAAAATATTACATTGTTGCTTTAATGAATAGGTAACTAAACATATTTTCTCAAGCATGCATAATCCTATCTTAGTCATGGACCAAATATCTTCTGTTGAATCTATTGCTTTTCCCTTGCTAAGATTTAGATTTAGAAAAAAACAACATTCTCAGAATGTCCTTACAAGTCAATCTACCTTGGAGTTTCCCAAGAAACCTCTGGAAAATCACAAATGTTTGTTTTTGAACCTTATAAGAAAAGATAATGTTAGGAATAGTTAGGTTTTATAAGAAAAGGTAATGTTTGGAATTTTTAGGTTTTGGGGGTAGCTCAGTATTGTTTAATAAGCTCAATACTGTGGTAAGATTAGCATGAGAAGAGTTGTCCAATCAAATCAAAAGGGATGCTCAGCCTTCCCTAAGTTATGGTAAAAAAATATATATATATATATTTTAAGATTTTATTTATTTATTTATTTGACAGAGAGAAAGAGAGAGATACAGTGAGAAATGGAATGCAAGCTTCCCACTGAGCGGGAGCCTGACAGGAGGCTAGATCCCAGGACTTGGGATCATTACCTGAGCCAAAGGCAAATGCTCAATGACTGAGCCACCCAGGCACCCTGAGGTAAAATAAATGAATAAATGAATGAATGAATGAATGAATAAATAAATAAATAAATATTGTATTTATTTATTTGAGAGAGACAGAGAACACAAGCAGGGAAATGGGAGAGGAAAAGAGAAAAGCAGGCTACCTGATGAGCAGGAAGCTGATATAGGGCTAGATCCCAAGACCCTGGGATGATGACCCGAGTGCAGGCAGACGCTTAACCAACTGAGCCACCCAGGCACCCTGTCCTTGCCTTCTTATCCTTGGAGATACAGTGATCAAACCCTATGAAATATGCACACATTAGATAACATTGTTCTCCTCCATTCTGATAGTCTAGCTACTGCAATAAATTAACCATAGCCATTTAGTCTTAGGGGTCCTTTCTGCTTTTCTCTGATGGTTGTCTGAAGGCTCTACTATAAGTTACAAACTACAAATCGGATCTTAAAAAAAAAAAAGTCTTCACACCACAAGGAGGGGACTGTACTGGGTACTCCAACTACTGATACTTCAAAAAATGTAGTCCTAAATACAAGTCTTCTAAGTTGACAAGCCCTCTCAGTCTGTACTAAAGTCAGGGTTCTGAGTCAGGATTTCCAGGACTCCATTTTTTGGAGAAGCAGTTGGCTAATAACTGTGTAAATCCAGAATGCTGATGCAAGACGCAGTTGAACTAGAATTAATTATAGGATCAAAAGAACTGAAAGAGGAAATGAAATAGTTGCAGTTATTTGTTTGGTATATGATTAATTTTTAGGGGTAAACTTTTTTTTAAAGGAAATCTTTTCTTTTATAGGTATGTGCTGAGGGGCACCCGAGCCTAGTTGTTAAGCGTCTGCCTTCAGCTCAGGTCATGATCCCAGGATGCTGGGATGGAGCCCCACATCTGGCTCCCTGCTCAGGGGGAAACCTGCTTCTCCCTCTCCCATTCCCCCTGCTTGTGTTCCCTTGCTCACTGTATCTCTCTCTTTCAAATAAATAAATAAAATCTTAAAAAATATATAGAAGTATGTGCTGAAACATATTTATATGAAATGATATAATATTTCAGATTGGCTTCAAATAATCTGGGTATGAGAGTGAGAAGGTAGAAGAAAACTGGTTAAAAAAATCATGTTATCAGGATATCTGTCTGACTCAGTTGGAAGAGCACTTTTGTTCTCAGGGTTGTGAATTCAAGTCCCACACTTTTACTTAAAAATAAAATCTTAGGAGTGCCTGGGTAGCTCTATCAGTTAAGCTTCTGCCTTCAGCTCAGGTCATGATCCTGGGGTCCTGGAATGGAGCCCTGCATCCAGCTCTCTGCTCAGCCAGGAGCTTGCTTCTCCTTCTCCTTCTGCCTGCTGCTTCCCCTACTTGTGCTCTCTCTGTCAAACAAACAAATAAAATGTTTAAAAATTAAAAAAAATCTTAAAAAAATATTATAATCACAAATTTTATTGTGTAAATTTTGTTCATAGTCATTATTTCAATATTCACATCTTATTTTAAAATATATACAAATGACTACTATTCATCTTTATGTTGAATTTAGTTTGCTTTCAAATTTTTATTATAAATAATACTGGAATACACCTTTCAATGCACTAACTTTTCACTGTATTTTGAATTAACCCTAGAAGAAGACTTAGTGGATCAAGAAGTATGAAATTCTAAGGCTCTTGATCATTAAGCTGTTTGATTTCCTAAATGTCTTTACCAATATACACCACACCTTCATTGGCACTGGGTATTTTAGTTTTTAAAATATTTTCCAATTTTGTGAGGGGGATAGTATCTCATTGTACTTTCACTTGAGAGTTATTTCCAGAGGGCTCTTGATGCTTGAGGTTTCTATATCTTGTGTTCACTTTTGCTTGGATAATCATTCCTACTGGGTCTGGACTTTGATATCTGGCTGCTGATGGTCATGCTCCCTTGCCCCTGAGTGAAGGTAAATTCCTGGAAGCTTTAACTCTGTGGCCCTGAAATTTTCTGGCTCCCGATTTGAAAAGAAGATCCAGGCAAGTGGGGGGAAATGGTAGTGACCGGCACAACTGAAGCTCAGAGCCAGTAAGATAGATCATGACCTCAAGTGCGTCTGGAGCCCCGAGGCTGGGAAGACATGCTAGGGTTCACGTATGAAACTTAGCTCAAGGGGCAGCACTGTACTTCCCAGCATGGATGGCCTCTGCCACTAAAACAGGAAGGAAGAGTGAGGTTTCTAGGCTGGCCAATATTTTTAAGTTAAAGCTGGATATAGCAAATGTCAGTGCAATTCATTAAATATAACGTATGCTTAGAGACTGCCCTCAGTTCGCCTGATTTTGAGAGTACACCAGGGGAGTTAAGAAATCAACTTTCTGGGCGCCTGGGTGGCTCAGTGGGTTAAGCCGCTGCCTTCGGCTCAGGTCATGATCTCAGGGTTCTGAGATCGAGTCCCGCATCGGGCTCTCTGCTCTGCAGGGAGTCTGCTTCCTCCTCTCTCTCTCTCTTCCTGCTTCTCTGCCTACTTGTGATCTCTCTCTGTCAAATAAATAAATAAAATCTTAAAAAAAAAAAAAAAAAGAAATCAACTTTCTGTAGGTGGTGGGAAACTGCCCAAAGGAATCCGCCTGCCAACAGGGATCTACTCACTTTTTTAAAGTCAAACTTTGTTGGAGACAATATAAGGATTTCTACATTACTCCATTTTCAAATCTTTCAAGATGACATCTTAAGAGACAATTTAGGGAGAAAACGGTTGGGGGGCAGGAGAGTGGCTAACAGAGATCCTCTGTGAACATCAGTACTGTTTAAAAACAATCTATTCAGGAAATTATCTCTCCTGGTTGTTGTACCTGATAAATAAGTTTTTATTTCTGAATCTGTCAGGAATATCTGTGAAAGACTTTGAAAGGGCCAAAAGGTTACTGGGTGTCCTTTGGATGGCAAGTTTGACATAGTCTAGAAGACCTTTGGGGCTTATTTGATTTTATAGGGATCTATGCCTTTCACTGCCTTTGACTAGGCAGGCTACTTTACAACTCCTGTAAATTGTAGGAAACTGATAGTAATGCAAATGATTCTTGTCCACAGAGATGCAAATGAGTTTTATTTTGTAAAGATGCATTTGATTTTCCCTTGCAGAAAAGAATATTCTAACCTTTACATTTATTGACCTATGAAGTTTTGCATACATTAGCAACTTCATTTTCTCATTCCCAATTTATTGAGTATATAAGGGTCCGTTCTTCAGATATTTCCTTTAAACTGGTCTTACCAGTTTCCTCATTAATGAAAGAGTTCTATAAAATCTTTGGCAGGGCTCATTTCATATTTGTACAAGAGACTTGATTTTAATTAAAAAAATCATTCTTTAACATCGCAAACATCAATTAAATATGTATTAATTCTTTTCAGCAGCCATTAATAATGTGTTGTGTTTTTTTTTTTTTTTTTCCTCTAGGACGCCTCATATTTTTTCTGGCAACTGTGAAAGGACACCAGGTTCCAGAACTGAAACAAATCTCCACCTCCGAAGTGGACAGATCCGCCTCTTGACTATTCTGCTATAAGGTAAAACAATGTGTGAGGTTCACCTGGACTAAACCTGACTCTGCAGAACTTCTAAGGACCTAAGTGCAGCCTTTGGTTTGGTAAAGGCTTTGTCCCTTCTCTCTTTTAATTGTGATGGACACAAAGTGGCTTTACATATAATTTTAAAAAGGAGTTAAACAAACAAAAACAAAAACAAAAAAACCAAGTGCAGGGGCACCTGGGGACTCAGTGGATTAAAGCCTCTGTTCGCCTCAGGTCATGATCCCAGGGTCCTGGGATCAACCCCACATGGGGATCTCTGCTTGGCGGGGAGCCTGCTTCCTCCTCTCTCTCTGCCTGTCTCTTTGCCTACTTGTGTTTTCTGTCTGTCAAATAAACAAATAAAATCTTAAAAAAAAAAAAAAAGTGCAACCATTGCTTACCCATAGAAGTCTTTGCAAGTATTCAAAATGCAAGGGAAAAGCTGAGAGAAAAGATGGAAGGAAGGGAAGGGTGATGTATGGGACTGTGATGATCTTTTGAGGTGGGCTGTGTGAAGTTGTGTTATCCCTCATGAAGTCTTGAAGCTGGGCACTAACTGGGTCTACAGGGCTGAAGAGAATCAAGTCATTTATAAATGTTCTGAGCTGATATTTAGAGTGGATTTAGGAAGAGAATAATATCAAGAACAATGGCATGGTTTTTAAAGTTTTCCTGAAGTATCTGAATGGTGAAGTGTCTCGAGAAGGAAGGGAGCAGGTGAAAAGATGAGCTGAGAGTAGCTGAGAGAACAACAGAGTGTAATCAAGGTCGGCGCCGGCCTCCTCATACCCCTTCAAGGGCTTCATCCTTTAGGATTTTGGAGCAAAGTTGAGCAGTCTCAAGATTCTACTCTTAAGGGGTGCCTGGGTTGCTCAGTGGGTTAAAGCCTCTGCCTTGGCTCAGGTCATGATCCCAGTGTCCTGGGATCTAGGCCCGCATCGGGCTCTCTGCTCAGCGGGGAGCCTGCTTCTCTCTCTCTCTCTCTCTCTCTGCCTACTCTGTCAAATAAATAAAAACAAAATCTTAAAAAAAAAAAAAAGATTCTACTCTTGAGAAGTCCATCTGAGAGCTGCTTTTCCATAGGCCTTTCTCATGTATGTCCCAGCTGCCCACAGTAAAAGGAAAGTTCTAGGCTGTTTTGCTATAGATGACTGTTCCCATAACCCAAGGAAAAGCTCGAAAGTTAAAGTTCGTCTGAGGTTTCTTCAGACACTCTCCAGGTCCTAACTTAGTTCTCCAGCTTTTTGAGAATGTACCACTTTCAAGGAAAGCAAGTACCTATGTTTAAGAGCCCAGGTTGTGGCAGGAAACAAAGGAGTTTAAATCCCAGCTCTATGATTTGTTAGTTGTGTAATCACAGGGCTGAAAGGCTTAAATTCTCTGTGCCTTGGCTTAATGTCTACAACATGGGGACCATGATCCTGTTGGCCTCACAGGGATGTCGTGAGGTTTAAATGCATTAACTTAAGCAAAGCACTTAGAATAGTGCCTGAAACTAGTTTAGTGCTAGATAAATGTTAGCTGTTAAGAAGCAGTGTGTGATTAAGAGCTGGATTCAAATCCTAATTCCACCACTTAGAAATTATTATGGCAAGGCATTTAACTCTGTACCCCAGTTCCTCAACTGCAAAATTGGGAAATCATAGTTCCTAATCCACAGAGTTGTCATGAGGATTAAATGGGTTATACGTGTAAAATACTTCATATAACATGGAAACAAAATACATGTTATGTTAAGGAATCATTACCACACCCATAATTATTAGATATTATTGTTTTTATGTACATTTCCTTAATGCAAACTTAACTTTCCTTTTAGAAAACCACCCAATGGAGGAGAAAAGGTGAGAGAGTACCCTATAAAAGAGACTTATTGGAAAGATAAATCGTTCACATTGTATAAGCCTTATTTAGATCCTTATTCAAACAAACAAATGTAGAAAAAGAAAACCAAACACAGTCATTGGACAATCAAAAATGTGAATACTGACTGGATATTTGATAGTTTGAGAATCTTTTATTAATTTTTTAGGTAAGATAAGAATACTATGGTCACATTAAAAAAAGTCATCATTTTTTAGTTGAGAATGAAATCATTCATGCTGGGGATTTATTTTAAAGTTCTGTGTGTAAGGCAGGAGGGTAAGATTAGTCAAAGGTTTTGAATGGGTGATGGGTTCACAGAGGTTTGTTAAATCTATTGTCTTTTTGCATACATCTTAATTAAAAAAAAAAAAAAGGAGAAGGAGAACAAGAAGGAGGAGAAAGAAGTCAGAACCCCTAGGATCTGGTCTCACCCTAAGATTCATCTCTCTTTTCACCTGCCCTTCAATTAGTAGGACCCAGCAATCTCCAGCAGTATATTTTCTAAAGTGTGAGTATTCTGTTCAGCGCAATATCATGGGGCCCAGCGCAGGACAGCTGAAGGAGAGCTTTTAACTCTCAAATTTGAACCACCTCAAGTTTTCCCTCCATTACGAGGTGTGTGGTGAAGATATCTTTCACATCCCTGTGAGTAGTCCAGTGGGTATCTGATGTATCACACACACACACACACACACACACACACACCACACACCATTTTCCAAGGAGAAAAATTAATTTTCAGAAGCAGTAGAGTCAAAATATTTTTTTTTACATATTCAGCATAATTTCAGAGCTGCTTCTTCCCCAGAAGGAGGTAGTTTGCATTGACTTTTTAATGCAGGGAAGTATCAGTTCCCTTTGTTTTTATCCAGAGACCTACCATTGCATAAGAAATGGGATTCATCTCAGAGCAAGCTGTCTCTCCATGGACACCTTTAGGCTCACAAAGACCCGGAAAAAATGTAAGCATTTATGGTCCCCCCCACCCCCGTTTACTGTTTAGCCCTTATATTCTGTTGTGGAGATAAAAGAAATGCAAAAAGATGTGTAGGTTAATCTCCAAGCAATCCCCTGAGGTTTGGGGAAGAGAGGAGGACTGTGGGAAGTAAAGGGAGAAGACAGTTCTTTCATTCACAAAACACATAATAGATGGTTAGAAATGCCTTAAAGATGATTCCACTGAGATGCACTGAGATGGATGCTTGGAAAGTCAAAGGGAGCATTTCCCTCAATCCTACACAACATATTTATAATACATATTTAAATGACATTTCTCACAAAAACTTGGCTAAAGTCTTAAAAACTGAGAAAATAATTATTAGCCAAGTTTTTGTGAGGTCATTTAAATATGTATAATACGTTGTGTAGAAAATGAAGAAATTATTTTTTAAAATTTTTATCACTAAATCACTATCTCAATCTTTAAAAAGTTTTTTTTTTTTTTAAAGATTTTATTTATTTATTTGACAGAGAGAAATTACAAGTACACTGAGAGGCAGGCAGAGAGAGAGAGAGAGAAGGAAGCAGGCTCCCTGCTAAGCAGAGAGCCCGATGCGGGACTCGATCCCAGGACCCTGAGATCATGACCTGAGCCGAAGGCAGTGGCTTAACCCACTGAGCCACCCAGGCGCCCAATCTTTAAAAAGTTTTACGTACCATTATATTAATTATAGTTGTTAATAAACTAATTTATTATAGTTGTTATTTTATTTAGTTGTTTATTATATTATATTTGTTATATTCATTATATTTATTTAGTTGTTAATTTCAAAATTACCTGCAGTTTGCTTGTGGCAGAAATCCTTCAGGCATACTTTACCAGGAGCTTATCAAGAGCAGAGCCATGAGGTCGGCCTTACCAATGCAGACAGTAAGGAGAAGCCTTGTCTAGAGACTTTAAAAACTATAGTAAAATTAGGAGTTGATCTACTTTTTATGATCACCATTCTCTGCAACTCTAAACAATGTCAGCAATAAAAGCATCCTCCCTTAAAAAAAATCTTTTGTCGGTTTAAATTCTCACAGTTACTGTTGGGTTTTAAAATATAAGTACACCTTCAATTTAGCACATTCTCCTCAATTAACATTGTGTTCTATATAGAAATGAATTCAGAGAACTTCTTATTACTCAGATTGCCTTTGATACACATGGACTCAACCCCCACAAGTTTCTTTTAATAGTAAGTCCAAAAACCCCTGTGGTACTTCAGGTCTGCATTTAAAATTTTGATGTGTAGTAAATAATGATAGCACAGAAACTTTAAAGATGAAGTAATAGAACTCAAGTATTTCAATTCTGCCATTCTGTGTGATCATTTGTTTTTAGTTGTGTGGTACTTCTGTTTCCATGAGAATTTTAGTTTATATGCAAAATATTTTATTGACTTTAATGCCATCTTTAAGAGAAAAACTTATTCTTTTAAAAATGTTCATTTTTTTAAAGCCAAAAATATATCAAGAAAATACAACATCAGTGGTATAACTTAGTAGTTATCTAAATAAGTATGTTCTGCTGAAGTTGTGGTTTTATTAAAATGTACTCACAAATTATTGGAAATTTTTTATGTGAAGTATTATTAGACTATAGTCAACAGATGACATTTCAAACCATTAGGGAGATACAAGCTATTGAAATGAGCAAAGATGCTGCTCTTATATTGCCAGAAGACATCAAAAGAGTAATATTTGAACCTCATTTTCACCAAAGACTGGACATTCACCCTAAAGCAGTAGATCAAATAAATGGCAATACTCACTACCATTTAGCCATTTTCTCTGATATTTGCCAAGAAAAAAAATTCAGAAAGCTTTACCAAATATAAATGAAATTTATGATAAATTTCTCTGGAGAAGGTATTTTGGTGAGAAATATGTAACTGTGGAGCTATTCAAAAGCTGTTAGAATTGATTCCAAAGAAACTAAGACCTGGAAATTATTGCAATTTCTGGAATTTGTTGCAAAATGAGACTTTCATACATTTCTGCTAAACTGAACCTTATGTCTAAGACTTTCTTTCTCTAACTTTCTGTATACCTGTTACTTCACATGAAATGAAAATAAATCAAAAGTGGTTTTTGATTAACTATGAATGAACAAAGATTGAGAAAGCTGTTAAAAATCTTGTTAAACATGAGTGTGCACGGATCAATTTTCATAGAATCATTGACACATTGGTGACTTTTGCAATAAATACCACCATAGGCAGGCACAGCTGGGAAAGAGTAAAATGAAAGAGGCTAAAATGGATCCTTTAAGAACTCTTACAAGATAATGTTTTAAAGAAATTGGCTAATTTAAGGAAGAATTTGAGAGAGGATGGGTTTTCTGCAGTATTGAGGCCTGGAATCAAAGATTGTTAGGTCCCGGGACAATGTCAATTGCAGTTATAAAGATCCCTTCTCTTGCTTAAAAAAAAAAAAAAAAAAAGATCTGAGAGAATATCCTCCTAGAAAGCAGAAGGTTTTTTCCAACCTTTCCTACTTCCCACCATTAGAAGGATTTCTTGGGGACAGTATATACACATTCGTAGGTAAATACAATCCTGCTTGCATAGGCATAGAGTCTGCAAAATGCTAATTAGTTCCCTAGTTCTTAAAAGGCCAGATTTCCTTATGTCTGATTCCAGGCTCTCTCATTATATCCATCCCATATTTGTTGCTGGTATCTTTGTAAATATTTTCAACATCTCACGGTTCTATGAAAGTAAAGCCCATAGAAAGTTAATCCACCTGGTAGCCTAGTTTTAGCAAAAAACCCTTCAGTTCAGTCTCCAAAAATAATTGAACATCAGTTAATATCTTTTTGCAGATTGTTTAAGGAAAATGACTCTGGAATTGGGATTTTATTAATAACTTGGTAAATGTCTTAAATTTTTCTTTCTATAAATCTCTCTTCATTTCTCACATATTTGGCAGCAACTCCCCAGATCGTTCATTTCTTCTCTCTTTCCCAATATCTTCCCCAAATCGGGATGCTAACTTTTGCCCCATCATCTTCCCTTCCTCTGCCATATTCCAGAGCTATTCACTTCTGGTAGCTGTAAACTCTGCCTTCCCTGTCAAGTGGCTATGGCGCTCTCATTTAAAATCCCAAATCTGCACAAGTCTCTGGGAAATACATTGGCCACAAAAGGAAGTGTGCTATACAGACAGAAGGGAAGTGATGCAAATTTCTATATGTTAACATCTTTATCTGTTCAAGAGCTTCCCCAAAGACTTTTTGTCAAGTATAAACCTGTCTATGACCAAGTAGTTCATTCAAATTCTTGTGTAGCTGAGGAAAGAATTTTCCAGTATTTGAAGACAAGGGAAGCTGAATCTCAAGGTGATTTACATTTAACAACTGAAGACCACCAAGAAGGGAAATTTTACTTTTCCATTTTTGGTGTGTTGTAACTTGCTCTCATTAACAATATTTCAATATGGAGGCAGAAGAATGAAAAATAAAAATACTGTATGATAGAGGTCCAATTTCCTTATTAATTCTGTCATCCTTTCAGATGCTGCATGACCTAGTGAAAAAGCATAGACTTTGGAGCTAGGTAGTTATACTTAGGCTTGAATGAAAGCTCAATCACTTTCTAGCTTGAGTATAACTTAAAAAGCAACAGTTATTATTAGGAAAGGAAGGAAGAAAAGAAAAGAAAGCGTTGCCTTTTGTAGATGAAAATAATAGCTGCTTTGCAAGATTATTGTAAGGATTAAATGAAATAATCTTTGTAAAATGCTAAGTATAGCATTATACTTATATTTACATATTTCTATATTATAATTATATATATGATTATTATTGCTCTTTGTTTTACTGGAGTTGGAGGGCCTCCGTCTAAACCTCTTCTGTTTCTAATGTTCTAAAGTTAGGCTTAGTACTGCTTTATGCTATCCTTACCTTAAAAAAAAAATCTAGAATACTCAACCAGTAAGAGTAATATGCAAATATCTGAGTAACAAAACTTTTTGTATCTCAATGATCAGTGATAATAACCAAGAATTTGGTTAATCTCCTGGAGGTAACCATAAGTGACCTTCTCTTTCCCTATAATTTGTATATTCCTACCAGCTCCTCCCCAGTCTCCTCTTCATGACCACCAAGGAGAGCTAGAGGACCTTAGAGAAGGCTTAGAATAGTACTGCCTTGATTTTGGCAACACGCATATTGTTTCTGCAGCTAACTCAGCATGCTTGAGATCATTTTAACAGCATAGTGTTATCATGTGGTTTCAGTAGAAAAAGTCCCTATGTAAAAATAGCACCTTCTTCCTCAGCATGTCTGCTCCCTTTAATGAAAATAAGACTTTAGCTTAGACTGAGCCAATGCAGCTATCAAAGAGTGAGCTAAAATCTCATCTGCTCAAACACTGTTAGCCAAATTCACTAACGATGATACTTACAGCCATTGACAATAAGAAAGACAATGTAGTAAGAGGCATGAACAGTAAAGATAACTCATACCTAATACACAATACTTAAATTTATCCGTTTCCTAGCATGAACCTTCAGAAAATACGGTCAATGAGAACTATCACAATTGCCCTACAAGAATATTACAGCAGTATAAACAAACCAAAAAGAAGAAAAGGAAGAATCAGTAACTCTCACAAATTCTTATGCAATCCAATAAAAAAATAAAAGAAAGGGATAAATTAATAGAATTCAAGCCATATGGCAAGCTAGTGGGTTGCCGCTTCTTGAAGAATGGGGTTTCGTTCATTCGTATCAGCTTGCATTCTATCACACCATGTTCTATTTGGCATTTGGAAAATTCTATGTACATTATTGATATGAAAAGAAAACACAGAAAACACAATTTTTATTTTATTTACTTTATTTTATTTTTATTTATTTTTATTTTCTTTATTTTATTTTTAAAAGTTACCCTGGAGTGTCTGGGTGACACATTCTGTTAAACATCCAACTCTTGGTTTCAGCTCAGGTCATGATCTCACAGTTGTGGGTTCAAGTCACATGTGGGGGGCTCTGGTCTCTGTCTCTCTCTCTCTCTCAAATAAATAAATAAATAAATAACTTTTAAAAAAAGTTATCCTAAAAAACATAGTCTCAGAAATTATTCTTGGGCCATTAGTGACCTCTCATATTATTTTCAGAATCTGTTCCACCAAAAAAGAAAAAAATCTATTCCACATCAAGCTTGATAACTTGATTAATTATGCTCATCAGAGTTCCCTCAGAAGAGTAATGCCATAGTAGTAGGCATGTCTACAAACATATTCAGTCTGCACCTGGCCTATCAATAAGAGTTCAATCAAGGAATCTGGCATAGGAAATAACCAGAAACGTGCCGATCTTATAACTATTTTTGTTGAGTGAAATTTACTCATAGAACATAAGAAATATTGCCAGGAGCTTAGTTTGGGCCTAGAAGTCTCTAATTTCTTAGAGGAAAAAGGGGAACTGGAACTTCATTTTATTATTATTATTTTGTAAGAGTTTATTTATTTATTTGTGAGAGAGAGAGAGAGAGAGGGAGGAGGAAGGGGAGGAAGAGAGAATCTGAAGCAGACTTGACATTGAGCTCAGAGGCCAGTGTAGGGCTGAATCCCACAACCACAAGATCATGACCTGAGCTGAAACCAAAAGTCGGGCAATTAACTGACTGAGCCACCCAGGTGCCCCTAGAATTATATTTTATAATCCATATAAAGGTAAGAAACCAGACCTTTCTTAAGGGAAGATTATTTATTTTTTGGAAACCTTAAGATACTTTTAGCAGAAACTCTTAGAAAGTCATTTGAATACCTGTTATTTTTTCCAACAGAGATTTCTCCAGCCTCACTTCCTTTGGTGTAACTGAAACCTTCCCTTGGGTATCAGTGGCTGTCTACTGTGCTACCTGTGCAGATTCCATATCTACATCTGAATGGCCCCTCTATCTACTATTTGGAAGTAATCCTAGAATACGTTCATCTCTGTCAACTAAGACCTCAATGCCTTGCATGAAGTAAACTTTCAACAAATGTTAGTTAGCCCCACGCTGCCTCTAGCACCCCAGTCCCTTTTCTCTGAAGGAAAATCTAGAATCAAATGTCCTATAGCCTATGAAGGCATTATAGTTTCCAGCATGATCTTCTTTGTTTGTGGTCAAAATAGATTTCAGAGGTACTCTAGATAAAATATTTGGGTGGAAATATTCAATGGGTCATTTGAAAAATGAAACAAAATTTAAGAATAAATTTAGGGGGTGCCTGGGTGGCTCTGTGGGTTAAGCCTCTGCCTTTGGCTCAGGTCATGATCTCAGGGTCCTGGGATCGAGCCCCACACCAGGCTCTCTGCTCAGCAAGGAGCCTGCTTCCCCTCTCTCTCTGCCTGCCTCTCTGCCTACTTGTCATCTCTGTCTGTCAAATAAATAAATAAATAAATAAATAATTTTTAAAAAAGAATAAATTTAGGAACTGGGGATATAAATTGGGAAATCATCTAGCTAGAGATTTATAATGAAGCTGTGGAAGTAAATGGATTTACTGAGAGGATGTAGGAAAGAGAAGGTGGATGAGGAGAAAACCCCAATTTTATTTTTTTAAGATTTTATTTGTTTATTTGGCAGAGAGAGATCACAAGTAGGCAGAGAGGCAGGCAGAGAGAGAGGGGGAAGTAGGCTCCTCGTTGAGCAGAGAGCCTGATTCGGGGCTTGATCCCAGGACCCTGGGATCATGACCTGAGCCAAAGGCAGAGGCTTAACCCACTGAGCCACCCAGGCACCCCAAAAACCCCAATTTTAATCATATAGGGAATAACAACTCTGGGAAAAAATTGACAAAGCAGTCAATGAGCAAGGGAAAAAAATGAATATTTACTTATAATAGAAGCTATAAGAAGTGAGTTTCAAGAAAGATTAATTGTGAGGGTGTCTGGCTGGTTCATTCAACAGAGCATGTAACTCTCGATCTCAGGGTCATGAGTTCAACATCCATGTTGGGTTAAAAAAAACCAAAACTAAACTAAACTAAAAAGGGATGCCTAGGTGGCTCAGTCACTTAAGCATCTGCTTTTAGCTCAGGTCATGACCCCAGGGTCCTGGAATCGAGTTTGACATCAGGCTCTTTGCTCAGTGGGTACCTGCTTCTCCTTCTGCCTGCTGCTCTCTCTGCTTGTGCTCTCTCTGACAAATAAATAAATAAATAAAATCTTAAAAAAAAAAGAAAACTAAAAAAAATTGGGGGGTACCTGGGTGAGTCAGGTGGTTGAGTGGCTAACTTGGTTTCAGCTCAGGTCATGATCTCAGGGTCTTGGGATGGATCCCTGTATTGGGCTCAGCAGGGAGTTTGCTTGAGGATTCTCTCCTCCCTCTTCCTCTCCCCCTCCCCCTGCTCACACTCTTTCTCTTTCTCTCTCTCAAATAAATAAATAAATCTTTATTAAAAAAATTTGTTCATTTATTTCAGAGAAAGAGAGAGGGATAGTGAGAGAGAGCATGAGGGAAAGAAGAAACTGAGCAGGGAGACTGAGGTGGGGTTCGATCCCAGGGCCCCAGGATCATGACCCAAGCTGAAGGCAGATACTCAACCCACTCAGCCACCCAAGCACCCCTGAATAATTTTTTTTTAAAATAATAAAATAAAATAATTTTTTAAAAAGTTACTTTTAAAAAACAATGTGTTAAGAACTAAAATATTTAAGGAAGATAGGAGGACTTCGTTGATGATTGGGAAGTAGCTAGTTAAACTAATTACAAGAGTAGTTGTTATAAGAACTAGCTTGCAAGAACTGAGAAGTGAATCCAGAAGGAAGTGGAGTTGATGAGAAAAGCCACTCTTCCAAGATGGTGATAGGAAGAAGACCACTACTAGCTCAGTATATGAAAGGGGTAGCAGGGCTGGAGTTTCCATAAGGTGTACATGCTGAACCATGACATAAGTGCTGTGAATATAGTAGATGGCAAAATAGGCATTAAATCCTTCCCTCATATGCAAGCTGCTTTGTTCTATGACTTTGTAGTCCCTTCCATCAAAAAAATAGAGTTCATTTCTCCCTGGAATCTAGATTTGGCCATGTGACTTGATTGGGCCTCTGGTACATGAGCAAACATGATACAAATAAAGGCTTAAAAAGTGCTTGTATAACAGGTTCACTTGCTCCTTTCTATCATGTTAACTAACCTGGGCTTTTTTGCTGGAGGATGAGATGACACGGAGAGAGGCCCCATCTGTTCCAGTTGAGCCCCAAACATGTGAATCCAGCCCCGTAGAACCTGTCCAGACTAGGAAACTTGTCTAGTGAACCACAAAGAAATGTTTATGTAAGCAACTATATTTTGGGATGGTTTGTTACACAGCAAAAACTACCTAATACAATGGGATTTTGTCCTTTTGCACTTATTCTCTGGACTAACTTAATTGTGAATAATATGAGACGCTTAGAGTGTGTCTTCTTTGAAAACAAAGAACAACAAAACTTGCAAACTTCAATAATGTTCTTCCTGGTGACCAGACACCAGAAGTCATAAGCATCCAGTCCTGAATTCAGAATACAGCCCTGAATTTAGGTAAGCACCATTATAAATGATATTCAAACATCAAGGAAATTCTCTCCCATAAAGTCTGTGTAGTTTATTTACATCAGAAACACAGGTTATCTCTGAGCCTTTATATGATAGTCTGCTGATAGGGAATTCTATATAAAAATGGTGGCAGTTTTATAAAAATTAGTGAACTGATTTCCACAACAACTATAAGTTCACACAAAGGTTAAAAATGATATATTAGGAACATTACCACTTAAAGCAGAAAGACTAGAAACTAGGACATATGTGGGACACAGGTTTAAGAGCAGAAGCCACCATGGTGGTTATAGACAGCACCTCTGGGTTCAGGAATGACTGCAGTAAGACACTGTTGTATTTCACAACCCCCTGAGGATATCTTGTATCACTGCCCAGTAGTATAGTTGATGTTCACTGCAAGAACTCAGAACCATTAAGAACATATTAAATGATGTTCAATATATTCTGTTTAATGAGGCCAAGAATGGAATCCATTTTATTTCAATTTCCATAAAATAGCTCAATTTTTAAAAAGCTTGGTCCTTAAAGGGTGGAAGCTTCAATTCACTGGAAAACTCACTTCTTTGTGACACTTCATTTTCTGATGATATAGATTGGCAAGGTATTAATTTAGATGTGTTCATTTGGCATTATAATGGAACCTGAGACTATAATATAACAGTTACTTCCAGAGACAGTAAGGAAGCATTGTCTAGCAAATGTTAAGTAGAACAGTACTTTGTTCAAATTAGGAAGCTGACATTGATGTGACTTCTTCTTCTTCTTCTTGTTTTTTGGTTTTTGTTTTGTTTTGTGTTTTTTTTTAAATAACTATCAGCCTTTTGTGGCCTCCTCTGTTGTTAGTTCATGTTTCCCTGGTGCCAGATACTACCATTAGCCACTTTGTGATTTTACCTAGCAGGTACTAGAGTGGTCCTTGGTCAGCAATTCAGGCTTTGGCTCAACCTCCACAGAGTCCCTCTTTAGCAAGCCTACATCTTGAACTCCTAATCCTCATCCATCTTTACTATTATTTCCTTGATATGGAATAATTATTCTCATCCTAGTTCTTATCACTGAAAATATTCATTGTGGGCCTACTACTTTCTGTGTAGGACACAATTAGCACTTCCTTAGTCCTTTGTCCCACCTTGCCCATTATATCATCTATCAGATCTAATTTTGGAGCCGAATTCCCATACCTAGGCTAAGTCACCCATCACCTTGTACTCTGATCCAGGGGTCACTGAACTGAGCTTTAGGCTTATGGAATATAATATTCTCTTGGTGCTTTATGTTGCCAAATTCTCAATTTTCCTATGTGTTCTAATATTCTCCAAATACCAGCTCTGCTATTTGGGATTTTGCCTTGGATATAATTGTTTCTAAACTGAGTTTGGAATATTTTTAAAAAGCATAGACTTTGGTGCAAGACTTGAGTTCTAGTCCCGATTCTGTCCCATGTTAGTTACATGACCTTTGAAAACTGTTTTACTGGAGTGGCTGGGTGGCACAGTCAGTTAAGCGTCTGCATTCAGCTTGGGTCATGATTCTGGGTTCTGTCAAGTCCCAAGTCGGTCTCCCTACTTAGCGAGGAGTCTGCTTCTCCCTCTGCCCCTCACCCCCCTGCTTGTGCTCCCATGTGTGCTCTCTCAAAAATAAATAAATAGGGGTGCCTGGGTGGCTCAGTTGTTAAACGTCTGTCTCGGCTCAGGTCATGATCCCAGAGTCCTGGAATCAAGCCCTGCATTGGCTTCTCTCCTCTGCAGATAGTCTGCTTCTCCCTCTCCCCCTACTTGTGTTCCCTCTCTCTTTGTCAAATAAATAAATGAAATCTGGGCGCCTGGGTGGCTCAGTGGGTTAAGCTGCTGCCTTCGGCTCAGGTCATGATCTCAGGATCCTGGGATGGAGTCCCGCATCGGGATCTCTGCTCAGCAGGGAGCCTGCTTCCCTCTCTCTCTCTCTGCCTGCCTATCTGTCTACTGTGCACTCTCTCTGTCAAATAAATAAATAAAATCTTTAAAAAAAATGAAATCTATAAAATAAATAAATAAATAAAGTCTTTAAAAAAATTGTTTTACTCCTCTAAGCCTCAATATGTGTATCTTCATAAGGAAGTCATTGCAATGATAGTAGATAATTCATGTATGTAAAGCACCCAGTACAGTTCCTGACACATAGGAAATACTCAATAAACATTGAGCCTTTTCATTTTCTCTTTCTTTCATAATTAATTTATGTCTCATTCAGGCCATTGTCCTTTGGATTTTGTATACTTTTTTAAAAATTTTTTATTTTTATAAACATATATTTTTATCTCCAGGGGTACAGGTCTGTGAATCACAAGGTTTACACACTTCACAGCACTCACCAAAGCACATACCCTCCCCAATGTCCATAATCCCACCCCCTTCGCCCAAACCCCCTCCCCCCAGCAACCCTCAGTTTGTTTTGTGAGATTAAGAGTCACTTACGGTTTGTCTCCCTCCCAATCCCATCTTGTTTCATTTATTCTTCTCCCACCCACTTAAGCCCCCATGTTGCATCACCACTTCTTCATATCAGGGAGATCATATGATAGTTGTCTTTCTCTGCTTGACTTATTTCGCTAAGCATGATACGCTCTAGTTCCATCCATGTTGTTGCAAATGGCAAGATTTCATTTCTTTTGATGGCTGCATAGTATTCCATTGTGTATATATACCACATCTTCTTGATCCATTCATCTGTTGATGGACATCTAGGTTCTTTCCATAGTTTGGCTATTGTGGACATTGCTGCTATAAACATTCGGGTGCATGTGCCCCTTTGGATCACTACGTTTGTATCTTTAGGGTAAATACCCAATAGTGCAATTGCTGGGTCATAGGGCAGTTCTATTTTCAACATTTTGAGGAACCTCCATGCTGTTTTCCAGAGTGGCTGCACCAGCTTGCATTCCCACCAACAATGTAGGAGGGTTCCCCTTTCTCCGCATCCTCGCCAGCATCTGTCATTTCCTGACTTGTTAATTTTAGCCATTCTGACTGGTGTGAGGTGATATCTCATTGTAGTTTTGATTTGTATTTCCCTGATGCCGAGTGATATGGAGCACTTTTTCATGTGTCTGTTGGCCATCTGGATGTCTTCTTTGCAGAAATGTCTGTTCATGTCCTCTGCCCATTTCTTGATTGGATTATTTGTTCTTTGGGTGTTGAGTTTGCTAAGTTCTTTATAGATTCTGGACACTAGTCCTTTATCTGATATGTCATTTGCAAATATCTTCTCCCATTCTGTCAGTTGTCTTTTGATTTTGTTAACTGTTTCCTTTTAACTAAGTCTGTGAATGACAAAATTCTCCAGTCATTTTTATGAACTTTAAGCTTCTCACCAAGTACAGAACAATGTAAAGAGGGTGGGGTTGGCAAAAACTATAAGCTGCTCTTTCATTATGAATGGCCTGGTATTTGAGATCATGTCTCCCAAACTTCCTTTGTCATGTCTTCTTCCCCTCTAAACACCTCCATATTCAAGAATGGTGGGGGCTCTTGCAGGAAAAATCACTATTTTTAGTTCTAACATTCAAAAACTTCGGTGCCAAAATGGGAATTTTTCTCCCGTAGAATGAATTATAAATGTTACTCCTGTTCTTATAATTCCCTCCCTTATCTTTCCCCTAAAGAATGTGAAGATACTAATCTGATTGGTGATAATAGGAAAGTATTGAACTAGCTTAGCTTAGCTCCTCTGGGCTTTCTCTTTAGGGCTGTCTGCCTACAAGATGAACTGCCCCTCTCCTCCAGTTTCCACATGATATCCCACGTGGTCTGGGGGACCACAGAGTGAGAAGCAGATCACTTACCGTCCCTTCAGCTGCCTAGGTATGTGCTCTGCTCCTTCCAAGGGCCAGCAGCTATAAACTTGAGGTAAAAGAGTAAAAGGCCTGATTTCAGACACAGTTCTGTTCTCTGATTTAGCTTTTTTTTTTTCTCCCAAAAAGAAAGGATATTTGGATCTTAATGGACTCTTATGATTATTTCTCATTTGGCATGTCAGAGATCTCAACAGCAACCAGTACTGTGAACAAGATTTAGTATAACCTTATGTCTTCTATTTCTTCTCACTAGAGCCTAATTATTGTGAGCACACTGTCAGAGAACTATAGACCATAAAGACCTAGGTGCAGCTCGACCTCCTTCATTTCACAGACAAGGAAAAGGAGACTCAGAGACATTGAGTCACCCACGTTCACATGAGTAGTCAGTGGCAGAACTAGGACTTGGAAACCAGGTGTTCTGATTCCTGACCCAGTGCTCTTGCCAAACACCATGTTGCCTCTTCTTAGCAAAGTATAATTCAGAACAGGTCTCTGCTGGGTACAGAATTCTCCAGACCCTCTTATCAATTTCTGACTCTCACCTACTAGGTTTCCATCTTGTGTTCAGCCTGGATCCAATTATTATTAGCTTCTGGTCCTCTCACCCATGTGGCTATGAAGGATTGTGTGCACTGAAAATCCACACATCCCCAACATGTCTCCAGATCCCAGGAGAACTGAAGAGTCACAGGTATAGTTCCTGAGTCTTTTAAACCAAAACCACCTAATTTGGCAGCAAGGCTGAATAGCTTTGGTGTACACATTCTAGGAACATTATAGCATCAACGTCTTTTCCACAGCTAAGCAATACGGAGTTGTCATATTCTTCTTTTTCTTTAATATTTAATGTCAGAAGTTTAGAGCCCTCTAGGATGTTGAAAATGCTGTGGAATGATATTCCACATTAGCAGACAATTTTGTCTAATGACAACATGAGGCAGGATTTTCATAAGAAATACAATTAACACATATACATGAGGCAATGGGTATAATCATAGTTGAATTTCCCAGCTATACACTCCAAGTCTAAAGTCATGCATTTTCTAACTATCCGAACAAAGGCAGAACAGATAGAGTCCTTGGGAAACATGCTGCCTGTGTCGCAGATAAATTGTACCTTCACTTCCAGTTCCTGGCAACTTACGTTTGATGTCAGTTTATTGGGCAGCATCAGCAGTAGTTGGGGCTCCTGCTGCTTAAAGGAGAGAGAAGCCCTAAGGAGTGAGCAGGATGGGTGACTTGTCTCTGGAAAGCCCAAGTGATAGAGACTCTCAGAATATGTATATAGGCATGTATGTGTTTGGTGGTGGAAAGAACACAATGGTGGAGCATGAAGAGGTTCTCTACACCTACCCCTATGCCCTGGCTTCCTGGGAGCTCTTAACAGGCAACGGTCCCCTTCCAAAGAGAAATGGCTGCGGCAGTGACAGTACAGGCAGACTCCAGGGCAGAGCTTCCAGTCTATCAGCCTGAATGAGTGATGCTTTAATTATCCTAGTTAGAGATTAATTTCTTAATGTAGACGGGAGTTTTGGGAAATAGTCATCCATTTTATGTGTAATATCCCTCTTTGCCCATTATCATCCCCAGCAGCTTAAGGTGTGGACTAGATAAGTGGTGCCTGGGTGGCTCAATTGGTTAAGCATCTGCCTTCAGCATGGGTCACAATCTTGGGGTCCTGGGATTGAGCCCTGTGTCGGGCTCCCTGCTCAGTGGGAAGTCTGTTTCTCCCTCTCCCCCCACCCCTCCCTCAACTCTTGCTTTCTCTCTCTCTTCCTTCCTTCTCCTCAAATACATAAATAAATTAAATATTTTTAAAAATTAATTAATTTTTTAAAATAAACATATAATGTATTTTTATCCCCAGGGGTACAGGTCTGTGAATCACCAGCTTTGCACATTTCACAGCACTCATCATAGCACATACCCTCTCCAATAATAAAATATTTTTTTTTTAATTAAAAGAACAAAAGATTGGACCAGACAAATGCTACCTTTGTAAGGGAGTTACAAAGTGATAAAAGCCACTACCCAAAAGAGAAAGGAGGAAAGTCATTTGGTTCTGGAGATCATGAGAATCAAGCAGTTAGCCATGCATGCTCTGATTTGACCTTCTGGGGACAAATCCAAGAGAAAGAAGCAATGAAACAGATTTGAGGAGAAATCCAAAAGCAGAGAGAGTTTGTACACCTCCCTTCAGATCAGGAATGCTTTACTTGCCTAACTCATCAGCAGGCAAGCTGTATCTCTAAGTCCAGCTCCGGGGGGAGACCGCCATGCAAGACGGTCCACTGTAGCCAAGAAGTTCAGCAGAGCAAAAATGGTGGCACAGCCCAGCTCATCAGAGGGAGCTAAGTTAGGATTCCCAAGCTTCTTTTAGCTCTTCCTTTAGCTCTGTAGCTCTCAAAGTGCCCAGGATTTCCCACTAGTTCTGAGGCTGCAAATGTAGACAATGGGGCCAACTGAAGCATTTACCAGGGGATTACCACAGTAGAAGTTCAGTGACCCTGGGGCAAAGGGCTTCAGGGCACACTGCCCCAGGTTGGTCATAAGCATAGAGCCCTCCCTAGAATGAGAAAAGTGCTGACTTACTGAGATTTGTAGTGGAGCTGGATTCAGGATTCACAAAGCCAGAGTCTCAGGCCCTGATCAAGCTAAGAGAACAGATTATATGGAAGTTTGCCTGCAAATATTGTTGCTGTCATTTCCTCTCCTACCTGTATCTACAGATGCATGGAGTCTGTTTTCCTTCCCCTTGAGTCTGGCTGACCTTGCAGTTTGTCTTGACCAAGTGATTGTAGCTAAAGTGGAACATGTATGAGGCCCTAGCCTGGCAGCTTTTGTTTTTGTTCTCTTGGAAGCCAGTTGCCTTGCTGTAAAGAAACTCAAATCATACTCCTCAATGATGAGAGGACATGAGGAGAAAGACTGTGGAGGATAAAGGTCATCTGGGACATTCCAGTCCCAGCCAAGCTCTCAGCTGAATATAGTCACATAAGTGAGCTCAGTTAAACCATGTGCATAGACTCATGAAAAGCAATTGTTGGTTTAATGGTTAAAAGCCACTAAGTTCTGAGATGGTTTGTTATACATAAGATAACTGTAACAAACACAAATTCACAAGCCACAAATTTAATCCGTGGGATCCTGTCTGGCCAGAAACAAGCTTGGTCTAGCACCTTGTAGGAGAACCGAGCAAGGATCCAGAGGAGAGATCATAGCTCTTGGGTGTGAGGCCTTCTCTCCCCACCTGTATGCACCCATGTACCAATTTAGGAAGGAATAGCGAGAGGGAGAGAAACAAGTTCAAAAAGGTGATATGGTGGGTGGAATAATGGCCCCCTAGAGATATCCGAATCCTAATCCCTGGATCCTATGAAAAATTACTTTACATGGCAAGGGGGGATTAAGACTGTGGATGGATTAAGGTGACTAATTAACTGATCTTAAAGTAGGGAGATTGTCCTGGATTATCTGGACAGACTCTGTGTGATCAGAGTCCTTAAATGTGGAAGAGGCAGAAGAGCCAGATCGGGGCGGTGGGGGGGGGGGGGGGGATGAGATGTAAGAAGAACCCCATCAGCTGTTGTTGGCTTTGAAGACGGAAGAATAGGGCCATAATCCAAGGAATATAGGCAGCCTGTAGAAGCTGGAAAGTATAAAGAAAGAGATTCTCCCCTGGAGCTTCTAGAAAGGAAGCAGCCTTGCTGACACCTTGAGACCCATTTTTGGGCTTGTAAACTTTAAAACTGGAACATAATAAATTCATGTTTTAAATCGCTAAATTTTTGTTCATTTTTTTAAATAGCAGCAACAGAAAACTAATACAGGTGATAAATTATAAGTGATTGAATAATTGCTCAAAATAAGGCTCTCTGAAACTGGAAGAGACTGAGATGGTTTTAAATGGCAATTTTAAGATTTTTTTCCCCCCATATCACCCAGTGTGGAAAAGGCTGGAGAAGTAGGATTAGATCATTTATGGAAAACAAACAAAAAAAAGCTGCCTCTTGGTTTTTTACACTCCTGAATATAATGAGTTAAATTTGAAACCTTGTGCACCTTGGTTCAGAGGCTTGATTTTCAGTTAGAACCACCCGCCCTTGGAAGAGTTGCACATTAAACTTTACAGAATCAATGAGTTTATCTGATTGCTTCTGAAAACAGGAGTAGGATGGGGCGGGGGATGGGAGAGACAGAGGCAAGTTCCGAGCACCTCGATTCCTTGGCAGGGACAAGGGGGAAGGAGGACGGGTTGGTTCTGACTCCCAGGCAGACACCCCTTCCGTACTGCTGTCCTCGAGCAGAGCTGTTATCGGTCCCATTCCACGTGGCTCTTTACGAACAGTCTCGGACGTACCATAAACTGTGCATCCCGCGGCACGGAGTGCAGGTAGGCGTTCATTATGCCCAACAGCGAGACCGATGGTTTCACGTCACTTAGGGCTTTCCCATTTTCACTGTTTCTTTCTGCTGCAGTTTTGATACCTGTGGTTTCAGTTCGATAATTGGAGTCCCATATTTCATCATTGGTCTTTGGCCATTGCTTTTTGAATCTGAAGTTATTTTCAGTTTTTAAAATAAACTTTTCTGTCACCGTCGTCAGTTAGTATTCATTCCTCTTGAAAAGACTGTTAACAATATGATGTTAGACAAAACAGTCCGTAGTCATGAGATGCCATAGTCTGAGCATGCCCCATGCCACTGTAACAATCACCAGTGACTTATCATTTCAAAGACACACAATTATGTGAGGTACTTTAAGGGCAACTACACAGGTACCTCCGCTGCTCTGGAGTTCCCTCTTAATTTATCAGCAGCTCCTGTTCAGAAATGGGAGTGGAGAAGGAAGTAGCATCAGAGTAGGGAGGGTGACCAGAGGTTACTGACTGCTCAAGTCATTTGGGGGACAGAGTAAGGGAGGGAATTGGGCATCAGACCAAATGGGGTTAAAGCCACTCTAAGACTGTGATTCTGAGCGGTTACTTACCCTCTCTGTAACCTCTGTATCCATATCTTAAAAAAAAAAAAAAAAATGATGGTGGAAATAGTAGTGCCTGCATCTTAGGGTCAATGTGATGATTAAGTAACTTAATTCATACACACCACTTAATTCTAGGTAGAAAGTAAAGGTGGGATGAATACCGGTCCATTTTCATTCAGACAGCACAAGTTGAGAAATCAACACTTTTGCCAGATCACAAATATTTTTCTCATTTATTGTTCATTTTTACTACGCATCAAGATCATGTTTATCTCACTTTGCTCCCTTCGCCACGTGAGGTTGGTGTCGGTGCCCTACACACCTGGAGTCCCTGGAAACATTTGAGAGGACTGATGCCGTTTCCAGGTTCCCTTATCAGGCCTCCATTTCTGTTTCCCAGTCCCTGCCTTTCCCCATGTGGTTCTAATATCAAAATATTTAGTCCATCTGTCCCAGAAGGCTTTGGTCTTTCTCTTCATTTGTGCTTCTTGAAATAATACGCTCCTGAGGCACAGACTGTTCCTTCATCACTAAAAAAGGTCAAGCATTTATTAGTCTGTGTATAAACATGACAACAAAGGAGCCCTTGTAAAAATGGAATGTTCAGCTTGGATAGAACACAGAGGAGTTCCTCTTGAATCTGGCAAATTCCCTTGGATTTCATCTCCTTTAAATACACCATGTTAATGTCACTGTTTCTGTCTGGGTTCTGGAGCTTTACTTACAAATCCTCTTGAACCATTTGAGGTGCAAGCTTCTTCATTTACACAGCCCGTAAGTGCACTTTCTTCTTCTTCTTCTTTTTTTTTCAGTTCGAACACAGTGTTTCTTCAGATAAGCCAAACCTAGTGCTATGAAAAGAAGGTATACTCTCCTGTGTGTCACATTACTGCTTATCACAAAAAGGGGAAATGGCTTTTCTTCATTCACCGACAGCCATTTCGCACAGATGTTATTCCCAACCTTTTAGATAGCAACTCATGGAAGACCAATCTCTGATTCATTTTCTTCTTTAGATGTCCTCTTCAGATGATAGTAACCCCAACACAGAGCTTTCTCTCTCACTCTATCATCTAGGTTTTCATGTCCATCATGGCAGCCATCATTGACATTAGCCTGTTCCCTTTCTCAAACTCTAATCCCTTCAGACAGTATATATTATCTCTTTGTAAGATTTAGCTTCTGATTCAGTGATACGCATAATCTGGGTTTTAAAATGTTTTCAAATTTTCATAGTCTCTTTATAAGCTGTTGTTGATGTTCTTTATAGAAAGTTTTCTTTTTTCTTTCCTTAAAGATTTTATATATTTATTTGACACAGAGAGACACAGCGAGAGAGGGAACACAAGGAGGGGGAGTGGGAGAGGGAGAAGCAGGCTTCCGGCTGAGCAGGGAACCCAACGGGGCTCGATCCCAGAATCCTGGTATTATGACCTGAGCCAGAGGCAGATGCTCAATGACTGAGCCACCCAGGCGCCCCTATAGAAAGTTTTGTTGTTTTCCTTATCCAAGGATTGAAGAAGAGATGGATTCTATAATGAGGCATTTTCTGAACCAGTCAGTCTCAGGTAAATCCTATCTTCGAAAATGGTGATCGTGTTTCATGTCCCTGTAAAGGCAGTAGAGTAAAAATATCCACCTCTTATTGGAAAGCCCAGATTTTATGTTTCTGGTGAGGATTGCAGGAGTTGCAGGAGTATAAGGCTCATTAAAATGGTTTGATCAATCTGCTTTCCTCTTCTGCTAAAGTTGTCTCAGTAGGAGAACAGTGTACATGAACAACAGAGTTGTGAATCCCTTCTGCCCCAATCTTCTTCTCCCCTTCCAGCTCTCCTTTCCCCTTGTTCTCTTTTTCTCTCCCCTTTTTCTTCTTAACTTGACTTGCATTTTTGTCCAGGGCTGGCCAGGGAAGCAATGAGACTTGGAAAAGAATCTACAACGTACCGGCTCACTAAATAACTTGTTTTCCTGCTATGAATTTCTCTGGTGTATGGCAGGAAATCACGTGATTGCACTTTTTCAACTTAATGTCAACTTCTATTATTTTGTAACTACATAAGTGAATGTCAGCCCTGAAATTTAGGGGCCTACCCTTCTCACAGGAAGTACAGAGCACATTTCATTCAAGTAAAAGAAACAAACATCTGCTTTCGTGGGCTGGTCCGAATTTACTTTTCTTATTTCTTCTTCTACCACCTCCCTGACACACACACACAGACACACACACAGACACACACACACACACAGACGAGTTTTTAACACATCATATCATTCCCTTTCCTCCAAGCTTAGAACAATTTCCTACTTTACCGGCCTTTAGAATACTTCTCTTCCTACTATCCCGTTTTTATTGAAAAAATTTCTACTTGTTTTTTAAAGCCCAGCTTGCTGCTGCCTCTTCTTAGAGTTCTCACTCAGGATCGCTCTCTCCCTCCTCCTTACACTCACGGTGTTCGACTTTTAAATGCCACCCTTGCTTTGCCTTTGTTTGCTTGTCCTCCTCCCCCTTACAATGCACGTTCCTTCATGGTAGGAAATGTCTCTATGTCCTCCAGTCTAGCATAATGACTGCCATAATATAAGCACTGGAGTAAGGACCTATTTAGAAACTGTCCCTGCTCCCCTTCCCCCAGGGGATTTACTTGGAGACAAGTCCCGGAAACCAGCTTCAGGTAACAAAGCCCAGATGCAAAGGTGGGTCAGGCCAGTTGGAGACGTCCGGTCAGTGGGGGGGATGCGTACTGTCTCCCTGGTTACCGAGGAGTATGGGCCCCGCCCTTTGGGCGCCAATCCCAATCAAAGTGTAATAGGCTGGTTCAGATGTCTACTAGGGTAAACTGTAACTCAGTTGGTCACCTAGCATCACTGGGGAGTTTCCTGTGTGTGTTATGATCTCATTGGCCACCTGTGCGTGGCCAGGCCCGACCTCATGGCCTTTGCCCTTAAAAGTTAAACTGTGAAACAGAGAAGGGTCACCCTCTCTTCTAAGAGGTGCGTCCCCGACCATTCGGTTATATTCTTGATGCTTGGCGCGAAATAAAACTTGGCTTGACCTTCGCTTTGTATCAGTCTCGCTCCTTTAATCACGGACCCGTTATTGGGGTATAACAACTGGAAAGCTTAATGTCTTAATGTACTGTTGGTTCAACTCTGGGAGAATGGTTTTCTCAAATTCCAGGCAGGGGAATCAGAGAGTCTCTACCAACCAAGACATAAAAAGATAAAGAATTTTTTTAAAACATTTTATTTGACTATTTGACAGAGAGATACAGCGAGAGAGAGGGAACGCAAGCAGCGGGGGGTGGGGGGGGGTGGGAGAGGGAGAAGCTGGCTTCCTGCTCAGTAGAGAGCCTGATGCCGGGCTCCATACCAGGACGATACCAGGACGCTGGGATCATGACCTGAGCGGAAGGCAGATGCTTAAGGACTAAGCCACCCAGGTGCCCCATAAGTAAATTCTTTAAGAAAGAAAGAAAGAAAGAAAGAAAGAAAGAAAGAAAGAAGGTGAATTATGGACAGAGTCCAGCAGCAGACTGTGGGAAGGAATAGTTTCAGAAATAGGAAAAGAACATAGGAGTGAGGTCACAAAAGCTAAGAGAGAAGTCAAATTCAAGAAGGAAAGTGTGGTGACTGGGATCAAATGCTAGAGAACTAGGGCAACAACTAAAGAGAAGTGCAAGGTCAATATTTATTTTTTTAGATTTTATTTATTTATTTGACAGAGAGAGACAGCAAGAAAGGGAACACAAGCAGGGGGAGTGGGAGAGGGAGAAGCAGGCTTCCTGCTGAGCAGAGAGCCAGATGCAAGCCCGATCCAAGGACCCTGGAGTCATGACCAGAGCTGAAAGTAGATGCTTAAGGACTGATCCACCCAGGCATCCCCAATATAGGATTTTTAAAGGAAGGAAGTGAAAATTTCTTTTGGAAGTTTCTTATTTTCATGGATGAAACAAGTAGTTGATAATTAAAACCTAACAGATCTAGGAGTATGGGAATCAACATTTCATTAAGACAATTATAGGGACGCCTGGGTGGCTCAGTTGGTTAAGCAGCTGCCTTCGGCTTGGGTCGTGATCCCAGCGTCCTGGAATCGAGTCCCACATTGGGCTCCTTGCTCTGCAGGGAGCCTGCTTCTCCCTCTGCCTCTGCCTGCCATTCTGTCTGCCTGTGCTCGCTCTCTCTCCCTCTCTCTCTCTGACAAATAAATAAAATCTTTAAAAAAAAAAAAAAAGAAAGAAATCAAAACCTTTAAAAAAAAAGACAATTATAGACTTCATAATGTCTCACCAAGAAAACCACATTCCAATCTAAATTTCCTTGTTCCTATAAGAGGAATTATAGAAACATGACAGAAACTTATCTATTCCTCATGACTCCATTAGAGTAACTAAGGAACTCCAAGCCATGTGCCCTCCTTAGTTGGTAAAACCCTATCTTGTAGTGGGTCACTGTGGAAGAGTTCTTCAAGGAAAATCACTGGGGGCTGGCTGGATGAAGAAAATCATCCATCAACAAGACCCTAAGGAGTAACAGAAGAGGAGCACTTAAAAGCAAAACATGCCTTGAAATCAATATTCCGATTGATTGCTATGGTAATGGTTATCATAATTTAATTTATATTAATTTATATTTATCTTATTTATAGTAAAAGAAAATATGGCCTTCTTTCTGAAATAGATTAATTTAATATCAACACAGAAACAGTAACTTTTTTCCTCATTTCATTTTTGGGGAGGAGCGGAGACCCTTCTGTCTATTCTTTTATGTATTCTTCCAACCATCTCTCCATCCATCCATCTGTCCATGCAAATAATTTTTAAGGCCCTCTATTCACTGGGCTTTATGCAAGTTCTCAAGTCTACAAAGAACAGGGCCAGATGCCAGACCTCAACATAGTCACTATCTACTATATATGAATTTGATCTAAAATATCATTAAAATTAGGGCAGGAATCAGGATATATATATCACTCTTTTAAAATAAAACCAAAAGATATGCTTTAGGCAGCATCTCTGTACTTCTTCAGTATACTAATCCTCCCTGACATTATTGCTATCGCTGATAAATGTCAAAGGGGAGAGTGATATTTTTGGAGCTGATTTTTTTTACACTCTTATAAAAATAGATTATAAACACATACACATATGCCATAGAAAGAACTTAGGCTAATATTTTTATACAGGGACAAGCATTAGCATATTTTTAAAGTTCACAGTTACATTCCTGTTGTCAGTTATAATCATCTGTTGGCTTGAACTCCTTATTTTATGATAACTAACAAAATCTAGTGGTATGATGTAATCTGCTTAAATTTCACAAGAGCATAAGAATTTTATAGTCAAAGAGTTTCTGAAGGAGGCTGTGTGATTCAATATTTTCAAGCAACCATCTTCATAAAGGCATGGTGCTAAACCAACAAATAATTATACCTAATAACACAAAGCTATATTTGAATGCAAGTTCAAATGAATATTCAATGAATATTTTACTTTGAGGTACTTTTTCCCTGTTCATGATATTAGTCCACTATTTAGTTATAATTTATAATAGCCATATGCTTTGGGGAAAGACCGTATATACTAAGGCAAAGCACAAAGGAGTCAAAGTTCTCTATGTCATCATGCTACTCTGCTATAGGCCCCTCTTGAAGTTTATGAGAGCCTCCAGTTCCTCTTGGAAGTTTATGAGTGCCTCCAGCACTGGCGGAGGCACTGATGTTGATCTGAATTGCTACCCAGACAAGTGAAAGATACAGTGCCTTTCATAAAAGTCTCTGGAGAAAGTTAAAGTTTTTCTATTTTTGGAGGGCCTACCCTCACATAAAGCCCCTTGCTTGTTGGGACCTGTTAGTAGTTGGATTATCATACAACACACTATGTTTTGCTTAGTTCAAGGAGTACTGTGGGCAGGGTCAAAACAGTATGTACAAAGGCTGCAGAGCTTTCTTTTTTCATCACAAATTGCAGCCTGAAGGGTAAAGACCAGTACTGGTGGACTACTGAAGTCACAAACTTCATTTTCCTATTTCACTCACATGGCATAAATTAGCTCTGCTGCTGTAACAAACAGCCCTCAAATCTCAGTTACAACTACAAAGGCTTTGTTTCTGGAATCTGTAATAAAAAAGACATGTGCATGACATTAGCCTCATGTCTTCATTCCAGATCCAGGCTGAAAGAGCCTTTGCCGTTTTTGGACATGGCATTCTTAAAGCAAAGAGAAAAATAGCAAGAAAGCTGCTGGAAACATACAATAGTCCTGTCTTAGTTCAGATTACAACGACAAAAATACCATAGAGTAGGTGGCTTCAGATTTCCCAGTTCTAGAGGCTGGGAAGTCCAAGACCAAGGATTCAGTGTCTGGTGAGGATCTGCTTCCTGGCCTACAGACAGCCGTATTTGCATTATGTCCTCACATGGCTGAGAGAGTCAACTCTTTTATGTCTCCTCTTACAACGGCACTAATCCCTCTCCTGAGGGCTCCACCCTCATGATGTTATTACCTCCTACGGGCCCCCCCTCAAATATCATCACAGTGGAGGTTAGGACTTCAACATGTGAGTTTTGGGTGGAAACACATTCAGTTCATAGTAGGCTCTTAAAACTTTTGCTCAGATGAGGCATGGCGGAGGTTACCCACGTGTCATCGGCTGAAGTCCTCACATGCCCAAGCCAAACATCAAAGGTGCAGAAATTGTGTACTCCCCACCCCCAGGAGGAACAGCAGGTTGTGTAATCCTGTCAGAAAGGTTGAGTTTCTGGGAATGAAAATACAGTCTCTCATACCATGTCTCTTGCTGTAGCTCCCAACTAATTCTCCAGACTATTCTTCTAGTCTCCTTCTCTTCCCGCCAGCTCAAGGAGGATACTGTGGAGTTCCACGGAGGGAGGCTGCACAAGAAGTGAGGCTATAGCAGCTGTTGGTTCTGCTCTTCCCCGTTTTGTTCTCATCAGCCTCTGAGTGCAGAAGGCGGAGTGGGTTGGAGAGAACTTCAGGTAAGAGGGAAAACAAATGAGGGAACGAAGACCTCTCTCCATACTCAAAGGGCTCACTGGGGGTAGACAGAGTGACCTTTATGTGTGTCGCTAGAGGGCTGTGCCTAAGAGAATGTAATTGAGCCCATTCCTCAAAGCCACCATCCTCTTCAATTTGTATTTACTGAGCACCCACTGAGACACCAGCTCTGTACTCAGAACCGCAAACTCTCTTGGGCTGGGAAAAGCTCTCATTTGCACATTAAAAAGCAGACAGCCAGAGGAAACCCACCTTTTTTCCCCTTCCCAGTCACCCTGGGAGAGAATCTCGTCTCTTCTTCATTCATGTGTGGAATCCCAATTAAACATAGTCAACAAAGGAAACTTCTTACATTGTAATATTCCTCCCTCTCCCCTTGCTTTATTTGCAGTCTGGATTTATTGCTCAAGAATTGCCTCCTTTAAGCATCATCCCCTATTAACCAGAGAGATAAAAGCCATAAACGGAAGGGAACTCCTTCAGTTCTCTTTGCCAGTTGTGAGACAGAACAGCGCCTTTACAAGGGGAGTTGACATCTGTTGACTGAGACTGCCCGTCCTGCACCAGGGCTGTGCTCATGATCGGAATGCAAACTGCAGCCATCAGAGACACAGCCCCGTTTGAGAACTGCGTGAGCCCAGAGCAAATCTGCTTGGGCACTGGAAAAGAAATTGTGTGGTTTTAAAGCAGATGTATGTTCTCAACGTGGTTGGCTTGTAAAGCAATAAAATGCGGGAATTTTTCCCCCTTAGCCTATCACAACTGTTAGAGTAAATAGTGTAACTTAAGACAGGGCAATTCTATCACAATTCCATGTAATATTTAGTCCCTATAACAGGATGAAACTTAAATTAGCATCACAGATAGAAGGCATTTCATTTTCTCACGTATGGTACAATATTAGGAGCAAACAACATATGTCTCCATGGTTATAAACAAAGGTGTCATGTTTGCAAAACAGATCCTATATGTAGAACATCTATAAATGGGATAAAATATGGGGTTTTCTTTGGTTGAAATAGTGTTAAATATTTCAATCCACATGATTTTTATAAGAAACCTTTCTCCTTCTCCGTGAATATCAATAAGCCTTGTCTTTGCATTACCTTTTTCCCAAACCTGAGTTTTGGGCTCAGTTCTTCCTCTGTGACCTTGAGACATCAGCTGGTCTGAGTTTCCATTTCTTCACCTGTAAAATGAGGGTGTTAAGTTAGATCAGGGTTTCTATAACTTCTCTTCTGAGGAACAGTGTTTCTAAAGAAACTAATAGGGGTAACATTTTTTAAAGGGGGGTTCCATGGTCAAATAAGTTTAAAAACTGTGACATTAAACAAAATCAAACATTTCTTTACTGAGAACTTTGGTATACTAACAGTATTCGTTGTGATTCAGGATAAGGAAGATAAAGCACAGACATTGTTTCCCTCATTTTTTTTTTAAAAGATTTTATTTATTTATTTGACAGACAGAGATATCACAAGTAGGCAGAGAGGCAGGCAGAGAGAGAGAGGAGGAAGCAGGCTCCTTGCCGAGCAGAGAGCCCGATGTGGGGCTCTATCCCAGGACCCTGGGATCTTGTTTTACCTCTTTAACCCATTGTGCCACCCAGGCGCCATGTCCCTCATTTTTTTAACTAGAAAACTTTTTCTTGCAGATCATTTTTAAAAAAAGATTGTATTTATTTATTTGTCACAGAGAGCTATCACAACTAGGCAGAGATGTAGGCAGAGAAAGAGGGGGAAGCAGGCTCCCTGCTGAGCAGGAAGCCCAATGCGGCGGTGGAGTTGGGGGGGCTGGATCCCAGGACCCTGAGATCATGACCTGAGCCGAAGGCAGAGGCTTAACCCACTGAGCCACCCAGGCGCCCCTCATTTTTCAGAACCAGTCTATATATTAGACTTTAAAGAACTTCAACTTATATTCTGTGATTCTATTGCCTGTTTATTCTGCCTCAGCTTCCCAGTTTCTCTCTCTTATTTCAGGAAAAGAACTACCCAGGCTCTGATTCATTCATAAGGTGAATGTCAGTTTTTTCTTCATCCTTTTTCCCCTGCAATTTACTTATTTGGAAAATTTCAAACCCACAAAAAGGTTGAAAGAATAGTAGAGTAAATGTATGCTCTTTACTTAGATTTGATAGTTGTTAACATTGTGCTCCAATTTTGCTTGCTTTCTCTCAGCACACAAACACACACACACACACTTTAGCTACTATATATATACTTTTATCACTGAACCATTAGAAAATAAATTTCATGACACTATATCTTTACATTCAAGATGCATCTCCTAAGACAAGAACATTCTCTTGTATAACCTCAGAATCAATACTACACATAAGAAATTTAATTCTACCTAAGAGCATCTAATGTATATTCTGTAATTTAAGTTTCCTTAATTGACCCCAGAATGTTTTTTATAAATTTTTTCAAAATCTGGGATCCATTCAGGCTTCACACATTGAAATTGGTTATGTCTTCTTGACTTCTTTGATCTAGAACATCTCTCTAACTTGTTCTTTTTTCACAAAATTAACTTCTTTTGAAAAGTCCATGTCATTTTTTGGTAGAATGTTGACCATCCTAAATTTGTGTGATTGTTTCCTTATAATTCGATTCAGTTTAAATACTTTTGACAAAAAACTAATAGGTGATAATGTTATATATTTCAGACTCCCTCATATCAAGAGGCATATAATATCACCAGTCCATTATTGGTGGTGTTTGAGTAATGATGGTGCTTGTTAAGATATTATTTGCTATATTTCTCTATAGTAAGGCATTCTTTCCCCCTTGGTATTTTCCTTTTCTCTTTCTTTCTTTTTTTTTTTTTTTTAAAGATTTTATTTATTTATTTGACAGAGAGGGAGAGACAGCTAAAGAGGGAACACAAGCAGGGGGAGTGGGAGAGGGAGAAGCAGGTTCCCTGATGAGCAGGGAGCCCAGCGTGGGGCTCAATCCCAGGACCCTGGGATCATGACCTGAGCGGAAGGCAGACACTTAACAACTGAGCCACCTAGGCACCCCTCCCCTTGGTAATTAATGAGTGACCTGGTAGTTGATTTTTAAAAAAATATTTTGTTTATTTGACAGAGATCACAAGTAGGCAGAGAGGCAGGTAGGCAGAGAGAGAGAGGGGGAAGCATGCTTCCTGCTGAGAAGAGAGCCCGATGTTGGGCTCGATGTGGGGCTTGATCCCAGGACCCTGAGATCATGATCTGAGCCAAAGGCAGAGGCTTAACTCACTGAGCCACCCAGGTGTCCCAAAGATTGTTGATATTTTGAGACTTGTGAATAACTTATTTCCCAACAGTCCTTGACCCAGAGGCATTAGCATTTATTGATGATCCTTGCCTGGACCAAACATTACACTGGTATTACAAAGTAGTGACTTTTTTCTATCAACCCTTCTGCTTTATTAGCTGCCATTCTTCTATAAAGAAGATCTCCCTTTCTCTCTCTCTCTTTCTCTCTCATTGAGTATCATGATGTATAGATTCTTTTTTCATTCAATGTTCTATAAGCTCTTATTGTAAATTCATTCTTTTCACATTCATTCAGAGACTACTCTGTACCAGATACTAAAGTGAGATTGACCTAATGTTAATCTTAGTATCCTTTACTTTTCCCTATGGTACTTAAGGAAACTATCCCCATGGACAATTCATCTAGATTCTTGAACTGCCCACAACTTTGTTACAAAGATTTGTCAGGAAGGAGAAAGAACTGAAAATCAGGATGAGAGTGGAGCGAGGTCTCCAGATTCTAATTGTTATTTCACTTATTTTTTAATTTTAATTTTTATTTTTAATATTTTATTTTTTTAAAAAGATTTTATTTATTTATTTGACAGGCAGAAATCACAAGTAGGCAGAGAGGCAGGCAGAGAGAGAGGAGGAAGCAGGCTCCCCACTGAGCAGAGAGCCCAACGTGGGGCCTGATCCCAGAACATGACCTGAGTCGAAGGCAGAGGCTTTAATCCACTGAGCCATTCAGGCGCTCCTGTTATTTCACTTTTATAAACTTTGGGCAGACTACTGTGGTTCCTACAATCACCAGTGGTGTTCTAAATCATCATCCAGGAAATAAAAATCAGTTCCCATCTCTGTGGAGCTATACTGGATCTCCCTCAGAAGACAAAAAATACTAAAACCAAGAACTCAACCCCATTTCCTGGGCTCAGGATCCCCAGAAAGACAATAAATTTTGTTTCTGAGCACAAAATAGGTCATTTAACTAGGACCAACGTCATTAGGAAGATTGGGGGAAATATATCCATGTCTTCAACATATAGCAGATTCTAAAGCAAATATCATGGTACCAAAGGGCCTGGGCAAGACAGGAGCTGCAGAGCATGTCCCTGGGCAAACAGACCACAGGATTCACACAGGAAGAAATTTCTCCTCCCTGGAAGGATCTGAATGATGGATTCCAAATAATTAATCACCAAATAAATAAAACACAGCCTTTGGTTTAGCCTGCTCTCAGTGGAAGGATAAAGGACCTTCTGTTCCTGGGAACAAATAGACTGACCCTTCTTGGTCAAATTTTCCAGTGGAAGGAGTGTTGTGAATGTTATGCAAAGGGAGATCTTTTGCAGTACAAGCCTGGATGCCCTAGGGCCCTGCTGACTGACAGAGGTCAGAAACATATCCAGAGGATGTACAATCTCTTGGATTTGATTTTATTGCTTTTAGGGAAGGGTCCTTGCTCCCTGTGGAGTCCAGAGACAACTTCTCCAGCCCTAGAAAAATGCACAGTCTGTGTTCCCAATGGGGTGGGTCAGGCAGAAACTGGCACTGTGCCAGGGAATCAATAGCAGGAGGGAGAGGGGGGCGGACAGTGATGGTGATACCTGGAATCTTTATTACCTCAAAGTTTACAAAACTTCAGCATCTGAGGCCATGGGGGAGGATTCTCGCAGCTGTCAGAATTCTTCCAAAGGGATAGGGGCCAAGTGGAAAAAGCCCAGGTTTTAGTAGTCACAAATCTAGAGTTCAAATGCCATTCCTGAAATGCACAAGACATACAGAAAGTCTACACAACTTAATACCAGTTCTCTCTCATTTGCAAAATAAAAAACACCTCTGAGATCTCTTGTGGAAATCATTTTAAATAAGGGAAAGCATGTGTGTCACTTTATTAGGTAGGATTCCTTTCATTCCAAGTAACAGGAACCAATCTGAGCAAGTTTAAGAAAAAAAGTGAGAGACCAGAGAATTAATTATAAGGTAATGATATTCTATTCTTGATTCTTAAAGTCAAGATTTTAGCTAAGCCTTATAAGGAGGTTAGAACCAAGACATAAAAGGTTATCATCAAGAGCCATTATAGCTTCACTTTGCATATCTGTCTTCTCTCTTCTAAGCCAACAGAGTTGACACAGTGTGACTACCCATAGCTTTTGAGTCTACATATCCCTTTCTAAGACACCAACTCAGAGGGAATGGGAATCCCATAATCTCAATTTTGAAGTCTCACCAAGAGTCTGATTCCTTACCTTACTTATAACAGGAGTTCATTGTGCATGACTATATGGCAGCTGGGGACAGCGGGGCAGAGCAGTAGGGTTGGAGAGCATAAACATGCTGAAGAAGGTCACCTGTGGTGAGTGGTATAGCTGAGGGGATGCCTACGAGCTGGGTAGATGTTCTAAAACATTTTGCACAGATACCTACCTCAATATCTGTCACATAATGTGGGTGTTAATTTTTCTTTTTCCTTCCTTTTTACTAGATACGATGATCTAAGAGAAGAGTTGGGAACAATTGCTCCAATTATTCTGGGTTTTTTTGACTACTGAAATGGAAATCATAGGGTCAACATAGTTTCTGGCAATAATAACACCACTGGGATATATAAGGCAAGCTGTGTACTTTTGAGACCTTCCTTAATCTTCCTATATTTGACTTCTAGCTGTGTTCTCAGAAATGTATCTGCCCACCCTTGGAAAATTCCTTGTTTCTGATGATAATGATGGCAAGAAAAATCCTTCTATGGAGAAAAGTGTTCTGTATGGAAGCAAGTGGGTTAGGAGGTAATGGTTGGGGCTAATGCTTGAAGAACATACTAAGAACAGAATTGCTACAGAGACATAGCTGGCCTTTTCCTACTGTTGCAAACCACATTCCCAAGTGTAGCAACTGTGGACAAAACCAGTACTCCCTTCTTCTTTCCTTTCTTTCAAAGAATAAATGTTTACTGAGCTGAGTATTGTGCTTTTGACAGACATACAAAGAAAAGCACCCAAGATGTTTTACATGTTCACCTTTCTCTCCTGGGAAAGTAGAGGGCCCAGGCTAGGATTTCAGAAACCAGGGATGGGCACTAGAGTAGAGAAGACAGTCCCCTAATTATAGAATGCTGATCAAAGTGACACTGGATAAGAGCAGTCCAGGAATTGAGGAAGGCCAAAGCACTCAGACCAAGGGAGTAAATGGAGAGCATGGATCTGGGCCAAAGGGTCAAAAAGGATGAGCATGCAGGGCAGGGCCAGCAGGTGAGGAAGAGCATGATAACACCCACAGAGGCTATAAACAAGCCCAGGTAAGAACCTCTCATGGTAAGCCCACAGGCTGTGGTCTGGGAAGGATCTCTGAAGGTACTAGGCCAGGACTTTTGGGCCTAGGGAAAACAAAAAAGAGTTCTGAAGGAAGAAATGTTTTCCACATTAAATACCTTTCTTAATTGTTTGTTTGTTTGTTTTTAAAGATTTTATTTTTATTTTTATTTTTTTTTTCACAAAGAGAGAACACAAGCAGGGGGAGCAACAGGCAGAGGGAGAAGTAGGTTCCCCCTTGAACAGGGAGGTGGACATTGGATTCAGTCCCAAGACCCTGGGATCATGACCTGAGCTGAAGGCTGATGCTTAACCAACTGAGCCACCTAGGCATCCCTGTTTGTTAATTTTTTTTTTAAAAGATTTTATTTATTGATTTGACAGACAGAAATCACAAGTAGGCAGAGAGGCAGGCAGAGAGAGAGGAGGAAGCAGGCTCCCTGCCGAGCAGAGAGCCTGATGCGGGGCTTGATCCCAGGACCCTGAGATCATGACCTGAGCTGAAGGCAGAGGACTTAACCCACTAAGCCACCCAGGCGCCCCCTGTTTGTTAATTTTAAAAAATATTTTATTTTTAAGTAATCTCTACACCCAACATGGGGCCTGAACTTACAACCCCAAGATCAAGAGTTGTATGCTCTACCAACTAAGTGAGCCTGGTACCCTCTTTTCTTAATAGTTTAGACCAGACTATAAAAACTCTCTTCACTAATTCTATTTCCTGCCCATTCCTGAATACAACTTGCAAAATTGTAATGAAAGAAACAGATTTCTATAAATTCACTACGGAGACTGAAGTACACTTTCAGGAACTTAGACCAAACATATGTTCTTTCCTTAAGAAACAACAATGTACATGTAGTCACTTAAGCACTTCTTTTTTTAAAGCATTTCTTTACATCACCACTGAAAACAAATTATGTCTGGGTGGCAAAATATATTAGATGAGTTTCAGGGTTTTCCTAGATTAGCCTAGATTTGAGGAACCATTTTATCTTCTACTATTGTCATTGTCTCTACTGTATTTCTCAACCAATTGAAAACCCCTAAATCAATAGGAATATTTAATGAGTAAGAGAATCACGTGAGTAGCAAGTCCTATTTGACTAAATAGCCCAGCCATGTCTTTGCTACTGATATAAATGCTTTTGTATTATATTTACGTCATTACATCCATTGTAAAAAAAAAAAACTGTATTTCAACAGTGCAAAAATAATGAACCAGGAAGGCAACCCTGGGATGTTATAACTATCAAAAAACTTATTAATTATAATGCTAATATTGGAATTTATTTACAAAGATAAAGGTTGAACTTATCAAGAGGACACAAGTGAGCAATGAAGACTTATTTACTGAGTGCAGATAAATTTCAGATTTGTTATAATTTTGTTAAATACTCTGTAGTTCCTTATTCTTAAAGCCACCCTTTAGTTTTAGGACTGCTCACTGCTTTTATAGTTGCTGCTTTTTGTTGCTTTTCCTTATCTGATCACCTCTTCTGAAACTAATATGTTATTGGTATCATACAGTCTTTTTCTGTACTTCTTTTTCCTCTCCCAATTCCCTTCCCATCTCCCTTCTCCCCATCATCTCCTGACATTCTAACTCTAAGGGCAGAACCAAGGAGATAAACAAGGAAAGTCAAGGAGCATCTGGGTGGCTCAGTGGGTTAAGCCTCTGCCTTCAGCTCAGGTCATGATCTCAGAGTCCTGGAATAGAGCCCCGAATTGGGCTCTCTGCCCAGCAGGGAGCCTGCTCCCCCCGCCCCCCGCCACTTCTCTCTGCCTGTCTTTTGCCTACTTGTGATCTCTCTCTCTCTCTGTCAAATAAATAAATAAATAAATCTTTGAAAAACAACAACAACAAGGAAAGTCAAGTGCAAATAAGAAGAAGATATTTAATAACAGGAGACAAAGAAGTGTAGAACCCATGTGCTGCCTTTCTCTACCTAAACAAATCTCACTCTTCCTTCAAGGTCGTAGCATTAGTCTATGTGGGCTGTCATAATGAAGTACCAACGACTCACATAAAAGCCTCTCTTTTTGGCTTGTAGATGGCCATCTTCACCCTGTGTCTTAATGTGGTCTTTCCTCTGTGTGTGTCTGTATCCTAATAGCCTCTTCTTAGAAGGATCCTCAGTCATAGTGGATTAGAGCCCGACCTAATGACCTCATCTTACTTAATTACTCTTTAAAGACCGTACTTCCAAATACAGTCACAGTCTGAGGTCCTAGAGGGTTAGAACTTTGACGTATGAATTTGGGGTGTTACAATTCAGCCCCTATAACCACCATCATCTACCTGTACCAAATACCATTTCCCTTCCACACCAGCCCACCCTTTGGTTGACTGTTCATACATTTGGTGATTGCTGACATTATTTTAGCTGCTGGTTAAATGTAATTGGACACTTATGGACACTGTCTTGAGTGGTTCTTAGATGAAAGTAATTTCTTCCCAAACAAGACTTATGAGCACAGGTATAGTTTTTAATCTCTCTCAGTAACTAGAACCTAGTCAGCACATTAGTAGATAGACTTATAAAAGAAAATCAATCTCAATTGAAAGAGAAGTGTCAGTCTTTTAATTGTTGTGTTTGCACATTTTATCCCTTTGAGTAAAACCCCTGAGAGGCACGATTGTGTCCTGTCTACAGAGGAAGCAAAGGAATTCATTCAGTTGGTCCAGTGAAAATTAAACTTGAACAATTATGAGAATCCTTTGTCTTTCTGATATGATTTTTAAGTATAGTGATGTGAGAATTTTATAAATGGGTTAATTCTAATACTTTATTTGGCTGAAAAGATTCTGTTTATAGGAACTTAGTTAACTTTGGATGATAATCATTAAAAGTTGTAGTAGTAACAGTGAGCCTTCCTTTTTAGAATAAGTTTAAAACACTGTAGTATAGGGGCATCTAGGGGATTCAGTTGGTTAAGTACCTGCCTTCGGCTCAGGTCAGGATCTCAGGGTGCTGAGACTGAGCCCTGCATTGGGCTCCCTGATCAGTGGGGAGTCTGCTTCTCCCTCTCCCTCTGCCTGATTGTGCATGAGCTCTCTTGTTCTCTAAGAAATAAATAAAATCTTAAAAAAAAAAAAAAAAAGGCACTGTAGTACAGATACTGAAAGCAAATCTTGAAAATATTTACCATCAGAGGTATCATCTATATTTTGTTTTGCACAATTTGATTTTTCCATTTATAGTGCTCTTCTTAAGTTTATAAACATGGTGGGTAAATGTTTTTGCTGTGACCATGACATTTAGGAAGTTATTTGGCTCTTCACTTCTCCATAACTACATCAGGCTCTTTCAGAACTCACTTTGCTCATGTCTGAGGGTACGTACCCCAAAAAGACTATCCAGTTATATTCTCTCATTCATTTGAAAAATTCAGGTTCAAACAAGAGATGAAATTTATATCGTGTCCCAGACTATTTGGGGCTGTAAGTAAATACCTATTTTATTGAAAAAAATCATAATTCCTTAGCATAAGAAATAAAAGACAGATTGAAAAAATCCAAAATAACTAAAATAATGATTTATGTTATCTTCCAAGATAACTCTAAAAAGAAACTTTAAAAAGAAACTCTAAAAAGAGACCCCCCCCATTATCATGTAGATGGTGATAAAGAGGGAAATAACAGGTAATGGAAAGTCTGACTTAATGCTTTCTGAAGTGTTCATTCTTCAACAACCAGGATAATCATAATAATGATGGTGGTGGTAATTCTCAGAAGGAATTAGACATTTGCACAGTGTTCAGCCTGTGAGATGATACCCATTTAGAAAGAATAGGATGTTATTAGGCAGGTAAGAGGCTGTGCCCTGTATTGCTAATTGCCTTTCATTGTGATGACCATGGTTTCATTTATTACCATAGGCCAACTGCTCTACTTACATTGCCTAATTGAATACTCACAACAATGTACTTAATGAGGTGAGTACTGTTCTCACTGTTGTATGGATGAGGAAACCAGGGAGTTAGCATTTATATAAGTTTCCTAAAGCCACAGAGCATAAGGAGGGGAGAGAGGAGTGCCACCATGTATGCTCATAGAGACTGTCAGACCCCATTTACTGTAGCAGATTAAAGGCATGAAATTTGGGTAAGAAAAATGTTTGCCAAAGTGATATGATGGGTTTTTTTTTGTCCTCGATAATGTATTTCCCTAATCCAATTACTTCAAGCACTGTTCCTGTTCTCAGTTTCCATCTAAAATTTTTGGAAACCAACCTGCCAGAATGACTGAAGGTTTTGCCCAAGAGTTTCCATACTGCATTAAATAATAAAGTCTCCAAAGTGCCCAAGAGATGATTATTTTTGGTAGGAAATAATTATATTGTACTTTGGTATGAGAAAATTTCTCTCATCAAGGTACATAGGAAAAACCACCACTTATGGCTGAAAACAGTAGGTGGGGTGGTTTTTGCCTACAAAAGACTGCAAAACACTTTCCCAGCACCTTCATTTCAGAGAATAATGTTCCTTAAGATTTTATTTATTTATTTGACTGAGAAAGAGAAAGAGAGAGAGAGAGCACAAGCAGGGGGAGTGGCAGGCAGAGGGAGGAGCAGGCTCCCTGCTGAGCAGAGAGTCCAATGAGGGGCCTGATCCCAGGACCCTGTGATCATGACCTGAGCCAAAGGCAGAGGCCTAACCCACTGTGCCACCCAGGTGCCCCAGAAAATAATATTCCTACTTAAAGTTCCTTTTGGCCTCTCCCTGCCCCTGAGTCTTCTGCAACCCTGCCTTCCACAGTTGTCATCTGCAATGTCTGCTCTCTTCTAAGGACAAGCACCTCACCTTTGCTGCTCATACAGCCGGGCCACAGGAGTTGGGGGGAGGAAGAACAAGCCCAGTTGCTGTCACAGTTAAAAATTTCTAGTGAGGCACAAGCCTTCGCACACATGGTTTCAGGAGAGATTTCAGCCAGACCTAGCAGTCCCACTAGTTGTCAGAGCCTCTTGTTGATTCCCACCTTCAGCAAAAATCCTTTAGGGCAGCAAGCGCAGCAGGAAACCTGTCATTAACAAGCACCAGAGTGTCACATCAGCGATTCTCAGGAGTGTCGGCTCCACTATTTAACTCAGCTATTTACCTCATCCGGGAGAGCTTTGTTTGATTGTCAGAAAATAGAACATGTACATTTGTCTGTCATAAACACACAAAGCTCTCCAGAGCACAAATAAACAAAATGATCATGTACATTGGTAAATGTGTTTGCATTATTTAACCAAACCAGATGAAGCATGTGAATCACCCTGCATATCAAGTACCATGGAGTAACTCGCTTGTAATCTGTCTTGTACAACACAGCCATTGCCACTCATTCCACTCACCCAATTCAGACCCTGGAAATGTACTATTTTTAGACCGGCTTTGTACACTACTATTTACAAAGCGCACTGTTAAATCCTTTGAATCGCAGCCAAGAAGTTGGGTGAGAACCTAGAAACCTGCCACACAGATCAGCATCCTAATCAACCCTGGGACAGCCAGCACTAAAGATCTGCCTTTGTTTCCTTTTCTTCTTTCCCTTTGTTTCCACAGGAATATCAATGTAAAAAGGCAAGGGGACAAAGAGGTGGGCCTTATCTGTTCTTGTTGTTCCAAGGGGTTGCTTTACTCATTCTCCCAGATAACAGCCCCGGTGTCAACATCTTTGGCAGTTTAAGTTGTTCTTTGTCAAAACCACTTTCGGAAAAGATTTGACCATTTATTTACTCGGGAGCCAATGTGACCACAACAGGTGCGTCATGGAAAACTCAGAATTAGGTGCTTTACAGCCGCTTGGATTTGGTCACATGACAGCCCGCTGCTCCTGGCCAATCCACTGCTGGCAAGCCGGCCAAGTGGCCACACGGGAAGGAGGGACAGAAAAGAAAATAGTAGGCAAAGTGTTGGCGTGAGGCAGGTGGTGGATGAGGCAATCGCAAAGAGAAAGGATTGCAACACCAGGGAGGAGATGAAGGGCCTCATCGTTTTGCAGCCAACAAGAAACCTGAAGGAACTAAGTTTGGCTCTGTTTCTACTGCTTGAGAAAAGCTGAGAACGGAAGCAATGACTGGGCTAATTCTGGACAAAAATTTTTAAAAATGATTTTTGAGAGGAATCCAAATCTTTGCTTCAATTCTTAGCTTCTATGTAAATTGCTCATTTTCCAAAATTCTTTATTTTTTTCAGGTGACTTGAAGTGATTTCTTTTTCTTGGGATCACTTAAGACATCCCTGGTGGCCTAAAATGTGATCAGTTTGATCCTTTTCCTTTTGCTCACCTTCCTCGTGGTGCCATTTTGTTTCTTCGCCTAGTCTGGATTGACTGGTGGAAGCAGGGCAGCCAGACTCTAGCCGGACAGTGGTCTCTTGTCCTACCCCTGTACCTGTACTTGGATGGCCTCATGTTCTCCACGGTAGCATATCTTTCCCTTTATAGAACTAAGCAGACAAATAGAAATGGGTTTTGAGTACTTTGGATCAAAAATGGTCTCTGAATTTAAGGCATTTTATTATTTTATTATTTTAAGTTAATAGGGTCTCTTTATTCATTATAATATTAAAGATTTTATGAAAAAAGTAGTGTGCCATGATGATTAATAACAGTGACAACAAAAGCTCCTGGCTTTTCAGCCCGTAAGTACCAGGTACCATTCTAGATACTTTTTACAATATCTCCACGCATACCGATAGCTCTGCAAGTATCATTTTCTGCATGGTGGAAGAGCACTGAGAATTAGAAAGGTACTTGGGCAAGGTCATCAGCCAATAAATGGCAGATCTGGAATTCAAAACTAGGTCTGCTGTGTCCTTCCTACCATACCAGGTAACATCATTTGCAAATGTGAACCCTTTGCAAGCCATTAAAGGGAAACTGGCATTGCTTTGATGAATATCAATTCCGTATATCGGGTTCAGGTATTTTAACAGATTTAATATGTTTATTTATCTCAGGATTCTTACAGAAGAGTAGTAGGACTGTTATCTGGGATTGTTTTCTTGTAGAGTTGTGCTTATCTACCGCTACCTTTAATTCTTTACTATCTTCTAAGTATTTCGTTTCACCTGACTCTTTTCCTGGAATGGTGGTATGGAGAACATGGTCTATAGTAACAGTGCATAACAATATCCCGGGTTTCTTTATAGATGCATGAATAAATGAGGAAAGAAATTTTCCCCACACCTGAGCTCATAGGCAGCACCATTATATAGCAGGCTTGCACCTACACACACACAGTTTGACACAAACCAGTCATTGGACAAAGCTTGGGCAAGGGTTGGTGCTAAATAGGAAAGGGAACGAAGGTCATGAAGAGGTGCAAAGACAGCAGGGAGCAGGTACTGGTAAGTTCTCCATGGACAATAGTATTGATAGTATAGTGAATGTCTGCTCAATAGATTATTCTCACTTTCCTCCTCTGTGTCTATTTATTGGTTGGTCACCATCACCCAATAAGGGTGATGGGAGGAAATAAGAAGTATAGGTCTTTTTTCTTTTATTTTATTTGAGTATAGTTGATACACAAGGAAATATAGTTCTTAATATAGATTCTAGAAAGTGGAAACTGCCTTTTATAGCTCTAAAACCAAAGCTTTTGGCCTCATTGTAGATCATAGATCTCTCTATAGTCTTTATTACCTGATTTTTTTTTTCATTTGCTTGTATCTCCATGTTCCGTGTCTGTTTTGTCTGAAAAGAAAATGAAATAGAATTACCTCCTACACTCATACTGCTATTGACATTAAATTTCATCTTCTTTTATTATGATCAGCAAAGTTACTCATAACATTGGAATTTGTTTTTTGCTTTTAGAGTTATAGCTACTGCTGTTGTTGGAATAATTAGTATTGCTTTGGCACTGTGTTCCACCTAAACTCACGGCATTTGTGTACTATTTACCTTTCAGAAAAGCTATTCTCGAAGAAGAAAAAGAAAAATGGGAGTACAGACTTCCAACAGCACACATTTTTTCTGTTCTCTCTTTGGCTCTAAAAGAAGATGCGTGAAACAGAATTTCAGGCTGTAATTAATGCAGCTCTTCATAAGATAAGAGGTTCTTTTATCTATGGAAAAATTGCTACACTAATTCTCAATGGGAATCAGAATGCTCTAGTTAATGCTCTTTTTACAAGAGGAATTCACCTTTTCTACTCTCTACATATTTACAATCAAATTTTAATATTTTGTTACAGGAAAACTGGAGGTGAATAAACATGCAATGATAATATTATTTTATAGGGCTGAATTTATAAAAATTAAATATTAATATTATGTTAGATAAATGCTGAATAGAGATTACATATAGAATTTCCAAATAATATTGACTCTATAGTAATGTACTTGCAAGCACAAACCTTAATTGGATGGAACTTAGTTCCAGCTCTTTGGGGGTGGGGGGAGTGGTGCGGAGAGGGTAAGCAAATTAGGAAGTGCATCCTCAGTTGACATAGTGAGGAAAAAGGGCTGTAGTTCCTTGTTATGTCCTAAAGTACTATCCAAACAAGGAAGAACCTCTGCTGTTTCTATCTTGATTTGAATATTTCCTTGTAGAACACACATTGCAATTCAGGAACAATATTTTTTCTTATGTATGTTTTATGTGTGGGCTTGGAATAATCAGTAATTCATTGGCACTGTATTCCATCTAAATGAATGACATTTGTATACTATCTAACTTTTTAAAAAAAAACTATTTTCCAGAAAGAAAAGAAAAAGGGGAGTATAGCAAATGACTAGAAGTTAGAGACCACAAGATTTTCCCCTGAGCTCCTATCAAAGAAGACCCCACTTAAGACCGTAAGATACATGTAGCACTCATAATCCATTGGCCCTTTCTATGTTCCTCATTTTCCACAAACATACCTACTTATATAATCATTCATTCCCTTCCATCATGATACCATGGGAGGTAGCTGTGAAAGGGGTAGACAGTTTTGTTACTGGGCACAAAGTCTCAGATACTTGCTTAAAGCAGGAAATGAGGTAATTTCACTAAATAAAATAATGTGCATGGTTTCGGGTGTATTTGCTGCAAGTAAAAATGAATGGGAAATTTCAGCAATAAAGTTATTGTTATTTAAGGTATAGGGATGATTTTCATTTAAGTGAAAAAGATTTTGTAATCCTTCAAAAAAAGAAAGACTACAATAGAGTAGCAGGATAGCTTCTATGCCTGTCCAGTGTTTTTTCCCTTATACATCCATGCCTGTGTGTGCACACGTATACACATGCAGAAAAGGATTCTTTCTTACATGTTCACAACGAGATAAGACTTTTAAGCTCAGAACCCCTTAAGAGTAAGAAACTTTTCTTAGCAGACAATCAACAGATTCTGAGAGAAGAAATCTGACAGAGCCCTTTTCCTTGGTTCTCTTTGTTCATATTGTTCACTCTCACACAAGGAGGGTTGCTAGATAGGGGAAACCCCTCAAAGGAGATGAAAGTGAATTATTCTGGACTAGCTGCCAAGCAATCCAAAGCTTCAGTTAACCTAGTATCTCTTTTCCTTGCCTCTGGTCCTCAGTTTTCCTTTTGTATCCTGAAAATAACGTTGATGTTAAATTGGGTCACTGGGACAAAAATCCGTCATCAACTACTGCTTTTAATTTTGGCCCCCAAGAAAACATTTCGTAAATAACCCTATCTTGAGTGCATGCTATACAACACTCCTAGGATGGTATTTGGTTTTGTTTTGTTTTTTTTTAAGATTTTATTTATTTGACAGACAGAGAGAGCGATCACAGGTAGGCAGAGAGGCAGGCAGAGAGACAGGCAGAGAGAGAGAGAGAGGAGGGAGCAGGCTCCCTGCTGAGGGGCTCGATCCCAGGACCCTGGGATCATGACCTGAGCCGAAGGCAGAGGCTTTAGCCCACTGGGCCACCCAGGTGCCCCTAGGATGGTATTTGAATCAACTCCTCTTAGGAAAAGATGTCGATTATTTTAAACTTGAATTTCCACAATCAGAACATTTGCCTAATGCCATTCTAATGCACTACGCTTTACAGAAAGACTTCTAAATCAATATAAGCAAATATATACCTCACAGAAGTCCTTGTAATATACACTAGCGGACATCTACAAATGTTCATAGTAACACGATTTAAAATAGACTAAACTATTTGGAAATAGCCTAAATAACCATTGATGGGAAAATAAAGTGTGGCATAGTCACATATGGAATGCTGTAAACAGTAAAAATGGACGACAACTACACACAAAATATGATTTTTTTAAAAAGATTTTATTTATTTATTTGACAGAGAGAAATCACAAGTAGATGGAGAGGCAGGCAGAGAGAGAGAGAGGGAAGCAGGCTCCCCGCTGAGCAGAGAGCCCGATGCGGGACTCGATCCCAGGACCCTGAGATGATGACCTGAGCCGAAGGCAGCGGCTTAACCCACTGAGCCACCCAGGCGCCCCACAAAATATGATTTTTAAAAAATATTTTATTTATTTACTTGACAGAGAAAGAGACCGTGAGAGAGGGAACACAAGCAGGGGGGAGTGGGAGAGGGAGAAGCAGGCTTCCCCCGATCAGGGAGCCCAATAAGGGGCTCTATCCCAGGACCCTGAGATCATGACCTGAGTCAAAGGCAGATCCCAAATGACTGAACCACCCAGGTACCCCACAAAATACGATTCTTTTTTTTTTTTTTTAAGATTTTATTTATTTATTTGACAGAGAGAAATCACAAGTAGGCAGAGAGGCAGGCAAAGAGAGAAAGAGGAGGAAACAGGCTTCCCGCTGAGCAGAGAGCCCGACACAGTGCTTGATCCCAGGACCCTGAGATCATGACCTGAGCCAAAGGCAGAGGCTTTAACCCACTGAGCCACCCAGGCGCCCCTCAAAATACGATTCTTAACATAATATTGTGTGAAAAAGTAAGTTCCAGGGGCACCTGGGGGCTCAATCGGGTAAGCATCGACTCTTGATTTCAGCTCAGGTAATGATGGTGAGGCTGTGGGATGCTCCGAGCTCAGTGGGGAGTCTGCTTCTTTCCCTCTCCTTCTACCCCCTGCTTTGCTCACATACTCTCTCTCTCTCTCTAATAGATAAATAAACCTTTTTTAAAAAGTAAGTTCCAAAGATTACTTCCAACTTTAAAATTAAAAAGGAACTAAAGAATTTACTTAGTAGTTATGTGTGTACATGTAGTGATAACACTATATAAAAGTGCAAAGAACAGTGGTTTTATTAGGTGTGGGGAGGGAGGGATGTGGGATGGAAAAATGGTATAGAGGTCGATTATTGTCAGTATTTTAATTTAATTTAATGTATTTATTTGAGAGAGAATGAGGGGGATAGAGAAATATAGAGAGCATGAGATGAGGGAGGGTCAGAGGGAGAAGCAGACTCCCCACCAAGCAGGGAGTTTGATTCGGAATTCGATCTCAGGACCCCAGGATCATGACCTGAGCTGAAGGCAGTCACTCAACCAACTGAGCCACCTAGGTTCCCTGTTGTCAATATTTTTAAAAGATTTTATTTATTCATTTAAGAGAGAGACAGAGACAGAGTGACCACAAATGGGGGAGAGGCAGAGGCAGAGGGAGAAGCAGACTCCCCGCTGAGCTGGGAATCCAACGTGGGGCTCCATCCCAGGACCGGTAGCTCATGACCCAAGCTAAAGGCAGACGCCCAATGATCTGAGCCATTTAGGTGCCTCTATTGTCAATGTTTTGAACATGAAACATTAGTTTATGCTTGCTTATAAAATTAATAAACAAACAGCATCCTTCTAAAGAATGAATGGGTCAACCGGGAAATTAAAGAAGAATTGAAAAAAATCATGGAAACAAATGATAATGAAAATACAACGGTTCAAAATCTGTGGGACACAACAAAGGCAGTCCTGAGAGGAAAATATATAGCGGTACAAGCCTTTCTCAAGAAACAAGAAAGGTCTCAGGTACACAATCTAACCATACACCTAAAGGAGCTGGAGAAAGAACAAGAAAGAAACCCTAAGCCCAGCAGGAGAAGAGAAATCATAAAGATCAGAGCAGAAATCAATGAAATAGAAACCAAAAAAACAATAGAACAAATCAACGAAAGTAGGAGCTGGTTCTTTGAAAGAATTAATAAAATTGAGAAACCCCTGGCCCGACTTATCAAAAAAAAAAAAAAAAAGAGAAAAGACCCAAATAAATAAAATCATGAATGAAAGAGGAGAGATCACAACTAACACCAAAGAAATACAAACTATTATAAGAACATACTATGAGCAACTCTACGGCAATAAATTTGACAATCTGGAAGAAATGGATGCATTCCTAGAAACATATAAACTACCACAACTGAACCAGGAAGAAATAGAAAGCCTGAACAGACCCATAACCAGTAAGGAGATTGAAACAGTCATTAAAAATCTCCAAACAAACAAAAGCCCAGGGCCAGACGGCTTCCCGGGGGAATTCTACCAAACATTTAAAGAAGAACTAATTCCTATTCTCCTAAAACTGTTCCAAAAAATAGAAATGGAAGGAAAACTTCCAAACTCATTTTATGAGGCCAGCATCACCTTGATCCCAAAACCAGACAAGGATCCCACCAAAAAAGAGAGCTATAGACCAATATCCTTGATGAACACAGATGCAAAAATACTCAACAAAATACTAGCCAATAGGATTCAACAGTACATTAAAAAGATTATTCACCACGACCAAGTAGGATTTATTCCAGGGCTGCAAGGTTGGTTCAACATCCGCAAATCAGTCAATGTGATACAACACATCAATAAAAGAAAGAACAAGAACCATATGATACTCTCAATAGATGCTGAAAAAGCCTTTGACAAAGTACAGCATCCCTTCCTGATCAAAACTCTTCAAAGTGTAGGGATAGAGGGCACATACCTCAATATCATCAAAGCCATATATGAAAAACCCACCGCAAATATCATTCTCAATGGAGAAAAACTGAAAGCTTTTCCGCTAAGGTCAGGAACATGGCAGGGATGTCCATTATCACCACTGCTATTCAACATAGTACTAGAGGTCCTAGCCTTAGCAATCAGACAACAAAAGGAAATTAAAGGCATCCAAATCGGCAAAGAAGAAGTCAAATTATCACTCTTCGCAGATGATATGATACTATATGTGGAAAACCCAAAAGACTCCACTCCAAAACTGCTAGAACTTATACAGGAATTCAGTAAAGTGTCAGGATATAAAATCAATGCACAGAAATCAGTTGCATTTCTCTACACCAACAGCAAGACAGAAGAAAGGGAAATTAAGGAGTCAATCCCATTTACAATTGCACCCAAAACCATAAGATACCTAGGAATAAACCTAACCAAAGAGACACAGAAAACTATAAAGTACTCATGAAAGAAATTGAGGAAGACACAAAGAAATGGAAAAATGTTCCATGCTCCTGGATTGGAAGAATAAATATTGTGAAAATGTCTATGCTACCTAAAGCAATCTACACATTTAATGCAATTCCTATCAAAGTACCATCCATCTTTTTCAAAGAAATGGAACAAATAATTCTAAAATTTATATGGAACCAGAAAAGACCTCGAATAGCCAAAGGGATATTGAAAAAGAAAGCCAACGTTGGTGGCATCACAATTCCGGACTTCGAGCTCTATTACAAAGCTTTCATCATCAAGACAGCATGGTACTGGCACAAAAACAGACCCATAGATCAATGGAACAGAATAGAGAGCCCAGAAATAGACCCTCAACTCTATGGTCAACTAATCTTCGACAAAGCAGGAAAGAATGTCCAATGGAAAAAAGACAGCCTCTTCAATAAGTGGTGCTGGAAAAATTGGACAGCCACATGCAGAAAAATGAAATTGGACCATTTCCTTACACCACACACGAAAATAGACTCAAATGGATGAAGGACCTCAATGTGCGAAAGGAATCCATCAAAATCCTTGAGGAGAACACAGGCAGCAACCTCTTCGACCTCAGCCGCAGCAACATCTTCCTAGGAACAACGCCAAAGGCAAGGGAAGCAAGGGCAAAAATGAACTATTGGGATTTCATCAAGATCAAAAGCTTTTGCACAGCAAAGGAAACAGTTAACAAAATCAAAAGACAACTGACAGAATGGGAGAAGATATTTGCAAACGACATATCAGATAAAGGACTAGTGTCCAGAATCTATGAAGAACTTAGCAAACTCAACACCCAAAGAACAAATAATCCAATCAAGAAATGGGCAGAGGACATGAACAGACATTTCTGCAAAGAAGACATCCAGATGGCCCACAGACACATGAAAAAGTGCTCCATATCACTCGGCATCAGGGAAATACAAATCAAAACCACAATGTGATATCACCTCACACCAGTCAGAATGGCTAAAATAAACAAGTCAGGAAATGACAGATGCTGGCAAGGATGCGGAGAAAGGGGAACCCTCCTACACTGTTGGTGGGAATGCAAGCTGGTGCAACCTCTCTGGAAAACAGCATGGAGGTTCCTCAAAATGTTGAAAATAGAACTGCCCTATGACCCAGCAATTGCACTATTGGGTATTTACCCTAAAGATACAAACGTAGTGATCCAAAGGGGCACGTGTACTCGAATGTTTATAGCAGCAATGTCCACAATAGCCAAACTATGGAAAGAACCTAGATGTCCATCAACAGATGAATGGATCAAGAAGATGTGGTATATATACACAATGGAATACTATGCAGCCATCAAAAGAAATGAAATCTTGCCATTTGCGACAACATGGATGGAACTAGAGTGTATCATGCTTAGCGAAATAAGTCAAGCAGAGAAAGACAACTATCATATGATCTCCCTGATATGAGGAAGTGGTGATGCAACATGGGGGCTTAAGTGGGTACGAGAAGAATAAATGAAACAAGATGGGAGGGAGACAAACCATAAGTGACTCTTAATCTCACAAAACAAACTGAGGGTTGCTGGGGGGAGGGGTTTTGGGAGAAGGGGGAGGGATTATGGACATTGGGGAGGGTATGTGCTTTGGTGAGTGCTGTGAAGTGTGTAAACCTGGTGATTCACAGACCTGTACCCCTGGGGATAAAAATATATGTTTATAAAAAATAAAAAATTATAAAAAAAATAAAAAATAAAATTAATAAACATTAATAATCAAACAAAAAGACCAGGCATGGGTAAAAATCAACATGAAATAAGTATTGACAGATTATATGGTGAATGTTCACATTAAAATGCAGGATACAGTTTTGTACAAAATAAAATAACAGAAGACTGAAGTCATCCTAAGGGCAACATACTATAGGATTTTGATCTGGCCACTTCCAATTGCCCCTCATGCCTGATCTAACATTCCCTGACTCCTTTGGGAGCCATCTCCATTTTGAATCCTTAATAGTGAATATTCCTTGTAACTTTACCATTGTTCTCTTCTCTTGTCCCTATATAATATCTCTTTTGAAGAGCACATTTACTCCCACTTCTCCAATTGCCTTTCAGAGGACTCCCCAGAGGTATCTACCCAACACTGATTTCCCTCCAGCAGCCTAATTTTACCTGCTCACAGGGTATCTCTCCTTGGATTCTAAGCATTTTCTCAGTTAACCACCAGTGTAGCCATGAACTTGTCACGTAAGCTCTCTGTCCATCGATTTCCTCATCTCTGAAAAGAGAGGTCTGTGCATATTATTTCTAACGTTCTTGCCATCTCTAAATTTCTATGAATTTATGGGGCTCCTGGATGGCTTAGTCAGTTAAGCATCTGACTTTGACTCAGGTCATGATCTTAGGGTTCTGGGATGGAGCCCCGCATCAGGCTCCATGCTCAGCGAGGAGTCTGCTTGTCCTTCTGCTCCACCCACACACTCATGTACTCTCTCTATCTCAAATAAAATGTTCTTTAAATTTTTTTTTTTATATTTATGAGAGGCAGAAGTGAGAGAGAGAGAGAGCATAAGCAGGGATAGGGTGGGGAAGGAGAAGCAAGGTTTTGTTTGCTTATAATCAATCTGATGCCAAATATTGTCATTTCTTCTTTTGATATGTCCCTCAAATTTATCCCATTTTCCCCATTCTCCTGATTTACCTTAGTCCTGGATGTACATTGCCCTTATGATGATTTTATACCTGGATTACTTTAAATCTATTTTAACAGATTTTCCTGTTTCACTCCTTTTACATACCACTTCCAGATTATTCATGGAAATAGCTTAGAAAGATTAGTGTCAGACCAATTTAAGAAACCATGATTCTGTATTACCTCCTAAAGCAATTCCATACCCTTAACAACTTTAAGATCCTCTGAAGGGCGTATGATCCTCTATCTGGCTTTCTCTTTCACCACTCTTTAGTACTTGTATGCACTGAAACTAGCATCATCAATGTCACACACATATGTACAATATTTTCTGCCTTTATACCTTTAGGCCAATTTTTCAAATCAAAATATTCTCTTCTCTCTCTTTTTAAACCAAAGATGCCCATTTTTCAAGGACCAACTAAAACTGCACCTATGTGCTTTCCATTTTCTATTGGCTTTCTCCAATACCTCAAATCTTTGGTGAACTCTCTCTCTCTTCTCATTCAAATACCATAGTAGTTAAAACTTGATTATGGACAATTGATTATTACTTTTTAATTTTTCAAATTACTGGAGTCTTCAATATACCAAGTGAATTACTATATTCCTAAAGGCAAGAACCATATCTCCAAGCTTTCTTACAGTCCCCTTAGTATTAATTCAGTAAATATTAATCTCTAGAACTAAAAATGTGTACATCCTTAAAAAAAATCAGTTTTATGAGGATATGTTCAATTTAACCCTTACTGAGCATGTGTGAAATGCACTGTGATAGGCACCAGGGTCTTTCAAAGCTGAGTAAGATTCTTCTCCTCAAGAAGTGCAGAATCTATTGAACTTGGAGTCATTCATTCTTTTACTTTCAAATTTTTAGACCTAAACCCAGCTTATATACTAGTTATATCCAAGTGCCTGTAACATCTCTAATTAGTGGTTTCAAAGGGACTCATTTCTAGTCAACTTGTTTATTGCTTGTTTTGATACCTGTCTCCCCAGTATAACTCTGTCAAATTTTGATTTATATAATTTAAAGCTATGTTATTAGCCCTACTTAAAAATTGTTATTTTGCAGTGGTGCCTGTCTGGCTCAGTTGGTGGAGCATGTGACTCTTGATCTTAGGGTTGCTGGTTTGAGCCCTACATTGGGTGTGGAGAGTATCTAAAAATAAAATCTATAAAAAAAATTGTTATATTGTCCTGAGAATTGTTCCTCTTATTATTCAATCCCCAATGATATTTCATTCCTTAAAGAATATTTTGTTTGATATTAATATAGAAACCAGATTTCTTTTGTTTAGAATTTGCCGATTTTATTTTTAATTCTTTTACTTCTAATTATGCTTTCAATTTTTAGGTATTCCTATTATAAAGATTGTAAAGATGATTTATTTTTTCCTCAGTCCAACTGCCTTTAACTGGAGCATTTAGTCCATTTATATGCCTGGTTTTTGGTTTTGTTTTGTTTTTAAAAATCCTTTCTGGGGTGCCTGGGTGGCTCAGTCAGTTAAGTGGCTGCCTTCAACTCAGGTCGTGATCCCGGGGTCCTGGGGTGGAGCCCCATGTTGGTCTCCCTGCTTAGTGGCAGTCTGCTTCTCCTTCTCCCTCTGTTCCCCTCCCTCTGATCCTCCCTCTGCTCATGCTCACACCCTCTCTCTCTCTGTGTCTCTCTCTCAAATAAATAAGTAAAATCTTAAGAGGCATCTGAGTGGCTCAGTGGGTTAAGACTCTGCCTTTGGCTCAGGTCTTGATCTCAGGGTCCCGAGATCGGCCCCTGCATCGGGCTCTCTGCTCAGTGGGGACCTATTTCCCCCTCTCTCTCTGCCTGCCTTTCTACCTACATGTGATCTCTCTCTCTCTGTCAAATAAATGAATAAATTCTTAAATAAATAAATAAATAAATAAAATCTTAAAAAAAAATTATTTCCATCTCTCTTTTGGATCAATTATAGTTTTCTCCTATTTCCCCTCACTAATGCTTCCGGTGGTAACTATTCTCTTTGTGTTTATCCTTAAATTTAACATACAAAGTCATACACTTAAAGTCAATCAATTGCTCTACCAATTTTTAAAACACAAGAAACTTACACCCTTTTAACTTTGATCATCCCTTCTTTGTTATATGTAATTGTTGTCTGAATTTTAGTTCTCTCTATATTAACCGAAAATTAGATATTGTTATTCAATCATATATTTATTCAGTTACATATTTAGCAATTACTTAGCTCATTATTCTTTATTGCACTAAAATTGGGTAAAATTTCTCTTCCTGAAGTACGTCTTTCAGAAATTGTTACTGAGTTGAGTGTGTGTGTGTGTACATATATATATATATGTACACACACACACAAATGTATATATACATAAATGTATGTTTATGTTGGGTGTTGGTATGTCCAGGGAGGTTATTTTTTTCTCATGCTTTTTAATGATTATCAGAGTAAGGATTTATAGGTTAACAGTTATTTTTTCTTACAATATCCCCACAATGTGTCTAAGTATCTATTTTCATTTGGGCCTCATTATGGCTTTCAGAATCTGAGAATTCATGTCTTTAAACTGTTCTGGAAAATTCTCAGCTATAATTTCCTTGAATATCCTGTCTCTCTGATTATCTGTATTCTCTTCTTCCAGTATTCCTGTCTTTTAATCTTCAAGTATCTTATACTTTTCTTATGGTTTAAATTAATTCTTTTAGGTCTTTATTTTTCATGCTCACTTTCCTAGTCTTAAATCTGTAGTTCTGTTATCTGAAGTTACTGGGATTTTAACTCTGCTTTTTGTTGTCTCTCTGTTCTTATTCATGGTGGAGTTTCCCTTACTTTACATGTACCTTATAGTTTTTGATTGAGGTCCTCTTCAGCAAGGCTGTATCTGTATGAATTCTGCATGGATTATTTGACACTTCCAAGCAGTTTTTCATTTGCCTCTATGGGCCAAATCTGTGTTATCACTCACTGGGTCTTTTTATGTGGGTTTCTAGGCTGAAAGATTCCTAGACCATTCAGACAGTGTAAATTCAAACCCACACCTATGCAAAGCTTCTTTATTTTCCTCCATGCAAAGCCCAGGTCAAGAAAGGCAAATATCCTTATCACCTTCAAGTGCCCATAGTTGATTTTTTTTTTCTTTTATGGAGGGTATAGCCCTTATTGATCCTGGCTTTATGCAAGGATCTCAGTTCTAACTACTTCACTGGCACTCAAGGCCAGTTGAGTTTCCTGCATTTGTGTGGGCTTTCATAGGTCATATTCAAGACCAGAAATCTCCCCTCAAGTTTGCTAAAAGATCAGTTCATGCCTAGTTTTTGGTATTTTTCTTCCCTTTTAATTTTTAGTGCTCAAGGATTTACTTTTCATGGTTGTAAGCTCAACTATGCATTTAACATTATTCTTCAGAAGGAATGCCACTATCTAATCTGATTTATGCTATAATCTGAAATTCAAGTCCACTGTTTTAGATCAGGCTCTTGCTTTTCCATCAGCCTCTGTGGACTTGACAGTTTACACCATTCTAAAAGCAACATTACCTAGGACTCAGACTTTGAATTCCTTTCCCTTGGGTCCTACATCTGCCCCAACTTCCAGGGATCCTGGTCAGATCGACTCTTACTCCTGCCAGTCTATAGGGGAATACTGGCCAACAATAGCTTCCTATCTCATTACCAAAACAATACTCTCTTAGCTTCAGGTCTATCCTTAACATTACCTTGAGAATGACTTCTTCTAAAACCCAGGTCTGATTACGTAATCCCCTGTAAAAACTCTCTGCTCAAAATGAAGCTTCCTCTATTAAAAAAAAAGAAGGGGGGGCTATATTATTAAAAAATGTCAATGTCATAAAAGTCAAAGAAGGACCGTAGAAATGTTCTAGATTAAAAGAGTAAAAGGACACCACAACTAAATGCAATACTTTATCTTAAGATGGATCCTTCACTGGAAGAGAGAAAACGCTATAAATGATGTCAGAACTTCAGTCGATAAAACTGGCATGTGAATTCCAGATTAGATAAACAGTGTTATATCAGGATTAAATTTAAAGTTGATAACCATTCTATGATTGTGAAGAGAGTATCCCTATTGTTAGGAAAAACACAGAAGTATTCTGGAGAAGAGGGCCATGATTACTCTTAAATGGTACAGAGAAAAATGTGTGTGTGCATATATGTGCACACACATAGATGTATGTATGCATCATAGACATACATATGTGTATGTGTGCATCACTTATACATATGTATGCATTATTAAAAGGAGAGTGAGAAATCAAATGAAAAGCAAGTGGGACAAAATACTAACAATAAGTGAATCTGGTTAAAGGATATATATTGCTGTTTGTTGTACTATTTATACTTGCAACTTTTCTGTAAATTTGAAATTATTTACAATTAAAAGTTTAAAATAAAACAAAATGAAAAGCCCTCTATTATTTCTCCACTGCCTGAGGATGTAATTAGATAATTGGCAACCTGGCTCTGACTCCTTTCTAACTAAAACTGTTACCATTCCCCCCCCCCCAATGCCCCAATTAACAGGTTAGTGCTTCTCACTCCCCAAACACACCACAGCCTCCTGCCTTTGCTTATGCAGGTCCCTATGGCTGAAGTTTATTCTGTTCCTTTCCTTCTCAGAAAATCTTCACTTCCTTAACGTCCAGTTCCAAATTATCTCTCTCATAAAGTTCTCTGAAAACTCTTACAGAAAACTAGAGTGAAACAATGTACTTTGTTTAAAGTAAGAAACATGTAAAACAGTTGGCTCATTTCATTTTACAAAACTTTTTAAAGTTTACTTTTTTTTTTTTTTTAAGATTTTATTTATTTATTTGACAGAGCAGAGAGAGAGATCACAAGTAGGCAGAGGCAGGCAGAGATTAGGGGGAAGCAGTCTCCCTGCCGAGCAGAGAGCCCGATGCAGGGCTTGATCCCAGGACCCTGAGATCATGACCTGAGCCGAAGGCAGAGGCTTTAACACACTGAGCCATCCAGGCGCCCCTAAAGTTTACTTTTTTAATTAATCTCTGCATCCAACGTGGGGCTCGAACTCATTACCCCAAGATCAAGAGTCACATGGTCTTTCCCTGAGCCAGCCATGCACCCCATAAATATTTTAAACTTCATTAGTTGACTTATTTTTAAAATATTTTATTTATTTATTTGTTAGACAAGCAGGAAGAGTGCAGGCAGAAGGAGAAGCAGACTCCCCGCTGAGCAGGGAGCCTGATTTGTGACCTAATCCAGGGACATTGGGATTATGACCTGAGAGGAAGGCAGCTACTCAGGCATCCCTGATTTTAAATTTTTCTTCATGATTCAATGTATATTGTTTCAAAGTCTTTGCTCAATAGGAAACGTGTATTTGAAATTTTCTACTATGTTTCTACTATGTTACAATATGTTATGCTATATTATAACCTTTCGTACATCCTATAAAATAGCATGCTGTATCATAATTATTTCTTCACCAATCACAGTGTGGGATGGGGACTATCTTATCTTCATACTCTCTCTAACATTTGGCAAGATGCCTAGTATGTAGTGGAATCTAAATAAATTGAGTGTTTATTGTGTAAAATAACCTAATTACCAAATATAATTTTAACATGCACATACACTCATCTCCCAAGTTTAACATCACTATCATCCTAGTAAAAAAATAGCAAACACTTAGCAAAAATGTTTTCACTGAACCTACTCCTTCCCATGAGCAATCTAATAAATAGAATTCACATTTCTCCTGTTCTCACCATACAAAATGACATGTAATGGGTGGGTGACTAAGGGCTATTGGTCTACACATAGTGAAACCTTTTAACAGCAAATTTACATAGAACCAAATCTAGTTATGGTCAGAATTTGAAAATCCCACCAGACTCAAAGCAATTTGTAACAAAATTCATTTCAAGTCTATTTGTCTCTGGTTTCTTAGACTGTGTTTTACTTTTGTCTGTAAGTAAATTAGTCTATGAAGAAACATCAACATCTGTGTGGCTAGATTTGTCAGATGAATGCGTGTATTCATTTGTCTCTGTGTTTAGAAAATAAGTAATTTTATATTTTAAATTTATCAGGACAATTATATCAGTGGAAATTTAAATAATTTAAATTTAAATTTCCCCTTCTTCCTTTATAGGTTGGCTGGTCTAATAATTAAATTGATCCTAGACAGATTAGTGGAAGAAAAACAAACAAAATTATTTACGTACAGGAGCCCCATAAAGGTATAAAGATTCAAAAGTCAGCCAAGTAATTCAAAAGGCAGCCTATAGAACATCCAGCGCTGAAGAAAGGGGGAAGAGTCTGGGATACCAAGGGAAGGAGGGCCATTCAGAGAAAGACAGAAGAGATGTCTAGAAAACAAAGATTGCCCTGTTATGCAGATAAGTTTCTTGGGTAAAAAGTCCATCTATGGTAATAGCTCTCTCCCTGACATGGCCCCCTTTCCAATTTAAATTTAAGCTATTAACATGGAGGTAAAGAGATTTTGCTGAATCTGCTGGGTTTTGATTGCTTTCCGATCAGAATAATCCTCAAGGCCAAAGTGATGTATTTTGGGGTGACAAATTCTGCTTCCCTTCAGCACCACTCATGGGCTATATTTTCTAGAGAGTAGAGAAAAACAGTGCCTTCTAGGATTTAAATTAAAGTAAAAAAAAAAAAAATCATGGAGTGCCTGGGTGGCTCAGTTGTTAAGCGTCTGCCTTTGGCTCAGGTCATGAATCCAAGGTCCTGAGGCCGAGTCCTGCATCGGGCTCCCTGTTCAGCCAGAAGACTTCTTCTCTCTCTCTCACTGCCCCTGTTTGTGTTCCCTCTCTCGCTGTATCCTCTGCCAAATAAATAAAATCTTTAAAAAATAAAATAAATCAAAGTAAATTTACATTTTTACGGTTTGCAACCTACTGAAAATGACACATGCACAACTTCCCCAAAAACTAATTTAAATCTTAGCTAAGAGTATCCTAGCATACCAGTTGTTTCCTGGAATTTTTTTTTTTTTTAGATTATTTATTTATTTGAGAGAGAGAGATTGAGAGAGAGAGAGGAGATCAAGGGTGGGGACAGTGGAAGGGGAGGGGTAGAGGAAGGGGAGGGGAGGAGGAGGGGCAGAGGAAGAGTGGGGAGCCCCACCTGGGGCTCAATCCCAGAAACTGAGATTATGACCTGAGCCCAAGGCAGATGCTCAACCAACTGAGCCACCCAGGTGCCCCTGTTCCCTGGAATTTTAACTAATATTTGAAGAGGTGGGAAGGGGTATTTTCCTTCTTTTTCTTAAAGAAACAGATAACTGTTAAGAATCTTTTTTTTTTCTTACAAAGCTGTAATATCTTGAGTATTATTGTGTTTTATTGCAACATGAAGTCTATAGATTGTAATATTAAGTGTCTCAGACCACAGTCATTACAAATAAAAATTCTTACTTTGTATTTCATTGAATCTCCCCTTCATATTACAATTTGTAGCATCTGATTTCTTTTCAGTATATCTACTCCTTTCATAAGTTAAAAACTAAAGATATTCTGCAAACAGAGCTTTTGAATTACAAAGCTGAATGATTATATATATATATATATATATATATATATATTTTTTTTTTTTAAGATTTATTTATTTATTTATTTGACAGAGATCACAAGTAGGCACAGAAGCAGGCAGAGAGAGAGGAGGAAGCAGGCTCCCTGCTGAGCAGAGAGCTGGATGCCGGGCTCCTCGATCCCAGAACCCTGGGATCATGACCTGAGCCCAAGGCAGAGGCCTTAATCCACTGAGCCACCCAGGCACCCCTCAATGACTATATTTGACATAAGATTCTCTGATCTGCAATTAGGGACTAGGAAGAACATACTGTTGACTCAGAATGGTTGAGAGGCTTGTATGTGATGACCCAGAATAAATCTAAACCCCTGGAGTTTTAATAATAAGCTACAGCACATTATTTTCTCTTTCCTTTCTTCACTTCACCTTTGCCCCACATATAACATGTAACTCAGAGAACTAGAGATGTCTTTCCTGGAAAAGAAGAGAATTAGATCAAACATAATTGCTATTGGCAAACACTAGAGGTCTTGGCTCCAGAGAGTAGAACCCGTGGGTCATAGGCATCACAACACCAACTCAGTATAAAGACTTTTCCAACATTAATAGCTACCTCATAACAGAATGGGCTGTTCTGGGAGAATCCAACTTCCCATCAGGGAAACAAGTATTCGCGGAACAGCAGGTGACCATTGGCAAATCTACTGTTAAGAGGATTCTAATACTGGACCAGACACTGCTATAGTTCTAATGTTGGGGACTTAATGCTTATGATATTGTTGTCATTCCATCCAGTTCCTGTTATTATCAAAGTCTTGCCAGACATTTTGTCAGTATAGGTTAAAGTCGCTGGAAATGGTCACTGCACCAGACCTAAGTATCAGTTTCCTGCTCTAGAAAGTGAGAGCATTGATGAAATGATTTCTAGAATTCTGTCTACTACTAGCCAGATTCTGAACCCATAAGGAGGGGCCACTATGTTTTTACTTCACTAACTCTTTTTGGTTAACATCTAAGAAATTTAATGAATGCATGACATTTTTTTTAACAACACATAATCTTTGGGAATCTGTTTATTTTCACTGATTCAATTTTAGTTATTTTGATTGGTTTTGTCTGTGGGAAAAGATAATATCACATAATTAAAATAATAAATAACCTTCCCAATAATTTATGTTTGTTAATCTTGTGATAGGACCTCCAGCTATTTTTTGCTAGAACTAACTAAAAATAGCACATAACTTGCAGCTCATGCAAGTTTTCACAATTTAAAAATCAAAGATAATGCTGCAACCAGAGTTCTTAAATTTCAAAGCTCAATGATTATATTTGATATAAGATCCTCTGATCTATAATTAGGGACAAATGAGGACATGTTGTTGACTCAAAAAGGTTGAGAATCTTATATATGATAACCCAGAGTAAATCCTAAATCCTTGAGTTGTAATAGCCACAGCACTATATACAAAATATATATATATATGGTATATATCACTTGCAGATTCCTGTGACCAGCATACCCCAGGCTGTTTGAGTATAGAGACATGTCTTCTAGGATTTCCCATACCCTATTCTTTGGGATTGGATGATACCCATCCTCTGAGGTCTCTTAACACCTCATATAGGATCCTTTATCCCCTATTTGTGGGACTCTTAACTCCTCACCTGTGAAATTGCCCATACCCAGCAGGTATTAAAATGAAAGGCTCTGGGACCGAAGCTACACTTGTAAAGGGGTTAAAGTGCAGCTTCTAACTCAAGAACATCCAGAGCAGTGGCATGTGCAGAAATTTCTGCAGAAACACCCCAACCTCAGGCCATGTGAGCCAAACCCATGGACCAGTGATCTCTCCTATGCTTGTTGACTTTTTTTTTTAATCAATTAATGCTCAAATATAATTCACCTTAGTCATCAATCCTTTAGCATGATTATTCTCCTACTATTCTTTGGATGAGTCCTCCATTCCTCCTCACTGGCTGAAACTTGCCATTATGCCCTCCATATGCTCCATATTCACCAAGCCCTCTTATATCATCCACTTCTCTAAAGAGTATTTTCACCTTCTTGCTCCAACTAAACCTGCAGACCCCACCTCTCCTGAGGACCTCTCATATTTGAGACCACAATTGTGGTTGTTTATTCTCACACACCAAGCAGAGGAGGAGTTGGTGTTTCATTGCCCCTATTGCCATTTCCAGACCCTTACCCTATTACACTCTTAAAACCTTCTCCTCTGAGTCAGTGTCACACCCCCCAATAGTACCTCCTGTCCACCTCTTAGTAGCTTTCATCCATGGGCCTGCCATTTACTCTTTAGTCTCTTAGTAGTACTCCTCTCAATCCCAGTGATTTCAAAATTCAGAGTTGACCCATACGATAGTCTGGCCTCCAAGTCTCTATCTTCCCATCTCTAATGGCCTTAACTTCTCTTCATCTCAACTGCCCACTCTGGATCTTGTCATCATCTGCAATTGCTCCACTGTCAAAGTTACTGATTCAGGCATCCTGCTCTCTGACCATACCTGCCTCTCCTTCAGCTTGTCCTTCCTGCTAAGATTCTTCTGTACCTGACTTTGGATTTTAGTCCATTAACCTCTTTCACTTTCTACCAATCCATCAGTTCTCTTTGTCATGCCTTGTTTCCTTATCCAGGTAAAATCTCGTGGCCTATCATTTCAGTAACACCTTTGCCTGAATTTCCTAGCCCACAAACTCTGCATTTACCCTCTTTCTCTCTCTCTCTCTCTCTCTCTCTCTCTCTCTCTCTCTCTCTCTCTATTTCTATACCAGAGCTGCCTTTTTGGAGAAAAGATTGGTGTCATTATGAATCCATGGTCACCAAACAGAGAGTTCCTCAACATTGCCTACCTAGCAAGCTTCCCGTTGTTCCTGGACTCCCTCTCTACAACCCTCTGAAACTCTTCTCTCTCAACATGTACTACCCATCTCCCACCTCCCACACAAATCTCTTTACTCTCAGGGAAGAGACCAAAGCTATCTTACTTACCTTTCCAGTTTCATTTTATACTGTTCTTTTTCTTTCCAGCCACAATGGCCTTTTTTAAATTTGTAAACTGTCTCTTTCACTAATACATTCTTTGCACATGGCCTTTTCCCACCCTAAATGGTTTTGCTTACCACTTTACTGGTTGATTCCTTTTCATCATTTAGACCAGTGTTGTCCTATAGAACTTTGTTCAGTGATGCAAAAATATTCTAGATACCTGCACTGTCCAATATAGTAGGCACTTGCCATGTGTGGCTATTGAGGATTTGAACGTGGCTAGTGTGACTAAAAAACTGAATTTTATATTTCATTCACTTTTAATTAATTTTAAATGAAATCATACACAGTTATCAATTACCAGTTCTGTTGGTATAGCTTTAGATTTTACTCAAGCCAAGCTTCCTATGGCAGCCTTCTCTAAGTCCCCATCTGGGTTCAGGGTCTTCTCGATCATGGCCCTTCTCCTTTCCTGCAGTACCCATCTTAGTTTGTAACTACATAGTGGCTGTGTGATTATTTGATTGTGACTGTATTTCCTCACCATAGTATCCCCAGCATCTTGCATAGCTCCTGGCACATCATAAATACTTTTCAATATAAGAAAGAATGAATGAACATTGCTGTGGAAGAAGAGAGGGTGCAGATTAAAACTGCTGCCAATCATTTTGGTGCATAATCTTCATGGTCCAAAGAAAGATATTTAAACTCCTGGAGTCGAGGTGCCACTAAAGAGGCAACTGGACAACCCATCTCCTGGGTCAGCTGGCCAACACTGGTGCCAGCGGTTGAGTGGAGAGATAATACTGACTCACCGGTTAAAGGCACACTCCTGGCCCTTAAACTGTAAGTATTATCTCATTATCAACATCCTATCAAGTTACCAAGTGCCAAACCAGTATCTTCTTCCAGTAGAGCTATGAACCTGATAATGTATTCTGATGTACGTTGGCTGCTACTGATTTGTTGTAATTTTAAAAATACCAGTGTAATTTATTTGAAAGTAAAGCACATTATTTCAACACCTGATTTACTCAGTTTAACATATGGCTTATATCTAAATGTGTTTTTAAAAGATTATGCACCCTCAAATGGATAGAATTATAATTTCCCTTATTTAAGGGTAACATAATTAAACATAGGCATGCAATTTTTGTGGAAAAAGATATATTACCAGAACATCCTAAAATATTCTGGCTGCATCTTGTATTGATATTTCCCACAGGAAAAAATAGGAAAAAAATTAACCTCAAGGAAGTCCTTCCATATCTAACACCAGAATTGTTCCAGTAACAAGTTTGAGAACTCCTTTCCCAGTCAAAAATTTTTGAGGACTCTCCATTTTATTGTAATTGAATTTTTAGTGTTCAGTTGAGTGAGAAAACATATAATGATAAGAGCTTCCATAAACCCAGTAATGTTCTAAAGTTAATAACTGCCACACTACTTCTTATCAAAAAATAAGAGCATAAACATATGCATATTATTTACTTATAATGTAAACAATGTGTATGATGGAAACACTCTTGCTATCCTAGTCTCATATCTCTACCATAGTCCACAGTCCTTAAGTGGGGAACCATTAGAAAGAATGTTAACCATATTTTGTTTTCATTATATATCTGGCTGTTCAATATCTCAGAAACTGACCCAATAGTTAAAGCAGAAAATGGAATCACTGAACAGAGACAGTCTTAGGCAAAATACAAAATATTTTTTTGCTTATAATATGTACTTTTCACAAGGGAATTGTAGAAATTGGAGATATTCCAAGAGTTTATCTGAGCTGGTTCTCACAATGCAATAGAATTGTATCTAAATCATACATAGCAGAAACCACTGGATGATGTAGGTGCATTCAGCAGTGAAACAATGCTATTTTATACTGGTTCTTAGCATATTCAGGAAAAAAAAAAAGTTTTCTTTCTCCAGTTATGACTATTGCCATTGAAAATTCTGAACTTCCAAGCTCCTTTGGTTTTAACTCCACCATTTATACACGGGAGTTGAGGAGTACAAAAATCATTGTCTATTTCATAAGAGACCAGCTATCAGATCATTTCCTAGATAGCACCTTCCTTTTACGGATTTAAATCATACCTTAGCCACCAGGCATTGACTCATGATGTTTCTTCCACTCATTTTAGGATACCACTTTATATCAATTTGATTTTTGCATGTAAATTTCCTCATTCTTAGAAGAACTTCATCCCTACCCTACCAGTTATGCTAAGCATAACATCAGTGATTCAAGAGAACAACATCCTGAAAATAGGCCCATTTCAGGAGCTTTTTTGGTTTTGTGAAATGGAACACTGTATTCACATTTCAAAAGAAACATACCTAGATGACAACCAAAAAACAAGCTTCCCTTGGACAATACTTACTAGGAGCCAGCTATTAAATGTTACTCCGTTTGTAGTTACTTTTCCTGTCTTCAAGCTCTAGTCTTAGAGCTTCTGGTTTTACAATGCATCTTAAATGAGTCATAGTCAAACAGCTGCTCCTTTAAGACCAGATTTATTTAGGTGGTGCTGACTCTGAATTTCTGAATCATAAGCTCACCTCCTTCTTGATCGTGTAAACTCATGACACTCTGGTCCCTACCTTCCAGTCCTTCCTGATATAAGCCTTCTATAAACAAATCCACTTTTGCCTACATCACAAAAAGAATGCACCTGAGTTTTGAAGACTTATATTTTATTGATGGACTTCTTTGCCTATTCATCCAACAAAATGCATGGTAGCAATGTGCATACTAGCAATTTGCCCAGATAGCAAAATGCATATTCATTTTAATTTCTATATAGCCAGGTTATGTGGCATGCCTCAGGGAGAGTTCTAAGCTATTCTTGGCTTATTTATATTGATTGGTAATTCAGAATCCTCTGTTAATTCAATGATGAATACTAGTCTGTTACATATCACAATTCATAAAAGCCTATTTCCCAGACTATTTTAGCATAATAGGTTCTCAATAAATACTTGCTGAATCAATGAATGAATCAATTTATAGTGTTGGATGGGAAAAACAAAGAATCAGATCTCTTTTCTGAAACCACAACATAAAATGTTGTAGGCCATGCTGCCTTCCCTGTATCTGTGGTACTCCTCTTTCCTAGCATCCCAGTGTGGAGTCAGCATGTCCCAGGAAAAGTGTTCAGTGCTTTGCATATGCTATACTGTGAAATATAAGTTGTCAATCTATTTGTCTGAAACAAAGTGAAATGTTCTTTAAGATACAAACTAAAATCAAAGACAACCTCTCAGTGTCCTCTTATGAGTGGTCCTACCACCACAACCATTTTGTCATCCCAGACTTTTCCACTCTTCTTTTGCCTCCTCTGACCAAAACCTGAGGCAACTCAGGAATTTTCTAGTCTTTCATATTTAAAAAAAAATTTGGGTTGCCTGGGTGACTCAGTCAATTAAGCATCTTCTTTAGGCTCAGGTTATGATCCCAGGGTCCTGGGATTGAGGTCCCACCACCAGGCCCCGGCCCCCCTCAGCGAGGAACCTGTTTCTCCCTCTCCCTCTGCCCCTCCCTCCTACTCATGCTCTCTCTCTGTCTCTCAATTAAATAATCTTTAAAAGAAAAACTTTTAGCTTTAATAAAAACACAAGGAATATATGAAGTAATTCCTTCTTACTCTCTGAATAGCAATCTAAGCAAACCAAAGAAGGATTTCTAAAAAAAATATTGAAGCACACATAAGAATTTACATTATAGTCCAGAAGGTAATAATAGATTGAAGACATTATCAGTGTTTTATAGTATGGGGAAAACTATAAACAAAATCTCAGGTGGTGAAAAGAAAAAATAACCCAGATTGCACAACTTGAATTGCTGACTTTTTTAATATAGCTGGTCAACACTTTTTACCTCTTTATATTTTTATTTATTTATGAGAGGAGGAAAGAGAGAAAGAGAGAGTGAGCATGTGAGCAAGGAGGAGGAGCAGAAGGAAAGGGAGAAGCAGGTTCCCGTTGAGCCAATGTGGGACTCTATCCCAGGACTCTGGGATCATGACCTGAGCCTAGGCACACGGTTAACTGACTGAGCCACACAGGTACCCCATTCATCTCATTTTAATTTATATATTATGATTTTCTTAAGCTACATTCTGTATTCAGTTGACATAAAGTAGCACATAGCTAGGAAATATTTTTTGCATTTTACATGTTAATATCTTTACCCTCACATAAAGTTTGCATCTTTGAAAATAATTTGAATAACTTGGTAACTTATGATTAATGTATCAGACTGATATGTCTGTGTATGTATATATTCATCTTATTATAATCCATATAAGGTTAAAACAAACATATGTACAAATCCCAGCCAATGATCCATTTCCAGGGAATGCTGGACAAACCAAATTCTGGGTGGCCAAAGAACTTAATCCCTTAGAGTTTTTTGGCTACCTAAGGTGTAAATGAATGTAAAAGTTTCTATCTGGAATTTCAGGGGCAATCAAAACTCTGAATAATTCTTTTCCCCTTGGCTGTATCTTTATTGGTTGGCAATTAATGACTTGGCTTTTGACCAACATAAGAAAAAATACTTCTTTCTCTTGTGATGACAGATGTCATTTTTCAGCTCTCAGATGCCAATGGGAACTGACCCTGACAGTCAAAAGCATTACAGTTTTGTACAGATAAAATCCTATTTAGTGGAGGATCATTTTCCATTAGGAAATTCCTTCTAATAAAAAAATAACTAGGAGCAATTTATTGTTCTTTTTACCATGAAAACAGCCCTGTGACTGGCCCTCATTCCAGGCCTTACCCATCTCTATTGTACTACCAACTGTTTCCAAGTCTCCAAGGCTACCCCCAGTTGTATGACAGTTTTAGTCAGCCTTGAGGGGAGGTCTGTCTGATCTCATCACCACCGGGCAAGAAAGGGTTTTATAATATCCATCTTCAGTATCTTTAAAAGTATAAGCAAGGATTCATGAAATTTAGAAACTGGTTTCTAGGAAATTTAACCTCTCAAAATGTGGGCATTATCTAGTGATACAGTCATTCACCAGCTGCTGCTGAATAAATACAGTAATACATACAGAAGATGAAGGACAATTTTGAATAAGTAGCACGGTACTCAGGACTAACAATAAGATTATTAAAGTTACACATCAGGGTGCCTAGGTGGCTCAGTGGGTTAAGACTCTGTCTTTGACTCAGGTCATGATCTCAGTGTCCTGGGATCGAGTCCCACATTGGGCTCTCTGATGGGCAGGGAGCCTGCTTCCTCCTCTCTCTCTCTACCTGCCTCTCTGCCTACTTGTGATCTCTGTCAAATAAGTAAGTAAATTCTTAAAAAAAAAAAAAAAAAAAAAGGTTACACATCAGCCTACACAAAGCAACAATTTTCTTCCAAAAATATTTGATAAGTGTTCCTATCCAGTGAGGTATTTATTTTCAAGTGAAACCTGATTAAGAAGATGGGCTGCTGTACATAGCTTCTACAGAAATCAACATACACTTCTTCCTTGCCTCTGACAGCCCAGCCCAGTGGTGAGTGCACAGGAGTACCTGAATTGCATTTTGTACTGTTTGTACTAACATGGCATCGAGCTTCAGAAGTATCCACAGGTCTAGAGAGAGGAGGTCAGGCAACATTCTCCCTGTGTGGCTTGGTCGGCCCTCATTGTCAGGACCTGCCCAAAGTTTCACCAGAATCACCTATGACTCATACTTAGCATTCAATAGCAAGATGGAGTCGCCAACAATGAGGACTTGGCGGAGGGCCAGCCCATTGGTACTAAAGCCATGCCTGACACAACACAGTTCACTGGGCCAGACATTTATGGGAAATGGCTGACAGCTGCATAAACAAGGAGCTCCTTTTGGTAAGCTGCAGAGGAAGCAGGGTGGGCAGAAGACTGTCTTTAGGTATATGCTTCAAATGACTGTGTTGCCATGAGCTGCTAGAAAACAGCATTAGACAGAGACACCTTTGGAAATGGGGTGGATCTCCTTCAGCAAAGGCATTAGCAGAGAGAAAGAGGTAGAGTGTGTAGGCTCACAGAGCAAGCCAGAGGAAAGGCTCTATGTGGACCCATGAGGTGCAAGAGGCCGCTGGCCTGGTGCCTTCAGTTCCCTGCAGTTCCGCTTAAAGACGGTAGGAGCGCTGTGTATCCTACCCCCACCACCCAAACCACTCCACACTGAATTTTGAACCCTACTGAACAAGCAGAGCCTTGTGTTGGGCAGGAACCAAAAGACTCCAAAGAAGCTGAAAATGGAAGTCACTGGTAGAGCAATGCTGACAAAAACTGTGTAGTTAGGTGATCAGGGTGTGTGTGTGTGTGTGTGTGTGTGTCCCGCCCCTGCATGCCTCAAAGTGAGTCATTTGTTCAGCTTCCTTGAGGTTTTAAGGCAGTTTGGGTGTTTGAGACATATTTAGCATAGATAAGTTTAATGTAGCATCAGTAAGAATTATCAACTCTTTCCTTTGTGTGGCTTTTCAGAACAACAAAATGAGCTGGATACCGGCAAATAGCAGTCAGCTGAGGTAAGCAGCCATTCTAGGCGCAAATGCCCTTGTGCCAGGAAAACAAGAACGAGCATGAGTGAGAAGCAGGAAAATGAAATCCCACGAACACAGTTCTTGATTTATAGCTGTGAGACAATGCTTCCTTTTCTTGGACCCCAGGATCTGCAAACTGACTCACAGGATGGTGGGTGTGCAGTGGCCCCCCAGAGAAGGCAGTGAGAGGAGTAGAATTACACCCCACTTTGCCTGCCTCTTTGTGCCCCTGGGTCACTGCCAGGCCAATCCTAATCCCACAATATGTGGGAAGCCAAAGTGTTCAGACTGAATGGTAGGGTGTTAGACCTAAAGAGATTACTAGTAAAAAATTTCCGGAAGAAAAAAAATTATTTTTTAAGCAGGAGTGAAAAAGGAGGTTTCTTTGTTGCTAGTTGGAAAGCTTTGCAACTATTGATTTATTAAGAAAAATCAGGACAGTTGGCACACAGCTTTGAGTTCATGGATTCATCTCTATCCCTTTCCAGGAAGGCCTATCGCTCTAAATTGGAGGCCCCAGGGTTTGTTCTTTAACAGAAGCTTTTGTGTTTTGGGGTCTTGTCTGAGCTGGACCCACACAGGATGAAAATGGTGAAAAACATTGAAAGGGGTGAAAAAGGTTGGCTCAGCTTCAATTGTCAGATTATGGTTCAAGATCATTTTCTTAGAGATAGTCAGTCTGCAGAAAGCCTTTGAGTAAAGGCAAATGAAAGGCTTGGGTCTAAAAACAGGCTTTTAAAAGTAGAAATAGAAACAGGTACTAGATAGTTGAGGGAAAAAAAAAAAAAAAAAAAACACGGACTAGCCAGAAGAGAAAGAGTAGGGAGAGAAGTAGACTCTGGGGGAGAAACTCTCTAAAGAAAACTAGGAGAGAACAGGATTTTGGCCTTTTGGCTTTATTTTCAGTTAGTACCTCACACAGTTCATTTAGTTCAAGGTGAGACAGGGCTCCCATGTTTTTTGGTCTGTTCCGCAAGTATGGGGAAGGGAGTGAACTATACCTAGTCTTTTCTCACCTCAATATCAGATGTATGTGAGATGGGGGCAGAGGTGGGAGGATTGATAAAGGGGCTGTGTAATCACTGGGAACTCCAGCTAATGGAACAGACTGGCCATGAGGGACTATATAGTTGAGTTCAATAATCCTTACTGACTGTGCCAGACCCTGAACTAGGCACTGGGATGCTCATATGAATAAGACATGCTTCCTGCAGCTGAGGATTTTACCATCAAAGGAGGACACAGATGAAAAAACTGAAAAAACTGAAAAAACTGATTCCATACGTATTGGGATACGGGTGAGCACCAGGGGCACAGGGCCAAAGAAAAGGGGAATCTCTCCCAAATGAGAAAGTCCTGACCTCAGTCCCCACAGAACAGAACACACAGCTCACAAGAATCCTGTACAGCTTGGGACTTGAGCTGGTTCCAAGGGTATCACCACCTCCAGCTGTCTCATATCTTCTCTTTCTCTTTTCTCACTGGCTCCTACTTTAGTTCTCTCCAGTACTATACACATTCCATTCCAACTCAGCTATGCCCTCAAGCTGCTGGCTGAGCTTTTTCTTTTATTGCCAAAGCATAGTCTACATTTTCCTACATTTCCTTCCTATCCTTTCATTCTTATCCTATCCTTGATGGCAAGTTCTCACTCACACCATTCTATAGCAGCTTCCTTCTTAAACAAGAATCACTACGGATGCTTGGGTGGCTTAGAAGGTTAAGTGTCTGCCTTCGGCTCAGAGCATGATCCTAGGGTCCTGGGATCAAGTCCCACTTTGGGCTTTCTGCTTAGCAGGGAGCCTGCTTCTTCCTCTCTCTCTCTCTCTCTCTCTTTCTCTGACAAATAAATAAATAAAAATCTTTTAAAAAAAATCATCAGTCACATCCTTATTGCTAAATCCAGTGGCCCTCTTTGATCTTGCACAGAGCTAAGTCTGGTAACTACCACCTACCTATTAAAATTCTTCTCTCCTTCAACCTCCCAGACCTCTCTGCCCTTTTTCTTCCCATATTTCTCCTTCCTTGTTTGCTTCATTGGCACGATCGGCTTCATTCCTGGACTGTGATTATCTTCCAAGAACCAGACAATTTAGGGTCACCGAGGAGTCTCATGTACAAAGCCTGATAATGAATCTGATAATGGGTTCCCTCTTGCATCCCCTAAGTGGTGGTGCTCCCCAATAAACAGCTACTGGGAGCTCACCTGTGTCCAGTGTTGCAACTCTTCTCCATGCTGATGACACCCATATCTTTAACTCTAGCTTTGATCCTTACTTTATTTCTAGTCCAAAATTTCCAGTTGTATATGAGTCAGGTCCACATCCAAGGTCATCTGTGTCTCTGAGTTCCTAGCACAATGCACTGCATATGCTGACTTCGGTTCCTGGTACATTGTTGTCTTCCAAGAAGCAGGCAATTTAGGGTCAACAGAGGAGTCTCCTGTACAAAGCCTGATAATGGATTCTTGTATCATCCACCTTGAGAGTGGTATTTCTGTCTCAGGTCCCTTCATTCTCTTCTCAGAGCCTCATTTGCCCTTGTGGCAAGTAGTTACTCATGGTAACATTGATCTATCTGGTAGTTGACTGGCATTAGAACTGGCATACAAAGTGATTTATACTTCAGCTTCAACATGGGAAAAGTTGCAAAAACAGAAACAGATACCTGAAAGCTTCATTTTCTTGTGATCTTTAATCCTAAAACAACAGTTACAATGATAATAGCACTTGCTATATGCCAGGCACTGTGTTGTGCTAAGTACTACATATTTTCTTTCTGAATCTTCTCAGAAACCTTGAAGGCAGAAACCATTTTATAGGGGAGGAAAAGGAATCTCAGCGAAGTTGAAGTAACTGGCTCAAGGCAAGTGACTGCAGGACGTGAAAGTGAACAACCACTTCACTCTACTTCACTCCAGTCCCTAGTGTCTACCGGATTCAGTTGGAGAGGGTGGAGTTGGTTCACACCTGGAACAACTGAGTGCCTGCTACATGCTAAGCATTGTGGGATATAAAGATTTTAAAAGATCAAGCCCATGATCTCAAGAAGCTTACAGTCTGGAGGAAAAGCAACAAGACGGGACTGATGCCTGGGAGATGAAATGAGACTTTCAGACGAAAGGGTTGTATTTCTACAAGGCACACACGGTTCAGTATTACAGGTCTCTGCCCTTGAAGAAGATTCCAGCTGCTGGAGTTTTGCCTATGTGATGTTTCAGATTTAGATTCCCTCCTCCTTGATCAGGCTCCTCTGTCTTTCTAAAGCTCATACTATACATATAATTTCCATTCAAATTCAAAATCTTTCTGATTATTATAGTGAATGCAATGTTATTCAAGGATTTTTTTTTTCTGAAAGAGCACCTATCTGACATGCATTTTTAATTTTATGTGCAATATGCAAATGTCATCACTGTAGTTGTTAACTGCAGTACAGGATTGCAATTAACTATGGAGCTGTGCATTTTAGTTATATGCTAATGCTAATGAGATTTTCATAAAGCAAGTCCAATTACCAGCCCTATTTTTTAACTGCAAGAGCTAGTGTAAAGCAAAGGTGTTGACTTCCTTTGGAATAAATTACCCTTTGTCCTTGGCTCCTTCATCGTATTCAATCATCCTAAAAAGTAACTCCTGCTACTTTGAATATTTTATCCTGCCTTGTTCTACAGTATAATATTAATGGAGACTGTTTAGATTGTTTAGAAACCAATTTACACTGCACAGGCAGGGGGAAAACTTCCTCCCAAAGTAAACTGCTCCAGCAGAGGAGCAGAGCTTTGAATAGTCAAAGTAAACAGGACCTAGAGGAGACTGAAGACTCAGACAGTGAATGAGCAAAAATAAACCACAAGAGAGCACATACAGTGTTACCTTGGAGTGAGGAAGCTGCATGCTGTGAATGGTTATTTAAACTCAGATTTATGATCAGTTGTGTCACTGGCTGAGAAGAATAACCTTGGAAGGAGAGTCATTCATTCATTCATTATTCAAAGCACAGTTCTGGGGGCTTCTGTGTGCCAGATGCTGAACTAGGCATGGAGGGTTCAAGTAAAAATAAGATGAGGAGGGGAGGGTTACTTAGGGGTTAGAAGTGAAGGGGGTTTTCATGTTATATTTCTGTGTTAATTGATTCCTTTACAAAATGAAAGTGTTCATGAATTACTTGGGCAATTAAAACATGAGTACGGAAAAATGCCTGCTTTTGGTGACCTTATGGTTAAACAGAAGGATACACATCACTCAGTATCGTGCAAATACAAATCGAAACCACAATGACATACCATATCAGACTAATGAACAAGCCAGGTAACGACAGAAAGGGGAACCCTCCTACACTGTTAGTGGGACTGCAAGCTGGTACAGCCACCCTGGAAAACAGTAGAGAGGTTCCTCAAAAAGTTGAAAATGGGGCTACCCTATGACCCAGCAATTGCAGTCCTGGGTATTTACCCCAAAGGTACAAAGGTAGTGATTCGAAAGAGCGCCTGCTTCCCAATGTTTATAGCAGCAATGTCCACAATCGCCAAACTATGGAAAGAGCCCAGATGTCTATCAACAAGATGAATGGATAAAGAAGCTGTGCGAATATTTATCCATTCATCTGTTGATAGACATCTGGGCTCTTTCCATAGTTTGGCGATATATATATATATATATATCTCACAGCCATCAAAAAAGGAAATTCTGCCATTTGCAATGATGTGGATGGAACTAGAGGGTGTTAAGCTGAGTAGAATAAGTCAGCCAGAGAGAGACAATTATCATATGATCTCACTGATATGTGGAATTTAGGAAACAAAACAGAAGATCATCTGGGAAGAGAGGAAAAAAACCAAGATGAAAACAGAGGAGACAAACCATAAGAGACTCTTAATCGTAGGAAACAATCTGAGGGTTGCTAGAGTGGGGAGGGGTGGAGGGATAGGTAACTGGGTGATGGACATTAAGGAGGGCATATGATTTAATGAGCACTGGGTATTATATAAGACTGATGAGTTATTGAACTCTACCTCCAAAACTAATGATATATTATATGTTAATTAATTGAATTTAAATTAAAGGATACAAACGTGTCAAATAATTTTGTAATAGAGGGTGACACATGTTAAAATACTTCTTTAGAGGGGGATAAATGAGGGAAAGGTCAGTTGGGAGAATGGAGGTCAAAGGGCACAAGAAGCTTCACAGATGACTAGGAGGTTCTTGGGTTGAACCTTGAAGGTGAATGGGTTTGTATTTGTTAGAAGGTTGAGGTGGGAGGTCAGGCTAGAAAAGAGCAACAGAAAGAAAGCACAGAGATGTGAAACAGCCCAGACTATAAGAAATCAAGCTAACTGGAGTCACAGGGTGTGGGGAGGGCCAAGGGTGAAAGGTGAAGTTGGAAAGGAGCCAGTGAGGGGTTTAAAGCAGGAGAATAAACAAATCATGCTTGTCTCTCAGAGTTGCCACTTGGGCAGCAAAGTGAAAGATGATGACAGGGAGAGTTTAATCATCTACTCATACTTCCTTGTTGGCCACCCTTAGCAAGAACATTTCTCTACTCAGCTCAGACTCTGAGACAAATCATCCGATTGTATTTTCCTTCAAGAGGATGTTTTCAGGGGCACCTGGGTGGCTCAGTGGGTTAAACCTCTGCCTTCAGCTCAGGTCATGATCTCAGTGTCCTGGGATCGAGTCCCACATTGGGCTCTCTGCTCAGCGGGGAGCCTGCTTCCCCCCCTTCCCCTGCCTGCCTCTCTGTCTCTCTCTGTTAAATAAATCAATAAAATACTAAAAAAAAAAAAAAAAAAAAAGAGGATGTTTGATAGCCTGTGGAAGGCTATCAAACAATAAGTGCTCTTTCTACTTTTAATATTTTCTCTAAGTCAGAAAGCAGAGAGAAAATACAGGAGGTAGGAATGAAAGCTTGATGATGTTGATGTATGGTTTTAGTATCTTTCCTCCTTTGAGTCAACTTCTAAACAAGGTAAAAGGAGGATAGAAACAAAAGCAACAAAAGAAGAACAAGAGGGAGAATAATAAGGATAGAGAGGATGATACAAATATTACCAAAAACTGACTAGAATTATGTATGGGTAATGGGGTTACATTTTTTTCTTCCATACCCAACCCTACTCTGGAAACCCTATCACCTTTGTCGTGGAGAGGAAAGCCAGGCATTGGAAAAGGACAATAGGACATGGAATCTTCCAGAGTCAAGTCAATGGAAGCAGACTTTGTAATATATATGAAGGATGGAAAAGAGATAGTTCTTTTAACATAAAAATGAAGTAATTTTAGTGTAACAAAATTTTAAGAACATCCTAAGAGTGTGGGTTTTAAAAACAGAAGAGTTGCACCTGTTTGAGTTAGAAATTGGAATGATCTTTTAAAAAGCTTTATTTATTTGGGAGAGAGAGTGTGTGTGAGCAGAGGAAGAAGCACAGAGAGAGAGAGAGAGAGAATTTCAAGAGACTCCCCAGTAAGTGTGAAGCCCAACCTGGGACTCGATCTCACAACCTTGAGACCATGACCTGAGCTAAAATCAAGAGCTGTATGCTTAACCAAATGAGCCACCCAGGCACCTCTGGAATGATTTAAAGAAGGTAAATGTAATTCTGTTTCACTCCCCTGCAATTCAATGGGCATTATTCTTAAAATCCATCTGCAAGAACTCCAGTGATCACATCCATATTCCAGGGATCTGGATGGAGGAAGGGACTATAAGAATAGGGAAAGGACACTATCTTTTAATGACACTTTCTAAAGTCTTTTATACTACAATACCACCTACATCTCATTGACTAGAACTTAGTTACATTTCCATGTGAACAAGCAGATGGATTGCCCTCTAATAGAAGAAGTTCCACTCTACTTTAACAGGAACAGAAGATTAAGCATCTTGGGACATAGACAAGTAAATGTAGGTAAATGTAGTGGTGGGAAGTTGAGGAGGTTTTTTTGTTTGTTTGTTTGTTTGTTTGTTTTTTAAATCCGTGTCTTCCATTTTAATTGTGAAGTATGAAGTAAAGTTATCTGCTGAGAGTGAAGGAGTGGGAATTAAAGATGATGAAAAAAAATTTGAGCAAGCAGATAGTAGGATACATCCAGGATTGGGGTTTTGCTAAATAACTTCAGCTGAAGAACCAAAGATCACAGTAACTTAAAAATATGGACAATATATTCTGAATAGGAAGAAACTCGAGGCAAGAACAGCTGCTGGCTAAGTAGAAAGGAGAGAGGAGGTGTGAAGTGAGTAAGCTGGAAAGATGGAAGAATGTGGTCAGAGGGACAGTTTTGTGTAGATTTTATTTCAGGGAGGGAGCAGCTTCAGGTGTTATCCAGGTCCAGGGAGAAGTTGTGGAAATGGAAGGCAGGGATGAGTTGGGGATGGTTATTGGAACATGAAGAGGTCAAAGAACTGAATGGCTAGTGGTTAGGTGGACCACAGAAAAAGACTCTGACACAAATGCTGAAGTCTTCAATACTGAGGAGAAGTGAGCAGAAAACAAAAGAGAAAAACGGAAGGACAGAGAGCGCTCTAAAGATAGGAGCCTCAAAAGAACAGGAATTTGGAGGCAGACATTGATGGTGTCCAATCAACACACCATCAATCAAAATGACAGTCTCTCATCATTTCTTTTTTACTGATAGAGTCTTCCACACCCAAAGAGGCCACATACATGATTTCACGACCCAGCCTCAACCAGTAGAACAAGGAGGCAATATGCTAGTGTAGGGGGTGTTATGGACTGAATGTTTATGTCCCCTGAAAATTCATATGTTGAAATCCTACCTGCCCCCCACAATGTGGTGGTATTAGGAAGTGAAGGCTTTGGGAGGTAGTTAATGTCATGAAGATGGAACCCTCATGAATGGGATTTGTGCCCTTATAAAGAAGTTCAAGAGAGAAATTTTCTCTTGGCCATATGAGGATACAACTGGATTCAGCAGTCTGAAAACCAAGAAGAGTGTGTTCACCAGACATTGGGTCTACGGTGCCTTGATCTGGAACTTTCCAGCCTCCAGAACTGTGAGAAATAAACATTTGATGTTTAAGCCACCCAGTATATGGTATTCTGTTATACTAGGCCAAATAGACTAAGACAGGTAGCTCCTGGGAAAGATTTTCTCCCTGTTAAGAAATTATAGATAAGGAGAAATATCCTTTCTACCTTTGGACATACACATAAGTTGGATAACAGCCCTCAGAAAAATCTAGTTTGCTTATCCCTAGAATTTATGTTACCTTGCTTAAGAAAAGAAGCTTTGCAGTTGTGATTAATTTTAGGATCATGAGATCGGGAGATTATTCTAGATTATCCAGGTGGGCCCCAAATGCAATGACAAGTACCCTAAATGTCTCTCACAAAAGAGAGGAAGAAGGAAGTTTGATACAGACAGAAGATACACAGAGAGGGGAAGGCAATGTGAAGATGGAGGCAGAGATTGGAGTGATGTAGCCATAAGCCAGGGAATATGGGCAGCCAACAGAAGCTGGGAGAGGCAAGGAACAGATTCTCTGCTAGAGCCTTTGGAGGGAGTGTGGCCCAGCTGATACCTTGATTTCAGCCTAATGATACTGATTTCAGATTTCTGGTCTCCTACCAGTAAGAGAATAAATTTCTATTGTTTTAAGCCACCAGGTTTGTGATAATTTGTTACAGCAGACATAGGAAACTAATACTGATAAAGCTGTGAGGATGTGATGCCTGGGGTTGCAGCAGCCATCTTGTGATCATAAGGGAAGAAGCCTGAGGATAAAACTCAACATGCTGGGGAGAATAGAGTAGAAATATGAAAAAAGCTGCTGCATAGCCAGTTATCACTAAAACTTGTGACTTCTTATAATGTGAGATTTTAAATGTCCTTTTTGTTTATCACTTTTCTACCTGGATATATTTTTACTTGTAACCAAAACATATTAATTGATATAGCCCTATCCAAAAGAGTAGAGCAGTCATGGTTGGGAAGTGGCTGTGAGTATTCATGAAGGTACTAGTTCCACTTGCAAATCCTCAGAATTCTCTATAAAATGTGGGAAATAAACAGCTGTCATTGAGAAGCAGAACAGATAACTCAGGGGAGAGCCAGAAGGTTAAGAAAATGTTCAGGAAAATGGTTTCAGAGATAAGTATGTTTGTTAATTACACAATAAGCTTTTTAGAGGACAGTTAAAGTGCTTAGGAAGGAGGAAAAGATTGGGAGGTGTTCTTAACGAAGGATTATGTGAATCATTATAGAGCATTATTGTCATAAGATTATATAGAGAGATAGGCTGGGGAATAGGGAGACACTCACACTTTGGACAGTGACCAAAAAAATAGGTATAAAGCTTGGTGGATTAAACCAGTCCCAGGGTTGCCAAGAAAGTATGTTTCTGCCATGCTAGGGCAATAGTTGTTTTCAAACTTTAGTGTTCATAAGGTTCATCTGTGGGATTTGTCAAGCAGGTTAAGCATTCCTGGGCCCCAACACTAAGATCCTTCCTTACTCAGTAGATCTCTATAGGGTCCAGAAATCTGCATATATAATGAGCATACCAAGTGATTCAACTATAGTTGATCCAAAACCACCTTTGAAACACAGTATCCAGGATAGTGGCTTTCAAATATTTTCAACCAAAATGTAGATAAAGAAATACGTACTATGGCATAAGCCAAGTGCACATACACATGTACAGGGTTGGTGAAACAATCTGGCTTAATATTGTAGAAGTTTATTTTTCATTCACATAAAGCCCAAAGCTGATATCCCTGGTCAGGGGATTCTGGTGAGTGGCCCTCCTCCAAATGACTCAGGGACCCAAGGCTGCTTCCATGTTGTGGCTCTGACAGCTTGTGGCTTCAAGGTTGCCTGGCGTCATTCAGCTGGCATACGGCAGGACAAAAGAGTGGAGAAGCCTATGTGGGAGAGTTTATGTGCCGGATCTGGAAGTGGCATTTTCCCTTTGGACATACTCCTGCAGCCAGATCTCAGTCATACTGCTGGTTGTAAAGGAAACTGGGAAATATAGAGAAGCTCCCAGATACCAGTAAGCACCACCAGACTCTCCATTTTAGATAGGTAGATTTGTGTATTTAACTAAAACCAAATTTTCACAAAATAATACTTATTCCTACTGCATGTAATATCCTCTAATATTTTTTTTTATTTTGTTCCATTCCATTCCATTCTATGCTTTTAATTCTTTAAAAATGCCAGTCTTCACAACTAACTTAATTTCATGTTCTATTAAATAATTCCATTTGAAAAGCACTGTCCTGGAACCCACTGGTACTTGTTCGTTCAAAAGGCTGTGTGACCCCACGATTCGAGGGGCTCTGTTTCCTCTGAATGAACGTTCAGAACCCCCACAGGCACACAGCAGGCACTCAGTAAGTGGTTTCCACTGATACTTTCATGATTGTGGTGGTGAAGAAGAAGGAATAGAGAAAAGATACAAAGGCTCTTTTTCCCCTAAGAGCTGTATTTTTTTTTTTTTTGCAATTAACAAAGCATAAAATAGCCTCCTTTTGGTATTTGGGTTTAAGACTCTAGACTTGAAAACATGCTACTGGGGAGAGACCAGGAGGAAGAACATGCTGGAGGGAGAGTATATGTGAACTGAGGGCAGGAATAACATACACAGATGTATGCTGTTGGTTTTCCCCCTGCCCTTATACAACCTACAATTCATCAGGCTTGCTAATTTCACCAGGTTGAAAATGCCAGAAACCCAGAACTGTAGAAATTTCTATAGAGGCGTCTTACCCTTTCTGATCTAGACTGACTAGATTATTGCTTCTCAGACCGGTGACCCTCAACTGTATTTCTGAAGCTCAGGAAAGAGACTGGCAGGTTGGTAAGAAGGACTACGACTCCTGATCCCCTCAACTCCTAAACTCTTCCTGCCCTTCCTGCTGCTTCAGACATTGGTGCAGCAAGGGAAGAGAGAAAAGGGGAAGAAAAGAGAGGATTCGGAGAAGTGAGATGGGAAAAGGAAGGGCAAAGAGTAGGAGAAAGGAAAGGGAAATGAGGGGGTGCAGACATGGTGCTGGGGAATGGCGAAGGGAGGAGAAGGAGGTACTCCAGAGCAGTTTTCACCAGCTGCAGAAGAAAAAAAAAAAAAAAATCAAAGTACTCTTTATTTCTCTTCCCACCTTAAGTATGGATTCAGGAGAAAACAATTAAAGGAGGCAGAACATTCCAAGATTGCAGATTCTGAAAGGATTCAGAATTCATCAAGTTTTGTGACAAATGAAAAGTACCTGATCAGCATGCTACATGCCATTCAAGAATCACAGAATAAGAACTGCTCATTTCAGAATGTTAGTATGAGGTTCTTGGGTTGAAAATTAGAAAGAAGGGGCTGTTGGGAACGTCAGTGAGAGGTGCTAAACCAGAGAGAGAACTAAAGTGAGTGGCTCGAGGTCCATCCTTACCCCAGGGTTAACTTCAACCTTCTGAGAGTCTGTGGCAGTGAGACTAGCTAGAGTCCAGCTTTCTATTTTTAATTCAGAGTGTGGAGATAAGAGTTAAATATAAAGCAGATTAAGACTTCCTTTAAATCTCCTCTACAAAAGAAAAACTGGAGTTAATCTACAGGGGCACTCTATGGATAGCTCAATATCATCATTTTCTAAGAATAAAATTAGAAGCAGAAAACTGTGTCCTTATCCTTTTGACATCCAAGAATTATCACCATCAAAGTACTACAGCCCATGAAATTACTTTCCAGGTTGCACTCGTTAGATTAAGTATTTTCATTCTGTGGACCCGTGGTTTTAATGGAAAAGAAAAGAAAAGAAAAAAAAATCCCTTCCCTTCATAAGACAACTGTTCCTATATACTAGCCAATTAATAGGATGCTAATGCATGTGGAAGTCATTATAAAATCACAAATGCAGAACTGAAAAGCAGATTTCAAACATAGATAGGCCTGGGCTTGTTGTGGGAGTTTGGGCCAGGAGAGTGTTGGGTCCAGGTAGTGCACGGTTGCCTGTGTTCCCTGTACACTGTAGCTGAAGAACCACTCAATTACGGCTGTGAGTTTTTGTTTTGTTTTAAACTTAAAAAAAAAAAAAAAAATATATATATATATATATATATATATATATATATATATAATATATTTTAAATTTATTTATTTAAGAGAGAGAGAGAATGAGAGAGCAGCAGAAGGAGAGGGAGAAGCAGGCTCCCCGCTGAGCAAGGAGCCCGATGCGGGGCTCGATTCCGAGACCTTGGGATCGTGACCTGAGCTAAAGGCAGACGCTTACCCAACTGAGCACTCTGGTGCCCCTTGTTTTAAACTTTTAATCATGTCATCTAATATTACCTTCAGAGATTAGTCATGAAACAGGAAGCTAATCTGGGTGCTAGAGCGTTTGTCACTGAATATTAACCAGACAACATGGCAGTAACAGAGCAAAGAGATTAAGAGAGCAGACTCTGGAGAAGTCTGTCTGGGTTCAAACTCTCATCCCACTAATTACTCACTGTGTGACCTTGGACAAGTTGCTTAATCTCTCTGTGCCTGAGTTCCACTTGTGTAAAAGGAAGATAACGATAGTCTATGCCTCAAGTAAGAATTAATTGAGAAAATGTATGCAAAGCAGTAAATAATTGCTGGCATTATGGCAAGGACTCACCAGCAGTTGGTGGTTATAAGTATTATGGAGTTAAGAAATGGGAGAGAAGTGAATCTGGAATGGCTGAGCATTCTAGTGGCTTAGTTCAAAGCCTGTGAGGTATACAGGCCCCAAGACATGTCAGGCCTTGTCCTGCAGAGGAAGAGAAACCAGTCTTCTTTCTCTGATGGTCCTCAATGTATCTAAAGTCACAGCAATGCCCTGGGCCTTGGATGGCAGGTGATGCTTCCGTGTGTGCACTTAGATCCTCCTAGCATGTCAGACAAACAGACCAAAAAGCCCGGAAGAACATGTATATACATACACACACATATTATGTCAAAGGTGTTAAGTGTTATACAGAAAAATAAAGCAGGGTAAGAGGCTGACGAGTGATGGGGGAGGCACTAGGTAACAAGTTGCTGATTATGAGGTAAGGGCAAAAAGCGCAACAGAAGATAGAGAAGGTGAAAAACGAATGTGGACTGAAAGTATCGTGGGAAAATTCTGTGATCTAGGTGAGCAAGAAGGAGGTCATAGGAGTGGGGGAGCAGGTCTTCCCAGGCATGGGGTAGAGAGAGCAGAGTGTGGCTAGGTGGCTGTGGGAGTCAAGCTAGAGGACAGGCCAGGGCTGCCAGGGAGAGGTGGGGACAGGCAAGCCGTGTGGGTGGGTATATAACAGAGTGATCTGAAGCCAGAGGTGTTGGACCTGATGTGGGCTATGAGGTATAAATGGCAAGAGCTACTGAAAACTGCCTGGGGAAAAACATCAGTAATCCCAGTTTTCATTTCAGCTGGAAAAGAGGAATGAGAGCTTTGGAACTGCACGTGGGCCTGGGGACATCGAAACACCTTTTCTTCCTAACTGGCCTGACTGCTTGTCATAGAGAACCTCCACAAGTGTCTCTGTGGGGCCACCCGCTGCGCCACACGAACATCCTCCTACGCTAGCAAGGTTTCGATGCATCTTGCTCCTGGTGCCAGCGTGTGCTTCTCCGAGTTCTGAGGAGGGCTAAGCATCACTTCTGTGCTTACCTCTGCAGTGGTTGGAGTTGGGGGGTATTACACTTGGAAAGATGACACCAGAACCATATAGAGAAGAAGGTGCCTCAAGGGAAAGAAAGCTGCATTAGGAAAAAATGTCCATTGGAAGCAGAGTTGCAGTTCCGCGCCGAGGCCTTAGTTTTACTTCCTTTTCCTTTAATGGCCACATCTTTAGTGGCTGGTGTGCTTGGCTTTGGCAGCCTTCCCCATCCCTCTGAGGTTTGCTTCTTCGAATTTCTGTGGGTCAAGCAACCCAGTAAGTAGGTCTTTAAAGGCATATAAGCATGAATATGACTTTGAATGAGAGTTTAAGGGGGGATCATTTACACCTCGAGCTATGTTGGGTTACTCAGAGGCTTTTTCTAAGGATTCTGTCTGTATTTCTGTGAGTTGAGTTGGCTGAAATGTTAGGCATCACAGAATATTCTGTATGAAGTAAATGTAATTCTTTAATATAAAATAAAAAGGCCAGGCATCATGGGAGTTTGCCTGGCTTGTAAATTTAAAGGAGTCAGTCCAGTCCAGGGTATCCGGCATATCCAGGAAATATATGATCTATTCTTTCTTTTTTTTAAAATAGTGTTTTTGTTTGTTTGTTTTTTAAGTAATCTTCACACTCAACATGGAGCTTGAACTCATGACCTGCAGATTGAGTCACATCTCTACCAACTGAGCCAGCCAGGTGCCCAGCCTTCTTTTTTTTTAAAGTCAGTATCTCTGTCATGACATACAGACTCTGATGAACAGTTCCTTGGAAGTTCCACTAGCTTTGCTCAAATTGAACTATTTTACTTCAATAACCAGCATATTCTATGTTCCACTGAGATAAAAATGCTGTTTGGAAGTTTGTTAATTGACTTATTCAACAAATATATTAAGCACCCAGTATGTGCAAAGTACAATGATACATGCTAGGATCTGGAGGACAAGACAGGGAGGCCACTGCTCTCCAGCAAGTTGATATAGATCACATCTTTCTGGGCTTCTTAAATGGGTTTCTCTGAACTCCAGCAAAGAAATTCTGCTTCTAGAAATGTTCTAAGAACACTGCTGTCATTAGTTTTCTTTTAGCACTGCACCCTGTTTTAGCAACAAAGTCATTAACCACAGATTCTGTGGCATCACATCTTTAAAATGTTACAAAACATTTATAAAATCAGAATATAAGGTGAAAATCATGAGTAAGCAAAAGTTGCTTTGAAATTCCCTTAGGAGGGCACCATGCTGGAAACCAACACACACCGTTTCTAAATAAATCTAACTCAGCCATTGTTCCCTCCAGCTTTGGTTAGGTACTAAATTAAATGGTTGACTTGCATTTAGGGGCAATATTGTTGATGAAAATGCATCTTTATAACACTAGAATTACATTCACCATCTGATACACTAGGACAGATTGAGAGAACAGCAGATCAATATGTAGGCTATTTTGAAATAGTAACTGATGGGTTACATTTGCTTTTAATAATTCTAATGGCCCTGCAGTTCCCAACCATTGAGTCAATGCATCGAAGTATCTATGGGGATGGATCTGAAAGTAGCCTCACTCTCTGCAATTGAGCATTCCTGAGTCCCCCAGGGAAGGTGCAGACATGCTTAGAAGACCAGAAGATGCCTGAGTTGGGTGAAGACAATGTGTAGAGAGTGGATCTGGAGCTTGGACTGCCAACCATTCGCAGTGGGATATTGTCACAATGCCCAGACACTAGGAAGGAAAAAGTCACATCTCAACCGAGGTCAGCAAAGACCAGAGAAGAGTGCTCAGATGAGATGCATAACTTGGGTCTCTCCTGGACAAAAGGGCAGAAGGATGGAGAAGAATCCAGCAGTTGCCTACCTATGTACCCAAACAGGCAGTGAATTAAACTAGAGGAGACTGAGTTACTTTTGACATAACAATATGTTTACATTGTAACAGAAATGAGGGCCTGAGAGTTAAATTATGTTCAATTTCGCTCACAGGAATAGTCAATGGGTTGTAAGCCAGCTACACCTGTCTCCCAGGTCACACTCTCTCAAACATACCTTCAGTAAGTGAAATGGCAGAAAGAATCACCAGCACCATTAAAATGGTTCTCTCTCTATACTGGAAGACATACATACTGAGTTTTCATAACTGAAATGCATGTGGGACCCTATTCTTCGTTCTGTCATTCCTATGGCTCTCTTTTCAGTGGCCTGAAAGAACACAACAGTTTGCTTGGATATGCAACATACTTACCAAAAGACAAGAGAAATGAGAAGTTCAGTTTCTTAATTCTATGCTTAATACCTCTCTGTGTCTGAGAATGAGACTGAATCTTCTGTCATCTTGGCTCTAGGCATTTCTAACTCTACAAGTGACTCTAGAATCATATCACATTCTATCTTGTCTTCCACTATTAAGTAGGGCACAATGTTCAGTAAATACTTGTTGATTAATAAATTAAAATGTTATATGCATAAGCTGGATTGGTCAGCAAGACCTGGGGCAGGTTATATATTCATGCTTTAACATGAACCAATAGAGTATATGGAAATTTAGTTAGATAATGTGATACTGAGACTCTACCTGACCTAAAATCCCATGATTTTAGTCCAAACCACCCAGTATAATAGCAGTTTCATCTTTAGGGATAAAAGCCTATTGATTCTCTTATAGAGAAGCAGCATTATCTTTTGCTATCCCCAGTCTAGTTCTCCAAAATGCTATTTTTAAGAAGCCCCAGGTAGAAAGGCAAACAGCAAGGTGGGTTGGGCTTGGTGTTAGAAAGGTGGAAATAGATCCTTCTTCTACCTTGTTGAGAAGGACTCCTCAATTAGGTCAGATAGGAGACTGAAAAACCATTTGTGCTGCCTAGGGCAGAGCTCAGTGAGATTATTAAAAGGTAGAAATTGAGAACAAATCTATTACAGAAATGCAATTAGCTGTGGAGAAGAGTGTCTCAAAGCCATCCAGATGGAGCCAAGGTGGCTTTTCTCAGTGAGCAGGACATGAGGCGCATAGCTGCTCAAGTCTTGAGGGCCTAAGGAAAGAGAGTGAGCAGAGGCGAGCATGTTTGTGGAGATCCCAGTGCCCAGCGAATGTGTCCCTGTACTTACATGCTGGCAGCCTGCCCAGAAGGAGGCAGCTCAGCTGTTGGGTCTGGTGGCAGTCTATTTTTTGCTCCTGATGATACTGGGAGCAAAATCCCAGCTCTCTAGTCAGCGGGGCATTTTCCAGCTCTGGTAAGCATTTCGTTCAATGGTCTGTGCAAATCAGGAAGGGCTGAAAGAATGACAGGCAGATATATCTACCCTTTCAAAGAAGAGTTAATTTGAATGTTTTATGGATAGTTACACTATGATACTTGTCACCAGAGTCATAGCCACCAACCAAGATTCTTTAAATCATCTTTATTATGAAATTCTAGAGCAGAAGGGACTTTGGAGATTGCCTAGTGTTAGGAAAGAATCGGGAGAGTTTGAGACATACCAGAATTACACAACTCTCTCATGGCAAGGCCAGGATGAAAACCCAAATCGCCTGATTGCTAATCCAGGGATCTTTTCATTATCTCTAACAGCTTTTGTGAATATATAAGACATTTCTCTCTTGTCACTGCCCAGTCATCATAGCTCCCTTCCCCCAAGTATCTGAAAAGGGTGTCTCTGAGGGTAAATATCTGGAAAGATTTTACAAGTTTTGTTTAGAAGCTTTTCACTTGCTGCCAACATCCTTTCTAACATTTTGTGACATTTTCTTAAATATATTTATTCTTCTAACTGCAAAGATGAAAATAATAATTCAAAACATATAGAAATTTAAAAAAAAGAAGTTTTCATAATTCCCAACCTCTAGAGATAGCCACAAAAAAGATTCAGTGTACATCTTTTAGATCTTCTTTACATACATTTTATATATAAAATATCTGTTATATAATAGACTTTACGTATGTCTTAAATATATATGTATAAAGATATAAAATATATGCTTTAATATATGAGTTGTCAATACCTTAATGCAGCAAGATAGGAAAACTCAATCACATTATTAAGCTTCTGCTGTTTCAGAAGAGGCATACTAGTTATTCTTGGTGGATGGGAGATGAGCTACTGAATATCTAAAGAGTGAGATTTCTTACTCAGAGAAAGATTGGCCAGGACTTGGTTTATAAAGTCTATACTCTTTCCCTCTCTCTCTCTCACTTTTTTTTTTAAAGTCTATATACTCTCTTCACCACCACTCCAATGTACCCTCACCCCTTACCACCCCCATTCTTAACATATTGGTTTTTAGGTCCAAAGACAGTAATTTAGGCTGGGATCAAGATTGTGTACTCCGAGAATAAGAAGATAGTGGGACTGGAGAAAGCATTGGTTTCCAGAAGACAGCAGGATGGGATATTGCATGTTTCTAAAGCCCAGGAGCTGGTGGGAGCTCCGGTAGTGATGGATGTGTGTGTCTAGGTAGGCCAAGAACTCAGCACCCCAAATGGGACACTAAAGATAGTAGTGCCAAGGCTTGCACAAGGAGAGCTAGACACTGCCAGGGGAGTTGCCAATACACAAACAGATTATGCGGGCACGAAAACCAAGCACTCCAGAGATAAACCCAACTGCCTGATAATCGGGGGCTTCACCCCCAATTATCCTTAATCACAAGCCCTAGAGTTCTTTTATGATCCTAAAAGGATGAAAGGAGTTCCCTGAAAGATGACCGGGATTAGTTTTCTCAGCAACTCTGATGGAGGGGACTGTCTCATTGATATAGATTTAGAGGGACACTTGGATGGCTCCTCAGTTAAGTGACTGCCTTCAGCTCAGATTATGTATCCCAGGGTCTTGGAATCAAGTCCTGCATGGGGTTCCTGCTCCATGGGGAGCCTGGTTCTGCCTTTGCCTGCCACTCCCCCTGCTAGTGGTCTCTCTCTCTCTGACATATAAATAAATAAAATTGTAAAAAAAAAAAAATGGACTTAGAAAATTAAAGGCATATGATGATTCTTTTCTTTATGAGTTGTGGAGTAAATCAAACATGTAATATATATGTGATATGATATAACATGGTAAGATTTTATTTATCTATCAGGATACCTAGTGATGTAAAAATTATTTCTTTCAATTTGAACATCTATCTACCTCACATTAAATAGATAAATTTATTCAAGAGAGATTAAATACTCAAAAGTAAACAAAAACCTCAGAAGAAATTTTAGGAGACTGTATGTATAAGCTATGGATCAGAGAGAACTTTATATGATTTATATCAAAACAAGAAATTTAGAAGTGAAGCTGATGGTTACCAGAAAGGAGGTAGGTAGGGGCGATGGGTGAAATAGGTGATGGGGATTAAGGAAGACACTTGTGATGAGCATCAGATGATGTATGGAAGTGTTGAATCACTATATCATACACTTGAGACCAATATTACACTGTATGTCAACTAACTAGAATTTAAATAAAAACTTAAAAAAGCAATTTATAAGTGATAAAAGAAGAGATGTATATATGATACATAAAAATGTAAAAATTTTGGTATAGAAAGACATATGATTGATGAAGTTAAAACAAATGCTATATGAAGGGAAAACTAGCATAGATATATCAGATAAGGGGTTAATATCAGTAAAATGCAAACAACTCCACAAATTAATATGAAAAGATAAACAATGAAACAGACATAATGGTAAACAATATGAATAGAAAATTCACAGATGAACAAATCCAAATGATGATTAAACCCATAAAAAGATGCTTTATTTCAGTAATTCTCAGGGAAATGTAAACTAAAATGACAATGATATTTTTCTTCTCATTCATTAGATAGTTTTTTGAAAGAGATACACTCACACATTGATACTAGAAATTTAAGTAAAATTTAAACACACACATACACCTTTAGCCCAGAAATCCCACTTCTGGGAAATTTATATCACAGAAATATTAGGGCATATGGATAGGAAAAGATTCCTGTAATAAGACACAGAAAAAGCATGAAACATAAAGGAAAATGTTGATAAACAGGCTCTATTAATATTTACTTCTACATGCCAAAGTATGTCCAGAACACATTTGAAAGAAAAGCTATAAAATGGCAAAAGATAGCTGTCATTCAGATAAGGAGCAGAAACTTAATGTCAAGAAATATTTGTTTTATCTATATAAAATTGCCAATAATCAGTAATTTTTTTACCTACAAAATGGCAATTTCATGCAATTCAATCTACTACCAAGAATTTTTCCAAATCAATAAGAAAAACGTAACCAACCCAAGCAGAATAAATTGGACAAAGGATATAAATTCACAGATGAGGAAAACCAAATGGCCAATATATGAAAATATGCTTAACTCACTAGAAATCTGTGAAATAAAAGCTATGATAAGGGCCCCACACTGGGCTTAGAGCCTACTTAAAAAAAATCTATGCTAAGATAGTGTTTCATATTACAAAGGTTAACAAAGATGAAAATATACTGGTAAAAATGTGGGGGAATAGAAATTTTTATACGCTATAGGAGTGTAAATTGGTACCAGTTTGGCAATACCATGTGAAGTTGATGAAAAGCACAGTAGCTGACCCATCAACTTCATAGCTGGATATACACACCAACTAGAACCTCAGAAGACTTGTACAAGGAGGATTAATGGAGCATGGTTTATAATAGTGAATAACTGGAAACAATATGAATAACATGGTATTTTTAAAAAGATTTTAATATTTATTTATTTATTTATCTGAGAGAGAGAGTGAGTAAGAGGGAGAGAGAAATAGAATCTGAAGCAGACTGTGCACTGAACATAGAGCCTAATGCCAGGTTGAATCCCATAACCGCAAGATCATGACCTGAGCTGAGACCAAGAGTTGGACGGTTAACTCACTGAGCTACCCAGGCGCCCCAGTAACAGGGTATTTTATAAATAAATATCAGATACATAAACTGTGGTAGAGTCAATCTGTCAAAATTAAAGAATTGGATCTACATGTATCAATGTGGATAAGTCTTAAAAGATACAATGTTGAGTAAAAAACAAATTGCAAGATATACCTAAAGTATGAGACTAGTTATATGAATTTGAAAATTACACAGAACTATATATACATGGTAAATGTGGTTGAGAACAGTATGTAGCTGATTAAAGATAATAGTTAGGGAGGGGAAAAAGTGGAATAGAAGAGTAATGAAGAGGTCTTTATAAATAACATTTTAAAAAATCCTGAAATAAATATGAGGAAATATTAACAACTATTTAAAAAAATATATTAGGTACTTCAGTGTTTTTGGATTTTCAGCTTTTTTCCTCTGTACGTTTGAAATAAAGAAAATTAAAAGTTTTGATATGTAAGATTCCATGAACAAGGATGTTTGTAAAACTGGGACCAATGCCAGCACCCATTGACAGGGCAGTATTTGAGAAAACCAGGGTACATCCCTACCATGTATTTCACTCATTTGTGGCTTTCAACTAACAGAATTGGGCTCTTTTTAAATTTAACTATTAAAAATAATGCAACATTAATTTAGTGTCTCACATTGCTGAAGTAATGAAAAATGGAATCCTATGATAGATAGTGTTCTGAAACTGGCTGTGTAATATGTCATCATGTAGAAGCAGGTGACATCATAGGTGAATGTTTGTCTACTTGCCTCATCCTGTTTATTAATGATACATTTTCTTCCCTCTGCCCCTCCTGTGTCTTTGAAGTTTTCACTCAGAGTGTCATTTACCAACCTCCAATTCCTCTGTGGTTATGGCTAGAACCTCTGGGTCACATTATTTTGCAGGAGAATAAATTATGACACCAGGGTCTTTGGTTGGATTTCTAATTAAGCAGAAAGGCCCTTAATAACTAACTCATCAATTTATGTGGGTGGCAAATGTCAGAAAGCACTTTAGGATTTCAGCCTTCTTCTTCCCTGTCATCAAGGGAAGTGTCCCTCCACCATTTTGTACCTCTGTGTCCATAGAACCTTTTCTTTCTTTTTTTTTTTTTAAAGATTTTATTTATTTATTTGAGACAGAAATCACAAGTAGACAGAGAGGCAGGCAGAGAGAGAGAGGGGAAGCAGGCTCCCCGCTGAGCAGAGAGCCTGATGTGGGGCTCCATCCCACGACCCTGGGATCATGACCTGAGCTGAAGGCAGAGGCTTTAACCCACTGAGCCACCCAGGCGCCCCCATAGAACCTTTTCTTAAGAGTTTAGTTAACCCCCATCACTGTACAACTGTACTTCTAGGTTATGCCAGGCAGGAGATTAAGTTATAGACATTCTTAAAGCATCTCTGCTGAGTAGCCGAGGGACTGGAGAAAAAGTAGATAATGGGTGTAGGACAATACTAATAATAGATAAATGACTAACAGGGGCCCCACATGTCAGACCCCCCTGTGCTGTCTCCATGAACTCAGTTCTGTCTGAATACAGCCCATGAAGATTGTTGCCCTGTCACCAAGGTTACACCATTATTTGAAAGATTCAATAACATTCAATCGTTCCTTAAAGACATACTTCTCTCTCTAAACTCTTTGGCTGATATTTTAAGAGCTATCTCTATACTTTGGATGTGTAGTCTACTGATGTTCAACAGCTGTGAAAGGATCACTCATATACCACACCATGGCCTTCCAAAGCCCTTGTCATCCAGAAATAAAATTCCATTTCTTAGGAGGAAAATGAAAGTTGAGGATTTTTTTTTTTTTTAATGTTGAGAGTTTCTTCTCACTACAGCAGATTGGATCAAAATCTCCCAAAGAGACGCAGAGACAAAGGGAAATGATCTGAAGCTTCCTGGTGAAAGCAGGTCACATTATTTTCCCTTCCTCCTCTTTCCTGTCAACACTTCTGCAGGAGGTATGCCTTCAGAAAGGCAACTGCACACATGGGCTTCTCCAGCCTGGGAAACAGGATTTGAATTGATAACCATGAGCATACTGGTCACTTGCAAAACTGTTCCCGCTTGAGTATTTAAAAGCATTTTTGGTCAATTGAGGACAAAGGAAATGCCCTTTTCTATGTTGTTAGAAATCAAGTTAACAACTTCAATTGCTTCCCCTGCAGTGGCTAGCTGATTTCCAAGATCTTCTTTACCAGTAATGGTTTGGATGCTAGGGCATTCTTTCAGTAATGCTGACATATCTGGACAGTAAAGCACTAGTGTCACACTGGGGTAGCTAGGGGGTATGGACTTGGCAGGGGGAATCTGTAAAACTCAGAATCCAGTTCCCAGAGACAGAATAACATTAGATGTCAAATGTGGCATATTAAAGAAGAAAGTGTCTTTGTTTTAGATTATATCTAATTCATGGTGCTAATGCCCACTCAAACATTAAAAGTACTCCCCCCACCCCAACAGAATGCGTTTGCCGTTCTTTAGATGCACTTTTAAACCTCCACCTGTAATAATTCTGGCCTTATGTAGAGCCCATAAGCCTAAAGCCATACCTTCTCCTCATCAGGATTCACTTGAAAGAGCCTGTAATCTTTCTGGTGAGCAAGCCCTACTTTTTATTTTTCTCATACTTTTAAGTAGCTCTCCTAAAAGGTAACAGTGATGGGTCTGGCCCAGGTCTGGAGACTGTTGCCCCCAATGAATGGGGGAAGGAGGCCTTCAGGTACCACACATTCCAATTTAAAATGCTTCTGTGACAGATGCTGAGACTTCTCTGTGAATTAAGTTTTGGCTTCAGGATCAGCTCATAGCCTGGGAACCAAGAGCCCTGCGGTATTAGCCTGTTTCTGCATGAAATTCTCTCAGGAGTTTAAAACACATCAGCACTTTCTGATAGACTGTGCGTTTTAAGGTTTTACATCTTACCTGATTGTATTTGGGGAGGTATGGAAAGTGAAGGGTTAGAGGCTGAAGATGTGGAGGAAGGGTCAGGATTCTTCAGAGGTCAGGCTGCTGTAGGTTTATCTGCATACTGCCTCTTTGGGGGCTATGTCTGCTTCTTACATTCCTCGTGCTTTCTCCCTATTCACAACGTAATTTGTACCATCTAGGCTTTCCGCCATTTTTGCTAGCCTTGACATAATTAACTCATAATTCAACTACCCAGACTGATATAAATTTGTGATTTTCTTTATTCAGCATTTGCATGTGTGTGTGGCGGGGGAGGGTAGAGGGAAAAGGATTCTCTATAGAAAGTGAGCAGACTATTTACCATCAATGTCCCTGGCAGGCCCTGGTATCCCTTATTTAGAGATAAGTACAAATTGAATTTCCAATAATAAAAAGTATTTAAACAGCTTATTCTGATCTTGAATAATGAAAGTTAATTGCACATTCTTGAATTTCTTTTCCCCAATTCCTGTAATTTATCTAAAATTTGTAGAGAAATTCAATACTCGGATACATTCTGCTAGAAAGCTTTAGTGCTCCAGACATTTAGGAGTACTTTTAAGAATTAAACTAAGTCAGCACACTTCAGTCCATTTTCCTTAGACTTCTCAAATGGGGAATTTGGAGGTGGGGAGCCCCTATAGGATGCATAAGAAACCAATGAGGGATGCTTACTGCCCCCTGCTGGTGAAAACAAACCAATATTCTTGAGACCTCTAAAACATTGTGCTGAAACTATAGTATCAACTTCACATGATTTTAAAGAACTCTAAACATTAAGCTTTTTTTGAAGAGGGAGAGGGGCAGAGGCAAAGAGAGAGGAAGAATCCTAAGCAGGCTCCATGTCCAGCGCAGAGCCCAACATGGGGCTCCATCCCACAACCCTGAGATAATGACCTGAGCCTAAATCAAGAGTCAGATGCTTACCCTGCTAAGCCACCCAGGGACCCCAATATTTAGCTTTATTTTTTAAAGATTTTTATTTATTTATTTGACAGAGAGAGAGAGATAGCAAGAGAGTGAACACAGGCAGAGAGAGTGGTAGAGGGAGAGCAGGCTTGAGGCTGAGCAGGGACAAACACTCCCAACCCTCACCACCTCCCCAGCCCCCCACCCCGACCTCGCTCTCCCATGATGCAGGGCTCAATCGCAGGACCCTGGGATCGTGACTGGAGCTGAAGGCAGATGCCCAATGACTAAGCCACCCAGGCGCCCCAATATTTGGCTTTAAAAAAAATTAAAATCAAGCAGTAAAAAGCAACCACTTGGTTTTTCTCAAATTATACTCCCATTCCTCTGTCGTCTTAGTTTTGTTTCCAACCAGGTTGGTTATATGTCATTTGAATTTTAAGGGCAGTCTACACCAAACTGTTGACGTCTCTTAGGTACTAAAGTCCCTTTTATTTGTGATGATAGATACATATATAAAACTTTCCTTTCAGTGTTCTTTTTTTTTCCTTTTTTTTGAAAGAAAAAGATTTATTAGATAACAGAAAAAATAGATTCTACAAAACAGAACAAAACAAAAGTTTTGTAATAATTATCACCCAACAAAGAATAGAATGGGAACTGACATCTGACAAGAACCTCATTTGACAGTAATAATTAAGATCTGGTTTAGAAGCCACAAACTCCTTTAGTGCTTGTTTTTTTTTTTTTTTTTTTTTTTTATTTTTTTATTTTATTTTTTTTTTTTATAAACATATATTTTTTATATACATATATTTTTATCCCCAGGTCTGTGAATCACCAGGTTTACACACTTCACAGCACTCACCAAATCACATACCCTCCCCAATGTCCATAATCCCACCCCCTTCTCCCCAACCCCCTCCCCCCGGCAACCCTCAGTTTGTTTTGTGAGATTAAGAGTCACTTATGGTTTGTCTCCCTCCCAATCCCATCTTGTTTCATTTATTCTTCTACCCACTTAAGCCTCCATGTTGCATCACCACTTCCTCATATCAGGGAGATCATATGATAGTTGTCTTTCTCTGCTTGACTTATTTCGCTAAGCATGATACGCTCTAGTTCCATCCATGTTGTTGCAAATGGCAAGATTTCATTTCTTTTGATGGCTGCATAGTATTCCATTGTGTATATATACCACATCTTCTTGATCCATTCATCTGTTGATGGACATCTAGGTTCTTTCCATAGTTTGGCTATTGTGGACATTGCTGCTATAAACATTCGGGTGCATGTGTCCCTTTGGATCACTACATTTGTATCTTTAGGGTAAATACCCAATAGTGCAATTGCTGGGTCATAGGGCAGTTCTATTTTCAACATTTTGAGGAACCTCCATGCTGTTTTCCAGAGTGGCTGCACCAGCTTGCATTCCCACCAACAGTGTAGGAGGGTTCCCCTTTCTCCGCATCCTCGCCAGCATCTGTCATTTCCTGACTTGTTGATTTTAGCCATTCTGACTGGTGTGAGGTGATATCTCATTGTGGTTTTGATTTGTATTTCCCTGATGCCAAGTGATATGGAGCACTTTTTCATGTGTCTGTTGGCCATCTGGATGTCTTCTTTGCAGAAATGTCTGTTCATGTCTTCTGCCCATTTCTTGATTGGATTATTTGTTCTTTGGGTGTTGAGTTTGCTAAGTTCTTTATAGATTCTGGACACTAGTCCTTTATCTGATATGTCGTTTGCAAATATCTTCTCCCATTCTGTCAGTTGTCTTTTGATTTTGTTAACTGTTTCCTTTGCTGTGCAAAAGCTTTTGATCTTGATGAAATCCCAGTAGTTCATTTTTTCCCTTGCTTCCCTTGCCTTTTGCGTTGTTCCTAGGAAGATGTTGCTGCGGCAGAGGTCGAAGAGGTTGCTGCCCGTGTTCTCCTCAAGGATTTTGATGGATTCCTTTCGTACATTGAGGTCCTTCATCCATTTTGAGTCTATTTTTGTGTGTGGTGTAAGGAAATGGTCCAATTTCATTTTTCTGCATGTGGCTGTCCAATTTTCCCAGCACCATTTATTGAAAAGGCTGTCTTTTTTCCATTGGACATTCTTTCCTGCTTTGTCGAAGATTAGTTGACCATAGAGTTGAGGGTCTATTTCTGGGCTCTCTATTCTGTTCCATTGATCTATGTGTCTGTTTTTGTGCCAGTACCATGCTGTCTTGATGATGACAGCTTTGTAATAGAGCTTGAAGTCCGGAATTGTGATGCCACCAACGTTGGCTTTCTTTTTCAATATCCCTTTGGCTATTCGAGGTCTTTTCTGGTTCCATATAAATTTTAGAATTATTTGTTCCATTTCTTTGAAAAAGATGGATGGTACTTTGATAGGAATTGCATTAAATGTGTAGATTGCTTTAGGTAGCATAGACATTTTCACAATATTTATTCTTCCAATCCAGGAGCATGGAACATTTTTCCATTTCTTTGTGTCTTCCTCAATTTCTTTCATGAGTACTTTATAGTTTTCTGAGTATAGATTCTGTGTCTCTTTGGTTAGGTTTATTCCTAGGTATCTTATGGTTTTGGATGCAATTGTAAATGGGATTGACTCCTTAATATCTCTTTCTTCTGTCTTGCTGTTGGTGTAGAGAAATGCAACTGATTTCTGTGCATTGATTTTATATCCTGACACTTTACTGAATTCCTGTATAAGTTCTAGCAGTTTTGGAGTGGAGTCTTTTGGGTTTTCCACATATAGTATCATATCATCTGCGAAGAGTGATAATTTGACTTCTTCTTTGCCGATTTGGATGCCTTTAATTTCCTTTTGTTGTCTGATTGCTGAGGCTAGGACCTCTAGTACGATGTTGAATAGCAGTGGTGATAATGGACATCCCTGCCGTGTTCCTGACCTTAGCGGAAAAGCTTTCAGTTTTTCTCCATTGAGAATGATATTTGCGGTGGGTTTTTCATAGATGGCTTTGATGATATTGAGGTATGTGCCCTCTATCCCTACACTTTGAAGAGTTTTGATCAGGAAGGGATGTTGTACTTTGTCAAATGCTTTTTCAGCATCTATTGAGAGTATCATATGGTTCTTGTTCTTACTTTTATTGATGTGTTGTATCACATTGACTGATTTGCGGATGTTGAACCAACCTTGCAGCCCTGGAATAAATCCCACTTGGTCGTGGTGAATAATCTTTTTAATGTACTGTTGAATCCTATTGGCTAGTATTTTGTTGAGTATTTTCGCATCTGTGTTCATCAAGGATATCGGTCTATAGCTCTCTTTTTTGGTGGGATCCTTGTCTGGTTTTGGGATCAAGGTGATGCTGGCCTCATAAAATGAGTTTGGAAGTTTTCCTTCCATTTCTATTTTTTGGAACAGTTTCAGGAGAATAGGAATTAGTTCTTCTTTAAATGTTTGGTAGAATTCCCCCGGGAAGCCGTCTGGCCCTGGGCTTTTGTTTGTTTGGAGATTTTTAATGACTGTTTCAATCTCCTTACTGGTTATGGGTCTGTTCAGGCTTTCTATTTCTTCATGGTTCAGTTGTGGTAGTTTATATGTTTCTAGGAATGCATCCATTTCTTCCAGATTGTCAAATTTATTGCCGTAGAGTTGCTCATAGTATGTTCTTATAATAGTTTGTATTTCCTTGGTGTTAGTTGTGATCTCTCCTCTTTCATTCATGATTTTATTTATTTGGGTCCTTTCTCTTTTCTTTTTGATAAGTCGGGCCAGGGGTTTATCAATTTTATTAATTCTTTCAAAGAACCAGCTCCTAGTTTCGTTGATTTGTTCTATTGTTTTTTTGGTTTCTATTTCATTGATTTCTGCTCTGATCTTTATGATTTCTCTTCTCCTGCTGGGCTTAGGGTTTCTTTCTTGTTCCTTCTCCAGCTCCTTTAGGTGTAGGGTTAGGTTGTGTACCTGAGACCTTTCTTGTTTCTTGAGAAAGGCTTGTACCGCTATATATTTTCCTCTCAGGACTGCCTTTGTTGTGTCCCACAGATTTTGAACCGTTGTATTTTCATTATCATTTGTTTCCATGATTTTTTTCAATTCTTCTTTAATTTCCCGGTTGACCCATTCATTCTTTAGAAGGATACTGTTTAGTCTCCATGTATTTGGGTTCTTTCCAAACTTCCTTTTGTGGTTGAGTTCTAGCTTTAGAGCATTGTGGTCTGAAAATATGCAGGGAATGATCCCAATCTTTTGATACCGGTTGAGTCCTGATTTAGGACCGAGGATGTGATCTATTCTGGAGAATGTACCATGTGCACTAGAGAAGAATGTGTATTCTGTTGCTTTGGGATGAAATATTCTGAATATATCTGTGATGTCCATCTGGTCCAGTGTGTCATTTAAGGCCTTTATTTCCTTGCTGATCTTTTGCTTGGATGACCTGTCCATTTCAGTGAGGGGAATATTAAAGTCCCCTACTATTATTGTATTGTTGTTTATGTGTTTCTTTGATTTTGTTATTAATTGGTTTATATAGTTGGCTGCTCCCACGTTGGGGGCATAGATATTTAAAATTGTTAAATCTTCTTGTTGGACAGACCCTTTGAGTATGATATAGTGTCCTTCCTCATCTCTTATTACAGTCTTTGGCTTAAAATCTAATTGATCTGATATAAGGATTGCCACTCCTGCTTTCTTCTGATGTCCATTAGCATGGTAAATTCTTTTCCACCCCCTCACTTTAAATCTGGAGGTGTCTTCGGGCTTAAAATGTGTTTCTTGGAGGCAACATATAGATGGGTTTTGTTTTTTTATCCATTCTGATACCCTGTGTCTTTTGACAGGGGCATTTAGCCCATTCACATTCAGGGTAACTATTGAGAGATATGAATTTAGTGCCATTGTATTGCCTGTAAGGTGACTGTTACTGTATATGGTCTCTGTTCCTTTCTGATCTACCACTTGTAGGCTCTCTCTTTGCTTAGAGGACCCCTTTCAATATTTCCTGTAGAGCTGGTTTGGTATTTGCAAATTCTTTCAGTTGTTGTTTGTCCTGGAAGCTTTTAATCTCTCCTTCTATTTTCAATGATAGCCTAGCTGGATATAGTATTCTTGGCTGCATGTTTTTCTCGTTTAGTGCTCTGAAAATATCATGCCAGCTCTTTCTGGCCTGCCAGGTCTCTGTGGATAAGTCAGCTGCCAATCTAATATTTTTACCATTGTATGTTACAGACTTCTTTTCCCGGGCTGCTTTCAGGATTTTCTCTTTGTCATTGAGACTTGTAAATTTTACTATTATGTGACGGGGTGTGGGCCTATTCTTATTTATTTTGAGGGGCATTCTCTGAACCTCCTGAATTTTGATGCTTGTTCCCTTTGCCATATTGGGGAAATTCTCCCCAATAATTCTCTCCAGTATACCTTCTGCTCCCCTCTCACTTTCTTCTTCTTCTGGAATCCCAATTATTCTAATGTTGTTTCGTCTTATGGTGTCACTTATTTCTCGAATTCTCCCCTCGTGGTCCAGTAGCTGTTTGTCCCTCTTTTGATCAGCTTCTTTATTCTCTGTCATTTGGTCTTCTATATCACTAATTCTTTCTTCTGCCTCATTTATCCTAGCAGTGAGAGCCTCCATTTTTGATTGCACCTCATTAATAGCTTTTTTGATTTCAACTTGGTTAGATTTTAGTTCTTTTATTTCTCCAGAAAGGGCTTTTATATCTCTCGAGAGGGTTTCTCTAATATCTTCCATGCCTTTTTCGAGCCCGGCTAGAACCTTGAGAATTGTCATTCTGAACTCTAGATCTGACATATTACCGATGTCTGTATTGATTAGGTCCCTAGCTTTCGGTACTGCCTCTTGTTCTTTTTTTTGTGGTGAATTTTTACGTCTTGTCATTTTGTCCAGATAAGAGTAAATGAAGGGGCAAGTAAAATACTAAAAGGGTGGCAACAACCCCAGGAAAATATGCTTTAGCCAAATTAGAAGAGATCCAAAATCGTGAGTGGGGAGAAAGGGGATAAAAAGAGGTTCAAAAAGGAAGAAAGAAAAAAGAAAAAAAAAAAAAAAAAAAAAAAGAAAAGAATTTTTTTTTTAAAAAAGAAAACACCTAAGAAAAATGTAAAAAAATATATATATATATTAGATAAACTAGTAAAAAATCGTTAAAAAAGAAAAAGGTAACAGTTAAAAAAAAAAAAAATTTTACCCGAAGGCGAGAAAAAGAAAAAAAAAAAAAAATGAAAAAGAAAAAATTAAATTAACTGCAAGAGTAAAAAAAATCACAGGAAAAAAGCCATGAGTTCCGTGCTTGGCTTTCTCCTCCTCTGGAATTCTGCTGCTCTCCTTGGTATTGAAACCGCACTCCTTGGTAGGTGAGCTTGGTCTCGGCTGGATTTCTTGTTGATCTTCTGGGGGAGGGGCCTGTTGTAGTGATTTTCAAGTGTCTTTGCCCCAGGCGGAATTACACCGCCCTTACCCGGGGCCGGGGTGAGTAATCCGCTCGGGTTTGCTTTCAGGAGCTTTTGTTCCCTGAGCGCTTTCCGTAGAGTTCCAGAGGACGGGAATACAAATGGCGGCCTCCTGGTCTCCGGCCCGGAGGAGCCGAGAGCCCAGGGCCCCACTCCTCAGTGCGCCCTCAGAGAACAGCGCCCAGTTACTCCCGTCTGCCTGACCTCCGGCTGCGCTCCGAGCTCACCGAGCCTGCGACCGGTTCAAGGTAACACGGAGCTGCGAGCTTACTGTCGGCTCTGTCTCTGTAGCCGGCTTTCCCGTTCCAATACCCGCAAGCTCTGCGACACTCAGACACCCCCGATCCTTCTGTGACCCTGCGGGACCTGAGGCCACGCTGACCCCGCGTGGGCTTCGCTCCGGTTTAGCCTCTGGAGCGATGTCCCTCCGCGGAACAGACTTTTAAAAGTCCTGATTTTGTGCGCGGTTGCTCCGCCGCTTGCCGGGAGCCGGCCCCTCCCCCCGGGGTCTATCTTCCCGTCGCTTTGGATTCACTTCTCCGCCGGTCCTACCTTTCAGAAAGTGGTTGTTTTTCTGTTTCCAGAATTGCTGTTCTTCTTCTCTTCGATCTGCCGATGGATTTTCAGGTGTTTGCAATCTTTAGATAAGCTATCTAGCTGATCTCCGGCTAGCTGAAGCAGTCTCAGCTTGCTACTTCTCCGCCATCTTGACTCCTCCTCCTTCCTTTAGTGCTTGTTTGTCTGGGAAATTCTTGATCTCTCAATTCTGAATGGTGCCCTTCCTGGATAGAGTCTTTTTGTCTGCAGGTTTTTTTCCCCATTCTTTTTTAAAAAATTATTTAAATTCAGTTAATTAACATATAGTGTATTCTTAGTTTCATGGGTAGAGTTTAGTGATTCATCAGTTGCATGTAACACCCAGCGCTCATGACATCAAGTGCCTTCCTAATGCCCGTCACTCAGTCACTCCATGCCCCCACCCACCTCCCTTCCAGCAACACTCACTTTGTTTCCTAGAGTTAAGAATGTCTTGTGGTTTGTCTCCCTCTGTTTTCATCTTATTTCATTTTTCCCTCCCTTCCCCTATGATCCTCTGTTTTGTTCTTAATTTCCACATTTGTTTGGAAAACAGTATGGAGTTTCCTCAGAAAGTGAAAAATTGAGCTGCTCTATGAGCCAACTGCACTAATAGGCACCCACCCAAAGGACAGAAACATAGTGATAGAAGGCGTACCTACGCCGCAGTGTTTAGAGCAGCAATGTCCACAATAGCCAAACTGTGGAAAGAGTCCAGATGTTCATCAACAGATGAGTGGACAAAGAAGATAATCTATATTATCTATATAATATATATATCCCACATCTTCTCTAATAATATATATATCTTATATATATTTCATATTTTTGGTGGTTGAGTAATATTCCATGAGACAGACAGATAGGTAGATCTATCTGTCTGTCTCATGGAATATTACTCAACCACCAAAAATATGAAATATAAACCATTTGTGGTCAGAGTATTCTTCCCATTCAGCACACTGAATAGATCATGCCCTCCCTTCTGGCTTGCCAAGTGTCTATGGAGAGGTTTGCTCCTTCCATCCTTGCATTCATTGCATCAAGCCTGTTTGCCATCTCAGTTTTTCACTTCCGACTGATTTTTTTTAAACTCTTTTTATCTCTGTGGTAAGGGTCTCCCTGAAGTCATCTATTCTTTCCTTAATCCGAGTGAATTTTGTTAGGATTGTTACTTTAAATTCTCCATTAGGCATGTTACTTCTGTCTCACTTAGATCTCTGGCCATGATCTTTTTCTTTCATTTGGATGAATTCTCCATTTTAGCATTTTGTCTAAGTATCTGCCTTTTTCTGGGTGCAAGAAAAGTCCATTTGTTTCCCACTTTGGAGAGAAATGGCTTTATGAAGAAGAGGGTATGTAGTACTCGAATCTGGCACTTGAGCTAACATCTCTGGAATATGTTGTGTGCACTCTGCTGCTCTAGCCTTCGGGCCGGTCATCTGCAGAGGCTCTCCTGGCCTGCTGTGGACAGTGTTTTGTCCCTGGTCTGAATGTGGCCCGAGTTTGGACGAGGTGAGCTCTGCTCTGCTCATGAAATGGGACCTGACGCTATCTGCATTAGAACTGCAACCCCGCAGAACTCTCTAGTCAGGGGACGCAGCCTGTGCAGGGCCTCATACTGCTCTTCTGGACACGGGGCTGGCCACTCTGGGACTGAGGCAAGCTTGACTGAGAAGAGCAGCACCACCATATTATAAGGGGTTGGGACTTGGTGTCAGCAGGTTAGGCACCCTTCATCCTTGCTGTGAGGCTGACTACCCCAGATGGCTCTGAGTTGATGCTAACAGGCAGGGGAGGAAAATGGCCCTGGCCACCTCTTTTGTACCCAGCCTGCTGCCTCTCAGGAAAGCCCTCTGAGAAGAACAAATCATCTCCCCCAGGTGTGTCCCAGGCCTTTTCCAGATCACTGTTTCCACACCATCTGCTTCTGGCTTATTAACCTGCCTCGTCCCCTCACCAGGAGAGGCACAGAGCCCTGCAGCTTCTATCCCAGCCGAGCCTGCTGACTTTCCAAATGCCATCTTGAGGGAGGTGACAGGGGCAGGAGCCTGCGCTGCTCTTCTGGGGCCTCTCACTGAGCTGGGAAGTGGGGTTTGGTGGGAGCATGAGACACAGTCTGTGCTGGTTCAGTGCTGCCTCCTGCTGGTGCATCTGTGTTTCTGCTGGGGGTGGGAAGAGAAGTGGTGCCAGCCCGCTCCTGTGCGCCCAGAGAGGCGTCTTCAGGAATACTACTTCTCAGTGACTTCTCCAAGAAGGGCAAATGATCTCCCCCGCTGTGTGCTAGACGCCTTCTTCAGTTGGCTGTTCCTATGGCGTCTGCCCTCAGGGTATTTGCCTGCCTTCTCTCTGGAGCGGGGCAGGACCCTCAGAGCTCTAGGCCAGCTAAGCCCATAAACCTTTCAAACTCTAGGCTTGAAGCCCTGCTTATTCCAAGAACTCATGAAATCTGCCCCTCTCTTTTTCCCAGCAAATGGCTTTGGGGGAAATGTTCTCCTTGTGGGTTCCCCTGTGTGCTCCTCTCTCTCTTTCTCTCTGTTTCTGCCTTGCTTCCACGACCATGGCTCCTTCTCCTCTGTAGCAGTCCTGACCCCTTTCTGCCCCAAACCACGTCTCTGCTCTTCTACCCTCTTTGGTGAGGTTGTGGAGTTTGTTCTGTCAGTCTTCAGGCCTATTTATGGAGTATTTAGGATGATTTCGTAGTTATCTCGTTGTGTTCCACAGACAAGACCAGCCTAGGGTCCTCCTAGTTGGCCATCATCTTAGCTCCTTTAGAGCGTTCCTTTGAGACTATGTCTTGAGAGTAATTATATGGGGGGCGACTCTGGCTGTAGCATGTGCTGAACTTGGAGTCATACGCAATAGCTGACGTCTCCGCTCCGTCACCTATTTAGCTGTGAGATTTTGGCAAATCACCTACTCTCTTAGATCTCGTTTGTGAAAATATAATAATAATATATAACATGCAGGGAGCAGTGCTATAAGGTTTAAACGAGATTATTTCAACGAAAGTGTTTCTCAAAGAGCTGTACAATTGGAAGGCATCACAACTAAAGGAGCACATAAGTGTGGGTTTGCCCATGTAAGTATCACTGGACAGGTATTTGGCACAAGCACTCTAGAGCATAGTAAGAAACATTAAACTTTAGACACTCTTTGAGATTAGCATTATTACCCATTGTTTAATATTTAATTCTTACTCTTCTCTGGGGGACCAGATTCTGTGGAGGTGTAGATTTAGACATTCACTGACTGACTACTTGAATCCTGAAATAAAGTGCATACATAAGAAAAACATCTCACAGACATAATAGAAGAGTCACTCCTTGAAGCATTCTTCTTCTTCTTTTTTTTTTTTTTTAAGATTTTATTTACTTATTTGAAAGAGAGAGAGAGAGAGCACATGAGCAGGGGGAGGGGCAGAGGGACATGCAGACTCCATGTTGAGCCCAACAGAGGGCTCAGTCTGAGCACCATGAAATCATATCCTGAGCCAAAGTCAGACACTTAACCAACTTAGGCACCCAAATGCCCCTCTGTGAGGCATTCTTAGAATGCACTTTCTTCAATAGTATGACTACCAGTTTTAAATTGGTCTCAGCCAATCTCACTCTTTTGGGAATAATGAAAACTTGTTACACTGACAGTTTTGTGTGGGGGTTGTGCTTTCTGACCTGGGTTTTTCTGCTACAAAGGGTCTATTACTGACAAGACAAACACAACCAGAAAATTAGAAACCCTACAAATTCACCAAAATTATCTGACTGCTGCTGCCCAACTATTTCTTAGTTCTTTTCTATCAGTAGCTTATACTTTTTATTTGGATTTACTTTTTAGAATTCTTGGTCTTTAATCTAATTTTGAACCTCGGCACTGTCTCTATTTAATCCATAAAGAATATTCTGGAATTTTAAAAAGAACCACAATAAGTGAAACTCAAGATATTAATTTTTGGTTTTGTGTTAGGGTAAAAGGATTGTCATATCTTATTTTGCACTCATTCTGTCCCCAGTAGGTTTTTCTTTGCTCGCATCTCACACAGAGCATACTTAATTTAGTGAATTGATTTGGTTGTATGATAAACACTGCAGAGAACCTATGAGAGTCACCATCAGAAAAGACAGAAAAAAGCATATCAAGGAGGTACTGAAACGGTTTCAAATACTGTGTTCTCTCTGAATTTCGAGAAAAAAAAAAGTGGTTGTGAAACTAACTTTGTACATAACTACAAGAAATGAAGTATCTTCTTAAAAAAAATGTTTTGACCATTTTAAGAGGAAGTTATAAAACACAAGGGGATTAATCAGAACTGGGCCTTTGTGAGCTTATCCCCAGACTGAAGTCACGTGGTTCCTTTGGGAGAAACCTGGACTAACTCCTCTGGGAGGGACCTGTCCATTTCTAGCAGAGGGAAGGAGAACCACTGGGGCAGCAGGTTATCATAGTGATTCCCAAGAGGGCTCAACCCACAAAAGGGCCCTGAAAAGAATGAAAGTGGATGACACTTGTAGGTAGGAGTAGTAAGGCAACACAGATCCACAAACACCTGAGTTGCTTATGTAGGCCATGATGGTGCCAATGGGAGAATGAGAGACAATGATCTGTCCATAAATTCCTGAGTTCACAGGCTCATTGGATCTTCTTTGATCCCCAGCCCAACCATTTCTACATATTCTGTTATTGTTCCAACTAAACCCCATTTCTTCCCTCTCTCTGGTGGTTATAAGAATGAAAATTTGACCATCCCTTTCTTTTCACCATGATTACTTTTCCAAGTGTCTTGGCCACTTACCCAATTCTACTGATTTAATATAGTCAGTTTCTACCAATAAAATTTAACTATGTATGATCACATCATTATGCCTATGTGGTATAAAGTGGAATGTCTTAATTTTCCATTCATACTAAGTATTAAGTAAAATTTATCTTTATTTTAATAAAATGTTTTCCTAATCTCAAATACTATCCGACAGAGGTCAGCATATAATACCATAGTTTTAATATTTTCTGGAAAATAATAATGCCCATTAGTGTGTTCATTTACCTTTCCAATGCTACTGAATTTCTGAATGAGTTTAATTGTTATTAAAAATAAATAAATTAGATTCCAAAATATATTTGAATTTCATAGTTTGTCATTTCATACAAGAGGAATACTCAGCCAATGTTTTTGCCTACTCTTCCTGTGAAGATTTCACTTATCTTAGAAATGATTAATACAGAGTGACTATAAATAGTATGCTTAAATAGTTGATACATTTTCTGTATAGTTATTCTTTTGCTGTGGGCTTTAACCTGTTAGACTTTATAATGCCATAAAAGAACTGTAAAGATACCCTCAGCCTTGAATTTTTTAATTAAAATTTTCTTCCATTTTCAGAAGGAATAATTATTCAGGAAACTTGTAGACTAATTATTTCTTAAGAAGATAGGTCATTTGGTAATGTGTTTTAGCCAACTGTCCAAGGTCAGCAAAATGCTATGGCATGTTCTGTTTGATGGCCCCAGGCAGAAAACCACAGCATTCTCACTATTAATATCTCTTGACCTTTTGATTTACAAATAGAAGCATCTCTGTGGCCTTTTCTTTCTTTTGTATATCTCTGAAAAGCCCAGAACCTAGGGCTTGAGATAAAAAATATTTTAATTTACTTGGTTTTAAGCCATAATCCTAGGCTTTTGTATAATGTATGGACTGTTTATTCATTTCATGAAATTTTCTTAAGCACCAATTAATGTGCACATTACCATTTTATGTGTCAGGGAAACAAAGGTAAATAAGTCGGATATGCCCTCAAGGAGCTTATGGTTTAATTGGGGAAAACAAATATAACAAAACACTACAATGTAAGGTAAAAAGTAGGAAGTACCATAAGAAAAGCATAGACAAGATGATTGTGGCAGGGATGGGGGGATGTTCAGAAAAGAGACACTATTGAAATTTTGTGGGCTGGAGGCAAAGAGAAGGGAACTGACGGTTAATCTGAGAAGGAAGTGACATTTGAACTTGCTCTTGATGGATAGAATTTAAACATGTGGAAAGAAGATGTAAGTGTGGACATTACAGATTGACAGAATAGCATGATTAAGGGCAGGGAACTCAGAAAATATGGGTCAAAAAAATAAAAATAAAAATAAAAAGCCTCAAGTAGTTCAGTTTGGCCAGAGAACAGGGTGTATAAATGAAAGATCATGGAAAATAAAACTGGAAAATTACTTTGAGAGCAAACCTACAGGGCTGTTAATGCCAGATGATTGGAGTGTAGACTATTTTATAGACAATGGAGTCCCCTGTAGGGGAATGCCACATGCAGTGTGTGCTTCAGGGGTCTGTTGGACTAAATTGGAAAAGGAGGAGCCTGGAAGTGAGAATACCAACACACTGGACATTCTACAACAAACCAATAAGAAATAACCTAGATTCTCTAGAAAACAGAGCCTGAAACAAGGATTGAAATACTGATACATTATTTGGGTAATACAACCTAGGCCAGTGAGGCAAGGAAGAAAGAAAGAACAGCAGGAAGCATATGAAGTAATGCAAAGAAAGATCCCTGTCAGAATTAGCATCTAACTTGTGAGAAGCCATGATGAGGCAAAGTGAGTAGCTCAGCAGGTCTGTTCCTGGCTGGCCATGAAACATCTTGAAATATGGTACAAGGAAAAACCTTGCTCTAGTATTCCTTGGGAAGGACAAAAAAGAGGGAGTCTACTTCTCAGCTACCTCCCACTGCCTATTTCTTGTTGGTCAAAATTGGCCCCACTGAGAATTAATTACTTCAGAAATTAAGTGACGTCCCCAGTTCCTAAAGTCACCAGATTCCACAGCCTAATGTATGGTGTTTCATCTAAGTCTGGATGTTACAGAAAGAGCTGACAATTCTAGGTGAGTGCTGGTTGGCTTGGCTGTTGTGTGTGTGTGTGTGTGTGTGTGTGTGTGTGTGTGTGTGTGTAGTTGAGAGTTTAGGAGTCAAGGGGCTACCAAGACAAGTGATTGGTCAATCTCAGCCCGTGTTGAGTAGGAGAGCAAGTAGGAGATGTTATCTGAGTTTCTGAAGGTCCTATAAGTGAGCCGTGACCATGATATCTAAGGAGGTGCTTACGCTTTATGTTGGAAATAATAATTCAAGAGAAAAGAGCATTTATTCATATTATAGTTAAGGAATAATTATTTTGGTGGGCAATCATGTTCCTTGGGTTAAACTCTTTTTCCTGCAACATTATTTAGAAAATCTCCTCCCTCTCAAGTTTGAAGACTGAGAACCATTGGCTTAAAAATATTCCTGTATATGGGGCTCAGTCAGTTAAGCGGCTGCCTTCAGCTCAGGTCATGGTCCTGGGGTCCTGGGATTGAGGCCCGCATCAGGCTCCCTGCTCGGTGGAGAGCCTGCTTCTCCCTCTCCCTCTGCCTGCTGCTCTGCCTACTTGAGCTCTCTCTCTGTCAAATAAATAAATAAAATCTTAAAAATTTTTTAAAAAAATATTCCTGTATATTATCTGAGTTAGTGTGACTTCAGTATTACATTTTTTTCCCATTTCAATTCTATGACTTGTCATAAAATTTTAGCATGTATGGACCCAGTCTTTGGAAAAGGGGTTCAGAACAGTGTAATATCAAGTTCAGCATCATGAAGTTCATCATCCGTATGAGGATGGGACTATAAACACTAATCTGGACATAGTGGAGCACACTTAAGCTCTCTTGTTTGCAAGGACAATAATGTCACAAAGGAGCCCTCTGTAAGAAAAAAATCTCAATTGCAGATCACTTTTGAGTACCAGTGCCAAAATGTAATTGTTCCCCCTCAAGACTGAAGAGGGAAAGGAGACCCTTTTCCTACTTTTTAACCGACCAAAAGCTGACACTAGCCAAATTTATCCTTATTTTTTTCCTTGGATTTTTTTTTTTTTTCTAATCTAAAATAGGCCTGGTGCACTGAAAAAGGAATTAGAATTCCAGTCAAACAGTCAGCCTCAAGTTGCTTCTGCCTCTGTGCGAAGCAAATAGCTGAGAACAACTCACATTGAAACTTGGTCTCCTTGACTAGAAAATGAAGATAATAGTACTTACCCAGCTAACCTCAGGGACTGTTTGAAGAACTAAATGAGATAGAACTCTGAAAATACTAAAGTGCTTTTCAAAGTGGTTACTGTGATTTCTGTAAAGTTAAAGGCAGTCCTCTTTAACTGGGTGAAGTCAAAGCATGGACAGAACTTGACAACTGAGACTGGCTCAAGGGCTGGAAAAAAAAAAAAAAAAGCCTCAAATCTTTGCTTCACTCACAGTGTGGAAAAAGGCCCAAACCACACCGCATCAGATAGCATTAAACTGATCCTAAATGTTTTAGAAATTTTAAATGCCTAAGAGACTTAGCCACGCCTTCATCTACTAAAAGTCATGCTGCTAACCTATTTGTAGGTTTCCTCAGTGCTTTGAAGATTTCTCTAGTGGCACTGGACTTGCTTTGCCTTTGATTTCAAATTCCAGCCAAGCCATTTACTATATGTATGACTTGGAGCCTTTTAATTTAGCTGATCCTCGGTTTCCTCATCTATAAATTGTAAGTAAAAGACCTAATTTGTAGGATCGTTGCAAAGTTTGGAAATAATATTTCTAGTACACCTGATTATAGTTAGTATTCAATAAATAACAGCTGTAAGTATCTATTGTTATTTTTAGCATGATACAGTAGAAAGAAGAACAGCTTTGAAACTATACAATCCTGTATTTAAATCAGTTTTGTCACTAACAAGGAACATAGCCCTAAGCAACTTAAAACTTTCTGAAGTTGAGTTTTCAGACAATGATGTCTTCAGAGTATAATTGTGAGACTTTCAGAGATACCTATAGTAGACTGAGTGGTGGTCCCCCAAGAGATATATCCATGTCCTAATTCCCAGAACCTGTAAATGTGACCTTATCTGGAAAAAGATCTTGCAGATGTCATTAAGTTAAGGATCCCAAGATGCGATCTTCCTGGATTATCTGGATGGGTCCTAAGTCCAATGACTGTCTTTGGAGCACCTGGCTGGTTCAGTTTGTTAAGCATCTGTCTTCTCCTCAGGTCATGATCCCAGGGTCCTGAGATCAAGTCCCAAGTTTCACATTGTGCTCTCTGCTCAGTAGAGAGTCTGCTTCTCCCTTTCCCTCTGCCCCTACCTCCTGCCCCAACTCATGCTCGCTCTCTCTCTCTCTCTCTCTCTCAAATAAATAAATAAAATCTTGGGGGAAAAAATCCAATGACTGGTCTTATAAGTGACAGAAGAGGAGAAGACACAGAGAAGAGGTGAAGGCAATGTGACCAGGGAAGAGATTAGAGTGATGAAAACACATCCTAAGGAACAGAAGAGGCAAGGAAGAATTCCCCCCCTAGGGCCTACTAAGGGAGTATGGCTCTCCCAATATCTTGATTTTAGACTTCTGTCTCCCAAATTGTGAAAGAATACACTTTTTTGTTTATTTGTTTGTTTTTAAGTGGGCTCCACACCCAGCATGGAGCCCAATGCAGGCTTGAACTTATAAACCTGAGATCAAGACCTGAGCCAATAGCAAGAGCCAGATGCTCAATGGATGGACTGAGCCATCCAAGTGCTCCTAAACTTCATTTTCCCCCCCATTTTCTTTTCTTTTCAGTGTTCCAAAATTTATTTTGTATGCACCACACCCAGTGCTCCATACAATACATGCCCTCCATAATACCCACCACCAGGCTCACCCAACCTCGACCTCCCTCCCCTCCCAAACCCTCAATTTGTTTCTCAGAGTCCACAGTCTCTCATGGTTTGTCTCCCCCTCCAATTTCCCCCAACTCACTTCTCCTCTCCATCTCCTAATGTCCTCTGTGTTATTCCTTATGCTCCACAAGTGAGTGAAACCATATGATACTTGACTCTCTCTGCTTGATTTATTTCACTAGCATAATCTCTTCCAGTCCCGTCCATGTTGATATAAATATTGGGTAGTCATCCTTTCTGATGGAGGCATAATACTCCATTGCATATATGGACCATATCTTCTTTATCCATTCATCCATTGAATGTCATAGCAGCTCCTAAAATTCTGTTGTTTTAAACCACCAAGTTCATGGTAATTTGTTCTCAGAGCCCTAGGACACTCACACAAGATCTCATGCAGAGTGCCTGGTATGATGCTGGTATGTGACAAGTGCTCAGCAAATGGTGGTACACAGTGGGTTCCTCACTTGTCTTCACTAGCTCCTCAATGAGTAAATACCCATTTGAATCCATAGGTGGCTTCCTGAGAGTCTGCTGCCAGGGAGCAGGGAGCATGGTTAGCCTCAGCCCATGTAAGACAAAAGCCTGACCTGAGTTTTGTTAACACCAGGCTGTACCATAGCAACTGACACAAGGATTCTTCTACTTTACAATGGCACAGATCCATTCTCATTATACACTGAAGAGTTTATTCTCCTAAAACTCTCACTACTCCCCCAAAGGTTTGGCATTTTAAAATAACAACCACAAATCTCTGTTCAAAGGAATGAACAATACACTTAAAGATTGTTCTGGTAACAATAGCTTCCCTTATCCTGAAGTGCTATAAAAATTCAGAGAGCAACGTCACCCAGTTGTGGAAGATGAAAGAATAGTAGCTAAAATAGGCAGTCAGACCAAGGCAGGGAAGCGATCTGTTGTCTCTGGGCTGAAAAATGGCCCTGAATGCTAAAAGATAAAAATCACTCTATAGAGGGGTGAATGAGTGCATGTAACAGACTTCTGCAGCCTGTGTTTCTGAGCTTAGCCTCTGGAAGGAAGCAGAACTTTTGACTTACTACTGCCAGGGGCTGGTCTCTTAGGTGTGACTCTGTTGGAGCCAAGTATCTGTCTTGGTGGGGCCCAAAATTTACAAAGCATAGGTGATACAGAGCAAACATGGAGCTTTAAAAACTCTCTCTAACAGATTTTAACTTCTTTCATGAACCATCATCCTGTGTAGAGAAATGATCATAGCAAACCCTTACTGGTTTTTGTTCCAGGAACTCATCTAATGACTTGATATATATATAGCAACCATTTAAACCTCACACGTTCTAAGAGGTGGTGCTATTAGGATCCCCATTTAGCAGATGAGCAACCAATGTTAGAGAATTAAGTTATTTGCCCAAGGCCATATAGCTCCCAAATGGAGGAGATTCATATCCAGGTCATCTGGCTCCAGAGTTCATGCCCTTCCTCACTATGAGGAACTGTGAGAAATAAAATTAAAATTGCCAATTTTAAAAGGATCTATTCATGTCAAGTGTAAATAGTCTCCTTCAAATAAAGTCAGTCTCTTTTGGGTAAATGCTCAGTCATGTCCTTGTGTCCAGGACAGAGGCCCTGCTGGTGCATGTAGTAGACATCACCATAAGAGAGTATAGCTGGGAAGTTCTACAGTCTGTTCTTTGTTGGTCTCTTTGCCTGGCTGGTCTCTAGCACTGGCAGTGTCTAGTAGCTGGCTATTTCATGCCATGAGAGAGTGGTCATTAGTGGACAGAAGGGCACTTCTACTACAGCCTACGGACACTAAGGATTCTGTGGAGGTGTGTCAACTCTCCACCTCAACCATCTACTCCCTCAGCTTTGGCACTGAGTCTCTTCAACCTGCTGAGTAGGCTCTTGGTCTTCTCTAGGCCCACTGAAACCTTGGAATCCTTGTAATGTCATTGTCAGCTCAATAAACAGGAAAAGACTACCTTTGTCCTTTCCTGACTCTCATCATGCTACCAAGTGATACTAAACCACCACCAGATGCTTCTCCAAAGGAGCTTATGGTATTCCCAGTCTGCATTCAGGGAGGTTGAAATCCAAACATTACATCGCAGATGTGCAAAAATGTTGTTCTCCCTTATTTTCTATGATGGATCTCAACTTGCTATGGGGCCCTCTTCCCACTCAGCAGCAGAGAGAATTTTTAAAAACTTAAACTTCAGTCTGCTTTTAGAAAAATCCCTTTCAGTTTAACTTTCTCTGTTTGAGGTAAATATTCAATCAATGCAAAGTTAAATCTCCCTTCAGGGCTGATTTTCTGAAATCCCTCAAGAGGGCTCTTTTCTCCTTCCTTCCCAAGATGGCCTCTAAAGAGTGACCCAGTCAGGAATGGGAATTCTGGTCTTCCCACTAGCAGATTTTTTTTTTAATGAGTCTGGTCTGGTCTCTGAGTGCTCTCTGCTGGTGTCCACAAGTTATAGTTAATCTTGGTTGGTCTTGTAGGGGTTATGCTGGAACCCATTGCTGGTTAGACTCACGGGTCCCTGCCATTTCCTCCAGGTATGAGGCATCCACCTTTTGTGACCTTCTCGTTTTTTTCCCCTGGGTCCCTGCAGATTCACTGGTTAACCTGTATACTCCTTTCAGGTACAAACGGCACCACTCATTTGGAGGTGAAGTAATTTGAGGCAGTGGCTGAACCTACAGTGAGACAGGCTCTTCTAATAAATATGGTAGAAGTCGTCTTTGGCTTTTCCTGGTTTTGCTGTGGAAGCATTTCTGTTCTCAGTTCCTAACATCACGGTTGCCTCTAAGAATAATTCCATAATGTAACTGAGTGGTTCTTCTGGATGTGCTGTACTTAGCTGATTTGTTCTTAGTCACATAACCTCCAATCCTCTTCTGTTCAGAGATTCCATGAACTACCTAATATACATCTAATTTTCCTTTTCTGTTTAGACTGACTCCAGTGGAGTCTTTGTAACTCAGAACTCTGACCAATGCAGTAAACCTCTCTCCACTACTCCTATTTCTCCTCCTCTCAAAACATAAATCAAAGTATAACCACGTTTACAAAATTCACATAAATTACTGTAAGAAATTCTACCAAACTAGAGGGCTATCTGTCTTAGTCAAGGCTGTCTTGGTTTTAAATAGGAGCCATTAACTTGAGCTACCTTTCGTCTAAAAGGAAAAATCACTAGGAAACTAAGAGCTGTGCAGAGGGGGCACCTGGGTGACTCAGTCAGTAAAGCATCTGCCTTCAGCTCAGGTCATGATCCCAGGGCCTGGGATCAAGCCCTGCATCAGGCTCTCTGCCCTGCCAGGAGCCTGCTTCTCCATCTCTCTCTGCATGCTGCTCCTCCTGCTTGTACTCTACCCGCCCCCTCCCAAATAAATAAATAAAATCTTAAACAAACAAACAAAAAAGAATGTTCTTAGGGGAAAAAAAAAAAAGAGTCTTGTCTGAGAGAAGTCCAAGGTCAAGTTGGAAACACTGTAGGATGGACTGCTCTGATTTTCCTGTTCTAGAAATTATGTTAAAGATTCTAAATATTCCATGGTCATTATATTCTAAATCCTTACACCTTGTAAGAAGGCACCAGAAACTTCAAGTAAACATATAAAACCTAAAACCTGGGTGAAAACCCAGGTTTTCACCAGACAACTCAATCAATGGTAGAGTCCAGGTCTTTAGGAAGGCTAAAATTTACTGGCTTAAGTGGTATCTGGAGTTCCTAAATGAGACGAAGAACTATGGCCTAAAAACTCTAGGGACCAACTATGCTCTAAGTAACAGAACAAGATGGGACATTTCCTGTTGTCTCAGAATTTTGGCTAAGGCCCCAAAACTGAGGACAGTAAGTACCAAGTACTCACACAAAACCTTTTTTTAAAAAAGACGTAATAAAACATGGAAAAAACAGTCCATCAATTACCATCCCTTCTAGACCCTCTATATGAGTAGATTTTTTTTTTTTTTTTTTTTTTTTTTTGAGAGAGAGAGAGGGAGGGAGAGTGCATGCACACATGTGCACAGAGTGATAGAGAGGAAGGGAGAGAATCTTAAGTGGGGCTCGATCTCATGACTCTGAGTTCATGACCTGAGCTGAAATCAGGAGTTGGACGCTTAACCAACTGAGCCATCCAGGTGCCCCAAGACAAGACATTTTTATTTTTATTTTTTTTGAAGATTTTTTTTTTAAGATTTTATTTATTTGAGAGACAGAGATCACAAGTAGGCAGAGAGGCAGGCAGAGAGAGAGGAGGAAGCAGAGCCCCCACTGATCAGAGAGTCCAATGTGGGGCTCGATCCCATGACCCTGGGATCATGACCTGAGCTGAAGGCAGAGGCTTTAACCTACTGAGCCACCCAGGTGCCCCAAGACTAGACATTTTTAAATAGATTATCAGAAAGGACCATGTACAAATAGAGAGGTCTTTAACCCCTCTCTCCAAGAGACACATTCATAGGGACAGGCAAGCCTGCAATGAGAAGAGATGGTCATCTTACTTCCCACCTGGATACTTGCAAAGCTTCCCACACTCAAAGGTCCGACTTCTGCTTCCCCAGTAGAGCAGACTTGATACACTGGGGAATCCTACGACAACTTGATCCTGCATGAAACAAAATTTTAATTACACAGGTAGATAAGCACCTAGGGTAGAAAAAACAAAGCCAAAGTAAAATAACAAAGCTCTTGATTTGAAAGTAAAACAGCAAGTAGGTGCATATACATGAAGGACAGGTGCTCATAATAATCCAAGAATTGGTTGTGGGCTGAAGAATAGGTTATATTTCAGGATTTAGGAGCATACAGGGAGACCCTAGCTGTTTGGAATACTGCTATGGGTCATACAGTTAGTCAGTCACAGAGTCAAGGGCTCTGGAAGAAGCCTAAGAGAACAGAGATGAGATTATAACAACACTGACAGGTAAAATACATTTACATCTGATCCCTCTTCCCTGGCTCTACACAGAGAAGAAAGAACTGAAGGTAACAAATGAGAGGAAAAAGAGAAAAGGGAAAAGAAAAGACCATGTTCTTTCCTTCTCAGGGACACCAAAGCTATGGGATAGGCCTGATATGGAAACAGGCAGATTTTACTTAAGGGGACCTCTAAACCACATCTGAGAGTGACTAGAAAATTATGTGTGGGAAAGGAGATCTAAAAGCATGTTTGCAGATAATGACAGGAGAAGAAAAAACTTCATTGAGTTTTGGCCATTCAATAAACAAGTTACTGTCACCCAAAAGGCAAGCATGCTGACCCTGCTTCATAGTTGTCTCAAATTATTCTGCATAAACTTGGGTATGATTCCATGAAGCAGCATGGAAATTAGCGTTGGACAAGGAAGTAAGGAAATATGGCCTCCAAACAAATTAAAAACAAATGTCATGGTTCATGTTTTTATAGACTTATGATACCACACCCCAAATCAAACCCACAGGAAGTATACTTTAGAAGATGTCTGATATAACCCAGTTAGTGCAAAAGGTGCTTCCTAAGGATCTTTGTCATAAAAGTGGCTCTGCTCTATTGCCTCTATTTCTAGAGGATTTCTTTCTGACTTACTGAGAAAATAATGCATATTTGAACCTCAATCATATGGATGCACTAGGAGAAGGGATAAAAGGTAAGTGAAGGATTCAATAGAACAATGAAGTATGAAAGCTAGTCTCAGAATAGGGGAGTAAATCATTTATTTTGTTGGTTTTTTTTGTGATCACAATATCAAACAGCACATATTTAAAGGAAGAAGAAAATTTAAGATTAATATAAATGAAAATCACCACATATCAGTGGGCCCCAGAATGTTGCATGGTAATGTTAAAATATTGTTGGATAATATTTAAATAAACACTGTATTATATAATAAATACACTGTATATATAATTTTTAAAAGTATATAATAAAATAAACACTGTATTTTTTCTTTTTTTAAAGAATTAGATAATGAACCTAGAATGTGAAGTCCTTTTAATAAGATCCTTCATTCTCTGAACTACTAATTTTTTTTTTTTAGATTTTACTTATTTATTTGACAGAAAGAGATCATAAGTAGGCAGAGAGGCAAGCAGAGAGAGAGGAGGAAGCAGGCTCCTTGCTGAGCAGAGAACCTGATGTGGGCCTGGATCCCAGGACCCTGAGATCATGACCTGAACCGAAGGCAGAGGCTTTAACCCACTGAGCCGCCCAGGCGCCTCAAACTACTAATTTTAAGCCAAATTCCTCTTATAAGTATATATTAGTTGAAACCAAATGCTTATTTTGAAGTTATTCTATAAGAATTATATATTTGTATCTAGATAATCAGAAATTTTAAATTCTTATGGTTTTTTTTTAATAAGTAATAAGGCTGAAGTGTTCTTGTATTTTCTTTCTTTTCTTTCTTTCTTTTTTTAAAAGTAATTTCTGTGCCCAACTTGGGACTTGAACTCATGACCCCCAAGATCAAGAATCATACTTTACCAACTGAGCCATCCAAGTGCATTTGTCCTTGTTTTTCTCAGCCTTTTCACAAAGACTGGGTGAAGGAAAGGAGACCTTTTTACCCTAAAACCTTAATTTGAAGCAGACAAATTTTTGATAAATTCTGGGTTTTCTTGTTTTTGTTTTTGTTTTTTTTTTTAGAGAAGGGGAAGGGAGGGGCAATGGGAGAGAGAGAGAGAATCTAAAGCAGGCTCCACACCTAGCATGGAGCCCCACTTGGGACTCGATCTCATGACCCTGAGATAATGACCTGAGCTGAAATCAAGAGTTGAATGCTTAAAAAACTGACTAAGTCACCCAGGCTGCCTACGATTCCTTTACTTTTGATGGATGAAGTGCAACAGTGATTTCCTCAGCCTTCCATGGATAACTTATATTTATAGAGCACCAGACAGTGTTGAAAGGGCTTCACCCAAGGTATAGCAGTTACAGCCTTGAATCAACTGAGGAGGCCTGGCTCTTAGTGTATTACAGATTGGCTTGGGGCCTCGGGCAAGCCAGTCAATCTCCTCATTTATAAAATAAGGGCATATTATGACCCATCTCAATGTTCCTTCCAAGCCCCAGATTCAGTGGTCTTGCCCTCCCAGCAGCCAACCATACAGCGTAGCCACTCTAGCAAATAAGTAGAGGTTGGTGGAGTTTGGCAAGCTGAAGAATATGTTTATGGACCCAGAGCATGGTTAAAACTGATGTGCAAGTACTTCAGACAAAGCAAAAAGGAAACCACTTTTCTGAATACACTTAGTAATCTGTATGTAATTTACTTCCTAAAAAAAGACAAAGTATCTTCATGGTTGGTGTGGGTCCAAACATGACACAGTTGCATGCAATGCATTTTGGCTATTTTAAATGCTAAGAAGTTTAGTGACAAGGGCTCTTCCATTTCTTCTTTTTAAAAAATTATTAGACTTTGGGGGTGAGGAGAAGATGTAGGGGGAAGCTTGAATAATCTTTTCAAGGGCTTCTTCTTACTTTGGCACACAGATAGTTCTCAAGAGGCAAGAAGAGATTTTTCCACCATGCAGTTTTCCAGGAACAGGAAATTCATAGCAAAACATTTCCCTTTATTTTGAAGTAGTCACAACACCACAAAACCCAAGGGCCCATACTGAGAAAAGCATCTATAATTCTTTGTAGTTTGGCCAGACTTCCTTGCCATATTGTTTATATAAAACATAAGCATACACCTAAATTCACATACTTGTAGATCTAAATGTAAATACCTTTTTGCATACCTATTATATGCATATCGAAACAAGTTTATATAACAAGATTAATCAGAAATATACAGTATAAAAATTCTGATCTTGTTCAGTTTATCCTAATACTGTAGTACAGTGATTGTCAACCAGGGTCCTGTAGGACTTTGATATGTTAGAGAAAGCTTTCAAGTGTCCTAACAAATCTTGAACAGTGTGCAAAATCTATCTTGGCTACATCTGAATATGAAGGCTATTATTAAGATGTCCATCAGATGGCCCAAAGAGCTCAATGGCAAACAGACAATTGCTGGGAGTGGGACATATGTGGTGGTAACAACAAACCAAAACAAAAAAGTACTTACTGAAAAAAGGGAGAACTTTGTCTTTAGAGGCCTGAAGAGAGTAAGTCAGATAAACACATTGTTCTGCTCAACAGAAGCAAAAATGCAACCAATATGAGCTGTTATATCATTGAAACAATTGTTTTAGTTATTGTTAACTTGTTAATTTTTTAATTTCTTCAAGTATACTGACAAAAATCCTAACACTAGCAAGTATGTTGTAAACACAAGAAGGGTGATGATCCTCATAAAAAGAAAGCCTTTGGGGTTTGGTCCTGACTTTCCTACAGTACCCAAACCCACCCCCAGCCTCTTCGTGGAGGTCTCATGGGTCTGCTGGGCTAATCCAGGTACACTTTGATCTTGTGGAAGCCACAGAACATAGTCCTGCAGGGGTGGACATTCCCAATATGTGCCATCGAAGGAAAAGGGTCTCTGGCTGGAAAAAGTTACTGTGAGATGGGTAGGAAGGAATGAATCATCTTTCTTTGGGATTTGGCCTAAGGCCACGGCCTGGTGGAAGAAATTGAAGATTTCCTCCAAAGGAGGTAGAAAGAGAGCAGAGAGCTGAACCTTGCAAACCAGATCATCTGTTTTTATGTAAACCTTAGTATTTATTTCCTTTTTGTTATCCCAAAGTTTAGGGGAACTAAAACTTTTGTTCTAGTTTGGTAACAGATAATGTTTTGTGCTTTGGAGAATTAAGGAGAGAGTGGGTCTGCCTTCGGCTTAAGCATTATTGGAAGAGGAAAATCCCACAGGAATTAATGTGGTGACAATAGCATAAGTAAGAAATCCCCATGGGGAGAGGAATCCTCGGAACAAATGCTGCCCATACTACTTGGCTGTTCCTCCCAAGGTGAAGACTCTTCCTTCACTGCCAACTCTTGGTGAATCTGGCTTTGATTTACCAAGGAGTCTTGCAGGTTCCTGTATGAACAAGTGAGGAAGGGGGGGAGTGGATTGGCTGGTAAGTTTAGCATTATAGGAAAGTCAGGATCAAAGCTAAAATGTAATCATGACAATGACTGACAAACCCTCAGCATGAGATCCTGAGGAGGTTAAATTGCTGAAGGAACAATAATCTATTCAAACTGTACTTTGGCATTATTATAGATTGAATTCAATACATGAAATTGGAAGTGGCATTTATCAATTTTTTAGCTCTTCAGTTAAGGAAAGGGTTGAATAGGGACAACTCCCAGAATTTTCTAATTCAAGAGTATTAAATTTCTCAGATTAAATTCTTTCATTAAGTGTCTGCAGTGTTGCTTGTGAAAAAAAAACTGAATGTATTTCCTAAAACCAAGCTGAGGTTCAAGACCGGTAGATTTTCATTTATGGGGATAGAAAGAGAAACCAAAGTGAGATAGGGAAATGAGATAAGAATCCAGATTAAAAATTTCACTTTCTAAAAGAGGGACCCAAAAAACTACCACAACACTTTGTCCATTGAGACCATGGCACTGAAACACTCAGACATAAAGCTAAGCCAGAGCTCAAACTTCTAGAAAACCACAGACTCTAACACATGTATCTATAAATTCAGTTCCTAACAAGCATAAAACAATCCTCCCAACAACAGACATCTGAAAGTATCATGGTATTTTAGTCCTAGTTATCTTCTGATGACCTGATGACTGATGACCATAATGTAGGGGAAAAGTTTATTTTTAAAAGTAGGGGAAAATTTATTTTTAAAAGTCCATAAAATGAGTTTCTAGATATTAGCTCTGAAGTTATGACTGATATTTATTCTAAAATGGAAGAGGTGGAAACTTTCCCTCCTCTTCTCACTCCAAAATTACCCCCAAGATATAAAAATTACAATTTGGAAGACCAAACTCGGGGCGCCTGGGTGGCTCAGTGGGTTAAAGCCTCTGCCTTTGGCTAGGGTCATGATCCCAGTGTCCAGGAATGGAGCCCCATGTCGGGTTCTTTGCTCAGCAGGGAGCCTGCTTCCTCCCCTCTCTCTGCCTGACTCTCTGCCTACTTGTGATCTCTATCTGTCAAGTAAATAAATAAAATCTTAAAAAAAAAAAAAGACCAAACTCATAAAAAATCACAAAGAAATAACATAATATATAAATTATAGCTACCAATACTCAAGATTTGGCACAAAATAAAAAACACTGCAAATTCCATAAACAACACAATGTCATTCTGTATCAACCCAATGATACTGTTTTGCCTATGTTGAGATAATTTTCCCTAATAATAATACTGGATCTGTATTAACCCATCCACATATTTTTAGGGACCCTTGACAAGTCAAACGCATACTTTTTTTTTTCTGACATCATAGCATTTTTAAAAATTTTATTTTATGTTCCAAAATCCATTGTTTATGCACCACACCCAGTGCTCCATGCCACAACACACACATTTTTAAAAAAAGATTTTATTTATTTATTAGAGAGAGAGAGTGAAAGCATGAGCAGGGAGGAGAGGGAGAAGCAGGCTCCCCGTGAGCTGGGAGGGAGCCCGATGTGGGGCTCGATCCCAGGACCCTGGGACCATGACCTGATCTGAAGGCAGACACTTAACAGACTGAGCCACCCAGGCGCTCCATAAGACATACATACATATATATATATACACACATATATATATATATAATATATATATATTTTTAAAGACTTTATTTATTTATTTGACAGACAGAGATCACAGGTAGGCAGAGAAGCAGGCAGAGAGAGAGGAGGAAGCAGGCTCCCTGCTGAGCAGAGAACCTGATGCTGGGCTCGATCCCAGGACACTGGGATCATGACCTGAGCTGAAGGCAGAGGCTTTAACCCACTGAGCCACCCAGGAGCCCCTCCACAAGACATATTTTAAAGGTGGCCACCACAGTAGGACCACAAGAAAAATGACCTTAGCCAGGTGGAGCAGGAACTGAACCAGTGGCCATAGCTTCGTTAGCACGAAATTCTCTCAACTGAGCTCAGCTAAAGAGCACACCTGTGGTGACGGATGTGGCAAGCAGGGGTGGAATAAGCTGGCCGCATCCTGTGCCTGTCAACTCCCTCTTTCAGGCCACATCGAAGAACTTGGCATCATTCTTACCTTAACTTGGGTTCAAACATTATTTGGTAGCAGATGATATTGTTTTTCTTTCTCCTCGAAGTGAAAATGGCATATCCATTGATAGGGTGCGTGAATGGGCTAGTAAATAGAAATTTAAGGGCTGAAAATCATTTGTTGTTACAGCTGGAAGAAATTGAGTCCAACATCAATAGTCTACAGATGAGAAAACTGCAGTGTAGAGGGGTTAAGTCCCTTGCCCAAGGTCATGGAGTTATTAAGTGTTGGAGCTGGGACTAGAATTACATCTGGTCTCCACGGTGAAGGCTTCTGGACTTCACACTGGTATGTGGAGGAAAAGAGTTGCAAGGGTAGGAAGAAAGAAGCTTTGATCTCCCAAATGGCTCAAAACTTCTTTTTAAAAAGTGATTTTTGTTGGCATGACTGGGAGCACTGCCCTGGCAAGTCTCTTTTGTCTGACCTCCTCCACATAAACCTAAACCGCAGCCAAGGGAGCTCAGCACTCTGGCTGCCTAGAGGGTCTGGACAGGAGAGTTTGTTTCTCTGAGGCCCAGGGTACCAGCAGCTGCACATATAACCAGGGCCACGATTCACCCTGAGGTGCAAGTACCCGTGGCGGTGCCCCACCACAGTCCTGGAGGCCCCCACTTCATGCTGATAGTGGATCTCAGGCAGTGCTATACCAACTGGCAGAGATTTCAATATTTAACAATAATATTTAACCAAACAACTGTACCAGCACATACAGCAGTCCTGAAATCAGCCCCGCATATGCGCATTTCAGATTAAATACTCTTAATGAGATACTCAGCTTCTAAGTCTCAGAGTAGTAAACTTAATACAAAATGGTGCTGCATAGTATGTTTCCTTAAGTATGGGATATACTCAAAGAACTTGAGGCCTAAGGTAAATCATCCTGCGTAGGCCCCCAAATCCACCCCAACTGCCTTATAAAGCACCCCCACCTCAATCCCTTCAACACAGACACAAACAAAGCAAACAAGCAACTTTAACCCACTGAGCCACCCAGGCGCCCCTCAAACAAGCAATTTTAAAAATCTATGAGTTTAGGGGTGTACGTGTACAAGGGTCCTTCGCTTGCATGTACGTGTACAAGGGTCCTTCGCTTGCATGTACGTGTACAAGGGTCCTTCGCTTGCATGTACGTGTACAAGGGTCCTTCGCTTGCATGTACGTGTACAAGGGTCCTTCGCTTGCATGTACGTGTACAAGGGTCCTTCGCTTGCATGTACGTGTACAAGGGTCCTTCGCTTGCATGTACGTGTACAAGGGTCCTTCGCTTGCATGTACGTGTACAAGGGTCCTTCGCTTGCATGTACGTGTACAAGGGTCCTTCGCTTGCATGTACGTGTACAAGGGTCCTTCGCTTGCATGTACGTGTACAAGGGTCCTTCGCTTGCATGTACGTGTACAAGGGTCCTTCGCTTGCATGTGAATCTCTTTGTCCTCTTCCCCTCAGTTACTTCCCCAAACAGGTTTAGGCCCTGGAAATGGCTGTATCTATCAGATCATCTTTTCATTTAGCCAGAACCATGCAATAAAGTCAAAAGACATTATCTGGTAAAATGTGTTTTGGCCTGGATTTGCTGGAAGAGCTCTTTGGACTTGCCCAGAACTCACCCAATTACTGGATCTTCTTTCATTCAGCTTTGGATAGAACCCAAGAGAAGCATAGTATTATACCGGGGTTAAACAAGGTCATCCGGTCTGAGTGATGGACTGGAACACCTAGCTCTAAAAAAGGGTACCTGTTTTTCAGGGTGGTGTGATCAGTATTAGGCAAGAATCTTGCAAACCATCTTTTACAAGGAGGCCAACAAGATCACAGAAGGCAAATACCCCGTTTGCTCAGAGACAAGCTGTTTTCTAATCAAGTTTTCTTATACTCAGAACTAGGGAAACATTTTCAAAGGTATTATTCTCGGCAGGTTTCCAGTAATTCAACATTTCCAGACTTATCCAAATGGCTTCTGAAATATTTGCTGTTTGTTGAGAGCAGCTTTCAGGATGAGGTAATTAAAAGAAACCTATCAATTTGAGATTTTTTTTTCCATGAGTAAATAATGTTGACATACTGTTCAAATAAACCCACAATTTACTGCAATCTGTTTTTAGACAAACCCTCCACTTTAACCTCCAAATGGGAAAAACGAAGAGACTTTCCTCTTCTCATTTAATCAAGAACATATGTTCAAAGATAATACCGGAGGCTTATTCTGGGAAGCGTTCTGCTCTTCCTCTGACAGCGACGCAGTAAGCTCATGAGGCAGCCTCGACACATAATGAAAGCAAACGCCACCATAAATCTCCCGCCCCGCAGAGGTCACTTCAGAAAAATCGCCTGCTGCTCAAATAAGCACTGGCTATGCTGAGGCACACTGAGGGGGAGAAATGCCAACTGTGATAAACACTAGCAGGTATGCACCAAACCGAGGCCAACCCAGGCAACTGGAAGAGAAAGGAGCCCAGTGAAGCAGAAGCAGGTTTGTGTGTGTGTCTGTGTGTGTGTGTGTGTTTACACATAACCTTGCTAGTCCCTTGTGTTCTGGCTGAGCGAGGAAAGCAAGTTCACTGCAAGAGTAGCTGCTTTCCCTCTTAGGAGAGCTTGGGAGGCACCAATTTTCATTAAACCTAAAAGTACACACAGTGGCAGAAGGCCAAAACAGTCCTCAAAAGTGAGGCTTTTAAAAACATCTGTTAGGGGCTTTGAGATCCTAAGGAGAGAAAGAGAGAGTAAGAGAGAGATTGGACTCCAAGTCCAGAGCTTTTCATTTCCAGACCGTGAGTCATAAAAAAGAGTGCGTAAATCCAGATTGCCAGAATACACTGACCCGAGTCTGGGTTTACTAACACCTGAAGTACATTTCATGGGAATTAGGTTTAAGTATCAACCTGATCATGAAGCTTGAAAGGCTTTTCTCCCATCTCAGGATGCCAGGAGTGATCTGGAACCCAGAATGGAGTTTTCTGACAGTGGAGGTTTACTGTAGCGTAAAAGAAATTATTAAGATTTTCCCGCTAGGCATAAGGACGTGATCAGTGTAGGCACTTGTGGCCCAAAGCAGGTTACCCACCAATATTCCTTTAAACACCAAATTATGGATGATTAGGCTACTGCTTCAAGGCTTCCACAAATGTGAAACCTTGAAAAATTCCCAAATAAAAGCCATAAAACCAATCATTTTTTAAACCTGCATGAGTGACACCAGAAAAATTAGAGCAGTGTGGCAGGTCACTGTGAAATAAAGCTGCCATAAAGAAGCTTATGATGCTGTCATGGAAAAGGCAATTAGCAGGTTACTTTCTCTCAGGTTTAAGACTGGTTCTTGTTCTTCCTCCAGCCCCCTGCTTTCCACCTCCCTGCTGCAAAATGGATCAGTCTATAAGTAGTAGTTATATATCATAAGGCAGCAATTCCTTTTAGTTGTTCCACTATAAAAAAGCATCCAGATTTAGAACTTGACAGGAACCAGTATCACCTGCCCCCAAAAGTCGGCAGAAAGTCTGTGTGTGTCATTCAGCCAGCATGGAGTCTGGGTGTTTTCAAAGCTTTAATTTGAAGGGGATAAAAAACCTGGGCGTTAAGCAATTTGGCTGTGGATATTTAATACAGCAGCCATGCTACAGAATTGGAGCCCCCTATTTTAAATGAAAAATTGAAAACTTGCATGCTTTGTAGGCAAGGTGTAAGTAAATGTAGGATGGTAAGCAAAAATCAGCTAAGAACCTGCAGAAACACCATTAGAAGGACTAATGACTTGTTCAGGAGCGCCCTTAAATAAATGCTATGGTGTCATCTGCAGGTGTGTAAAACAGGTTTGGCTTTTAATTAGCTAGAGTCATGCCTCCTCTTGTTTAGGTTAAAGATACCATGAGGAAGCAATGGCCCAGGGAGATTGAGATTTGCCCCAAAGCATACAGCTCCTCAATGGCAACACCAAGATTGGAACACTGTCTCTTGATTTCTAATTTCCACTCCAACATACTTACTGTATGCAGAATAATGTACCCCAGAGATGTCTATTTATCCTAATTCCCCGAATCTGTAAATACAGCACCCTACATGGTAAGAGATACTTTGCAGATATGATTAAGGATTTTTGAGATGGGAAGATTATCCTGGGTTAATCCAGGTGACTCAGTGTAATTCCAGGGGTCCTTATAAGTCACAGAGGGAGTAGGAGAGTGAGGGTCAGAGTCAGAGTAAGAGATTAGAAGCGACTTTGAAGACAGAGGAGGGTTCACAAGGCAGAAACTGCCCGTGCCCTCTAAAAGCTGGAAAAGGCAAAGAAATGGGTTTTTTCCCTAGAGCCTCCAGAAGGAATGCAATCCTGACAACACTTTGATTTTTAGCCCAGCGAAACTACAAAAGAATAAATTTGTGTTGTTTGAAGCCACTAAATTTGCTTTTAGGTTTTACAACAGCAATAGGAAATTGATATAAGGTCCTGGATGGGCATTGTATTTACGCAAAGTTACCCCATTATCTCAGTGGTGGTCAGCCTTTATAAAAACAAAAAAGGACCCCCACAACCACCTCTTTTGGTCTTTAGTATGTTCTGCTCTCTTTAGAACTTTAGACACCCCCTTTCTCTCTGGCCCCTCATTGGCTCTCTTTTCTGTATCCTCTTTCTCATATGAACTACCGTTAAAGGGAAAACTTTTTCTCATTATCAACTGAGCCATGTTGAGAAGTTAGTTGGTAGGAACTTAAAAATATTATTCACCAACTATTTTCCAAAATATTAGAATACTCTATTTGGGTGTATTTCACATTCTCACTTCTGTTCCCCCTATAAAGCCTTGAAGACTGGAAAAAAAAAAAATCTCTACGGGTGGAATTTTAGGTTCCTGGTTTGGATGGGCATTTCTCAGAGTTTCTTAAATCACACTATAGACATGGGCCTTGCAGTCAGAGAGGTCTTGGTTTGACTTCTTGGTTCACCATTAATCAGCGATGTGGCCCTGGGAAAATGACTTATTAAGTCTCTCTCTGCCTCTAAAATGGAGCAATGATTTTGCTTCAATGTGAGAAATTAATGAGATTTTGTACTTAAAGTGTTCAGCACCGAATGTGATGCATTTGTATGTGACTATTGAAGGTACTTAGTATTATGGTACCTGTAACTTCCAATTCCAAGGCAGTAAAGCCCATTTAAATCTTGGGGTACCAGAAGTTTCAGATTCTGAGTGTTGATAAGGGATACCTACCCAATATGTAACAGCAGCAAGCATTTACACACTGCCAACCATGTACCTTCTTAAATACGGGGCATTTTAAGGGCCAAGCAACTCATAAGAGATAATATATAGCCCTGTCCAAAAGAAATTCGTGGTTTAGTAGGGAGCAGATATAAAACATAATTACTAGCACTTATCACTCAGTAGTGAAAACTTAAGCACAACAAAGTGTGACCCAGGAGAACAGAATCTTTCTAAGGGATCAAGAATGCAGTCACAGAGAAGATGATTTTTGAGTTGGGTATTAAAGGATGAGTAGAAGTTTGCCAAGCAGAAAATAGGAGAAGAAATATACAGGGCAGAGGAAAATGTGTAAGAAAAATGAAGTAAAAGAATATCAAAAGAGAACATCTCCTAACCATAACTGTAATACTGAAACCATTGGAACAAATTAAATCCAGTTCAACAAATTAAATCCATGGCCTCTTGCTCTGAGTCATCAACAACTCAACTTTTTCTGGATCTACTACAAAGTGATTTCAGGGTCACACTAAACAATTCATTCTTCCTTGACAAAAAACGATGCCTTGAGAATTCACTGATGGCCACAGTGCAATCAATACTAATCAGGTAGTATGCACTGGCCCTGAGATAACAAAGCATCCAGAATCCCAATGTATGAATTCATGCTTAATCAATACTGCCCTATATGAGTGGAAGATTTTTTTTTTTACATTCCAAAGTATTTTAGTAAGATGCTAAGAAAAATCAATAACTTATTAAATCCCAGTTACCTCATTAAAACAAACTATTAATCACTTTCGTTGTGATTATTTTGGGACCACAGATCTGACTTTATATATTTTTTTAGTGCTGTGTTTGCTCACAGGTTTGCTCCATTCATTAGAGGAAATGTTGCACAGAATGAGCACACACTGCAACCAAGATGGGGCTTCTACAGGAAATGTACTTCCATGCATTATTGACAGAAAAAAAAACAAAACCCACAATTGAAAAAGCAGAAATGCTATAACTTCAGCTGGAAGTGGTAAAAATTAATTGCTAGAAGTAGGAGAGAATTTATGTTATGAAATACCAATTATCACTTAAAATATTTCCTGTACCTGAAATATTTTTACTACCATCCATGTAACACCAAGGAAAAAAGTTCTAGTTGTAAGATGGCCCCTTTCAGCCATGTGAGAGTATACAGTAATGTACATGTGTATTTTGTGAAATCAAGAAGTGAGATCTACTCAAACATAGTGTTGAGTACATTCATCAGCACATGAAGACTTCTAGTTCTAATTCACTGAATTGTTAGGGGGGTTATTTCCCTCAGGATGGTTAACTTTTTAATCTTTTTGAATACAAATATCAAGCTGCCTCTTCCATTGCCATTCTGCCATCATTTTCTTAGGAATATAGAGGGAAGTGTAAGCTACATGTTTATGAATTTGTAAATTACTTTTATTATCATAAAAATGTACCCTCACTTAAAAAGTAGGGTCATTTTAAACTTGGGAAATGCCAAGTTAAAACTATCACACTAAATTACGTAAGATACAGGTACTTTCCAGGAATCTTTGTATAGCATTTCTTGAGAAATTGTGATTATTAAACCCAAATAGAAAATAGCCACTCCAGGCACATACCTCAGTATCATCAAAGCCATCTATGAAAAACCCACCGCAAATATCATTCTCAATGGAGAAAAACTGAAAGCTTTTCCGCTAAGGTCAGGTACACAGCAGGGATGTCCATTATCACCTCTGCTATTCAACATAGTACTTGAAATCCTAGCCTCAGCAATCAGACAACAAAAAGAAATTAAAGGCATCCAAATCGGCAAAGAAGTCAAACTATCACTCTTTGCAGATGATATGATACTATATGTGGAAAATCCAAAAGACTCCACTCCAAATCTGCTAGAACTCGTACAGGAATTCAGTGAAGTGTCAGGATATAAAATCAATGCACAGAAATCAGCTGCATTTCTTTACACCATCAACAAGATAGAAGAAAGAGAAATTAAGGAGTCAATCTCATTTATAATTGCACCCAAAACCATAAGAAACCTGGGAATAAACCTAACCAAAGAGGCAAAGAATCTATACTCAAAAACTATAAAGTACTCATGAAAGAAACTGAGGAAGACACAAAGAAATGGAAAAATGTTCCATGCTCATGGATTGGAAGAGCAAATATTGTGAAAATGTCTATGCTACCTAAAGCAATCTACACATGTAATGCAATCCCTATCAAAATCCCATCCATTTTTTCCAAAAAAATGGAACAAATAATCCTAAAATTTATATGGAACCAGAAGAGACCTCGAATAGCCAAAGGAATATTGAAGAAGAAAGCCAAACTTGGTGGCATCACAATTCCAGACTTCAAGCTCTATTACAAAGCTGTCATCTTCAAGACAGTATGGTACTGGCACAAAAACAGACACATAGATCAATGGAACAGAATAGAGAGCCCAGAAATAGACCCTCAACTCTATGGTCAGCTAATCTTCGACAAAGCAGGAAAGAATGTCCAAAAGACATTTTTTCCAAAAGACAGCCTCTTCAACAAATGGTGTTGGGACTATTGGACATCCACATGCAGTAAAATGAAATTGGACCATTTCCTTACACCACACACAAAAATAGACTCAAAGTGGATGAAAGACCTCAATGTAAGACAGGAATCCATCAAAATCCTTGAGGAGAACACAGGCAGAAACCTCTTCAACCTCAGCCGCAGCAACTTCTTCCCAGGAACATTGCCAAAGGCAAGGGAAGCAAGGGCAAAAATGAACTATTGGGACTTCATCAAGATCAAAAGCTTTTGCACAGCAAAGGAAACAGTTAACAAAACCAAAAGACAGCTGATAGAATGGGAGAAGATATTTGCAAGCGACATATCAGATATAGGGCTAGTATCCAAAATTTATAAAGAGCTTATCAAACTCAACACCCAAAGAACAAATAATCCAATCAAGAAATGGGCAATTTGGTGAGTGCTGTGAAGTGTGTAAACCTGGTGATTCACAGACCTGTACCCCTGGGGATAAAAATATATGTTTATAAAAAATAAAAAATTTAAAAAAAAAAAAAAAAAGAAATGGGCAGAGGACATGAACAGACATTTCTGCAAAGAAGACATCCAGATGGCCAACAGACACATGAAAAAGTGCTCCACATCACTTGGCATCACAGAAATACAAATCAAAACCACAATGAGATACCACCTCACACCAGTCAGAATGGCTAAAATGAACAAGTCAGGAAATGACAGATGCTTGTAAGGATGCAGAGAAAGGGGAACCCTCCTACACTGTTGGTGGGAATGCAAGCTGGTGCAACCACTCTGGAAAATAGCATGGAGGTTCCTCAAAAAGTTGAAAATAAAGCTACCCTATGACCCAGCTATTGCACTATTGGGTATTTACCCTAAAGATACAAATGTAGTGATTTGAAGGGACACGTGCACCTGAATGTTTATAGCAGCAATGTTCACAATAGTCAAACTATGGAAAGAACCGAGATGTCCATCAACAGATGAATGGATAAAGAAGATGTGGCATATATATATATAATGCAGCCATCAAATGAGGAAGTGGTGATGCAACATGGGGGCTTAAGTGGGTAGGAGAAGAATAAATGAAACAAGATGGGATTGGGAGGGAGACAAACCATAAGTGACTCTTAATCTCACAAAACAAACTGAGGGTTGCTGGGGGGAGGGGGTTTGGGAGAAGGGGGTGGGATTATGGACATTGGGGAGGGTATGTGCTTTGGTCAGTGCTGTGAAGTGTGTAAACCTGGTGATCCACAGACCTGTACCCCTGGGGATAAAAATATATGTTTATAAAAAATAAAAAATTAAAAAAAAAAAGAAATGAAATCTTGCCATTTGCGACGACGTGGATGGAACTAGAGGGTATTATGCTGAGTGAAATAAGTCAGTTGGAGAAAGACAACTATCATATGATCTCCCTGATATGAGGAAGTGGAGATGCAAATGGGGAGTTTGAGAGATAGGAAAAGAATAAATGAAACAAGATGGGATCGGGAGTGAGACAAACCATAAGAGACTCTTAATATCACAAAACAAACTGAGGGTGGCCAGGGGGAGAGGGGGAGTATGTGAGGGTGGTTGGGTTATGGACAGGGGGTGGGGTTATGGATATTGGGGAGGGTATGTGCTATGGTGAGTACTGTGAAGTGTGTAAAACCTGGCGATTCAGAGACCTGTAACTGGGGTTAATAATACATTTTATGTTTATAAAAAAATTTAAAAGTTATTAAAAAAAAAAGAAAATGGCCACTCTATTCGGGGGTAGTTAGTATTTGTGTAAGTTTTTTTTTTTCAAAGAGCATTTATATGTTGGTTTCTAAAATCAGACCCCAAAGCACAACATAAAAAGTGATATGTCTATATTAAAATGTACAAATTCTTTTCATGAAAGAACAGCATTAAGAAAATAATAACATAGGGAGCCTGGGTGGCTCAGTCAGTTAAGCATCTGCCTTCGGCCCAGGTCATGATCCCAGGGTCCTGGAGCCCTGAGTCAGGCTCCATGCTCAGCAGGGAGTCTGCTTCTCCCTCTACCTCTGCCCCTCCCCCTGCCTGCGCTCTCTCTCTCTCACGCTCACTCTTTCTCTCTCAAATACATGGATAAAATCTTCAAAAAAAAAAAAGTAATAACATAAATCAGATATTGGAAGAAATTTACAAGCATATAATTAAGAATTATCATGAAGAATGCACAAAGAACTACAAATCAATAAGGAAAAAGATAAACAACACAAACAGAAATTGGGCAAGAACGGGAAACACATTCACAAGAATGCCTGGGTGGTTCAGTCAGTTGGGCGTCTTCTTTCAGCTCTGGTCATGATCCTGAAGTCCTGGGGTCAAGTCCCACATCAGGCTCCTTGCTCAGCAGGGAGCCTGCTTCTCCCTCTGCCTCTGCATCTCCCCCTGCTTCTGCTTTCTCTCTCTGACAAATAAATAAATAAAAACTTAAAAAAAAAAAAAAAAGGAAACACATTTACAGAAGAGGAAATTCAAAGGACCAATAAATATATAAAAAGATGATCCAACTTACTAATAAGAGAAATAAGAATTAAAACCACAAAAGAGGCAAAAAATTTAAGTCTGACATTACCAACTGTTGATGAGGATGGCACAATAAACTTTTAAAGTCTGTTGGAATGAATAAAAATTGTAACCATCATTTTTTAAAAAGATTTTATTTATTTGAGAGAGAGAGAGAGAGAGAGAGAGAGCACGAGTGGGGGTGGGGAACAGAGGGAGAGGGAGAAAGTGGGGGAAAGAATCTCAAGCAGACTCCCTGCTGAACACGGAGCCCAATGCCAGGGTTAATCTCATGACCCTGAAATCCTGACGTGAGCTGAAACCAAGAGTTAGATGCTTAATTGACTGAGCCACCCAGGTGACCCTGCAATCATTTTTTTAAAAAAAGATTTTATTTATTTATTGGAAAGAGAGAAAATGAGTGTGAGAGAGAGAGAGCATGATGAGGGGGAATAGGAAGAAGCAGACTCCCCTGCTGAGCAGGGAGCCTGATTTGGGGTTCCAGGACCCTGGGATCATGACCTGAGCTGAAGGTAGTCTGCTTAACCAACTGAACCACTCAGGCACCCCAGTAACCATCTTTTTTTTTTTTTTAAGATTTTATTTATTTTTTTGACAGATAGAGATCACAAGTAGGCAGAGAGGCAGGCAGAGAGAGAGGAGGAAGTAGGCTCCCTGCTGAGCAGAGAGCCTGATGTGGGGCTTGATCCCAGGACCCTGGGATCATGACCCGAGCTGAAGGCAGAGGCCTTAACCCACCGAGCCACCCAAGTGCCCCATAACTATCATTTTTGACCACAGTCTGGTTTATTCTATAGATGATGTGCCTAACCTCACATTCAGTGATTCTACCCTTACATATATATATCCTAGAGAAATTCTTTTTTTTCAAAGATCACATTTATTTATTTGACAGAGAGAGGGAGAGAGTGCACAACTAGGAAGAGCAGCAGGCAGAGGGAGAAGGAGAGGGAGAAGCAGGCTCCCCACTGAGCAGGGAGCCCAACAAGGGGCTCAATCTCAGGACCTTGAGATCATGACCTGAGCTGAAGTCAGCCACTTAACTGAGCCACCCAGGTGCCCCTCTCCTAGAGAAAATCTTGCACATGTGCTCCAGGAACCATGTACAAGGAAATCCATAATCCCATTGTTTGTAATAGTAAAACATAATAAGCAACATAATATCTATCAGACAAAAGAATGGTAAATAAATTGTGGTACATCCATAGAATGAATAGGCAATGAAAAAGGACTACAGCTGTGTGTATCAATACATAGGAAGGCCAGGAACATAGAACTGGACACACAGCAAGTCTCAGAAGAGTACCTGCAGTATGTGAATGATACAAAGCTAATTCAAAAGCATGTAAAATTTAAAAATATATTATCTAAGGATATATACATTCATAGTTGAACCATTGTGAAAACTAAAATTACGCATAAAATTCAGAAAACTGATTACCTGGGGAGAAAGGAGGACAGAATCAGAAGGGGCAACCAGAGGGACTGATGGGATTGGTAATGTTGTACTTTTTTTTTTTCTTTAAGATTTTATTTATTTATTAGAGGCAGGCAGATAGAGAGGCGGAAGCAGGCTTGCTGCTGAGCAGAGAGCCCGATGCAGGACTTGATCCCAGGACCCTGAGATCATCACCTGAGCCCAAGGCAGAGGCTTTAACCCACTGAGCCACCCAGGTGCCCTAATGTTGTACTTATTAAGGTGGGTTTTTATTGTTCTTTATCCCTTATGTATATTTTTATATAGATTTTTCTGTACACATGAATAACACATGCAAATATTCCAAATTTTAAGTTGTTTAACTCAGTTCTCATACGAATTGTCCTTGTAATCCTTGTATCTCCTCGCACATATTCACACCCTGTTGCGTTCAGTTTGGGAAACACTGCCCTAGGCTTTAAAACCCTTCTTTTGGCAGAGAGAATCACTCCAGCCAAGATTTGTGGCCATTATTCCAGCAGGGCCAGGATACAGTCACAGATGCTGAGCTTTTCCTGGTCTGAGAATCCTACGATATATTTGCACACGTCCTCATCAGCAGACATGAACTGTATATATCAACCTCACCTTGGGTTTAAAAGTGCCATCACAGACATAGTAGGCAGTCTTTTGGTCTGTACAATGATAACTGACATTCAAGTCTCCCAGGTCCTTGGGAGTCCACTTTCCCTCCCCATCCTGTCCAGATACCATAGGAGGAACACACTCCAAGCCAAGATGCAGAATCTCATAAGAATGAAAATTGCTCAGGAGAGCTCAGCATCTTCTAGGATTTAATACAGAAGTATCTAGTCAGGAGTGCCATTTTCGGAGGCAATTCCCCTGTGCAGTTAATGCTTAATAATCTTCAAATATAAATAGCTCCTCCTGGGCTTTTGATGTTCACACCTTGGTGGATTTGTTGAGAGATACTTTACAGCTGGTTGCATTGCTGAGAAGCCAATGTATTTCTCTCCCATGCCTTTGCTGATAAAGGACTTTTGAATCAGTGTGACTGTGGAAATATTAAACGCCCATCCATGACCACTGGACTTCAGTCCCTCATTAGTATCGGGTATAATGAGGTCAGGCTAAGAGGAGATTGCATGGTCTTAAACTGAGTCAACATTGATTGCTACTAACAGTAGAGCAGCCTACTGTACTTTAAATCCCTGGTTCTGAGGGAATATTTCATTTTTGCCGACTTTGTCTTCCATTGTGAAGATTGATTTCAGCATAATGATCCATCACCAGAAGAGATTCACTCTGCTGCTCCTAAACTCATATCTTGCAACCAGACATTTTATATTCTGCAAGTTTCCCCGTCCTCAGCAACCTAGCGTACCACTGAACAAACCCAGAGAGCTCCCTGCTATTTGCTTTGGCACTGGCTTTTTCATCACCCACACCTCCCCCTTTAGACACTGCTTACTCGGCCCCCTCTCCTTGTAGGGGATACCACAGACATGTTTGGCTCTCACTGCTTTTTCTCCATTTTCTTCTTCTAGAAACCTCACTGACACACAGTTCCTAGCTAAAGAGCAAGTAAGTCATCTGTCATCATATGAGGTGAAAATGGCATGAAGTAGCATGTGCTAAAGCAGAACCAACATGTTAATGGCAAATTTGTTTTCATGGAGTGTTAAATTGACTGCGGTATCTTCACCACAGTAGCTTTACCTGTGGGATGGTATTCGGAGGGCAGGCTGATGATATTTTCCTGAACCCAAGGGTAGGAGTTTAGCTGGGCAGCAAGAAGATACTGAAATCAAGACCTGGAAAGTCACCCAGACTCTCCCCCTGTGCCTCATATCACATTTTCTTACTGCACATCAACTTGGTCTCATTCCTCTTTCTCTGCTCACCAGCCTTCTTTGATCCCCAGATGAGAACTCATGATCGTCTGGGCCTCCTGAGAATACATGGGATAATCCAACTATATGACTCTCAGCCCCAGTTCCAAACTGCGAGGGTTGCAATTTTGATTGGCCCAGCTTGAGTCAGCTGTCCAATTCACAGCAGCAAGAGGTCAAAGGCATGCTCAAATAAATTGTCATGGGAGCCTTTTTCTCTGAATTAGGAAGTTCAGTTAAGAGGTCATTATAAGCTAAGCAGATGCTCCAAAATGTGTCAGTGTGTACACCTGTGCTTAAATATACAACAATACTTTTTAAATCATTATGATGCATTCTTTCACTTCTTTCACAGATATTTAGTAAATCCCTAATTTGTCAGACACTGCGGGGATTTAGACAGATGAAGTCCAGCCCTCCAGCGGGAGCGATAAGCAAAAGAACAACAAGCTTACAAATAAAACAATAATGGATTGGAATAATTGCCACATAAAAAATTGAAATAGAATATTTGAGAGGTTTATGTGGAGCTGTGTTTACTTGAGGCCTCTTTGAAGAGGTAATGTTAAAGATCTAAGGATAGAGGTGAACCCAGCAGAGGGAAGGCCTGTGCAAAGTTGGTCCTGAGATGGGAAAAGACTTAGGGAATACAAAATGAGTTTAGAGGAATGGACAAAAATCTAGCCCTTGCTAGAGGGCCTAACAGGCCCTTGCGTGGCATATTAAGGGACTGGATTTTATTCTTAGTAGGTAAATGTTGATGAAGATTAAACAACAGGGAGAAAGAAAATCTGCTTTATGTTTTGAAAGATTACTTTAGGATGAGATTTCAGGCAAGCAGGAGTAGAAGCAGGGATACCAGTTAGGAAGCTATTATGGTAATTCAGGAGAGAGAGAGCAGATGAACCTTTGGACTAAAGAAGGTGGTAGTTATTATTGGGACGGACAGAAGGCCCAGATTCTAGATGTATTTTAAGGTAGGACAACCAGAAGTTGCTGGAGAGTAGAATTTAAGGAGAAAGAAAGAAAAATTGCAGATGACTCCTAGCTGAGGTTTGAGTGGCTGGGTGGATGGTGAGCTACTATCCAGAATGGGCAGGCTGGGGTGACTGACCAGGTTCTCATCATAGATGACGCCAAAGCAAGAACACTGCAACCCTAGATATCAGCGTCCCTGGATGATGATGTGGTGAGAAATTCTTGGTTCTCTCTGCAACCCAAAGACTCCTAACCTTTGAGAACACTATTATAACAGCTGTACTGGTCTGCTTGTCCAAGTCACCCCAACCACCTCCCCCTTCAAAACCCACCTCTATTCCAAAGCCTCTCCTCTGCCCTGAGGAACTTAGAGGAAGAAAGACATAATGTTGAAGCAGTATTAGGAGGCACTGAATAATCCAAATATCAATGCTCTCCCTTCTAACTTTATACATTAGTAGAACATACATATTGCTCGAAGTGCTTTATCAGCTTCCCCCATCTATAATAAGGGCAGGGAGGAGATACTGCATAGAATTTTCATTTTTAAGAGTGAAGCAAAACTATATATGTAAAGCACTAAGCACAGTGCCTTAAGCATGTGAGGTGTTTAATACACAGTAGATGTCATTACTCTTAATGTTTTGTTCTTTTATCCGTTTTCAAAGGAAATTTATTACCAGTTACCAATTTGCTGCTTATACAGAGAGCCTGGAAATAAGTTTTGTTTGTCTCTCGCTCTTCAGACTAGGAATGTTTAGTAGCAATATAATTATTCAAGCAAAAAATTCTACCACCACAAAAACAGATACCTGACTACATTTGCTCAAACTAAAAATTAAGATGAATTAAGACATAGGAGCTTTCTCTCATTTGTGAAATTATTTGTATGAAAAGTCTTACTGAGATAAAAAATTACATTGTATTTAGTTATACATTTAATTAATTCTTTATAGAGAAGAATAACATTATATGAACCAAGAACTATTCCAGAATTCAGGTCATATGGTCCTTGTCCAATGGAGATCAATATAATGAGAGTTTACTTGTGTTTCCTGCCAAAGAATAACTTCTTTGGCACGTAGACATAACATAGAGATTGAAGACAACAAAATAATGTGTCACTGAGGAACATTCTGGTATCTCTCTTCCTATAAATTTCCAAGTGTGGATAAGACAGAATAACATTAACTCTTTCAAGAGGTTAGAACATGTGCTATCTAACTTGATTCCCTCTATTTCCACATAGAAATGAGTTCCTCCTTGGGAACCATCTCACCAAATACGAAGATCATAAACATTCAGGGTTAGGAAGTACCTTAAAGATCAATGCTCCAAATCTCCATCTGTATAAAAAGTAAATGATAAAAAGAAATGTTCTCTGCTATTCCAATTCTATCCAAGAACTGCGACTGCTATCTCCACCACCCTCTATTCAACCTCCCATGCAGGGAAAACTAGCAAACCTGCCCCATCAATGGGCTTAGCTTTACCATGATTACAGCGCAAAAGCACGAGACTCCCGTGATAGGCCTTTCCTTAGTCTCAGTGGCTTTTCTCTTTATAGGAAGTCTCCAGGAGCTTCAGTTATCTAATAAATCAATACATCAAAGCAGCAGGGTGTGGTAGGCAGAATAATAATCCCCTGAAGATGTTCACATCCTAATCCCTGAAATATATTTCAGATATATTATATTACACGTTATGGGGGAAAATAAGATTATTAAGGAGCTAATTTTGAGACGGGCAGATTATTCTATCCTGGATTATCCAGGTAGGCCCAAAGGGGCCACAAATTAAGGACTATGGGCAGCCTCTAAAAGCTGGAAAGAGGTAAGTAAATGGGTTCTCCTAGAGCTTCCTGAAAAGAATGCAGCCCTCCTGGCATATTGATGTTAACCTCAGTGAGACCCATTTTAGACTTGGGACCTTGGGAACTGTAAGAGAATACTAAGTTTGTGGTAATTTGTTACAGTTAGTAATAGAAACTAATACACAGGTAGATAAACAGAGGGTAATGAGAGACATGGTTTCTTCCTAAGGCCTCTTGGATGCCTTACAGGGAGCAAACACCCTAGGTGCAGAGCTGCCTATCTTTTTGGCCCCCAAAGGTCAGCCTACTACTCTTCAACTACTGAAGGCTTTTGCCATAGCACAGAGATGTGAACTCTCCAGAAGGCCAATTAAGGATTAGTGTGTGAAATAGTTAGGAGGAAACAGTTAAAGTGGGAGGCAATTAAAGAGCACTATATAAGGGCCAGGTATGAGGCGACGGAGCACAAGAACAGAGTAGCCATGAGAACAGAAAAGTCACGACCATCGGGGTTCCCTGCACCAATACTAACTACCCCGGAGCCCTAGCCACCCTGGCCTTCCTTCCATTCTTAGAACTCACCAAGCTCATCCAGAACGTAGGCCCTTCTGCCTGGAAAGTGCTTTCCCCTAATACCACATGGATTTTCAGACCTCACCTTCAATAGCACCTCCCAGACAGCTCCTCCACAGCAGCCAGCCTGGTAGTATTATACCACTTGCCTTAGTTCTCTTCTTAGCATTTACCAGTATCTGATCATTTTCTTATTTATGTTTACATATTTATTGCCTGCATTCCCCAGCCAGAATATAAGCTCCATGAGAGCAAGGACATTATCTGTTGTTGTGTTGTTGTTTTTTTTTTTTTTTCACACTTATCTCCTCAAGGCCCAGATAGGTCAGTACCTGGCACATAGGAGGTCCTCAGTAAATATATGTGGAATGAATAAATGACAGTGGAAAGGTCTAAGCTACTCACTGGATATAGGTAGGGGAAAAAAGGATGAGTCATATATGGTTCCAAAGATTTTAGCCTTAAATGACTGAGATGGTGGTGCCATGGACAGTGAGACAGGAACAGAAGGAAAAAATAAATATAAATAAATATAAAATAATAAATAAAACCTAAAAAAAAAAAGCCAAAGATTAGTTTGGTTTTTAATATGTTGGGCATAAAGTAACAGTAGGACGTCCTGTAGCTCCACAACTGAACTGTTACTCAACAACTCCAGAGCCCCACTTGGTGTCTCATCATCTTCCTCCTAAACTGGCTTCTGTTCTCTCCTCCTTCTACCTCATCTGGTGACACCACTGTTCAGGCAGTTGTTCAAGCTGGAAGGCTCAGAATTCATCCTGGACTCCTTTCTCTCACTTGTTCCAATACCCAATCAGGCCAATTTTCAAACTGCCAAACCAAAATAAGAGCCATATTTTTTTCTTTTACAAAAAGACAAATAGCCTACCTTTGCTGCCCTTTTCTTTGATCATGTCAGTATGCTATCTCACAGTTGTTTTAGGAAACAAACAAACAAACAAAAAACTTATCCAGGTCCTTCAGAGTAAAGTTAACATTTTAACAACTGAGAAAATAACTACATTTCAAAAGAAATTCCTACTGAAGAGAAATTTGAAAATAGACATTTGGAAATATTTCCATCATTTTGAAATTTTATTGCCAAAAATAATATAAGGATGTCACATGTACAAATATTTGTATCAGAATACTTTAAAAACATGGGATACAGAATTTGCTTACCTATTTTTTAAGTTTTTAAACAGAAATTCAGCAGATATTAAACCTGTTTTGTTAACACTAGGAAAAATATGTACCACCTCCAATTAGCTTACAAAAACAACTGATTGATACCAGCGATGAAGGAAATGTACTAACTTGAATTTCAACAAAAATTTATGCATAATCATAGCACAGAACTAGAACTGAGCCTCATCATTTAGAAAGTATACTTTCATTGGGAGCTACATCAGTTTAAGAGGCTCTTGGCATCTGTATCAGTCATTGAACTCAAAAACTGAAATAAACTTAGAGCAAGACCTACAAATCATAGTATCACAAGTATAAACCAAGATTTTTTAAAAAATAGACACACTAAATCATGAGGTTTTGTTTATCACAAATAAAATAAAAACTACTCTAAGTGTTTTAATCTCATTTTTATCTCATCCTTTTATAATTTCCATGTTTTTGAATGGGCACAATATATTCATGCAGTAATAAATATGTAATTTATTTGAAAAATAACTACATTGGGGGTGTGTGGCTGAGATTTCCTTACCCACAGGATGCCAATCACTGCTCTACGAAGCCAGAGGAATCGCCATAAAATACACGAGGGCCCACAGCGTGAAAACCCTTCCATGGCTTCCCAGTCTACACAGCCACAGTCCTGTCATGACCAACAAGAGGAGTGAAATACACTCATGGAGGTGTCCTATCCCCTGGGTGTATGCAGATTTGATGAAACCCCAAAGTACTGGTAAGGAGATAAGGTGCGGAAATAATTTGTTAATACAATGTCTACTAGCTTGCAGCTTGGATGAGGTGAGCAGAGAGTTATTCTCAAGTCCTGGCTCCTAGCCCTAGCTCAGTCCCTTTCTTTCTCTATCTCTTTCTTTCGAGAAAGCATATGGAATACCAGTGGGGGAGAGTCACTATATTATAGGGATAACCTTGAATTTGCTCTAATTTAAGATTTTTAAGGAGTAAAGTCATCACAAATCTAATACTTTATTATTAGCAACACATTATTTGGCTGCTCCCTGGTGAGTGAAAAAGCCTCTTACAGCATCAAACTCAACCCTTACCATTATTGACCCTGCTGTTCTCTGAGGTCTCACCTCCTACCAACCTAGGTCTCACACTTTATACTCTGTTGCCTGCACATAACATGCTATTTCTTACCTTGTTCATAGAGTCTCCTATGCCCAAAATGTACTCCACTCCCATTCCCCATCTAGCTAACTTCTATTCTTCTGTTAAAACTAAGTTCAAACCACCTCTTCCAGGAAGTCTTCTCTGACCAACTGCAGGCTAACTTTGCTGGCCCTCCTTTATGTTCCTGTCAATTCTTTTTGCATGACTCTCTCACTTTACCAGAATTATCTATTTATGGGTTGGTTATCCCCACCAGACTGTGAGCTTTCTGTTAAGCCAAGGATGGAGTCTTACTGGTAAGCACAGTGCCAGGAATGTAGCAGGCATTCCATAGATGTTTGCTGAATGAGTGAGAGAGTGAAAGAACATGTGAATCATAGAGCATATGTAAGCCATTGGACTTTTTTTAATGTAAGTATTTAAGACTGACAGAATCAAATTTCATTCTAGGACAAAACATCTACACTTAATTACTAATCCTTCATTGCTTAAGAATATGACTCCAATAAGAAATTTTCAAAGAATGAGAAATTAAAAGGGGAGGTAAGGTCAGTGAAAAGACAGAGGAGAGGACCTTAGATGGTGTCCCTCATTCCACCCTCCTTAACAAGACCACTTCTCCCCTTCACAGGTATTACCACAGAGCAAAGACCTCTGAGGTAATCTGTGGCTGGAGAGGGTTGGAAACCCACAGACTGTCAGACATTAATCCTATATTGTACAGAGGTCTGAGGGATCCTAGAGAAGATAGGAAATATGGACAGTAGAGAGGGAGGGGCTCTCAGAGAACCCCAACTGTGGCTATTTTCCAACAGGTATGAGACTATTTCAATTTCTTAACAATTGGGACAGCCACACCAGTGACTATCAGCTCACTATCAGATTGTCTATAGGTAAATCAGGTAATATTATCTAGACTTCTGTATATCTAGGGAGAATAATGGCTTCTTTAAGAGCTGACAGGTTTTATTAGCTCTTGACATTTGAGAATTTTCTCAGAACTCGGGTGGATAGAACAAGCTCTAAACGAACACTGAGTGATTTTTTTTCCCCCACTCTTTTAGTTCCCTTTAACAACTTGCCTGTAATTGTGTTGGGCAGTTCTGCTCTTCCCCTTTGCAATGAAATGAAAGCTGATTCAGGCCTTACCATGTGAAGGGACTTTTATTCACAATAAGCATAGTTTTACATTTATTTGCTTTCTATGCTTCCTCCTTTGTGTAACTGGAAGAGATTTTGATTCAGTCCTTAACCTAGTTTTTACAGAGCCTCTACCAAATGCCTCAGACCCAAACACACTCCATCACTCTTGGCAAAATAAATGGGCTTTCATCAGAAATGATCACTTCTCCTCCTAGAGAGAGTTTCTATGCTTCCAGTACTTGATGGGTTTTTTTCCTTCCCACCTAATGGATTTATTTCTCACTTGATTGTTCTTTCCACGTTAAGTATAAGCTGCAGCCTTTCTCATACGGAGCTCATTCAGTGTTTTCATTTTCTAGGATTGATTCACTCTCAGAAATGAAAGCTGGGGGGCTCTGAAACCATCTCTGAAATGACCCAAAATAGCTGCAGTGTGCAAAGCAGCTGATTAAATTATTTTGAAGAGCTGATGAATGCTTTAAAAACCTCTGCACTGAATGCAATTACCAATGTTTTTCAAAGTGCACTTTGAGGCCACCTGCATCTCAACCACCCTGTTTGTTAAACATGTGAAGTCCCAGGTCCCATCAAAGGACTACATTTTTCATGGTAAGGGCCTGGAAATCTGCACTTTAAAAAACCCTAACTTTTAATAAAATATAACAGACATGCAAAGAAGTACACAAAGCCCAAGTGGACACCTTGCTGAAGTTTCACAACTCAACCCATCTGTAAAACCAGTGGTCACATCAAGAGACACAATATCACCTTCCCAGGTTGTTCTCTTTCAGGCACAACCTACTCCCTTACTCCAGTGTTAACTATTATCTGAACTTCTAAAGCCAGAGATTAGTTCCTTTTGTTGTTGTTTTTTTTGGCTTTGGGTTTTTTTGGGGGGGTGGGGGGGAACTGTCTATAAATGGAATCATACAGTATGCATTCTTTTGTGTCTGGCATCTTTCACCAGTTATATTTGTTGGATTCATCTATATTGTTGCATGTGGCTATAGATTGCTCATTCTCTTTGACTAAATTGTATTTCACTGTGTAATGAGACCAAAATGTATGTGTTCATTTGATTTAAATCTGAATTACAATGAAATATTTCTACGGAACCACCAGAATAGGCTAAAATTAAAACAGAAAATACCTAAGTGTTGGTGAGGTTGTGGAACAACAGAAACTCTTACACACTGACAGAGGAGACTCTGGAACACTTTGCGGCAGTATCTCCTAATGCTGAATATATGTCTAATTGGTGATACAGAAATCACGTCCCCACATACATGCCCAACAGAAACACATATATGTTTATCACAAAGACACAAACTAGAATGTTCACTGCTGTTCATAATAGTAAAGAAATTGGTACTACCTAACAGTCCATCAACAATTGAGCCATATCTGCATTTTAACAAGTTTACCAGTTGATTCCTTTTTTTTTTTTTTTTTTTAAGATTTTATTTATTTATTTGAAAGAGAGGGAGAAACATGGTGGGGGGGGGGCTGCTAAGGGAGAGGGAGAAGCAGGCTCCCCGCTGAGCAAGAAGCCTGATATGGGACTCAATCCTGGGACTCCAGGATCATGACCTGAGCTGAAGGCAGAGGCTTAACTGACAGAGTCACCCAGGTGCCCTCACCAGCTGATTCTTATACACACAGAAACTTTGAAAATCTTTGAATTTGATATTCTTAAGATTTACTTTGAGAATAAGCCTAGGAATTTCAGCACTTATAAAAATCTATAAGGTCAATAGTTTTGAATTTGTCAAAGAAAAAGGATATTTTTTCATCATTAAACTTATAAAAGGGCTTCAAGTAGAAGTTAATACTTAAGCACCATATACATTTCCCCATTACTTCGAAAACTGAACACTTCAGAAAAGAATGTTTCAAAAAATGTGTTAAAATTTTAATTGTGTTTTCACAGCCATGGACTTAGGGCAGCTGCTGCTACTCTTCAATCACACTATCACTGTTGTGAATGAATATTTCATATACTGCTGTTTTCCCATGAAGTTCCTTTGATTAAATAAAAACTGAGATTTGTAAGCTCAAGAAATAACTGAAAAAAACTCAGTACTTAGAAACTCTGACAGGAAGCAATTGAGCAGACCCTTACTCTTAAGTCATACATAAGAGTTTATTGTGTACTGGTGGCAGCTGGCAGATTTGGAATAATCACCTATGTAAGGGACTACCCTTAGGATAAACAGACTTAAATAACATACACATAACTCAGTAAGTACTCCTGAGGAGGTGGAAAAATACCAAGAAGTAAACCACCTTAAAGATAAACAAAGAAAGCCATTCTTATTCCTCACGATTTTCACGGACTAAAAATGGTCTAAATAAACCCCCAACACAAACTATTTGGAATCACCAAATGTTTAGAACTGAAAAAGACCCTAAAGGACATCTACAAAGAGGAAAGGAGACACTTACCACGGATATAATCAAGTAATCAAAATTATACATGGCTTTGATTTTACTTTTTTATTTTTTAATTGAAGTACAATTGATATACAATATCCTATTAGTTTCAGGTGTATGTCATAGTGATTTGATACTTTTACACATTATGAAATGATCCCCATGATAAATGTTAGTTAGTTAGTTAGTTAGCATGTGTCACCATACAAAGTTATTACAATATTGATTATATTCCCTGTGCCATATATTGGAAAATCTTAAAATTTTCCCCACGAAATTAGAAGATGGCTTTGATTTTAAAAGAATTCTCTATAGCAAAATTCTTAGGCACTCAATAAAGTGACTAAATTTAGACTACTTGAGTATCTTAGCAGTTACTAAAGAAGTACCAGAAACTTAAGGAAAATTTAGTATCTCCTGGTGTAAGCCATGAACATGCCTTTCTTTTAAAACTAGAACTATCATAGATATTGTTCTTTCTGTTAGATTTATAATGGACTGTATGGAGGTAATCTTCCAAATTACAAGGTACAAGAGCCTACTAGTAGGCACCAATATCAAACCCAAGGTTCAGAAGGGCCCAGTGATATTTAGAACAACTACACCCTTGAGGGGAAGTGTGTGTCAGGTTCAGCAGGTGAAAGAGTAGTGTCCCTGGGCCTTTGGAAACAAACACTATGTGTAAGTGACAGTAACATACAAATATGGAGGAAGAACTCCAACTGTGGCAGCAGGAAGTTTAAAGGCTAAGAGTAGAGAGAGGGAAAAAACAAAACAAAACAAAACAAACACAACAAAAAAAACCCATCCCTCCTTCCATCATTAATCTGCTTGGTCTCAAGAGAAATGCCAAATACTTAAAATATCAAGAGGCTTATTCACTTACAAGTAGCCCATCTGAGAATATACATCTAATCCACCCTAAAGTCCAGAATGTCACTTCACTTGGCTCTTAAGATCACACTTAACTTTCCAGGCAATGGAGTTATAAGGAAGGTGATGGGAGTAGGGCTGAAGGTGATGAGATAGTTGGCCTGGGCACAAAAGCACCGCCAAGTCTGACTTTGGAATGTCCTCTCTTTGTGACCTCTGAGAACTCCACCACCATGTCTTCAAGACATGGTCTTTAGAATGACATGGCTCTAGAATGACAGCCTCAAAAGGTGTTGTCAAGTAAAAAATTCTCTTTCTTTTGGTAGTTTCTGCAGAGAAAAGAAGTTGACTCTTTTCAGGACAATGAAATGATTTTAAATATGGTGACTTTTGTTTTTTAAGTTGGAAGCTAACCTGGTGGTTAACTATTCTTTGAGACAAAAGCTTTATACTTATACTTTAGTTTACTTGGACTGCACAGGAGTTTTCTAATTAAAAATGGTCTCCAACAGTGTTACTAGTGAACTCACTATAATTTCAGGTTTAAAATATAGGTTTGCCCACAGACAGCAAAGACAAACCAAGGACAGCAGCTTTGGCTCGCTGAGGCCCTCCTTCTCTGAGCAGGAAGTAGATACTGGCACATTTGGGTTGTTGCATGCTTCTGAGCTCTAATTAAATCCACCTGTACTTCTCAAACAGCACTGACGTGGCTGCCAGCAGGGTGAGGCCAAGCATCGGTGCCAAACAGAACTTGTTATTGTACTGCTTGCACCCCATGCTTAAGGCCATCCTTGCACTACCCAGCCCAAGGCTCTGCCTCACCTTCTCCTTTTGGGTCAACCAAGTAATCCAGTTGAGAGACCCCTTACATTTCTGATAAATAGAGGAAACTTGTGGACTGTCTGGCCTTAATTCCCATCAAGGCCACCCAGGTGTGGTACTGATTCTCTTACATGTTTGTGTGGTATTGGGATTTGGGTGAAGGTATACAGGAGCCAGATACACATGAATATGAGCTCCTCAAAAGCAGGTTTTTCTGTGTACTTTATTCAGTTCTACCTCCTCAGGGCCTAGAACCGTGCCTAGCATGTAACAGGAGCTGGATTAGTGTTTGGTGGGTGTAGTGCTGATGCAGAGAAGATGAGAGTATGACTCAGAAGGAACTCAGTGACATGAGTCTGGCACTTATACACTAGAAGTAAGAGAAAGGTAGCTGCATTGGCAGAATTCAACACCCCCAGACTTTTTAAAAACTAGATCATCAAGGTAAATCCTCCCTTATTAGTGTTTTGTTATTGTTGTTGTTAATTTGGCAAATATTTATTGAGTATCTACATTGTACCAAGCAGTGTCTGGGTGCTAGATATAACACAATAAACAAGACAAATTCATGTTTCCATGAAGTTTACATTCTAGTAGGGAAGACAAACACACAGGATGTTGGAGAGTTTTAAGTGCTAAGAAGAATATAATTATTAAAACTGGACAGAGTGATGGGGGAAGAGCAGAGTTATTGCTGCTGCTATGAAAGTCCAAGAGACATCTCTGAGGACCAGATATTTGATCTGAGGCCTAAATAATGAGAAGAAAGCAGCCAGGGGGCCTTCTGGGAGAAGAACTTTTCAACCAGCCAGATCAAAGGCCCAGACACACAGGTGCATTGAGAGGGTTGAGGGACAGAGTATGTAAGTGGACAGACGCTAAAAGAAGGAGAAAAGTTGAGGTGTGGGTCCTTTAGTGAGGAACTTACATTCTACTTTAAGTGCAAAGAAATTATAAAATGAATTTAAGCAAAGGAGTAGGCTGATCTTCACTCATTAAAAGATCTCTCCTGCTGCTGTGTGATGAATAGCCATGGAGGGAACCAGAGAGACCAGTCAGGAGATCGTTGCTGTGGTTTGATTGGGTGGTGGCCTAGGAGGTTGTAAGACGTGGTTAGTTTTAGATATAGTATACAGCTGCAGGACCTGCTAATGGATGGCAGGTGAGGTAGGAAATAAAGTGAGGGATCAAGTGTGACTTCTAGGATTTTTGACTCACCAATTGAGTAGATGATGGGCTATTTACTAATGTGGGGAGTTTGAGAGAGGAGCAGGTGTATAGAATTAAGAGTATATTTTTTTTAAGAATAAGTTTTAGCCATGCTGAATCTGAGGCTATTAGACATTCAAGAGTTTCATGATGTCAAGCAATAGTTGGATAGACAGATCTAAAGGTGTGAGCACAAACAGGGTTGGAGATAGGGATCCAGGAGTCATCAGCATATTCAAAACTCTGGGCCTAGATGAGACCACCCAGGCGGAGTAGCTTTGCATAAATAGCATCTTCTGCAGTGATGGCCGCAGGTCCAGGGTTAGTGGAGAGCTCCCCAGCATCCTGCTAGCTCATAGCCAGATTTCTTTCAGACACATTCTTGTTTCTCTTGTTGATGTGATGTGAAAAAATTAGGGAAAAATATAGGGACAAAATGTCTAATTTTCCTGAAACTTCAGGAATGATGAAAGTTCCTTTTTAAACTAGATAATCTAGAGGGGAAAGCAGCACAATATAAAATCAAGCACAACTAATCATTCATCTTGGAATGCAAGCTGGTGTGACCACTCTGGAAAACAGCACGGAGGTTCCTCAAAATGTTGAAAATAGAACTGCCCTATGACCCAGCAATTGCACTACTGGGTATTTATCCTAAAGATACAAACATAGTGATCCGAAGGGGCACGTGCACCCGAATGTTTATAGCAGCAATGTCCACAATAGCCAAACTATGGAAAGAACCTAGATGTCCATCAAAAGATGAATGGATCAAGAAGATGTGGTATATATACACAATGGAATACTATGCAGCCATCAAAAGAAATGAAATCTTGACATTTGCAACAACACGGATGAAACTAGAGCATATCATGCTTAGCTAAATATGTCAAGCAGAGAAAGACAACTATCATATGATCTCCCTGATATGAGGAAGTGGTGATGCAACATGGGGGCTTAAGTGGGTGGGAGAAGAATCAATGAAACAAGATGGGATTGGGAGGGAGACAAACCATAAGTGACTCTTAATCTCACAAAACAAACTGAGGGTTGCTGGGGGGAGGGAGGTTGGGAGAAGGGGGGTGGGGTTATGGACATTGGGGAGGGTATGTGCTTTGGTGAGTGCTGTGAAGTGTGTAAACCTGGCGATTCACAGACCTGTACCCCTGGGGATAAAAATATATGTTTATAAAAAATTAAAAAATTAAAAAAAAATAATCATTCATCTCTAACTTGGTTTCAAGTCTGTTTTCTTAGTGAAGCTAATACCATGTGAAATGCTGGGGGGTGGAGGTAGAAAAGAGCCTCCAAACATTCCTTTTTAATGACATAATTTTCTAGCCAAAGAATCAAGACATCTTGGACAGCAGAACTTAGCAGATAAGGAAAAGGGCAAACCATTAACATTTAGGTAACATAAACACAGAACCTTTTTGTTTTTGTTTTACACTTTAAAAATATTCCATTCTGAAGCCTATGATACATTGTTCCAAATATATTTAATTTTCATTTTAAATTGTAAGGTCTCATTGTGTTTACTGCAATAAGCTTCAAAGGCATATCTGTAATTTTGAGAAGAAAACTAAAGCTTAAACTTCTATAACAAATAGAAATAGTTTTCTATTTTGCCACTGGGAAACTAGGCAGACTGCACATTATGTTTCATAACCAAAATCCCCCAGAGTCCTTACACAAAACCTAAGCTGTATACATGACTCTACTTTGAAACAGTGGAATCTTGGGGTGCAGCCAACCTTCACAAAACAAGTCAAGGAATTTCCCATGATGCCAAGGACTCTAGTCAGAGTTTTCAGTATATGGGGGACCATTTTTCCCTCTTAACCATTTCAAATATAAACAGAAAAAAAAAAAGAGGAAGAAAGAGACAGACAGATATAAAGAAAGAGAGGGAAAGAAGTAAGGAGGAAGGAAGGAATAGAAAGGAAGGAGGGAGGGAGGAAACAAAAAAATCAATTTATTCCTAGAGGTCAAAGAAAAAGTTTAGTTTTTTCCTGGAATCATTAAATCTTGATCCAAGGGCAAAGGAAGTATATGGTTCCTCTCACTTTATACCAGAAAATAACATATTTCCTGATCCTTCACTCTAAAACCACTACAACATGAAACTGGATCTAAAATCCTAAAAGTTTCACCTTGAATTGAGAATCAATCTGTATATTCTAAGTGTTTTTCCTCATGCCTTCCTTTTATTGAAAAAAAGAAGGAGGAGATCTATTGCTTTGTATATCCTTACTACAGTGCCATGCTACTGCTAATGGGTTAAAACAAGCATCCCCCTTTTCTCTCACTCTCACATGGTCTTTCTTTGAACTTGGCCTTGCCCACTGCATCCAATATATAACCAACTTTTATCAAATCTACTTTGAAGTGTGCCTGCTTTTCTCCACTCTCCCTTTAAACCTTAGATTCACTACAAGTAGAAATACCTTACTAAAGAGCAAGCTCTACACACACATTCTTATCTCCCAAAATAATAAAATTAAAAAATAAAGAGCAAGCTCTTTCATGCCTCTTAACCTTTGCATACATTCTCCTCAATCCCATCACACTTACTTGTTTCACATGCCTGTTTTCCTCATTTATGTCTTTCATGTTTATACCTTGGTTGAGCATCACCCCTAAAGAGGTCACAAGTGGAATATGACAATTTTTTTCACAACTTAGATTCTTTTGTAGATTGATTGTATTAAGGATCCTAGTACTTCACTTTTTTTTGCCATGTAACTTGGCAGTCCCCTCACAGTTTGGGTAGAGCATTCTGCCCTACTCTGACTCTGGGTTCTGATAGGTGACTTGGTTGGGCCAATGGGATGTTAGTTAACATAATTTAAGCAGAAACTTCTGAAAGTGCTTGCACATTTCCACTTGTACTCATGTGCCTCACCCATTGCTATAAGAACATGACCTGACTAACCTGCTGGTCAGTCATATAACAGAGCCAAGTTGCTACAGTCACCGAGGCTAAGCTATCCTAGAGCTGTCCACCAATCTCCAGACATGTGAATGACACCAACCTAAATCAGGAGATCTGCTGAGCCATCTCACAACTGACTACATATTCAACAAGGAAGGGCCGCCCAGAGCATTGAAGCCCAACCCAGAGCAGAGTCAAGGGCTAAATCAGGGAGTCCAGTCAGTGAAGTGTCTGCTTTCACTTCAGTTAGTGAAGTGTCTGCCTTCTGCTCAGGTCATGATCCCAGGGTCCTGGGATCAAGCCCTGCATCAGGCGTCTGCATCTGGCTCCCTGCTCAGCAGGGAGTCTGCTTCTCTCTCTTCCTGTGCCTCTCCCCCTTGCTTGTGCTCTCTCTCTCTCTCAAATAAATTTTTAAAAAATCTTAAAAAAAAAAAAAAAAGAGCTAAATCAGGGGTTAGCCAACACTGACCCATGGGCCAAATCTAGCTCACCACCTGTTTCTGTACAGCCCATGGGGGGAAAAAATCAGAAACCATCCAATTTCATGGCAGAAAAATACATAAAAACCATTTCATAACATGAAAATTATATGAAATTCAAATTTGAGAGTGCACACGGTTTTTTTTGGAACATAGGTACATTCATTCCTTTATACGTTATCTATGGTTGCTTTTGTACTACAAGGGTGGAGTTGAGTGGTTGTAACAGAGACTGCATGTTCTCAGAAGCCTAAAATATTTACTGTGTTGCCCTTTAAAGAAAAATATTGCCAAACCCTGAACTAAAGAAATATTTATTGCTGTATGCCCCTGGGGCTTAGTGCTATTTTGTTACACAGCATCACTGTAGCAAGATTTCATTGACACATTTTCTCTTCTGGAAACTAATTCCTTCCTCTTGTCCCCCCAGCAAAGAATACTGGTGGAGTAGCAGAGGCCCAGGGTCGGAACAAAACCACCTCCTTCCTCCTCATCACAATAGGCATGGACTTCATGACCAGTGGCTCCAGGATGAATGCCTGTGCATCAAAGAATGTCACATTCTTCAGTGGTTCCCAGTCCAGGAGCACACAGCATCAACCTCTCTGCCACTGTGACCAGTGAAGATCCAGCCCCTTATCCTGCTGACAGCACAACAAAATCTATCTATAAACCACAGATTCCATCCATTGCCAGCTGCATACCCAGTAGGGAGAAGAAATCTGAAAGATGAAAGGAAACTGAGTATTTACTTAGATTATTATAATGGATTAAGTTTACCAAGTTAGACTAAAATTTAATTCCCATCCTGGGATCCAGGAGTAGAAACTTGGAAGTAACATTAATTTAATTGATAAAGAAAAATTAAGAAGTTATATTTTCTTATCTCTGAGTATAATATGAATGCATTTTGCAACCCTGATATGAATTTTTGTGGAATGAATAAACAGATGGTAAACTCCCCACCATATTGCCATGTACTCTTCCCACCACCTTCTGGCATTTCTATCCAGTTAAGGTATTAGTCCAGAAATAACTTATTCCTCCTCTTAAGCTTCCTTCCAACTTCAAGGAGCAAGGAGCAACTTCCAAGTCTAGCACCCTTTGTTCAGAGATACCCAAACACCCTCCTCTTTCCTCTGGTTCTTTGGCTCAGGAATCTAATAGGTGGTCTCAAAGTCTTAGATAAATTTACATTAAGTAGACTGGCATCCTCCATGGTAGAGGTACTCAGATCTTTCAGTAGACTTTGGCCTTAAACCTGTACTGAATATCTTCTGAGATCATAATGAGACAATGTTTTCCCCAAGAGAAGAAAAAGTCAAATCCCACATCTGGAGTTTGACCTTTGTGCATGTTGTCATTTCACCCACCACAGGAAATCTTTCTGGGCTGGGCTGAAATGTGTAACTTCTCAACAGTGTGGCTGGTAGCAATCCCACCCAGCTGTGTGGAACGGGAAGTGACAGGGCCATTAATATTCTGTTAAAACTTCAGGGGGCTACCCTAAAGCTGGAAAGATTTCAGGGCTGACTCATCATGTTAAAACCAAACATGGTATTGTCTGTTCCCTTCTGCTGACTCACTTGTCAGCCCTAAGAAATGTGTACCTGGGTAGAGCTGCAAAGTCTTGGATCTGCCTTTCTAAGATGTTACCCTTCAGTGCCAGCCATGTCCATTCACTTTGTGGTGAAACTTCTATAATGAGCCATGGATATGAGAGGGACTGTTTTAAGGGGACAGATGACCTGCCTCTTTCCTGCATTGGTTCCTATGAAAATGTTAAGGATAGCAGCACAACTGACATTTGAAAAGAATCATAGCACTTCTAAACTAGAAGGGAGGCTTAGAGATCAAGGTAAAAGCACTTTCCTGAGAGAGGATGGGAGGGTGTATAGCAGAATGGGTAAAAGTTTTGAATCAAGCATCCTGAATTCATGTCCCATCTCTCCCACTTGAACTGGAATTCTAAATAGGAAGCTAATGTAGCTCTTAAGTAATTTTAAGTGAATTCCTCAGACTATGTGAGCTTTGATTTCCTTATCTGTAAAATGGGGAATAATTACAGCACCCAACTCTTTGGGCTATTGTGAGGTTTAAAGGAGATAAAGTATAAGAAGAATGCAGTGCTTGGCACAGAGTGCTCAATAAATGGTAGCTATTATTAAGGCTGCTGAGACAATCCATGGAAACCTCTTTCCTGGAAATAGGACAGATCCCCCATGTGTTCGGTATTAGATGGGTAAAGGGTAGAGGAATATCACTGCAAGCTGGGTATTGATGGAGGTGGGGAAGGAAGAGGAGGGGTAGTTGCCCAGGGCAAGGATGGGGCCTGAGTATCCTGGGGAGCTATGCCTTGGGCCCCAGGTTGTGAAGAACCCACGTTTTGTACTAGCTTTAGGTCTTGATACTGAAGATAGACTTTCTTTCTTTCTTTTTTTTTTAAAGACCCCTCTGATTATAAGTCTTTGAAGGCTTTGCTCAGATTTCCCTTTAGGGCTCTGTTTAAATGCACACAGAAGGCAGCACAGACAAGTTAAAAAAAAAAAAAAAAAAAAAAAGGCCAGCCAGTAATGGCGTATAGAAACTGATACCAACATGATACTGTTAAGTGCACTCTTTTTAAACCACTAATTCTTATTCCATAGAAAGTGGTCTTTATGTCACAGTCCTTAAGAGGTCCAACAGCTTGTATAACTAGCAAACCTCATGGTTAGTTAGCAGCTTTCAGGACTTGGATTCCTGGTGATAAACAAAAGAATTCTGAAGGCCACAATCCATAAACTCTCCATAGAAACATATGGAACTACTTAAGTAGGTTGGCTCAAGACTGTTGTTTTGAAAACAAGAATCCTCAGCCAGAATCTCCACTGAGTGCTATTTATTGAATGGTTCGAGAAGGGCAAGACCCCATGGGCCCTGTAGGGCTGCTCCTCAGCAACCTCAAACATTTTGTAGATATTGTTGCAAGCCTCCAGATACCTGGAAAAGAATACAAAATTCTGTACATTTGTATCCATTCCACCAAAGGCATTGAGGACCCTGCATTCCTTAAATATCCTTCTACAAATCTGTGATTGCAAGATTTTGTGCCTCTAATTCTCTCATTTCTTACTCTAAGAACATTTTGATTATAACACCCATTAAGATTCAACAGGCCCCTCTGTCCTTTGTACCTTAACAATATCCATCCAAACTTCTATTATATGATAGATGATTCCAAAGCTAGTATCCTACTATTAAACTATAAGTTCCTTGAGAACAGCAACTTTTATCTGCTTCTCTTCTATATCTCCAGGATTTGGCTTAATAGGTGCTTGATGATATTATTGTATTAATAAAATCTAATTAATTAGTTAATATTACAAATTACTGAAAGAACTAATTAGGGCATAACCACCCTGACCTTTTGAGTCAGAGGTAGAGCCATGATTAGAACTCAAAATTCCCATACTCACTATGATAAGCTACTTCACAGGGACTTCCAGGAAACCCATCATGTAATTGTTCTTGTTCTTTGATGGCAGATTTTGTAGCCACAAAGATGCAAATATAGGATAGCTTTGGGATCCATTGGTCAATATTCTTCAAAACAAGGACAGTCAACCCTTCTGGCTTGTCCTATTTGAGTAATTTGTCTTGGTCCCCGAACAATGCAGACTGTTTTTCTCTCTCCTTTATTTTAAAAGTATTAAGGAGGGTTTTTTCCCCCCTCTCATTATTAAAGTATTACTCAAGGTATTCTGTTTTAGAAAAATGCAGGCTAAGATAAATCTTATGACAAAAACCTAGAAATGCTGGATAAAATATAAATTTTAAAATGTTTTCTATTCAAAACCAAGCTCTCAAGAAAGAGAAACCCTCAAGTACCAGAAACAAAGAGGTAATTGAAAACAGAACAAAGTTTCAAAGTGTCAGCTCATGATGTGGCTGTATTATAGTTTTTATTATTTATTATTAAATAAGTATTTTTTTATTTTTTTATTATTGATCTATTCACCTAAGGACTTGGAATTTCATGCTCATGTGGGGATATAAGGTAAGCATTGAGCCCAAACAAGCAAGGAATTGGAACTAGGAACACTGCATAAAAGCTACAACCTTTAAAGGTCTGTACCCTACATGAAAGAGTAGCTTAAGTAAAAATCTAGCCATAGCATAGGGAGATATCAAGAAAATTAAAAATGTATGAGTTAAGGGGCACCTGGGTGGCTCAGTGGGTTAAAGCCTCTGCCTTCGGCTCAGGTCATGATCCCAGGGTTCTGGGATGGAGCCCCGCTTCGGGCTCTCTGCTCAGCAGGGAGCCTGAATCCCCACCTCTCTCTCTGCCTGCCTCTCTGCCTACTTGTGATCTCTGTCTGTCAAATAAATAAATAAAATAAATAAAGTCTTTAAAAAAAAATGTATGAGTTAAATAGCAATTAGATACAGAAAGGAAATTTATAAAGTGGAAAACAGATTTGAGGAAATTATCCAGAAGGCACAAAGACATAAAGATCTGGAAAACATGAAAGATTAAGAGATATAGAAGATGGAATAAGGAGGTCCAACATATATTTAATTCTAAAAAATGGAAAATAGGAAAAAATTGGCACAGAGGCAATCTTTGAAAAAATAATGGCTGAAATTATCTTAAATAAATCTTAGAATAGATCTTAAATAAATGACAAAAGGGCATATTTTATTTATTTTTAATTATTTTTATTTTTTTTTAAAGGTTTTATTTATTTATCTGTCAGAGAGAGAGAGAGAGCAAAAGCAGGGGAAGTGGCAGAGGGAGAAGAAGAAGCAGGCTCCCTAGTGAGGAAGCAGCCCCATGCAGGGCTCTATTCCAGGACCCTGGGATTATGACCTGAGCCAAAGGGAGACGCTTAACCAACTGAGCTACCCAGGTGCCCCAAAGGGGCATATTTTAAAATTACAAATCTGTTGGTTTTCCAAAGTATGGACCCTTATAGACAGAAATACTAAGGATATACTCACAAAGAAGAAAACCATAACCAAAGTAAAGAAATGGAATGCAAAGAGCAAGAGTGCTCAGAGTAATTAATAAACATGTAGGTAAATTTAAATGAGCTTTGCATTAGACAGGGTTCTCCAGAGAAACAGAACCAATAGGAGATATAGATATAGATATAGATATAGATTTTTTGTTGTTGTTGTTGTTTTTTCAGTCTAAGTTCAAAGGCCTGAGAGCAGATGACTGATGATGTATGTCCCATTCAGAGTCCCATGGTGCAAGACCAGAAACACCAATGCCTGGGGGCAGAAGAGGACAGACATGTCAGCGCAGAGAGAAAGAACTTGCCCTTTGTCCTCCTTTTTGTTCCATTCAGGCTCTCAGGATTGAATGATAACCACCTGTACTGGTGAGGGTGATCTTTACCAGTCTACAGACTCAAATGCTAATCTCTTCCAAAGACACTCTCACAGACACACCTGGAAATGTTTTACCAGCTCTCTGGGCAACCTTTAGCCCAATTAAGTTGGACACATAAAATGAACCATCACAAGTACTGAAAGTATTAGATAGTAAGAATAAGAGTAATAATAATGTTATAAGTGTAATAATAAGTCAGCACCCAGCCATGGAACAGGAACTGTCCTAAGTCTGTTTTTTTCTTCAGGTTTTATTGAGGTATAGCTGACAAATAAAAGTTATATATATTTAAAGTGCACAACATAATGATTTGATATAAATATACTTTGTGAAATGATTACCTCAATCTGATCAATTAACATATCCAGCACCTTACACAGTTATTTTTGTGTTATATATGTTTGGTGAGAATGCTTAAGATCGACTTTCTCTACAACTTTCAAGTATATAATACAGTGCTATTAACTACAGTCACCATGCTGTACATTATATTCCCAGAACGTATTCATCTTGTAACTGAAGGCTTATACCTTTTGACCAACATCTCCATATTTCCTCCTTCCCCACCCCAGTCCCTGATAAATGGCAACTATCATTCCCCATTGTTTCTATGAGTTTGTTTTTTTTTTCAAGTTCCATATATAAATAAGATCATACAGTATCTCTCTTTCTCTGTCTGACTTATTTTCACTTCGCAAAATGTCTTCCAGTTTCATCCATTTTAGCAGAATTTCCTTTTATGTCATGGCTGAATAATATCTCATTGTATATATATATGTTAGTGAACCATCTTGCTCAACTATAGCCCCTAACAGTTTAAACCAGAAAGAGACAAGAATGCTTAACTGTGCTTACTTCTTATCACATTTTCTTGAGACATTGATGAAGGTATTTTGCAATGACCCATAACATCCCAACCACCAGTCCAGGAAAGCCCTGAGAGCAATGGAATGCCTAGAAGACCACATCCTGCACATCTCCCTTCCCTGCTCATGATCACAGGCTGAACCCATACCAACCCCACCCATAACCATGAGCTCCCTGCCTGTTCTCTTGTATGTACCCCCCACCCTGAACTTTTCCTATAAAACTCCAGGTGTTCATCTTGCCAGTGGAGGCGTCAGTTGTTAAGACTTGAGCCTGCCACCTGCCCCTGGCTGCCAGCACCCAAAATAAATTTCTCCCTTTTTCTTTTCCAAATCCTCATCTCCAGTTATTGGCTTCTCTTGCAATGAGCTTATCTGAGTTTATTAGGCAACACTGTTGGCAAATGAAGCCAGGAGCTATGATTTTGATTTGTCTGGCCTTTCAGGATTCCCTGGGACCAAGCAATTAGCCATGGCAGCCTGCCAGGGCTTACCCATTTGTTTCCTGGGTTAGTGGCTATGACAGATCATTCAGTAACATATATACCACATCTTCCTTATCCATTCATCCCTTGGTGGACACTTTCAAGTCAGCCAGGCCAAGTGCTGACAGCTTCTGTTTGCTTTCCTTAGGGCAGTGATGATGCTTCTCCTAATCCTGAAGAGTCAGGCTGGCTTTCAGGTGGGTTTTCTGGTGCATGCTCACTAACCATCTGTGAAAGCTGATCCTGAGAAGGGGGCTGGGGCAGGGTGTGGGGGGGAGCACAAGGAGCAATGGGGGTGTCCGTGGCCAAGCTGGGAAATATACACACCAGGTGTTCCCAGCAGCTTTCTGGTGGGGTCTGTGAAGCAGTTTAGTAGGCTAGCTGTTCTTTTGGTGTGATCTAACTCCTGCCTGCTGTGCTCCCAGCCTCTCTCTGCCCTACAGCTGGCAGATCACCTCAATATTCCTGATGGGGTGGGAAAGAACCGGGCCTCTTTGGCAGCATCCACACAACTGGGTAAACTCACTCACATGCTCTCACTTTCCCTCTTAGGGAAATCACAGGCTGAAAGAGTCTCTCTTGGCACTGAGCTGTGCTGTCTAGGTAAGGGGGAGGGGCACAAATCAAGTGAAACTCTCCTTCTGATCCTCTTCATACATCTACTCGCAGATTTTTCTCCTCCAGCAGTGTGCTAGAACTCTTCCAACAGATTCCAGACTCCCACAAAAGTACTCTTGTCCGTGGGTGATTGTCAAAATCAGCATTCTTTGTGGGATAAGATGATAGAAAACTCCTGTCACACCATTTTGCTGACAACACTTTCTTAACCAAAGAAATACTTAAGTCTTTTAACAGAGAGAATTTAATTTCTTACATAGGTGATAGATGTGTGTAGAAGTCAAACATAGAAATGAGGCAACCCAGAGATCAGCAACAGCAAAAAGCTACTACTAATCCCTGGCCTGGAGGAGCAGGGCTGAGAAGCCAGTCACCAAAATCAAGACAAGGCTTCTCAGCTAGAACCAGGACCATAAAGAAAATGGGAGTTTACTTTCTGAGGGAGTAGCAGTTACGGAGCATACTAAACAGTTAGAGATGCTACAGGAGGCTCCCAATCTTCTGCCAGTGTCTTCCACTGAGTAAATTTACTCAGAAAGCAGAGGCCAAGGGAGCCTGGAAAGGTATTTGCCTGTATTACTTAGCAAAGTACAGAAGGGCAGGAAATGGATCTGAAAGCAAAAGGCAGCTGATTAACACAACAATAATGACTAAGTTAAGATTTCAAAAAAAGATAAAATTAAATAATAAAAGATATAAGGTGGGAAAGGAGTAATCAAGTAAATAAAAAATTAGTAAGAATTTAGAAAATTTGAGCAACACACTTAAGAGGCTTCATATAATTCACATGTGCTAACAGATATGCCAGATACACTAGAATGCCAAGAATCTGTTACAGATATTGATTCCCTTTATCCCTCTGGGTAGTGTGGCAGGGCTTGGTTTTCTGGAATCCCCAGGCTATAAGAAGACTCATCCAAGGCTCCTCGGAGAGTGCCTGGAGCAGGAAAAGGTATGACAGGGAGCTCACAGTTCCTGGAGAAACCGAGCTCCGTAAGCAACTGCAGCACTCACTGCTTTGTCACGTGCACTTTGTATACCTAAGATGCTTTCCTACCTGGAGGTTCACTTGAGCAAGCACAGCAGGGAAAACTCCTGCCTACTGAGTATAGAGGCCATTGCATCTATAGGTGAGATAGTGTTCTAGGTGCCCAAGGAGCAAGGAATATAGTGTAAACTGCAGCCATGGGATGGGGGAACTGGGAGATGGGACTTGTCTTCAGAAATACTGAATCTGTTGCTCTACAAGTAACCTCAAAACATTATGGCTTAAGGAGCACCTGGCTGGCTCACTTGGTGGAGTATGTGACTCCTGAGCTCAGGGTTGTAGGTTTGAGCCCCATTTTGGGTGTAGAGATTGTTTAAAAATAAAATCTTTTTTAAAAAAGCCATTATGGGAACAGCTGGGTGGCTCAGTTGGCTAAACGTCTGTCTTCAGCTCAGGTCATGATCCCAGGGACCCAGGATTGAGACCCACATTAGGTTCCTTGCTCAGCAGGAAGCTTGCTTCTTCCTCTGTCTGCTTCTCTCTCTGCTTGCCACTCCTCCTGTTTGTGCTCTCCCTCCCCATAAACAAACAAACAAACAAATATTATGGCTTAAAACAACAGCACTTCATTATATCTCAATATCTTGAGGATATTGGGCAGGGCTTAGCTAGGCTAAGATGTGACATGTTCTCCCATGTCACATGAAGCAAATTGGGGTCACTTGGTGATATTCAGCTGGTGGCTGGGCTGGGCTGGAGGGCCCAAGACATCTTTACTCATATTTGTTATCGAGACAAGATGGCTGGACTAATCAGGACCCCTTACTTCTCCACATACTGCCAGATATTTTCTATGTGGTTTCCTTAGCAAGGTTATCAGATTTCTTACATGGTAGCTTAGAGCAATAAGGCTAAGACAGAAGCTGCCAGTCCTTTTAAAGAACAAGCCTAGAAATGGTGTAGCATCACTCTTCCCTATTCATTTGGGTAAAGAAGTCATAGGCCAGCCCAGATTCAAGGAGGGGGAGCTAGAACACACCTCGCAATGGGAGGCACGTCAAAGAACTCTCAGTCATGTTAAATCGGCCACCAATGCTTTTGCTGTTTGTGACCAAGTGCACTTGAACGATCTTCGAGCTAGAGACAAGTAACTATTCTACTAGTACATTTGCAGAGTAAGACTTCCACTAGAATTTTAATCACTCTCTATGTGAAACTTTGTTTGGATTTGAAATCTATTTGCCCTGTATAAGTAAGTGTTCAGTCCCAGGAGCAAAAACACTAGATCAGATGGTTAGCTTGCTAGCTGGCTTGCTAGACAGATAGATAGATAGATTTGTTACAGGGATTTGACCTTATGCAGTTATGGGAGTTAGTTAAACAGCCTCTACAAGACTATTATTTTTCCATCGAATTCTGGATTTGAAGCCCACAAAATAGGCAAGATGCACATAAATGAGGGAGAGCAAAGTCAAATGGGAACCCACCAGCATCAGCTGGAACCCACAAGGATGGCCTGGAACCAGTGTCAGTTCTTGCCATTTCCAACCATAATGAAGTGTCTCCAGTATATATGTTGATGCCCTTTGTCACAAAGCTAAATGCACACCCGGCTCAGGAATTGGAGGAGTTGAGGGAAAACCTTGGGTAAGGTGTAGCAGTTTCAGGGAAGGAAGCAAATGAGATGAGCCAACAGAAAAAGCAATGTGTGTGAGCTAAATAAACAAGTACCTGCCCCAACTTCCCAGCATACAAAATTGCTTCATTTTACCCTCCAAACCTCATATAAAACTGTCTTTTATAGGCCATCCTGTCAACCCACAGAGAGAGGACTTTTGTGAAACGAAGTCTACTTAGCCAATTTGACACATTACAGAGCCTTCATGCTGTATCACAAGAAATTTCTGTATGACATTTGTCAGTGAAATAAAAGAGCTTTATATGCTTTCAAAATAATTTCAATGATATATTTTTTTAAATGTTTTAAATATTTTTTGTCATTGATTTGGGCAAAGTTTTTCCTCTTTTTTTAAATTTCTGATTTATAGAAATTTAATAATTAATATCTTATCTAATGTTTTACATTTTCCTTATATAAAATAAGGAATGTATAATAAATGTTTTGCTAAGCCTTACAAAACATTTTCAAATAAATTCCAGCATATGCTACTGTGCTATACAAATATTACAATATTCTATATGCCATGGCATGAAAAAGATAGGAATTGCTGATATAAATCCACATATATAAATTTCTGTACCTAGTAACAACAAAAAAATTCACATGCTATTTAAGTGTGCACTATACATTCACAGAGACAGACTACATTCTAGGGCACAAAGCATATCTCAACATATAACAAAGAACTGATATCATATATACAATGTTATTTACCACAATGCAATTATAAATCAATGAAATAAGTCAAAAAAGCAAAAGACTCCATATATTGGTGAATTTTAAACATGATTTTTAAATTGAGGCAAGATCTTAAGAAACTTTTAGCTTTAACTTATTCTCCAGAAGAAAAAGTCTGAATACATTTATGAAAGGAAGTTTTTGAAAGTGACTTTGAGTAAATGATGGATCAAAAAATAAATGAACAATAATGGGAATTATAAATAATAAGTTAGAATTAAAACTTTATAAAAATATGTGAGGTTTAGCAAAAGCTCCACAGAAAGGGAAATTCACTGCCTTAAATACATATGTCTGACATAAAATATTGAAAATTAATAAGCTAAATAAGCAACTCAAAAATTTTTTTAAAAAGCCAGCAAAGGGGGGTGCCTGGGTGGCTCAGTGGGTTAAGCCGCTGCCTTCAGCTCAGGTCATGATCTCGGGGTCCCGGGGATTGAGTCCCACATCGGGCTCTCTGCTCAGCAGGGAGCCTGCTTCCTCCTCTCTCTCTCTGCCTGCCTCTCTGCCTACTTGTGATCTCTGTCTGTCAAATAAATAAATAAAATCTTTAAAAAAAATAAAAAAAAATAAATAAAATGCTAGCAAAGGCAATTGGATAGAGGAAAGAAATTATAAAGACTGAAAATTAATGAATCTAAAACAATGAAATAATGGAATCCCCAAACCCAACACTGTTCTGAAAGCAAACTTCTTATACAATTTTCAATAACAGAGAAAGTAAGACTAAAATATATTATGAACAAAAGGAAACCTAGTTTTAAATATGGTTGATAATCATAAAAGAATGCCTTGGATAACTACATTAATTAGAAAACAAGTAAAATGAACAATTTTCTTGAAACAAATACAGAAGCAAAACTGACTCAAAAATATAGAAAATTTGAATAAAGCTTTGAACAACTAGAGAAATTGAATCAGAGATTTAAATGTACCCATTATAAAACACTAGGCCCATATAATTTTTAGGACTTTTCTACTATACCTTCAAAGAATAGATAATTCCAAAACCATCCAGGGAATAGAAAAAAGGAAAGGAATCTACACACAAGTGTATTTATTTCATGAGACAAATATACTTTGATACCAAAACAGATATAAAACTGAAAAGTCAATCACACTCTTAAGCAGAGACCCAAAAACTCTAAATAAAATATTACCAAATGGATTCCAGCAATATATTTAAATACATATTAAAGTATTTTAAAATATTCAAAATTCTATGTTTTTGTTTTTGTTTTTAAGATTTTATTTATTTGACAGAGAGAGAGAGAGGTCACAAGCAAGCATAGAGGCAGGCAGAGGGGGAAGCAGGCTCTCCTCTCAGCAGAGAACCCAATGATCTGCTCCTAGGTCCCAGGACCCTGAGATCATGACCTGAGCTGAAGGGAGAGGCTTAACCCACTGAGCCACCCAGATGCCCCTCAAAATTCTATGTTAAAAAGAGAAAAATACAAATATATTTTGATACATGTAGGAAAAGTATTTTATAGAATTCAATCATATTTTCATGATTAAACTGATAGCTAACAAAAAATAAAGTCAACTTCCTTAAGCTGATAGAAAGTATTTTCTACTAAGCAATCTACACATTCAGTGAAATCCCTATCAAAATACCAGCAGCATATTTCACAGAACTAGAACAAAAAATACTAAAATTTTTTAAAAAGATTTTATTTATTTATTTGACAGATAGAGATCACAAGTAGCCAGAGAGGCAGGCAGAGAGAGAGGAGGAAGCAGGCTCCCTGCTGAGCAGAGAGCCTGCCTGATGCAGGACTTGATTCCACAACCCTGGGATCATGACCTGAGCCCAAGGCAGAGGCTATAACCCACTGAGCCACCCAGGTGCCCCAAATAATACTAAAATTTATATGGAACAACAAAAGACCCTGGAATAGCCAAAGCAATCTTGAGCAAGAAGAACAAAGCTGGAGTTATCACAATTCCAGTTCTCAAGATATACTACAAAGTTGTAGTAATCAAAGCAGTATGGCCTGGACACAAAAATAGACACATAGATCAAAGGAATACAGCCAATTGATCTATGTCAAAAGAGGCAAGGACATACAATGGAAAAAAGACAGTCTTTTCAATAAATGGTTTTGGGAAAACGAGACAGCTACATGCAAAAGAATGAAGCTGGACCACTTTCTAACACCATACACAAAAATAAACTCGAAATGGATTAAAGACCTAAATGTAAGACCTGAACAGACATTTTTCCAAAGAAGACATCCAAATGGCCAACAGACACAGGAAAAAATGTTCTATATCACTAACCATCAGGGAACTGCAAATCAAAACTACAATGAGATATCACCTTATACATGTCAGAATGGCTAAAATAGAAAGGGTAAGACATAAGTATTGGTGAGGATGTGGAGAAAAAAGAACCCTCATGCACTATTGGTGGGAATGTAAACTGGTATAGCCACTGTGGAAAACAGATGGAGGTTCTTAAAAAAACTACAAATAGAAATGCCATAAGATCCAATAGTTCTACTGCTGTGTATTTTCCCAAAGAAAATAAAAATACTAATTCAAAAAGATATACATATCCCTAGGTTTATTGCAGCATAATTTACAATAGCCAAGATATGGTAACAACCTAAGTGTCTTTTGAAAGATGAATGTTTAATAAAGATGTGATTGTATATATAATTAAATATTATGTAGTCATAAAAAAGAATGAGAGCTTACCATTTGTGACAATATGGATGGACTTAGAGGGTATTCTGCTAAGTGAAATAAGCCAGACTGAGGAAGACAAATATCAGATTTCACTTAAATGTGGAATCTATGAAGCAAAACAAATGAATAAACAAAGAGCAGAATTAAACCTGTAATTAAGACAACAAACTGATGGCTGTCAAAGGGAAGAGGGATAGAGAAATGGACAAAATGGGTGGAAGGGAGTAGGAGACACAGGTTTCTAGTTATGGAATAAATAAGTCAAGGAGATAAAAAAAAAAACACAGTACAGGGAATATAGTCAATGATATTATAATAGTATCCTATAGTAAGAGATGGTAGCTATACTTGTGATGACTGTAGCATAATATATAAAGTGAATCACTTTGTTGTACACCTGAAACTAATGCAACAATGTGTTAACTATACTAAAAAAATTTTGTAAGTACTTCCTAAAACTATGTAGCAAACATTGTTCTTAATGATATGGTTCAGAAATACTCCTATTTAAATTCCAAACAAAAGAATGCCCATTATCACCACTTTGAGTCAATTTTGTTCTGATAGATATAAACAGTACAATAAGATAAGAAATAAAATGAGTAAAGGATTAGGGAGGAAGAAACAACTATAATTTGTAGATGAAGTAAAGGAGTTTATCAAGGCTTATAGATTAGAATATCAACATGTATATATAAATAGAATTCTTATACATCAGCCACAAAAAAAACCAGGAAATGTAACTTTTAAAGTAGATTCCATTTACAACAGCAGCAACAAAAATAAAAACAAATAAGCACTAAGGAATAAATTAAACAGTAGATTTGCAAGGTTTTATGAAAAGAAATTATTAAAAAAGTATTGATGGTCTAAAAGAAAAGCTAAATAAGTGGAGATATATATTTATTCATGAATTGGAACATTCAAAATAATAAACATCTCAGTTACCCTCAAATTAATCTATAAATTTAATGTAATTCCAATCAACCAGGTTTTTAATAGAACTTGATAAGTTATTTCTTCTTTTTTTAAGATTTTATTTATTTATTTGACAGAGAGAGATCATAAGTAGGCAGAGAGGCAGGCAGATAGAGACGGAGAAGCAGGCTCCCTGCTGAGCAGAGAGCCCGATGTGGGGCTCCATCCCAGGATCCTGGGATCATGACCTGAGCCGAAAGCAGAGGCTTTAACCCACTGAGCCACCCAGGTGCCCTTGATAAGATATTTCTAATGCATGTGAAAGAATAAAGAATAAACAAGAAATATTTCTGAAACACACAGAATAGACTTCCATAACTGGAAAGATACGTTTGTTGTTCTTAGGACAACTCAATGTTGTGAACATATTGGTTCTCCCTAAGTTAATTCATATATTTAGAGTAATCTCAATGAAAATAGCAACAAACATCTTCATTAAGTTAGACAAGTTGGTATTAAAGTTTATATGAAAAAAATAAGTATGAAGCAAAAGTCAGGAAAACAAACAAACAAAAAGCCAATGGAGGAGAGAGGAAAGTAGCCCTACCATATTAAACATACTATAAGCCTCCTATAAATAAAGTAGTGTGATGGTAGTGTAAGAACAGACAAATAGACCAGTGAGCTAAAACAGAAAGCTCAGAAGTAGACACAAGTTCATATGGAATTTTAATATGTGATAAGGATGGCAACTCAAATCACTGGTACAAAAACGGACTTTATAATAAATGGTGCTTGTACAACTGGGCAGTCATTGGGAAAAGATCAATTAGGTGTGTGACTTACACTGTACACACAAAAAACTCCAAATGGATTAGAAATATAAATGGAAAAAAATGAAACCATTCCAGTACTGGAAGACAGTATGGGAGAATTCCTTTTCAGCCTTGGTATGGGCAAGGCTTTCTAACTATAACTCAAAATCTAGAAGCAGTGAAAAAAAAGGACAAATCTGACTACATTAAAAATGTTTTAAATTGCATGACAAAAAAATGAAGGCAAAGGCAGCTGACAAACTGGAAGGAAATATTTGAAACATATACCACAAAATGCTAATAGCCCTACATGTGACAAATTCTTAAAAATTGAGGGACGAAATGCATGAACACAATTTATAGGTATAAAACACAAATTATAGGTATAAAAATCTTCAAACTTCTTCATAATTAGAGAAATAATACTAAAACAATAGAATGATATGTTGTACCTTTTGGATTAGAAAAAAATTTAAAAGCATAAGAATGCAATCTGTTGATGAACCTATGGGGAATAAACACATTCACACAATGCTTGTGATAATGCAAACTGGTACAGCCTTCTGGAGGAAAGTCTGGCTGTACCTAATAAAACCACATACGCACTTACCTTTTGACCCAGTAATCTCATTTCTAGGAATCTACTCTGCAGATACACTACTGACAACATGTAGAAAAAAGTGTAGGCCTAAGGTTTGTCATTGTGGCATTGTTTGTAATCACAAAAAGTTGGAAACAACCAAAACTCTCATACATAGGAGAATGGTTGAATAAACTATGGTGCATTCATACAATGGAATGCTATGCAGCAGTAAAAAAAGAATATGGAAGAGCTATAGGACTTTTTTTTTTTTAAAGCAAAGTTCAAAAGAATTATCTATAGTGCTACTCAAAAAGTGAAAAAAAAAAAAAAGGTAAGAAAATACATGTATCTGCTCATTTGTTTGTACAAATGTAAAAGAAAGGTAGGAAGAATAAACCAGAAGCTAATAACATTGGTTACCTAGCAGGGACAGGTGAGAACAGAGTAGAAAGAGTGGAGAATAAGAACAAGGATAAGTGAGGAAGTCCTACTTCCCTGAGGATAACTTTTTACATAATTCTGATTTTTAAAATCAAGATTAATTTTATGTGTCAATTTGATTGGCCAAGGACTCCTAGATTAAACATTATTTCTGGGTGAGGATGTTTCTAGATGACATTAATATTTGAACTGGTGGACTTAGTAGATTGCCCTCCCCAGTGTGGGTGGGTAGCACCCAATCTATTGAGGCCCTAAATAGAAGAAAAGACAGAGGAAGGAGAAATTCAACCCCTTTTTCCTGCTTCACTGCTGAGCTGGGACATCTCTTTTCATCTTCTTCTGCCCTCCAACCGAGATTAAAACTAACAGCTCCACTGGTTGTCAGACCTTTAGATATAGACTAAATTACATATATAATTTTTTTGTTATGTGAAATACCAAATATATAAAAATATAAATACACACACACACACACACACACACACACACACACACACACACATCTGTAGGGTTCTGTTTCCTGGAGAACCCTGACTAGTACACATTACTATTTCACATACCAAAAAAACCCTAATAATTAAAAATCAACCAGAATATGATGGGAAACTCGAATGAAATACAAATAGTAACAAATGAACCTAACTGTATTATAAATGGCTAGTATAACCCAATGGAAGGGGGTGGTAAAGATAAGAAATTATCTCAGTATTTTCAGAAAACAGTATTTTGACTGGATACTATAGGGCTAAAGACCAAAAATAAAACTGTACGCAAATTCTGTACTCTAGATTAGTATGTCTTATTATTCTGAAACTACTTTATATGTATACTAGGATCAAAAATAATAAAAAATAATAAATAATAAATATATTGTGGATAATAAGTACTAGTTTCCTCACTATGAAAAACAAAAACAAAAGCTACAAAGGAGAGGAGAAAGGCTAGAATGAAACTTGTGATGTTAAACAAGGTAAGAATGCATGGTTTTTAATACATATACATATAGACATATGCAGAAGTAAATATGAATGTATATATTTCCTGTTCCATTTAAATAAGTATATATATATGACTGAGAAGGACTAGAAACAATGATCTCTTGTAACAAGAAGTGTATTTGGTACCCAGATCTTCATTCAAAATACCATTCTTCAATAAAAGGAATCAGTGCTACAGACTCAACCCTAGAGAAATAGTTGATTCCACGGGCAGGGTAAGGTAAATAGAAGAAGGTCTGAAACAACCTATGCTGCCAAGTAAGAATGTGCCCAGAAATAATTTGGGGATGAGGGGGCACCTGAGTGGTTCAGTCAGTTAAGCGTCCAACTCTTCCTTTGGGCTCAGGTCATGATGTTATGGTCATGAGACTGAGCCCCACATTGGGCTCCATGCTCAGCACAGAGTCTGCCTGAGATTCCCTCTCTCTGTCCCTCCCCCCCACTAATGCACACATTCTCTCTTCCTCTCTCTAAAAATAAAGCTTAAAAAAAAAGAATAAAAAAATAATTTGGGTATGTTGAAAAGGCAGAGAAACAACTTGAAGGAGTTCCCAAAGACCAAAGCTTATTCCATTTAAGCAAAAAATAATGATGGTATTGAATTATGACCCATGACTCCATAGTAATATAAACAAAAAACTGACTAAAGAAAAGATAAAGGGACAACTCTTTTTTTTAAAACAATGGATTTCAATTATTAAATTTAGAGGAAATTATGGGAAACAGAAAAGTCAGCACTACCACAGTAGTAAATGTTGTGGGCAAGATGCTAAAATTAGTGGGCAAAAGTATGACAAGGATGTTTGCAAAGTTTTCAAGTATCTCCTCAGAAGATATTTATTAATTGCAAAGGGGAAAATAGTGGCTTTATAGTTGAGAAAACTGGCAGATACCACCTTAATCAAGAGATAAAGGCTAACATCAACAGTAATAAGTCATACTGACATCATGTGTCCCCTGATATAATGTGCTAAGATGAGCACAACGTAACTTCTATAGTATCCTTGCCAAAAAGGTATAACCTCAATGTAATAATAAAAAAATTTAAAAAATTCCAAATTATGGTCAAAAGACCATTATCCCAGTGTAAAAATTAAAAAAAAAGACCATTCCAAATTATATTCTATAAATAACTGATCAATTCTCTTCAAAAGTGTTGAGGCCATGGAAGACCCCCCCCCAAAAAAAAAAAAAAAAAAAAAAGATTGAAAATATGTCACAGATCAGAAAAGACTGAAGAGTCATGACAACAAAATGTAATGTAGGATTCTAGATTGGCTCCTGTACCAGAAAAAAAGAAATTAGTGGGAGATCTGATAAAGCTTGAAAAAGATCTGTAGGTAAGGTGACAATATTAAATCAGTGTTAATTTCCTGGCTTCTATACACTAACTATGGTTATGTAAACTGTTAACATTAGGGGAAACTGAATGAAGGTTATTTAGGAACTCTGTCCTATTTTTGTAACTTTTGTGTAAGTTTAATTTATTTCTAAATAAAAGTTTAAAAAATAGATCTGCGGAAAAAAGGAAAGCAATGAAATTTCTCTCTGCACAAAGCCTGACTTTCAAGGCAATTACCTGACTAAAGAGATCAAGAAAGTCAATTCTGATTTAACTCAATCCATTTTTTCTGTTCCAGGTAATTCCCATTTTCTCCTTCTTAGCATATAAATTCTCATGGCACAGACAAGGAAATGGACAACTGCAAGGAAACATGATTTGTATGGGGAAAAGTCAATAATTTTTAACATTTAATATTTGTGAAATTTTTCCCTATTTACAAAAAGGAATGATCATCTTAATATTACTGTGTTTTGGTCCTTTTTTAAAAAAAACTATTTATTTATTTGAGAGAGAGTGAGAGTGTGAGCATGAGCAGGAGGGAAGAAGCAGAGGGAGAGGGAGAAACAGGCTCCCCACTACACAGGGAGCCCGATGTGGGGCTCCATCACAGGATCCTGAGATCATGACCCGAGTCAAAGGCAGATGCTTAACTAACTGAGCCACCCAAGTGCCCCTGTTTTTACAGTCCTAATCTAAGGTGCAAATGCTGTCAGATCCAAGAGTCAAAAATCAACGTGGAGTATGATATTAGAAATAAATGAATGTAGTGACAGAAGCTAAAACTAGAGACTCAAGGAAGCTGTTCAAAAAAAAAAATTAGCCAGTGGCTGTATCATGAGTAGTCAAATAGCATTTTTGGTCAGAAGTAGCAGCTTAATTTACTCTCTTACTTCCATTAGTCTAGCAATATTTTTAAAATATCAAATATATTGCCATAATTACTTTTAATATTTCTAAAAATACACCCATTTACCTTGTTTTTTTTTAAAAGTCACATTTGTCATTATGATGAAGAACATAAGAATAGTCCTACAGTTCTTCAGTGCTCTGCAGACAAAAATGAGAAATACCATACCTTTGTTCTTCCCTATCTGTGACATCCTAAAACTCCTTGTAAATTTTACCTTCTTTTGTTTAGTGTCACAGTAATTTTTTACTGTGTCTTACTTTCCTATTGCTATATGATTCTTTTGGGGGTAAACACCATACCAGGTCATGATGGTATTCCTAAGGCACCAATACCTTATGCATAGTAGATATTAAATAAGAATGATGACGGCTTAAGGGCTGGGGCTGATGAGATGTTACAAATTTTGGGTGATGATTAGGACTGTGTAACTAGGTATCCACAATCATTTCATAGATAAACAGTTAATGCATGTGGTAGGTACCAAGTTGGTATGCTAAGTGGTAGGTACTGTGTTAGGTATGGGAATAAAAAGATGAATACCAATTAATAGTATGTGCTTATATAGTGCATATAATGTCTCGGGCACTGTCTTAGGCACTTTATATGTATAAAGTCCTCATAAAAATACCATATGGTTATTTTAGAGATGAGGAAAATGAGAGGTTGAGTAACTTGCCCAAGATTACACAGTTAGTAAGGGGCAGGGCCAGGATTTAAATGGGATGGAGATATCTGATAGACTATTGGAGAGCTATTTGCTCTGAGAGAGTATGAAGCACATAGAGTAGGAAGAGGGCCTGTAACAATAGTCTAATGCCAACTTATAGAGGACTAGGTTCTTTAGCCCAATTTGAATACTTTAGGGAGAGAATTATATAATTGGGGTGTCTGATTGGCTCAGTCAGTTAAGTATCTGCCTTTGGCTCAGGTTATGATCCCAGGGTCCTGAAAATGAGCCCTGCATCAGGCTCCCAGCTCAGCAGATACTGCTTCTCCCTCTGCCCATCCATCACCCTGCTCGTGCTCTCTTTCTCTCTCTTCCCGTGTTTCTATCTCTTGCTCTCTCTCTCTCTCTCAAATAAATAAAATCTTTAAAAAAAAAAAAAAAAGAAGTGTACAACTGAGGCCTAAAAACACATACTTTACGATACAATCAGGTTTACACTTAAAGAATTTGGTATCACACTAATAAAGTGATAGATGAAATTAAAAAGAATAATGTTTGGAAGCAGAAAGGAGACTACATCAAAAATAGAAAATTAAACTTTCAGTAGTGATGAACACTTTCTCTTCAAGAGGTATATAAATCTTAAAAGTTAAGCCATGAATAGCATAGAGGTTGCCGCTATCTAACACAATGCAATGGGGTTTCAGATGTATGGTATTCCATTTTACAATAAAAACATAGATATTAATTTGGTTCCAGTTCCACTTCCGGCCCATAGTTGATACAAAACCTTCCCACCCCACTGCAGTTTAAAAATGTTTACTACCAGGGTGCCCTAGGTGGCTCAGTGGGTTGGGCCTCTGCCTTCAGTTCAGGTCATGATCTCAGGGTCCTGGGATCAAGCCTCACATCAGGCTCTCTGCTCAGCGGAGAGCCTGCTTCACCTGCCCCACCCCCCGCCCACTTGTGATATTTCTCTCTGTCAAATAAATAAGTAAAATGAAAACAATATATATATTTGCTACCAACCATAATGAAAGAAAAAAGTTTGTGGGTAAAATATTCAGAGAAACAGAAAGAGAGTACCTTCCCACCAAACCTAGCAGCAGAGCAGAAGTTAAAAACAAGATTCAGTGTTTCCTAGAGCATATACCATAAAATTTGAGTTTACCTTAGACCCAATTATTGAGAATCATGTTGGAAGCAGAGGTATTTAGGAGAAAAAGAAAAGAATAATGGCTAAAAGGTAATAATAAAATATTAGGGTTATATACCCATTATATCTCAATAAAGGTAGGAAAAATATTAGGACTTTCCAAAACAAAGCAAAAATACCTTCCATAATAGATATAAAAGACATAACTATCACATTATTCCTAACTTCTACTTTTCCTATAGCTTCTGCTAAGTGAGCATAACCAGCAGAGGACATCTAAAGCAAAGACAGTTAATCCATGGTTTTATCAGAAATGACCTGGGATCTCAGTAGAAGAGATGAGATGAGCCCATCAGATTCCTCCCTCAGGAATCTGAAACAGGATACTCTGGGGAAGTAAGGGCAAAATCCAAACAGACATTTCAGCAAGGGCCATGATGCAGCAAAGTCTGAGTTCCTATTATGGACCATGTGCAAGCTACAGTGTAAGGGAGTCAAGAAACAGAGATAATAAGGTAGAAGAAACACACATGTTTTGATCATGTGGCCAGAAAGAGGAGGAAGAGGGGGTAGGCAAGAGCAGCTTTGGTTCATGACAACTCTCCTTTGGACCCAAGTATAATTCAATTACTGTCCTTAGATTTTTCTGAAATCTCTCTGAAACCTAAGGTTCCTTGTAACTAAAAGTACCCTAAGCAATATACTGTGTCCTAAGATTAGGACACTTCTGACCAATCCTCTACATTTCATCTATAAGAACTGGTACTCAGAGCAAAAGCCTTTGATTAATCAAGAAGCAATTTACTATAAAGGGAACTGATTCACTGCTATTTATGTAATCTTGGGTAATTCATTTATTTCCTAAGCCTCACTTTTCTCATTTATAAAAAAAAAAAAAGGAATACATTTTAGGATTGTTGCAAACTAACAATAATATGTATACGGCACGTGGCCCCTAGGCACTCAAAACTTGGTTATTGTCATTTTCATCAAGATAAAACGTAAAACTTATTCAAAGCATTTCCACTCTCTTTATCTAATTGAATGCACTCTACAGCCCTGATAAGGTGGGTAAAGCAAGTGTTACTCCATCCATTTTACAGATGGTTTAGTGAAGATCCATAACTCCCCAGGACCAAAGAGCTGGCAAGTAAAAAACATGTAGACTTGAATACAGGGCTTACAATTGCCAATTAATATTTTTTACTAGATAGCCTTTCATTTCATCAAAGTCTGGAGAGTGCATTCATAGATTAGGAAAAAAATTACAACCAAAAAGCTGAGAAGCTGTGAAAAAAAGGGTCCGGATTAACCCTCAATTAAAGTGAAAAACCCAGTCCATTAAAATTCCCTTTTCCTGGGTATTCCTGATCTGAGATTTGACCATTCTTTGAAACACCACAAGATCACCAAAATGCACACACAGCCCCATGAGATAATCGAAAAAGTGGTACTTTCTATGGCAGAAGAAGAGAAATTCATTATATTAGACAATCCCAGAAGAATGCCATGAGAGACCAAGACCAATATAAGTAAATGTAGGAAAGGAGGGAGAAGGAGGGGGAAGGAGGGAGGAAATTATTTCTGGCACACCTCATTACTACAGAAACTCACCTCCTAATCCCCAGGGCAATTCACACTTTTATAGATCAGTATGTCAAATGACTTTTTTCAGATCTTAATAAAATAATTCTGAAACTTTCAGATTTAAATTGTGAACAAACTTTACATTAGACGATATGGCATTTCTAAATAGAAGCTAGTTGCTAAATCTTTCCAAAGTTTCTCTTTTATATAAAATATAAAGGTTTTCATTGTAGTACACATTTACTTTCTAAAGACTTCAATAACAAAAGCTATTAAAACCACAGCCATGCCCTAGTATAGAAAACCTCACAGGGGCATGAGAATTCTGTTTGGCACCTGGAACATTACGAATACACAATACAAACTAAGCCCTGCTCCCTGTTCATTCCTGTTGGCAGCCTTGACAGGACAATCCAGGTCAGATGAGATGAAGCACACAGGATTCTCCTTTAACTGCTCTAGGGCCTCAGGTTCCTTGATGACATGACCTCTAAGGTCTCACCTATAACTAAATTTCTAAGCTCTATGAACTTTCTTTCTGAGTCATTCCTTCAAATCAAGTTTAATGAGACAATCAGACGACTGAAATGCCTCTCCAGTCTAATAAATGTTCACCAGTTTTGCATGTCTTTTTTGACCCCAAAGCCTAAAGTGATCATAGGCTCAGGGTTTAGAGAGTGTACTTTGGCACTTGCTAGCTGTGTCATCCTGGGAAAGTAATCTAATCAATCTCTGTGCTTTCATTTCCTCAACCATAAAATAGGACGATGTCTACCTCATAGTATCGTCAAAAGGATTAAATGAGTTAATGAGTTTAATACATATTAAATGACTGCTTAAAAGAATGCCTACAACATTTTAAGTTCTCAATAACTATTAGCTGCTTTTATTATCATCTTTCAACTATGCCACATTCCTTAACACATGCAAGCACAAAGTTTATGGAAATACCTGCTAAATGTGCATAGAGATCAAGGACAGGAATGTATGAAACAGTGCACTGCTTGCTACAGGCTGCATCTCTTCAACTGAGCTGAAATGAGCTTCATGTTGTTCCATGGTTGGCCTGTACTACCAATCTCTGCTGGCAAATTCCCATCATAAGGAGACTGAATAGCAGAATGTGGGTGGAACTGGAAAAATCCATTCTTACCATGGGCCCTGCATTCTTTGCTGTCTCTGTATGATAGCACACTGGATATGATATACTGCTAACAGGTTCTAAGAGCTCTGGGAGTGGGCTGAAAACAGAAAGAACTCAGGGCATATTGGAGGAAATGGCATTCAAGACATCTCCCTATAGTCCACAGGGGAAGGTCTTGAGCAACTTTTTTGAAGGCCATCAGGAAGAGGGCTTGTGATAAGTGAGCGGAAATTTCCAGATGGGAGGAGTGGGATGTGTGTGTCCCTGGCATGAAGTTTGGGAAAGCCCACATGGAAGAAGGCCAATAGTGTTGCCATAACGAGGGAGCACAAAATAAGGCATAGCAGCAGGTATATTCAGCAATGTCCAGTTGAAGAGTTTTAGCCCATTTTGCCAAGTTCCAGAGAAATAATCTCCAACTAGTGTTACTTTGTTGTCCAGTTAGCTGCCTTTTAGTATTATACTTAGACTTTCTTTTCTTTTCTTAGAAAACCTCAAATGATTTCAAATTCCACAGAATGTTTAAATAGGTCACAATAACCAAAGAATGCTTTTTTCTTTTCAAATAGACCTCTGAAACTCTAGATTCCAGAGAACTAGATGTTAATTCCTTCTTTCTTCTGAAAAGACAGAATGGTAAATACAACCTGTCCCATTCACATCTCCCTCCACTCTGTTTAAGGGTTCTTAGACTACTGTTCAGTAAAAGGAAGGTGGTTTTTCTCAGGAAGAAAAAAATTCTCCAAGTTAAAGCAAGCTGGATAAGGATTTTTAAAGATTAGGGACTTCTCTAAGGACAAATTTACTGATAAAAATCAGGGAATTTTATATCACCCTAGAGAGATTACCAAGGGGACTGTAGGGATTTTACAATAAAAAAAGTAATATTTAAACCTACAAACCCCACTAACTTACTAATACGGCAACCAATAGTGATGCTCAATTTCTGTTGCCATGGCCCAACAGGTAGATGTGAACTTCAACTCAATCTCAGAACTCTTTCATCCATGCTGCTCACATAGAAAAGAAAAAAATGAAAAATCTAGGAAGGATTTCTTTTTTCCTCTTTAAAGTTCATCCTGGGGTTTAGAAAGAACTTGGAAGAAAGATTCTAATTAGGAAGAAGTTACCCTCATTGGGACAAGAACTTCCTTTCACTCCCTTTTATAAGCTATGAGCACATGTTTTCCACATTGTGAAGTCATGGCTTTCCAGCATCTTCATCTGATTCTTGTTTCCTTTTCCAATCTAGGGAAATGAATCCAGACATTTTCACTGAATGTCACTTTCACCAAAAAGATCCTGATTAAGAATTTTAGCATCTTGGACTAGAAAACTTCCAGGATAGTTATTGCAACCCAGGGCTTCAAAGGAATAGAAACTGAGAGTAAGAGAAAGAATTATTGTAGAAAATCTATAATATAGCTGTTATTAATTGCCCCTTCCCCCAAATCTGGCTTTGCTCTTTCCCTATGAGCTTACTGTTGAGATTCTGTTGGGCATTCTAGCCAAGGCCATGGGATTTATGACAATGTAATATAGAGAATAAATAAGAAAGGAAGATGACTCACAGGCTCTAAGCCCGAGAAAAAGGGAATGCAGTAGAGGATAGAGGTAAGGGATTAATTTTAGAAGGAAGAGGATGGAGATAGGCTGAGAGGCAGTTAGGAATATGAGATTGTAGAGAAGATGTGAAGTGCAGCCTCAAAAATAGACGAACAGTTAAAGCCATAAGATAAGCTCCCCTAGGGAGAGAATAATGAGCAACACATACAAGTTAGTGTGTATATCCATGTACACATACTCCTATGCATACAGGTTCAGGACCTGGGTGTTTGATGCACTCCACAGTAGGAGAAAACAAAAAAGAAAGAGAAGAGCAAAGTAAAAAGGACAGGTTAGAAAAGCAGGAGGAAAAACTCCAAAATGTGCCCAAAGCAAAGAGTATTTTACTCTGGGGCAAACATTAACCAAACGAAAATTCATGTTCTTGACCATTAATGTCATACAAAGTAGACTTAAAGGCAAAATTAATTACTCCAGGCAAGACACTTACTATATAATGACAAATTCAACTTACAAGGAAGATACAACAGTTCTCAAGCTGTATGCAATGAATAATACAGTCTCAAAACAAATAAAGCAATGATTGAGAGAATGTCAAGGAAAATAAACATTCTAACATCACAGTGGGAGATTTTTATATATTTAATTCAGTAACTGACAATCCTAAAAATCAGTAATATCATAAAAATGTCTAGTTATTTCTGACTATCAGATTCCAAACTCTATTATTAATATTAAATATCCTTTAATATTATTACCTCACTTATATTCCTCCTACTTGAAACTTTTCAACTTGAAACATGAGCTCTGGTCAAGCCAGTTCACCAAATACAATTTCTTGCTATCATTTTATTCCTCCCCTTAGGCTATGACCCCAAGCTGAAATGTGAGAGAGCCTGGAGCAAGGCTGGTAGGGTAGAGTTGTAGATCTCAGGGGTGGAGAAGGCAAAAGGGTAGGTTGACTCCAACCACAATACTATTCCCCAGCTTCCACTGGAAAACTGGGTTTGTTTTGAGACTCCCCTTCTGGTCAAGGGCCACTGCCCCAAGTTTGGGGATAACAGTCTGAAAAAGAGATGACAATATGGAAAACTTGAAGGATTAGAGGCCAATTGTGTTATCTCTTTTAGGAAAAAGTCAGTGGCCCAAGAAAATGAGTCAGAGAAAGAGTGGAGTGTCTATCATTTCAAGCTAAAATGTGACAAACAAGGGGGGCACCAGAGAATAAACTGAAGTTGCCAGTGATTAAATAAGGAATAGGAGAGTAATGAGAAGCCAAGATAGAAGTTGAGTCTCATGGAGATCAAGTAGAATCTGTTATATTGTGAAGTTTTAGGACTGGTCCTTGATCTGACCACTTCTGGCACTTAAAGTAGCCATGGAGTGACTCAATATCTTGAAATGAGCCCTTCACATTCTGCCTCTTCTAACAGGTATTCCTCTCTCAGAATTTAGGCATACTTGGGACACACATGAGGAAAGAGGTATATGGCTTCCTTTTCTCCCTCCTGCAGCTGTATTGCACCTGTAAGTAGTTGATACATATAAAAGGACAAGTCATGATAAAGATAATTCTTTGTCTGCAACTTCCCCTAAGGGCAAGGAAAGCAGACGAGTCAATCACCTTTCTATACCAGCTTGTGGTCCTTGTCCTATTATCCCTGTCAACAGTTTATAAAAAAATATAAATAATTCAAGGCTTAGTGTCAGTTGATAGTTTTAATAAACTCATAATTCTGCAGCATGAAAGCCATTTTGTTTTCTCATTTTATTTGCTGTCTAAAATAAGAACAACAACAATAATAACACCCAACACATAAGATATACCCTTAAATTAGGATTTACAAAAACCCACATAGTGTTGAAAGAGGCCATTTTCCAAAGAGTCAGAAAACAATGGAAATCAAAGAGCTCCAGGACATGTCCACCCTAAGGATTCTGTTTAAAGAATCAAAAGATGTTTAATAAATCATGGTGCTTTCTCTACACTAATCATAGAAAGTCCTGCCCCTTCCAGGGTCTCAGAAAAGCTGGAAAGGCTAAAATGACAAACGCGCTCAGGTGTAGTTTGAGGCTGCTGTTGGCACAGGCAACTGAAAGAGGTATATTGAAAGGGTTTTAACTCCTTGACATTGGTCTTAGCAAAATTTTTTTTTTATACTAAAAGCAAAGGCAATAAATATCCGAATAATAGGATTACATCAAACTAATAAGTTTCTGCACAGCAAAGGAAACCATCACCAAAATGAAAAGGCAACTTATGGAATGTGAGAAAATATTTGCAAATCGGTTATCTGATAAGGGGCTAATATCCAAAATATATAAAGAACTCATATAAATCAGTAGCAAACACACAATCTGATTAAAAAATGGCAGAGGAGGGACGCCTGGGTGGCTCAGTTGGTTAAGCAGCTGCCTTCGGCTCAGGTCATGATCCCAGCGTCCTGGGATCGAGTCCCACATCAGGCTCCTTGCTCGGCAGGGAGCCTGCTTCTCCCTCTGCCTCTGCCTGCCATTCTGTCTGCCTGTGCTCGCTTTCTCCCCCTCTCTCTCTCTGATAAATAAATAAAATCTTAAAAAAAAAATTGCAGAGGAACTGAAAGATATTTTTCCAAAGAACATGTACAAACTACAAACAGGTACATGAAAAGATGCTCAACATCATTAATCATCAGGGAATGCAAATAGAAACTACAATGGAATGGCACTCACAGCTGTTTGAACTGCTATCATCAAAAAAAGAGATGGGGGGCCTGCCTAGCTCAGTCAGTAGAGCATGTGATTCTTGATCTCAGAATTGTTAAGTTCAAGCCCCGTGTTGGGTGTGGCATTCACTTAAAAATGAAATCTTAAAAAAAAAAAAAAAAAAAAAAAGATAAGAGATACAAGTTTGGATGAGGATGTGGGAAAAAAGGAAACTTGTGCACTGTTGGTGGGACTGTAAATTGGTGCAGCCACTATGGAAAATAGTATGGAAACACTTTATGTTAATTATACTGGAATTAAAATTTAAAGTAAATAAATAAAACTTTTTTTTTTTTTAAAGAAAAGAACCATAAAGAAACATGGTTAATGATATGCCTATGAAGTGTTTAGGGGTGAAGTGAACTGGCATTCACACTTACTTTGAAATGCATAGAAAAAGTAAGATGAATTGCTGGCTAGAAGAGGGAGAAGAGGTACTGATGTGGGATAAAGCAAGTAGAATAAAATATAGTCTCAGCACAGTGGGAAAAAAACAAAAGTATATAGGTTCTTTAATATATTTTTTTAAAATTTCTAAATAAAACTATCATATTATCCAGCAATCTCACTTCATGGTATATAACTGAAGGGGGAAAAAAATCACTATCTTGAACAGATATCTGCACTCCCAAGTTCACTGCAGCATTTTCACAATAACCAATATATGGAAACAGCCTAAGAGTGAATTTAAAAAGAAGAGAGATATACAAACTGAGGGTTGTTGTTGGGAGGGGGTTTGGGAGAAGGGGGTGGTATTATGGACATTGGGGAGGGTATGTGTTTTGGTGAGTGCTGTGAAGTGTGTAAACCTGGTGATTCACAGACCTGTACCCCTGGGGATAAAAATATATGTTTATAAAAAATAAAAAATTATATTGAAAGAAAAAAAAACAATAAAAACAAACAAATAAATAAATAAATAAACAAAAAAAAAAAAAAGAAGAGAGATATAAATAGAAAGCACACACACAATGGAATATTACTCAGTCATGAGAAAGAAAATCCTACCACTTGGGAGAACATAGATGGAACTAGAGTGTATTATGTTAAGCGAAATAAATCAGAGAAAGACAAACACTGCATAGTATCAGAAATACGTGAATTTTAAAATTAAAAAAGTCAAACTCATACCAACAGAGTAGAAAACTGGTTTCTAGGGACTGGGTGGTTGTGGTGGGAGCAGATAGGGTGACACTGGCAGAAGGGTACAAACTTTAAGCTTATAAGATGAATAAAGTATGAGGATCTAATGTAAAACCTAGGGACTATAGTTGATAATATACTATATTGTATAACTGATCACTTGCTTAAACGATCTCACCAATAAACAAACAAACAAATAAATAATTATGTGAGGTGATGGATATGTTCATCAACTAGATGGGGTGGGGACTCCTTTCATAATGTATACATCTATCAATCACCATGATGTATACTTTAAATATCTTATAATTTGTTTTGTCAACTATACCTTAATAAGATTTAAAAAAGAGTTTAAGCTCTCTAAACAACCTTTTAATGCTGAGTCTCTGGTTTTTTTATTTTATTTTATTTTATTTTATTTATTTATTTTTTAGATCGGGGTTTCTTTTTTTTTTTTAATATAATTTTTTATTTTTTATAAACATATATTTTTATCCCCAGGGGTACAGGTCTGTGAATCACCAGGTTTACACACTTCACAGCACTCACCAAAGCACATACCCTCCCCAATGTCCATAATCCTACCCCCTTCTCCCAAACCCCCTCCCCCCAGCAACCCTCAGTTTGTTTTGTGAGATTAAGAGTCACTTATGGTTCATACTTGGATGGGAGTCTCTGGTTTTTAGAGTACTGTCAAAGCTCTGCCGGAAAAAAAAAAAAAAAAACCCAAAAACAAAACAGGCACGGCAACAGCAAATAGTAGAGATATCAAATAACATTGGGGATAATAGCAGATAGAGAGGAGGGTTTTTCCCACACTATGGATGATTAAAGGGGATCTTAATGCTATTTAGGAAACAAGGGATAAGGCCCAAAAGAGAGTACAGTGATCCTTTACTTGGGTTCCACCTGACAAGACTTAGCACCAAACTCCACATTATAAAAGGTCCTGATCTGTCAGGCTTCTCATCTAATTCAAAAAATGATTCTGTTGTAATACTTGGACAGCTCCTGTGGTCTAGACTGAAGTCCAGATTCTTTCTTGGTTTAATGCCAGTTTTCTGTCTTCTTTATATCAGGCTCTGTGTTGTTTTGTAATTTACACAATCAAATGCGGTCTGTTCAAAGGGGAAGATCATTAGAGGGTTTGCAGGAGCCCCTCAAATACTCCATTCATTTTTAATGGGGTACTTGACATCCTGCAAAGTTTACATACATGAGGAAGAGATTGCACAGCATGAAATGGAAAAAAATACACTGCCTATTCCTCCAGGAGGATGCTGATAATGTGAGGCGACTAGTACATGACATGTTTTATAGGACAGCTCTGTAAATGGTCATGCCTTTCAGCACAAAACAAATTAAAACATAATCATAACCCCAGTACCACTGTTACCACTGGGTGGCATTCTTTGTGATTAAATATATATCACATTGTTTCCAGGACTGCTAGGATAAAAACTGTCATATTCAGGATGCTAATTTATTTCAAGTTTTGAAAATAAAAGTGATATAACAAAAAATTATCTTTTAATTAATACTTTATACTTAGTTATGAGTCAAATCATTATGATGAACATTGAGGGGTTGTCCAAATATCCTTCCAACATTGTAGTGTCATAGCGTTAAATATTGTTAAAAATAAATAGGTCATTTAGTAAATATTTTCAGTTCTTTAAGGTTTAAGTTTACTTTCAAAAAAAAAAAAAAAGAACCCCAAGATATGAAAAGACAGACTTACAAAGGTAAACTGGAAAGAGGGTATATAATGTTTGTGTTTTCTTCAGGAGTTCACCACAGAATTCCTTCATAGCAAACTCCTGTGATGAAATGGAGAACCTGTTACCCTCAGGTAAATAGGGTTCTTGCTACTATGTACTTCGGGTGATTTTCTTCTGTTAACGTTTGGGGGGATCAAAGAGACGGGTTTTAAGGGTTTTATTCAAAGAAAGAGTAAACCTTTCCCAGCCTCCTCTCTCTGCCAAGCTCCATTTTTGAGAGCACATCTAAGAGTCTGACACAAGTTGGCTACCAATCTTTGCACCCTGTATCAGAAAGGGTGCCTATTGTTAGCTGTTCATAACATCAGTTTTTGTTTTTTTTTTTTTTAAAGATTTTATTTATTTATTTGACAGAGATCACAAGTAGGCAGAGAGGCAGGCAGAGAGAGAGAGGGAAGCAGGCTCCCTGCTGGGCAGAGAGCCAATGCGGGACTTGATCCCAGGACCCTGAGATCATGAACTGAGCCAAAGGCAGCCACCAAGGTGCCCCCATAACCTCAGCTTTATGTAAAAACAATTAACCAGCATTTCAGAGGCCCTCTGGCAAAAACTTTTTTTATGGTCCTGGCACTCAATCTCTTCTCATCCAAGTCTACATTCAATTACATTCAATAAAAAGAATATGAATGTTGGAGTCTGAATTCCAATCCTAACTCCACCTATTAGTAGCCAACTGACTGCAATATTCTGGGGCTTCAGTTTTCCCATCAGTAATGGGAGTAATGATACCAAATCATTGAAGAGCAGGAGGATAAGTCAAATGTTGATAAAACATCCTGCCCTGGGCCTGTTACATAACAGGTGCTTAACAAATGGGAGGTTTCATGATGACAGCTATGATCCTGGGTGTTTCCTGTCTTTTTTCTTTCTCTTGGCTGTTTTTTTTTTTCTTTCTTCCTTGTATGTTTTTAATATTTTTCAAGTAGGCTCTCTGTTGATCCAGAGTTCCTTTCTCTTTACTTGTATTTCCCCCCATAAACCCCTAATCTCTTATTCTCCCTCCTCACCAGCAAGCTCAGTGGATCAGCATTCTCATCCCTTTCAACAGAAACCATCAGGCCTTTCTCTTTAACCCCACCTGGAACCAGACTATTTCTAAAGAACAATAGTACATCTCCATGTCATTATAATTCAGGTCCCCTGACCCTCATCAGGTTGAATAGGATGCCAAATCACAATGACTTTTAGGGGACAGAAACTGTCAAAAATTCCTATTTACTTTTAAAATAGAATTTAATTATAAGGCCTTTAATGTACAGGTAACTTTTAGGATCAAGTCTATGGTTCTTGAGAAGTGAGGGTCACACGTTTAAAAAGAAATTCTATGCAATATTTGTTCTTTTCCTGTTTTGGAAAGGAGACAAGAGTAAAAACACCTAAAATTTATTGAATGTCTACTTTGTGTAAAGTACTGTGTTAAGTGTTTATAACCATTATGTTATTTAATCTTCATAACTATCCTCATAAAGTGAGTATTGTTATCTTCACTTTTTGATGAAAAAAACTGAGATTCCAAAAGGTCAAGTGACTTGCCTAATACATGAAGCTAGTAAGAGGCAGAGCCAATACAAATCTAAGATTGCCTCACTGTTTAAAGCACAAAAAGCTTTAAACATGCACAACACAATAAAATATGTTATTCTTGTTGTCTTAACAATTTCACCTAGTACTCTGGATCGTGAAACACCCTCATATAGGTGGGAGTGAGAGAACTCTGACACCTTGAGCACACTGAAGATGGGTGGCTGCAAAACTCTCAAATTGCCAGAAGTCTTAAGGACTAGTCTGATCCTTTTTTCATTTCAGGGTTTCCAGAAAGCCCCTAATCACATAGTGGGAAGTTCTTTAAGCTCTCACAATCATATAGAAAGCACTAATCTGCTGACTACAAATTAATTCTCTTTTCCTTGAACTCTGTAGGGACAAAAGTATGGAAAGACTATGGTCTCTTCCATTCTTGGATGGGTAAGCTATGGGCTAGCCAGGTAAAAGCCCAGGACTCCAGTCTTAACCAAGGACTTAACAAGGACTGGGAGCTCAAATTCTATTGGAAATACAACCTAAGAATATGGGAAACTGTGTTTATCAGGCCTCCTGTCAGGGATTTTACTGAATGTGGTGGAAAGGAATGCCTTAATAAGCTGCTTGGGGTAAGCAAAAGAGACTCACAAGGAGTATGATAAAGTCATGGCTAATGAGCTCTCAATTGTGTTCTAAGGAGGCGAGGTTCAAAGGACTATAGGGCCCTCGTTTTATAAGGTGGGGTTTGCATATTTGAATCTAGAGCTGGATTTCCCAGGAGTCTAGCTTTGCCACCCAACATCTAATCGTTCATTCAATACATATGCATTGAGTGATTACTATATATGTTCTGTTTGAGATGCTAGGAATAAACCAGTGAACAACATGACAAACAAAAATATTTCAATCTTTCTTCTAAATAAATACTAAAAAAATACTTAGAGGCATCTCATTTCAACATGTAGCAGCCAACCAAGCTAATACAGAACTCACTTCATCCTATAAAATAAAAGTGACAGACATAATATACCCAACAATGTTTTTTACATAGTTGAGATTAAAAGAAAGGATATTCCAGATATCAGAAATAAAAAGGAAACATAAAATTGAAGTAGTGACAATGGACCAGAGAGGTGACTGGACTAACTGGACAACTTAGTCTGGTAAGTTCTAGGGTTTCAGTAGTGATGTGTGTCAGGAGATGTGGCTTTAGGCTCATACATGACAGGAAGCTAGACATGAAGCCTCTAAATAAAGCTAGCACCCACAAAGTTAAACATCCACAGTGAAGGGAACTAACATATCTGTTCATCAGTTGAGGAAGTCACAACACAAGGGAGAGTGTCTCTTCCCAGAGCATTTGTGTGAAAAATAAAAAGCACAGGTGTATGTCACGTCCAGTTTGGGAGTTCACATTTACACTGACAGGTGTTAGAAATGAACATAAAAACTGGATCCAGACTGCATGTGACAGCACAAAATGGAACTCATTCTCTAGGGCACACAAACTTTAGAGGAAAACCATTCCCACTGAAGAGGAGTTCACAAAGCATACATAGAAATAATCTACATTGAGTGAGAATGGACACAAAAACTGTGGAGGATTAGCACTTCCAAATAGCTGAGATAGTAAAATAATTTGGAATGGGCTATTTAAAACAGGATGTCTAGAAAGATCATAAAAAGGAATGAATGAAAACTATAAGAAAAGAGATGGATGCTATGGGAAAAATTACGACTATCAGTTTGTTGTTGTGTCAAATTGCTAATATGCCGTGAATATCAAAGTATTCACCAAAGTACAAACCCACCTTGAGTGCCCATAGGGCTGATTCTAACTCTGCTTCTATTTTATGATTCTGTAATTTCTCTTAACGCATCCATAGAAACAGTATTCACCAACACAAAAACAGAACTGGGTGGTATTTTATTACTGTTTCAAGAACTTCTCAATTCAATATATTCAACTTTACTTTAAAAGACACTAAGGAACAATGACATCAATTGAGTACCTATATTGTATTAGTCAGGATGAAGGCTAAACTTTCATAATGAAAAGCTGCCAAAAGACAGAGGATTGAAGAAGATAGATATTTATCTCTCCCAAATAAAAGTCAGGAAAATCTATCCTGACAAGACAGCTCTGCTCGAACTCATCATTTAAGGACCCACATGCCTTTCATTTTACTTTTCCACCATCTTATGGGGCATTTTGTTTCATTTTCATGGTCAAAGCTAGGCCACGAAAGAGACCTATTTCACCTCAGGGGAAAGGGGCCAGATCAAATGGGAGCATAAGCTTATTGTTTTAAGGCCAAGTTCTGGAAATGGCACACAATATTTCTATTTCATCACCTGGTCTAACGTCAATGACAAGGCCTCATCCAACTGCAAGGGTATCTAGAAAAAATCGTTTCTAGTTAAGTGACCATGTAGCTAGCTAAAATTCTATTCCTCTGAAAGAAGGGGAAAATATATCTGGGGATAATCTAGTAGTGTGTTATAGCTATAATTATAGAAATTTTGTGAGGGTGAGATAATTCAGTTTTGTGGGTCTTTTTTTTAACTTTTAAAATATGTTCAGCTTATCAGTCAATCACAACTATAGGTCTTTCTCAACTTGTGATGGGGTTATGAACTGATAAATGGACCATTAGATTGAAAATATCATAGGTCAAAAATATGTTTAAGGGGTGCCTGGGTGGCTCACTTGGTTAAGTTCCTGCCTTTGGTTCAGGTCATGATCTCAGGGTCCTAGGACTGAGCCAGCAAGGGGCTCTCTCCTCAGCAGGGAGTCTTCTTCTCTCTCTGCCTCTCATTCCTGCTCTCTCTCTCTTTCTCATAAATAAATAAATAAATAAATAAATCTTTAAAAAAATACATTTAATACACCTAACCTACCAAACATCATGGCTTACTTAATCTCACCTACCTTATATTATATTACATTATATAGCCTCTACTACTGGAATATTTACATTAGCCTATAAATGGGCAAAATCATCTAATACAAAGCCCATTTTAAAATGAAGTGTTTAATACCTCATGTAATTTATTGGAATACTGTACTGAAAGTAAAAAACAGAATGGCTGCAAGGGTACAAAAAGATTATAAGTATTTTGCTTCTGTACTTTCATGATCATACGGTTGACTGGGAGCTGCAGCTTGCTGCCATTTGGCATCATGAGAGTATTGTACCTCAGATCATGGGCCTAGGAAAAGATCAAAATTCAAAGTATGGTTTCTACTGAATGTGTAGAAACATTTCTTTTGCACCATCACAAAGCTGAAAGGTCATAAGACAAATCAAGTTGGGGACCATCTATATTTGTCAAACTCCTGCTATTAGCCCACTGTTGGTGGTAGAAGAAACACAAAAATGAGGTGACAACTGAAGGGTAGCAGAATATGCCACCCCAAAATATGCTTCTTTGGCCTAAAGATTATTTTGGGCTGATTATTTTTTAGAAAAAGCAGACATAGGAGAATCTCTCAGTGCAGAGTAAAATTCACTCTTTTGTAAGGGAAATTTACATTTATAGGTATAACTTGGAGATATTACAGGTTAGGTTCCAGACCACTGCAATAAAGTCAATACTGCTATAAAGCCAATACTGTAATAGGATCAGAGGAATTTTTTGGCTTCCCAATGCATACGAAAGTTGTTTACACTACACTGTAATCTATTAAGTATGTAATAAAATTATGTCTAAAAATAATGTATATAGCTGAATTTAAAAATGCTTTATTGCTGAAAATGGCTAACCACCATCTGAGCTTTCAGTAAGTCATAATCTTTTTGTCAGTGGAAGGTCTTGCCTTGATGTTGATGGCTGCTAAATGATCAGGATGGGGAGAACTGAAAGTTGGGGTGGGTATAACAATTTTTCTAAATAACAATGAAGTTGACCTCATCAACTGACTCTTCTTTTCATAAAGAGTTTCTCTACAGCATACAGTGCTGTTTGATAGCATTTTACCCACAGTACAACTTCTTTTCAAAATTGGAATCAATCCTCTCAAACTCTGCCACTGCTTAATCAACAAAGTTTATGGAATATTCTAAAACCTTTGTTGGCATTTCAATCATCTTCATATCATCTTCACTAGCAGTAGATTTCATTTCAAGAAACTACTTTCTTTGCTCGGGGTGGGGGGGAAGAGAGGGAGACAAACAAGGAAAAATACTTAACTACTAACAAACTAATGGTTACAAGAAAGGAGTTTGCTGGGGAGACAGGTTAAATATGCGATGGGGATTAAAAAGTACACTTGTCGTTATAAGCACCAGGTGATGAATAGAATTGATGAATATTGTACACTTGAAACTAATATAAAATAACACTGTATGTTAACTGGAATTAAAATAAAAACTTTTTAAAAACAAGAAAAAAAAACACTTTCTTTGTTCATCCATAAGAAGCAACTCATTTATTCTAGTTTTATCACAAGATTGCAATAATTCAGTCACATCTTGGGACACCTGGGTGGCTCAATCATTGAGCGTCTGCTTTGGGCTTGGGTCATGATCCCAGGGTCCTGGGACTGAGCCCTGTGTTGGGTTCCCTGCTCAGCAGGAAGTCTGCTTCTCCCTCTCCCACTTTTCCTGCTTGTGTTCCCTCTCTTACTGTGTCTCTCTTTGTCAAATACATAAATAAAATCTAGGGAAAATAATGCTTTAAACAATTCAGTCACATCTTCAGGCTCTAATTCCTATTCTAGCTCCCTTGCTATTTCTACCACATCTGCAATTACTTCTTTCACTAAAGTCTTGAAGCCCTAGAAGTCATTCATGAGGGTTGAAATCAACTTCTTCCAAACCCCCATGAATGTTCATATTTTGGCCTCTTCCCATGAATGACAAATGTTCTTAATGGCATTTAGAATAGTGAATCCTTTCTAGAAAGTTTTCAATTGGCTATGCCCAGATACATCTGAGAAATCACTATCTATGATAGCTATAGCCTTACAAAATGTATTTCTTAAATAATAAGACTTGAAAGTCAAAATCACTCCTTGATCCATGGGCTGCAGAATGGATGTTGTATTAGCAAGCATGAAAATATTAATCTCTTCATATATCTCCATTATAGTTCTTGGGTGACCAGGTGTACTGTCAATAAGTAGAAATGTTTTGGAAGTAATCTTTTTCTGAGCAATAAGTCTCAACAGTTTCAATAAGTCTGCTTAAAATATTCAGTAAACCATTTTGTCAATAGATATGCTGTCATCCAGACTTTGTTGTTCCATTGATAGATCATAGGCAGAGTAGATTTAGCATAATTCTTAAGGGCCCTAGGATGTTTGGAATGGTAAATGAGCATTGGCTTCAACTTAAAGTCATCAGCAGTATAAGCCTCTACCAGGAGTGTCAGCTTATCCTATGAAGCTTTGAAGCCAAGCATTGATCTCTCCTCTCCACCTTTGTCCTAGATGTTTGTTAAATGAGAACATAACATTTAAGCCAAGACCAAAGAAGGTGATGAAGTTATCCATGAAGATCTGAGCAAAGAGAATTTCAAGAAGAGGTATGGCTGAATTGTGAAGACCTATGGTGGGAGACCTGCTGGCATGTTCAAGGGATAAAAAGAAAGCCAGTGGGGCTAGAGAAAAATGAGTATAGACAGAGATGGGATCAGGGAGAATTGTAAAAACTTTGGAGTTCACTTTGAATCACACTAGAAGCTACTATAGAGTTTTGAGCAGAAGAGTGACATTATCTGACTTAAATTTTTTAAGGACCACTCTGGGGAGGGATGGGAACAGAAGGGTGGAAGTAAGTAAACCGTTAAAAAAGCTATTACAATATTGTAGGCGAGAGATGATGGAGGTTTATACAAGAGCAATAATGGTGATGTGCTCTGGATATAATCTGAAAGCAGAGCCAAAAGGATATAATGTAATATGTGAAGGCAAGAGAGAAGTCAAGAATGACAATCACAGACTTAGGTCTAAGCAAATGAAAAGATGAAGATATCGTTAACTGAGATGGGGAAGTCTTAGGGAGGAGTTGTGTGGGGGAGATCAAGAATTTGGAATAATAAACTTGAGATACCTATTTGACATCTAAGTGGAAGTGCCAAGTAAGCAGACAGATATACAAGCCTGGAGTTCAGGCAAGATGGCTGTCTGGAGATAGTTAATAAAGCCAAGAAGTTGTTATGTATAGGTACTGTTCTAAGCATTTTACATATGCTAACTCATTTAATCCTCACAACAACTCCAAGAGATAGTAGGAAATATCATCATCTTATTTCACAGATTGAGTAACTGAGACACGTAGAGATTAAATAACTTGCTGGAGATCACAAAGGTACTTTATGCAAGAGCCATGATTCAAATCCGGGCATGTAAGTATCAAAATCCATGCCTTGAGCCACAATGCTAGAGTGCAGGTAATAAATTTGGGAGTCTTCAGTATATGAAGTGTATTTAAATCTATGAATTCGGGCAAGATCACCAAGAGAATATGATCAAAAAAGGATCTGAGGAATTTGTTTAAAAATAAAATGGAGTCAAATGGAGGAGACTGGGTAGGAGCACAGACGAATAAGATTGGCCCTGTGTAGATAAATTTTGAAGTTGGGTAATGGGTACATGGAGGTTCTTTATACTCTGCTGTCTATTTTATATATGACTAAACTTTTACACAGTAAGAAGTGAAAACAAAGACAGGGAAATGAAGAGGAATTTTCAAGGAAGACCAAGAAAAAGTGACAGTGAGGCAGGAAGAAAACCAGGAGCAAAGTATTCTAGAAATCAAACATTCCAGTTGTCTACTGATAAATAACAAACCACCGCAAAACTTCATGGCTTAAAAGGCAGCAATAATTTATTTTTTTCAGAATTCTGCAATTTGGGCAGGGCTTGGTGGGGACCTATCATCTCTGCTCCTGTGGTGTCAGCCATCAGACAGAATGACTTTCCTGGACCTGAGGACCCATCTCTTAAGGTGGCTCACTCATACGGCTGGAAAGTTGCTGGTGTAGGCTGGGAGCTCAGCCAGCACAGTCCTATCTTTATTTGGGTCAACCCCCAGATTTACTAAAGGTAAGTAGTACAAATGAGAAGTATTTGAAAGTTTTTCCAACATATGCCTTACTCTCAACTGACAAAAGACCCTTCAAAGAATACTGAAAAAGATTCCACTGATGCTGGGATTGTTTTCTTTATAAAAATTACAGGAACTGGGGCGCCTAGGTGGCTCAGTGGGTTAAGCCGCTACCTTCGGCTCAGGTCATTATCTCAGGGTCCTGGGATCGAGTCCTGCATCCGGCTCTCTGCTCAGCAGGGAGCCTGCTTCCTCCTCTCTCTCTGCCTGCCTCTGCCTACTTGTGATCTCTCTCTGTCAAATAAATAAATAAAATCTTTAAAAGAAAAATTACAGGAACTGAGGAAAATACATTTGTTATCTAGGTCTTTGTAAATGCCAGGAGAGCCTGTACTTCAGAGTAAAAGATATCTCAATTTTGTTCACATCCACTGGTCACAGCTCCCCCTTGGAGTTTCCCTTTCATAAAATATTTTAAATAGCTGCAAGAAGATGGGGAAAGGGTGAAAAGATGTGTACAAATTCTTGCATTTCTGTCAAATAATAGGCAAATAGCAAAAAACAGTTTTTCTCTCATCTTCTTACCCATGACTCAAAGTAGTTCTGTTTATGGGTTTTTAGAAGGTTTTCACCACGGATAGGCCAGGTGTTTTTCCTCATCAATAATCTAAGGTGCTAACTGCCACTGCAGCCCACTGGAGTTCACTGAGAGTTTCTAACATGGAGACCTGATTTCCAAAATCCTTTGACACTTCAAATCAGGTCAGAGGTTGGAGTGCCAGTACTCTGTCTCCCCATAGGTATACCTAGCAAGTACAGAGGGAGTAGGGGAGAGCTGATCCTGAGATAAGTGAATCACGCCACATGTCACTGAACATACACCACTGGGACTGCTGGGTTATTACAGGGAACCAAGGAGGAAACAATTTAAAAAACACATGAGGAGGAGTGAAAGACAAGTTTTATCTTTACTTCCTCATTCCTGCTAACTTGAAAATACATGGAACATCTGAAACCAACAGCTGTGACTTGGTACACATTTCCCCCCCCCTTGATACACATTTTGATCATGATGCAATATTTCTGCAAGTTATGTCTTTGCTTGTGTTTTATTATCTGAGAACATATTTAAATAAGCCAGCTTATTTAAAATAAATAACAACAATAATAATTAATGAATAAGCCAGATTTTTCTCTCTGAAGTTTTTTTTTTTTTTTTTTTTTTTAAGATTTTATTTATTTGTCAGAGAGAGAGAGCGCAACAGGGTTATCAGCAGGTAGGGGGAGAAGCAGGGTCCCTGTTGAGCAAGAAGCCTGATACAGGACTCGATCCCAGGACCCTGGGATCATGACCTGACCTGAAGGCAGATGCTTAACTGACTGAGCAGCCCTTGTCATCCCTCTGTGGTGAAGTTTCAAAGGTATCATCCTTAACAACAGGTACCCATCACTGACACGTATCATTAGTTAAGAGTTTAACTATTTCTCAAAAACTCAAAAGAACTGTAATAAGCCCCAGGAGCAAAGATTAAGTCTTTCATGCTCTGCCTTCCGCTAGTGTAACTTATTCAAATCAGAGTCAGTTGATGAGGCATTTGGAGAGCAACTACTACCAAACAAATATATTTGTTTGCAGTAAAGAACACTTTGAGTTCTTTTCTTTCTTTATCTCTCCTCATCACTTGTTAGTGCTCATCACCTCTCCTTGGTTTCTAAGAGATTTCCATCTCTTGAATTTCCTCTGTCTCTTGGATTGCCCTTCCTTACTCTGATTCTGCACCCAATTCCAATGCGTAGGCTTTTTTCCCGACACCAAGCAATTATGAAACACCAGCCACATGTGCTATAATTCAACTCAATTATGACACTATCTACCTGGATATAACAACCAAATCCTACAAGACTGCCCCATCCTCAACTTCAGATGCCAATCATAAGTCCAGGTTGTCACCTGTTTTTCTTACTCACTGGCTATAGTTCAGAGGTTCCAATGACCCCCTCAATGAGTTTGATTAATTTGCATAAACAGCTTATAGAACTCAGAAAAACATTTTACTTACTAGATTACTGCTTTATTATACAAGGCTGTAACTCAGGAATAGCTGACAGAAAAGATGCATAGGACAAGGTATGGGGAAGTGGTCCCAAGACTCCATTCTCTTTGAGCGCACCACTCTCCCTAAATCTCCATATGTTCTTCAACCTGGAATCTCTCAGAACCCCACTCTTTGGAGGTTTATATGGCAGCTTCATTACAGGGCATAATTGATTAAATCATTGGCCATTGGTGACTGAATTCAATCTTCAGCCCTTCTCCCCTCCCAGGATGTTTGAGGGTAGGACTAAAAGTTCCAACCCTCTCATCATATGGTTGGTTGTCTTGGCAACCAGCCCTAATCCTTAAGTTACCCAGCTCTCCAAAAGTTATTCATTAACAAAATAAGACACCCTTATTGCTCTCATCACTTATGAAATTCCAGAACAAAGACCACATATATATTTCTTATTATAAATCGCAATATCACAGTCACTCTTCTTATAGACTCTTCTTGAGCTTCTCATGCTTCTTCTCATAATCAGTCAACATTTGTCCTCCTTCTACATGCTCTCAGTGACCTCATCCTCACTCATAGTCTTAGATAACCTTGGTGTCCTTACTGTTGCTGTGGGAGTAGTGGCAGTGGTAACAGCTACAGTAGGTGGAGGAACAGCACCAATGGTACTGATAGTAGCAAGAGCAGTAAGTAATAGCACAGACAGCAGTACTGTTTTTAACTTCAGTTTTTGTAGGAGCCATCTACAACTTCTATTACATGATGTTCCCTTTATTACATTCTTCACATTGCTGCCAATCTAATTCTTCCAAAATAGAAATTCAGTCATATGACTCTATTTTAATATTCTAATAGTCCCTGTGGTATTGGGGATAAAATCTAAATTCTTAGCATAGTTTAAAAGGCCTAACACAACCCAGCCCTGTCTACCTCAGCTCCTGCATGTACCCCTTGCTATAGCCATCCCAAACAACATGCATTTTGTCATGTACAGAATGTTATGGGCCCTTCCCCTTACCTCTTGCTGGATTCCCAACAGGACTGACTCCCATGAGTCTTTCCAAAAACAGCTGCCCTGATGTTTCCTGTCTAGAAAGACAACCCCATGTCTTCATGCTATGTTAGGTGTCCCTCCTGTGTGCTTCCTCTATTACAAAACACATTACACTAATAATAATTTTGGGTTTTTGTTAATTTCTTTATAATCCTCTTTCCTGTACATTCAGAACTCAATTGTAAGCATGATACTCAAGAAAATGTTGAATGAATGAACAAGTGAATTATAGCTCAAGCATGGATTAATATATACTCTGTTCCTGCTCACCCAAGTTTCAACTTGCTTCACCTTCTGTTAAAGAAAAAAGACAACAAATCCAAATTGGAGTCACTTGTGCTAAGGCCCAAGTCAGCAAACCAAGATCTAATATCTAACCTAATAGTGATTTCAGCTTTTCCTAAGAATGTGACTTCAAACCAGTGAATCTAGAATTACTTGATCAGCACTACTGCGGTAATCTGCAGGACAGATACCTGCTGTTCCCCCAAAGTAAGGTGATCTTGTCTGAAACAATATACTTTCTGTTAGAATCCTACTTTACCCCCTTCTGATCCAAAATCTTCTTCTTTTTTTTTTTTTTTTTTGTTTTAAAGTAGTCTCCATGTCGAGTGTGGAGCCCAATGCAGGACTTAAACTCATGACCCTGGGAACAAGACCTGAGCTGAGATCAAGAGTCAGATACTTAAACAATTGAGTCACCAGGCACCCCAAAACTCTTCCATTTTGTATAGCTCCTTGAGCTCCTTTCTATTTGCTAGATAAGATGCTACCTGATTCACGAATTGTTAAATAAAGCCAATTAGATCTTCAAATTCACTCAGTTTAATTTTTTTTTTTTTGACATTCCTCAGACTGCTTATAGTCTAGAGAGGGAAACAGAAATGTAGGTAGATCATCTTCCTGAGAGAAGTCATTCAGGAACCCCTCAGGTTCATCCAGGAATTCCACATTAACAACCTATTAAATAATAAGGAAATGAACACATAGGGTAAATGAGAGAACATCATTTTTCAATGGCATACAGCATCAGAACCTTGACAGAGCATTTGCTTTATAAAATAAAGGTTGAAGAGTACAGGTCACATCTGCCCTCTAGACTGACAGCAACCATTAGAAAAAGATCATTCAACCAGGTTTAAGTGCACTTAGTCAAGGACAAGGTAAGGTATCTGGTAAAATGCGTTATAGTAACCCTCTGCTTTTCTCAAATTTACCAACTTCATAAACTTTATTTTTAAAAAGTTACATAATAGCTTTTTATGCTTTGGGCTTTATTCATATAAAACCTTGAGAGTCTCTTCCTGGGTTCTCTGTGCTCTGGCCATTTTCTATGGGAAGTTTCCATTCTGGCTCTCTGATCCTGCCTCCCTCATTTGGTTTCTACTTCCTCTGGTCCTACTCTCAGCAATCAATCCACAGAGTGTATGGCTTCTTATTTCATTCAGTACCTGTCCCAGCTCTGTTTACCACTTTCCTTAATCACAAGCCTCTTCTTCCATACCAAGATTTCTTTTTTCTTTTCCTTCCTTCCTTCCTTCCTTCCTTCCTTCCTTCCTTCCTCTCAGCTCTAGGCCCAATGTGGGGCTGGAACTCATGACCCTGAGATTGAGAGTCTCATGCTTTACTGACTGAGCCAGCCAGGCACCCAACACACCAAGGTTTCTTTATCATCACTCCTTCCTCAAACCTAGACCAGACCCATAGAACTGGATAGCCTTCTAGCTTCCACTTCATCAGCTCTTGATCTGGTCTCACCATCATATGGTCTCACCCAGGCAGTAGCACCTAGTTCACCCTGAAATGTAATCTCAAAAATCCACCTGTATTTCACATCTATGACTTTGTTTACAGCAAGAAAGAGTATTATAACATCATACAGCATTAGAATCTAGGTTTCTACATCCCATTTCTCTTTGTAATTCGTATGACCACTGGGTGAAAGCTAACTGGCTCAAATGTTTAGAGCTGTGATTTCAAGCTTCTGTGAGCTGCAGAACTCCTTATTCAAATAAAATCTTAGTGCCAGCAAGTAATACTTAAAATGCTGACTTGTTCTGGCTAACATGGGTATGAAGTTCCTCTTCCTCTTACTTCCATCACTCCTGGGAATTCTGAAGAGCCTCAAGGTTGGAAAATCACTGGGCTTGAGCACATTCTAAGGAAGCCCAAGCGGTAAGCTTCATACCACTGGGACAGGTTTCCTCACAAGATATGCAGTATCCTGGAAAGCAGCATGACAATGATTACATGGGTTGACTTGAGAAAGACTCCAGGATTCAGAGCCCTACCCCCACACCCCAACTCACTAGCTGAGGCTCACTGGTCCATTTACATTACCTCCTTGTACTTGAGCTTTCCTGTCTATCTTCCAAGATCACACCTTATTTCCAAAGAGTTGGGGAGCAAAATATTAGTGACTCAGCACAGTCTTTCCTCCATCCTCACATACAGCCTATATCAGCAGTCAGTACTTCCCTTTTATGTGAGGTACTACAGATTGTCCTTTGCAAACTATGTCTAGCAGTACATGAAATGGTAACTCAAGGCCCTAAAAGGGGACACTGGTTTCATCCACCAGAGTGAATGGTTCCACAAAGGAGGTTACTTCCCAAGATTTATTATAGATTTAGGTCAAATGAAAGATTATACACACTGCACAGTTTCTCAATGAGAACAGACTGGGCCATTTGGTTAGATTTGTAAATCTAAGGTTAATTGGGAGTTGAGCATTGCAATTCTAGGAAATAGGGTACTTGGCATGTTTGTATATTTCTGAATCTGTCCCCTCTTTATAGCCATAAACATATGCCATTGATTTATGATTTTCCTTCTATAGGCTTCATCAGGGTAATACAAAGAGAGGTTAGCCATTAAACCCAGAAGGAATTTGAGAGCAGAACATAAAATTAAAATGTTATACACGGAGGAGAAAAAAAAATGATGTAAGTAAAGACAACAGAAAATTAGCTGCTAAATCTTCAGGATAATGCATTTTTACAGGTTGTTTTTAATAATACTTGCTACATTGTACTTTAATCTGTGGTCTGTCAATCTAAGCTAAGTAACTCCTAAGGGAAGAGGGTGAAAGGCCCTTCTAAGTAATATGAATAGGCTTTTCAAATGAAACAAAAAAATCTGAGTATTTTCTTTCCCAAGTTTGTATTTTATTACTTTTTGCTCAGTCAACCTGCAGGGAATGTAGACAGTGTAGATACTGACTCTACTTTCCTGAGTACCTGAGGTTCTTCAGGCTCAGCCTGAGTCAGACTCCTTCCCAGGCAGTCCAGGGAATGTAGGAATAGCTTTGTCAGCATCTTCATGCTCCTGCCTCTAATTAGAATGGAAAGAATAAGTAATGATACTGTCCTCATTCCTTTATCCTAAATTATGAAATACAAAAGTCCTGCAACCAAAAGTCTTTCCATAATTTGGCAGAAAATTCATTTGGTGGCAAAATTTGACTCTCTTGACACGTAGCTGAGTATAGTCATTATTTGTCTCATTTAAGGTGAAGTCACATACATTTTGTGGTAGATATATGACTGTATTTGTTTATGTGGTGCTAACACATACTCCACTAGAAATACTATATAATCTATGGGATATATACCATCTAGCCTTTCTCAAATCTGAAAAATTTTGAATTCCAAAACATAATTGGCCCCATGGATTTAGATAAAGAATGGTGGGCCTGTCCTAAGTATTCTGAGTAGGAAGAGGTCTGATAAGAAAGGACACATTCTGGCTCCAAGGAGGAAACATGAACTACAAATCTGGAAGGGTGGTGTGCTCACATGGATGGGAATCCAAAGGGAGCTGTCAGTGTTATCCATCTGAACATGAGGTGCAGAAGACCAAAGAAGTCAGTGACAAAAATCAGTCACCAGCCATACTACTTGATCAAATGCCTAACATTGTTAACCAGTGTAAGCTGATGCCCCAGTGGGCATAGAGTAGGTGATAATAGACAGGCCAGCCCCGCTAGAATCCTTATCTCAGGATTGCTACAAATTTTTACTAGGGTCTTTCTTCATTTACATTCCCTTTCCCCATCTCTCTACTCTAAATAATTCTTCTATTCTTACAAATTCCATACTAAATTACCACTCAGAATTCACTGGTGGTGATGGTAAGTTTAAGAAATCTAAAAAGAGGGGCACCTGGGTGGCTCCGTCATTAAGCATCTGCCTTTGGCTCAGGTCATGATCCCAGGGTCCTGGGTTCAAGCCCCGCATTGGGCTCCCTGCTCAGCAGGAAGCCTGCTTCGCCTTCTCCCATTCCCTCCGCTTGTGTTCCCTCTCTCGCTGTGTATCTCTCTGTCAAATAAATAAAACCTAAAAAAAAGAAATCTATAAAGAGCAAAATCATTTAATTCTGGTTGTACTTTAAAAGTTTTTAAATTCTGGATTCAGACTGCCTAGGTTCAAATTATGGCTCTGCCACTTTCTAAATATGTGACCATAATGATTTGTCTAATCTCCCTGTGCCTCATTCATAAAACAGGAGAAGGTTGAGAGGATTAAATGAACTAATACTGTGTGATGCACTTAGAACAACTCTCAGCATATTGTGAGTGCTCCATAAATGTAAGCTACTATTATTTCTGCAGGTGTCTATAACTGTCTTCTAAATGAACTCCATGCATTGATAATATGTTTTTTTTTTCCTTGTAGAATTCCTTACATCGAGTTTCCTAAGATGGTACTATAAAGACATTTGATGGCCAATATTATTAGCTGGATATGAAGATGAAGAAGACAATAACAAAAAAATAGATACACAATCAAAAATCTGCATGAAGTTACAATCTACTTTCATTACATTGCTGACTCTAACATTCTGGTGTTCTGTACAGTTTCTCCCCCCCATCCTCTTTCTTCCTCTTACTAATTTGTTTTGAACCCTAAGAAATAAAATGGAAAGAGGATAATAAAATATTTGACATAAAAATTTCAAAATAAAACCATCAGGCAGAAGGGGCACCTGGGGGCTCAGATGGGTAAGCATCTGACTCTTGATCTCCCCTCTGGTCATGATCTTAGGGTTGTAGGAAAAAGCCTTGCAACAGGCTCCATACTGAACATGTAGCCTGCTTAAGAGTCTCTGGATTCTCTCTCTCCTTCCTCCTTTGCCCCTCCCCCACCTCTCTCCGTCTCCACGAAACAAAACAAAACAAAAACAAAAACAAAACCATCAGGCAGGAACAAATCTTTGAGGAAGTCCTTCAGATTATATTCACACTTATGTTTTCAGACTACTCATCTCTTGAACGTTAATGCAAATAATATTAACCATATTGTCCAGCTAAGAATGAATTAAAAACAATTAATTCTGCCTTAAATTGAACTCAATTACTTAAGCACTGTAACTAGAAATCCTTTGAATGATATATCCTTCCCCAATATTCTACAAACCTGTTCCATTCAGAGTTAAATCTTGGAGTAGATACTCCTTGACCTCCCCCAAGACATCAAAAATGACATCTGTCCAAACTGGAATGCGGGCTATCTCCCCCATTGGATTTGTATTTTGAGACTGCATTTTCAGTGCTCCCAATCCTACGTCGATGGTTATACTGAAGAGGCTGGGAACCCCATACATTTACCTATTTCTTTTATTTTTTAAAGATTTTATGTATTTATTTGACAGACAGAGATCACAAGTAGGCAGAGAGGCAGGCAGAGAGAGAAAGAGGAGAAAGCAGGCTTCCTACCGAGCAGAGAGCCCGATGCGGGGCTCGATCCCAGGACCCTGGGATCCTGAGCTGAAAGCAGAGGCTTTAACCCACTGAGCCACCCAGGTGCCCCCCCATTTACCTATTTCTAACTTCCTTCTTTGACTATATAATTCATGTTGGGTCTGTTATGATTTTTTTCCTACAGTCAGCCCTAATTGGACTGACCCCTATTTGTCTCCGTCATTTTCACCTCCACCCTATTTTATTTATCAAAAGAGTATTTACCAAAAAAAAAAAAAAAAAAATGTCCAACTGAAGAAGGAAAAAAAAAAATCACAGCTAAATGTGGGTTTAAAGCTGAAGAGACTTGAGATTGAAAAACTGCCAGTTCTTACTGCTCACTTACTCACATGAGGGTTTACAGCTCCTGAAATCATGCCAGGACTTTGAAAATGAAAGCTTGCAGTTAGAAAACGATGGCTCATGACAGCAAAGATCAGTCATGTGATAGGCCAAGCGTTTTCCGTCATTGCCTTCCTCAATCAGACAGGGCTCAGAAACAGAGGTTAATCGGTCAGATAGCATCCACGGAGGCTGAGGGCAGCAGAATCAGATTGCAGCAATTAATCATTTAATTGCTTTCTGATTCGCTTTAAATGTCTTTTAAAAAGATATTAAAGAAAAACATTATTGAAAGGACATTTTAGACTGTTTAACAAAGATCCAATATACCCTTTGTGAACCAGAAAATAAATGGATCTCTGGCCAAACTCTGCTCAATGTTTTCTTGGGCAAAATTTACGTATATAGAAGAATGAGAGACAGAGTCTCTGCTCTAGGCAGGAGAAAGAGCATGTATAATGTACTTAGGAAAGAAAGCATAGGTGTAAATAAAAATAGGGTTTTTGTTTGTTTGGCTGCTTATTTTTTTGACTAAAGAGTAGGATGCGTAACCAAGGTTGATAGAAAAGCCTAGATGTTAGAGAGCCTGGAATGCCAAGATAAAAGAGCCTGGGGAGCCACTGAAGATTTTTGAGGAGAGAAAACAGTATGAGAAGGGAATAGCATGAACTATGGGAGCCATCAGCCCTGGGTTATAATTCTAACTTTGGCTCTCTTTAGCTAGTATAAGCACATTATCACCTTTTGGAGCCTCTCAAGCTATACAGTGGAAATGACAATACCAATGCCCAAATTATTGCAACATTAAAAAAAAATGTTACACACCCATCCCAGGGCTAGGTGCAGAAAAAATACCTATTAAACAGTGTTATCTGTTACTACTGCTTTGTTCTGAGTGGGAAGGTCAAAGGGGAAGAGATGGGTGGAGGGAGACTAGAGAGGTCCATGTAAGAGATAGAGGGGCTGGACTGAATAGAGTGCGAGTAAGGGGAGAGGCAAAGAGAAAATCAGATAGAAAGCAAGGGACACTACAAAGGCAGAATCCATGGAAACAAGAGATTAAGAAAGATTAACTTCCTCAAAGCCATTTGACAATGACTGGACATGACCAAGGAAGGAAGAACAGCTACAGAGACTCCAAGAAGACATCTGAGATAAGTATGACTCAAGTCAGAGAGACTCAAACTGCTATGGAAGTCATAAATAACAAACATAAATGCCTAGCACTGAGCGTGGAATTCTAGAATGACTATAGGAATAACCAAAGCCATATTGCTTGCTTCAGTGATTTCATCTTAATTCTTAATAATAAAGGGTTTTCCTGAGAACAATTTTCAAATGCTCGGGGCTAGACGATTTGGGCCATGACATTACTTAGCAGTGTGTAACAGGCAGTATCCTCTTTCCACACATCTTCACCATGACTCACCTCTTCACGTCACCACCACTACTGAAGTCGCCACCATTTCCTTAGGCACTTTGTACTGGCTTCCTTGTTGTCACTCACTTTACGACCTCCTCAGCACAGACAACTGCTGATGCACTCCTGAAGGCTGGAAATGCTTTCCCCACAAGACTCGCCTACTTGAATAACAGGTAGAGAAATACTTGGCACTTCAGAACAGCAGAGCAGCACCTAATATCTCACTGAACCTGACATTTTCATTATGCATTGTGTTAGAAGTTTCTTCAGGAAGCAGTCTTAATAATTTTTCATCACTCTTCTCTGTGGGGATTAATATTACTTTCTTACACATATGAGCCACAGCCCCTTGTCCAGTACAAGCTTCTGTCCTTGTCTGGGTCATTGTGGGTTTCAGCCGTGTCAGCTCCGTATAATTCACAAAGGAATCAACCCACAGACACTTTCCAGCCACATGTGTGCCTCCCAGGACACACAAGGGAAGCTTTACAGCTTATATAAATGGACTTTAATATTGCAGCATACCTTTTGGGATGTGTGTTTAATTTGTAAGAACATGTAGAAAAGCTGACAAGCCATTTTGTACCTTTTGGGAAGCTTCTCCTTTGCACAGGCTGTCCTAAAGAAAGACAGGATTACACTGTCTCCTACTCACCACCCTCTTGCTCTCCCTACAGTATCCCTCTCACCTGAGCTCACTGTTGAGTACATAGAAGTCCCAGTTAGAAGACTATGTGGGATTTGTGTTCTTCTATCACTTTCTTTTTCCTTCACTAAGGTTTTTTTCTTTAATATCTCTGAGAAACACTGAATATGATTTCATTTTATTTTATCATTTACTTCAGGACAAGTGTCATGCTGATTTACTTTTGTTTAATGACATAGAACTTCCTTGCAACCTGACTAGCTCCAGAATAATAAAATTCAAAATATAGTGTTTTGTAGGTAAAAATGTTTTATGCTTTACAAAGAGAAGTAGAACTTGGGGAGAGATGTGATGACACTATGAGGTCAAAAGTTTTTAGAAGTCAACTCATCATAAATAGGAAAGTCTTCTTTTTGGATTCCTCACAACCTTTTTTATTTCAGGGGCACTTGACTATATAGGGTCTTCAAACGCTCTCTGATAGTGTGCAAATATTTTTCTTTATCCAAGTTACTCTTGGTTCAGAAAAGAGACTGATATTTATGGCTCAAGTTTGTACTTTTTCTTATGTCTGTATCATAGCAGTATTAATGATAAACTCCCAATATTTATTTATTGCTACTATTTCTATTTTACTCCTTCATCACCACTTTGTGAGATAAAGTATTATTTTACAGATGAAGAAACTGAGTCTTAGAGAGGCTAACTTACCCAGGGCCAGACAGCCAGTAAATGGGAAAATCAGAACTTGAATTTAGGTCTCTTTTATACCAGAGTTAGTGTTAGAAGTCATTATAACTCACTGGAATGACGCTATCCACAAATGACATTCCAGGAGCATTTAGTGGAGACTTCCAGCTTGATATCCATGATAAAAAAAAAAAAAAAGCCTCAGTACTTCTTGAGTATATTACTTTATTGCTTACTGACTCTAAACACACTTATGAGCTGTAATGACCTTAACCATTTCAAGAAAAAGTACATAAACTCTGTGATATTTATTGACTTCTTACTCTATAAGAGGGACATGGCTAATTAATCACTAAATGGGGGAAGCTGTTGAGAAGAATAAGATGTGGTCCATTTCTTGGTGTACCTACCATCTAGCTGAGCAGCCAAGTCCTAAGTACATGCAGTGTGTATATTTAGATAATAATAATAATATAAAAAAGCAGTGCAGGGGTGCCTGGGTGGTTCAGATGATTAAGCATCTGCCTTCAGCTCAGGTCATGATCCCAGGGTTCTGGGATCAAGCCGTGACTTGGGCTCCCTGGTCAGCATGGAGCCTGCTTCTCCCTCTCCCTCTACTGTTCCCCTGCTTGTGCTCTCCCACTCTCTCTGTCAAATAAATAAGTAAAATCTTAAAAAAAAAAAAAAAAGTGCAAAGCTGGATGAGATTCATTACCAAATTAACAATACAGAACACAAGTGCTAACATGAATCAGGTGAGGGAAATTCTCTTCAACCAATAGGAGTCAGGTAAGACTAGATCAGAGAAATGGGACTTGAGGTGGGAACCGTTGGATGGATCAGACTTAGTGAGGTTGGAGAAAAGCTGAAAAGTGGAAGGGACATCCAGAAGAAGTGAGAAGGAATCCCTGGACTAGGCAAGAGGTTTTCTTGGCTCCATAGTTTTGCGTCATTCACTATAAGATGTTTGATTAGAATACAGGGTGACCCCAGATAGTCAAAGCACAATGACACATTATTGTATGCTGAATTGTGTCCCCTTAAAATTCATGTGCTGAAACTAATCCCCAGTGTGACTGTATTTGAAAACAGGGCCTTTAAAGAGGTAAGTCAAATTAAATAAGGTTGTAAGGGCAGGCCCCTAATCCATTAGGACTATTTGTTTGTTTGTTGTTTTAGAACTGGTATCCTTATAAGAAAGATACTCCAGTGTAGAAAAAAGACCATGTAAGGACACAGCAAGAAGGCAGCCACCTACAAGATAAGGAGGCTTCACAAGAAAGCAAACCTTACAACACCTTGATCTTGGACTTCCAGCCTCCAGAACTGTAAGACAATACACTTCTGTTGTTATAGCAGCCCTAGTAGACAACTGCACACACCAGCTATTTCACATATAATTTCCCGGCCCTGGCTGGACCTGCCACCCATCTCCTATGCTACCCTTGATCCTGTCTTAGAGAGTTTGAACCTTAGAGTAGCAGATTTCTTTCTTTCTTTCTTTCTTTCTTTCTTTCTTTCTTTAAAGATTTATTTATTTGGTAGAGAGAGATCACAAGTAGGCAGAGCAGCAGGCAGAGAGAGGGGGAAGTAGGCTCCCTGCTGTAGCAGAGAGCCTGATGCGGGGCTCGATCCCAGGACCCTGAGATCATGACCTGAGCCGAAGGCAGAGGCTTAAGCCACTGAGCCCCAGGTGCTCCGAAGTAGCAGATTTCTAAAGTGGGCAGCTATTCCATTTAGTTACCATGAAGACCTCTGTTGGAATACTTGGACCTCTGGAATCAGCTGAAGGTGATCTAAGGCAGTGCACTTCAAATTCCCTGTATTGAAGGACCAATTTGCTAACAGACACATGCTCTTACTGTACATGCCAGATAGGAGATAGGCAGCAGCTGCTGCAAGAAACTTGTCATACAAATTTAACAACACCCTGTTCAATAATGTCCCCCGATCAGGTGCATGGATGTCGTGGCCAAGTATTAGTGTGTTGGTAAATGTTCAGCAACAGTTGTTAGGGTTGAGAAGAGTCCTGATTTGTTGCATTTACCCATTTTTGTCATAGAAATACCTTCTGCATGGCTGATTTCAAGTTACCAACATGAAGTTACTAAGCCACAAAGGTGGAAAGAAATGCCCACATCAGCTCTCTCGAGCCAGTACCACCAACCTCTGGCACATCAATGAGCAATGTCCGATTACAATAAAGTTTCAAAATACTGTCATTTCTGGACATTTGCAGAAGGCAAATGACATTTTGTGTAAAACTAATCTAAATGCTTTAAGTGTAAGAGTCCCCAGAGAGCTCCCCCAAAATTTCATTAGCTCACTATTTTATCAGGATAAATTCTGGACCCACAAATGTCCTAAGAAAAGATTTTCAGAAAGGGCCTTTTTACCCACTGTTAGCTATGAAAAAATGGCAGGAATTCAGCTTTTGTCTTCTTTCCTCTTTTCTTCTCTCCATCTGGAAATATTATCTCAAAGACCTTCTCCCCACCTCCTTGTTGATCTTTCCATTCTCTTGATCTCCCTTGCCTAAAGGAGATTCTTCCCTGACCTTTGTCTCTCTTCAATGTCACAGTGAACTAACATCCCCAGTGGTCCACTCTCTTTCTCCCAGAACTTGGCTTTACTGTGGGGATGGGATCCTAGGCTTTGTTACAAGGAGCAATGAGAAGACAAACCCATTCAAACAACTCAAGGGTAAAACCCAAAGCTGCCAGCAGATTTAAAGGGCCCATAGGAGGGGCGGCCTGGGTGGCTCAGTGGGTTAAAACCTCTGCCTTCAGCTCAGGTCATGATCCCAGGGTCCTGGGATGGAGCCCCACATCAGGCTCTCTGCTCAGCGGGGAGCCTGTTTCCTCCTCTCCCTCTCTCTCTCTGCCTGCCTCTCTGCCTACTTGTGATCTCTGTCTGTCAAATAAATAAACAAACAAACAAACAAACAAAATCTTTAAAGGGCCCACAGGAAAAGGCAGATAGATAATGCAAAGTTACATTAGCCCTCTTTAACCTCACTTTCTCAGAACCAATTCAGCTTTGTTTTTTCTCTTTTTTTCAAACTCAGAGCTAACCATTAGTAAAATATTCAAAGCCTGTCGCATACAGGAAAGGGATAAACAGTGACTGGAATGGGAGTGACCAGCCCTGAAGTCCAGACAAGAGGTAATTAGGGCTGACCTTGGGAGGTGGCCATGAGAAAGAAACAAAACACAGATACAATAAAGCCGTATTTTTAAGTAAAATCAACAAGATTGGACCACTGATTAGAGATGGAACAGCAAGGGCAGGGGCGGAAAAGGGCGCAAGTTTTTAAATACGAACTGCAGCCAGATGAGTCACCCTGGACCTCAGCTTCAATTGAGTTACTCAAATGAGGAAAAAGGCTTTGATGGCCCCACGCCCACTGCACACAGAATGAAGTCTAAATTCCTATATAAGGACAGCCACAATTTTGCACCAAGTTATCAGCAAGTTTGGATTCATTCATTCAACATTGACTGAACAGCTAGTATGTATTGTGCTGGATCAGGGAATCAAAATGGGAGAAAATGCACAATTCTTGACTTTAGGGAGTTCAGGGCAAAAAGGGGGTAACCTTCAAATAAAGTAATACACATACATATGCTCAAGCTCTGTTTACAATATCCTCTTCATCTGAAATCCCTTTAAAAATATTTTATTTATTTAATTGAGAGAGACAGAGAGAGGGAGAGAAAGAGCATAAGCAGGGGGAGAGGCAGAGGGACAACCAGACTCTGAGTGGGCAGCCCAACATAGGGCTCCATCCTAGGATGCTAAGATCATAGGACCTGAGCTGGAGTCAAACGTTTAACCGACTGAGCTACCCAGACGCCCCTGAAGTCCCTTCTGTTTACTGAGTTCCTACTGTATCCCGGAGACTGCTTTTGGTCCTAGAGAGCCAGTCAAGTTATTTCTTTCTTTCTTTTTTTTTTTTTAATTTAATTTAATTTATTTTTTTAAATTTCTTTTCAGTGTAACAGTATTCATTGTTTTTACACCACACCCAGTGCTCCATGCAATACGTGCCCTCCCTAATACTCACCACCTTGTTCCCTCAACCTCCCACCCCCACCCCCCCGCCCCTTCAAGACCCTCAGGTTGTTTTTCAGAGTCCATAGTCTCTCATGGTTCACCTCCCTTTCCAGTTTCCCTCAACTCCCTTCTCCTCTCCATCTCCCCTTGTCCTCCATGCTATTTGTTGTGCTCCACAAATAAGTGAAACCATATGATACTTGACTCTCTCTGCTTGACTGATTTCACTCAGCATAATCTCTTCCAGTCCCGTCCATGTTGCTACAAAAGTTGGGTATTTTCTATCCCTTTTCCAACCAGATATATAGATATATTGGTTTGGCATTGTCTGCAAAGGGATCTGAGGCCACGGGAACCTCAAAGGGGAAAGACTGAAGAACAAGAAGAGAACCAACATCAAACTGTCAGAGTAATGCTTATAATTTCAAGGACTGGGAAAGGGAAGGGCCAGAAAGGCTAGAAGAGTAACCAGAGAGGGAAAGAAAAAACAAGTGAGTCACAGAAGCTGGGACTAGAGAGTTTCAAGAATACAGGAGAATCAGAAGTATTCAATGCAGCAAAGTCTAAGGGAGAGAAGATTGAGAAAAGTGCCACATGGCCACTCATTTTAGGTGACAGATATAAATTAATATTCTGGCTGAGGGAAAGAATTTTGTAGAGAAGGACAGATTAAAGATCTACAATAGAGCAAGGGGGTGCTTTACAAAGACTCTGGAGCAGGAATTGGGAGGGTACAGAATTCATGGCACAAGTGGAAGGGATGGCTTTGGAGACAAGAGAGACCCTTCTTTTCCAGACAAATATGCAGAGACACAGAGTAAAGGGAGGTTACAGAGGCCCCTGGGTGTGTGGCAGTTGGAGTCAGATAATCCCATGTTTAAATCTCAGTTCTGGCATTTACTTTCTATATTATATCTGTCAGGTTGCTCAAGCTCTTTGATCCTTAGTTTCTTCATATTTAAGATGAATATAGTAATGGCTTTCTCCTATGTTTGTTGTGAGATTATACTGAGAAAATAAATAAACCACCAGTTTCCCCCCGCCTTTCTAGTATAAGGTACTTATGCGATCACTTAATAAATCCTACTGGCTCTTGCCCCTATCTGCTCACACAGAACAGGCCCTCTGCAAAGTACTCTTGGAAAAGTGCTCATAAGCAAGCCCACCTTGCTGAACTCTGGTGGGTCAGCCAAGCCTCTGTTGTCCTCACACTGCTACAGCTGAGGTCCTGGAACAAATATGACGCTAAATCTAAATACGCTGCCTCACATGGCAGAGTTTTGCTGAAGCAGCATTTTTAGTTTTTACTTACATTCTTCCTCCAAGCCACCCTTCACCAACCAGTCTCAGCCAGGGCCTGGATCCAGATCTGAGTAACAGGTGCAATGCAAGTCTAGCATTATCCTTCCTTTCCCACAACCAGCTTTGTGTCAGGCTCAGGGAGCTCTCTATCCTTCATATAAACACATTTTTGTTGACCCACCCCATTAATTTGTTACATATCTCCTAATATATATCAGTTCCAATCGAAGTTAGGATAGAACCTGGTATACAGCAGGGTCTTGCTAAAAGTTAATTCCTTTCTCCCTTTTTTAAAATTTTAATTTTATTTTTTTTCAGTTTTCCAAAATTCATTGTTTATGAACCATACCCAGTGCTCCACGCAGTACATGCCCTCCATAATATCCACCATCAGGCTCACCTAACCCCCACCCTCTTCCCCTCCAAAACCCTCAGTTTGTTTCTCAGAGTCCACAGTCTCTCATGGTTTGTCTCCCCCTTCGATTTCCCCCAACCCACTTCTCTCCATCTCCCAATACCTTCTGTGTTATTCCTTATTCCTTAATCCAGCACCATGATTTTATTTATACTTCTGACTTGGGATGTTCCTTCACACATCTTCTGTCACATTTGGGTTTGATACAGGTGCACATTTGGGATTGACACAGGTGCACTGTATGTGGTAAGCTGCTATATGTTTAGTAATCAGCTCTCTGGGAAAAAAAAAATGCATGATTTTATAGTGTTTGCCAGTTTCCATGGTGTAAACAGTTCAACCATGGCCAATTTCAATCTACCAACATGACATCAACCACCTTGCAAAATTCCTAAAAATCAGTTTTCCCAAGCTGGTATGAGTTATCTCCAACATACCACTTGATAGGTTATTTGGAAGTCTTGGCTAACAGCATATTGAGTCAGTGCTTAAGTTTATGTCCATTTAATCAAGTTTCATGCATGCCCAGTTACTGCTCTGTAAAGACCACATCGACCCCAGCTGCATTGCAATTCATGGGGAGGTACTGCAAAGGCACCAAGTCTCATTTAGAGATCTTCACTATTTTCATGTGGTTTGGGAAAGGATTGTACTTAAACGGCATTTTGGCATTTTCAGGGAAACAGACACACCCTGACGGGTGAAATCTCAGGGATGATCAGTGAACAAAAACACTGTCACCAAGTAAGTAAACAGTGACAAGTTTATAAGATGCTGTTGGCAGTAGCTGGATTTCTCAGTGCTGAACACTTGAGTTGGGCATGGTGGGAGCGGCTGGTTAGCCATTTGTCAGGCAAAGTCAAAACAGCCCTCCAGCTACAGCACAGACGGCAGACTGCAGCTCGTCAGCATTTTATTTATGACTCCTAATTAGCAAGCAAAAAAGGAGGGAAGAAGTTCCCAGCTTGGGATATACATACTTATACACATATATTTTGCTCAGAAATTATCTTTGTCAAAATAATTTAAATCCCCACAACCCTGAGAGGGAAATATTGTAATTTACATTTTATAGACAAGCAACTCCATCCTAAAAGGTAAGTGTAATTATCCTAATCTTACCAACGAAGAATCAGAGAAGTCCAGTGATTTTTCCAACACAGCTAGAATGTGGTAGAGCTAGGACCAACAATCTTCAGACACCAATGCCAGGGCTTTTTCAGTGACAACATGGTTGGCTTTTATCTGGCATATTAGTAATAGCCCTCTGACTTGGGTTAAAAGAGAGTTGACTACCAAACTCATTATATTAGTGAGTAAACTTCTTGTTCTTACAGTTAGAATTAGTTCTTCAGAGGGAGGGGAGATACTGAATGAGTAAGGAACACAGGATGACTAAGTGAGGGAGGGCAACTTCCCACCTGCTTTTGAAGAACCTGGGCTCTTGCTTTGTGACTGACAGAGTCTAATCAGGCATAGAGCAGGGGAAAAAGAACAGATGCCCATGGCCCATGAGTCTGAAGTGACTGTTCTGTGGAGTCCTTACGTGTTTGCGAGGTAAAAGAAGCAATGGAAGTTTGAACCGGCCCGGTGACCATAAGCAAAGGAGACTGCTTTACATCAACCATCTATTTACAGATAGTATTAGAAAGAACTGCAACCTATGACTTCTGAGCACTGGTTTGACAAAAACAAACAAACGAAAAACCTGTTGATATTTACATAATATAGGAAAAAATTTTTTATTGACTTGTTATCTTTATTATAGGCTTATTTTGCTTTTAATTCCTGTGAAACCCAAAAGATAAAGTATGTCTATTTATTCTCAAGGGGTCTAAGCCTCACTAAAGAAGGAACAGGAAGACAGAAACTTCCAAGCACTCTGAGTGTCAGCATTAACTGAGGTCCCTGGTATTTCTGGTTCTCCACCCTTACCAGTACACAGAAGGATGGCATTTCTCTGTTGTCTTGAGGTTAAGCACAGCCACGTAACTTACTTTGGCCAATGAAATATGATCAGCTGTAACATGTGTCACTTCTGAATGGAGGAGTTAGTTAAGAGTTAGTGCACAATTATCCATGCTCGAACTTCCTCTGCTGCCACTACTGTGGCTGTGGCTGTGCCAACTGGGTCTCAGAGTCACTCCATCAGAATCTCCAGACTCCAGGGAGAATCTCCATTGAGTTTTGGAAGGTGTTGTTACCCTAGCATAACTTTACCTATCCTAATAGGAGAGAAGAATAGTTTGGTGGATGAGGTTAACTAGGAGAAAAAGTGAGAAGTAAGAAGCCAAAGGCTAAAGATTCCTGGACATTTTGTATTCCATCAAAAACCTAGGATGCTGAGTGCTGGAAAACTCAGTGTCTAGGCTGCCATTCTTCCTGAAGTGGGCAAAAGAAGGTAGAAGTTGAAAAGTTGCATGGATCTGTATCCTCAGGTTTCTAAACAGATAACTAGAAAGGATCTAGACTCCTAAGGACCTAATAAGAAATCTCCTGAGCTGAACATAGAATTCAGTTTGAGTCAAATCAACTTAACAAGTATCTAGTCCTTGTAAACACTGTGTTCAACATGACAGGGGATGCTTAAGGGTGCAGAAGCCCCTTCCTTCTTTCAAGGAACTTCCAGTCTAATAAGTGAGCTCAAACTTAATATCAGTTAATATCAAATAATGAAAATTTTAAATAAAAGCGTCACAGGATAAATGTGTTCCCACAAAGAGGTGAAATTAGTAAAAAAAAAAAAAAAAAAAGAAAGAAAGAAAGAAAGAAAGAAAGAAGTGAAATTAGTGACCAAATTCACCATATATAGAAATCCCTATCAATGACCTAAAGGGAATCAATCACCATTGAAAACTTTACCATAGTTGGTATACTGCTTCATCCTCGTACCCACAGTTAATATATTCCTGTCAGCGCCTTGTGATTGGGACTAGCCATAAGTAAAAGAGATGGAAAGGATGTCCAGGCTCTCAAAGCAAATAGCGGAAGAAGAAAGAGTTCCTCAAGTTCTTGGTGGCTCAACTAGAAATATTCAAAAGTAAAAAAGCTGCTTTATGGGGCCTCCCTCATTTTGCTGCATGCCCTCAGTGTTAACTAAAGGAAGGCCAAGGCCGAGAAATGCAGCAGCTATCTGGCTATCACATTCATGTGCCCCGTCCAGCCCCCACGCCTGCTCCAGATGGCTTGGCTATAACAAGCAGGAATGCTGCCAACTCACTGGGCAACAGGTAAGGAACTCACTGTTGCATATGTCACAGCACCTAGAGGTAGCACTTGAGAATCTGTCTTTGAATTAAAATAAAAGTTTGAGATCTTATTAAGGAAAACTGGATACCAAGGAGACTAGTATCTGATCTACTTCCCTCCTGAGCCTGGCCCCAACAAACCTGTGCTGTACAAAATTACATGACATCCTGGTTCAGATGAAGGTCTGTTCCTCTTTCTCCAAGCTCTGGAATCATTGAAGGCTGAGTGTAAATTACCACCCCTAAGTGGGTTCTTCAAGATGTATGACTGAATTCCTACACAGAAGTAAGAAATGAAGAGTTCATTTCTTACTAGAGTTTGAACAATCCACCAGGTAGCAGCATCCTGACACCAGAATATCCAGCATCAGTAAGTCTGAGTGCTTCTTCCTTTGTATAATGAAAGGGGCAAAATGGCAAAGTCAGTGCCATTCACATCCAAAGACCTCCTGAAGGGACTAGCCATGCCCACTGTCCAGGCTGGGGAGCACCTTGGACAGGTCTTTAATAAAAGTAAATCAAGGACTGACAATCATAAACTGGGAGGTGGTCTGGCCTCCAAAACTCTGTCTAGAAAGGGACTATGTATTTATGTGATTAAATGAGCCAATGTGTCTCTCCCGCATCTCTTCTCTTTCTGGAAATCAAATGGGTAATATAGAGAAGATATTGAGTTGTTAGTGGGAACAGAAGCTGAAAAGATGTATACAGAGAGCACATGCCATGTTGGAAAGCTATGGGACAGAGGGTATGAGAGTGCCAAAGTCAAGACTAAGCTGAAGAAATGAACTAAAAAGAAAAGGTACACAGAACTCAAATCTAGGCCAAATTGGTGGCAACAGTTGTGGTAGACACAGAGACCAAGTCGACTATGATGGTTAGGGAGGGGGCAGAAACCCCCAAGGCTGAGCTGTGCTGGACCTCCCAGTTTCAGCTTCCTCAGGGGCCTCCTGAAGACTACTTTCCCATGAGACTCCCATCTCCTATATCCTACCAATAAACCCCATGAGAAAAGTTGGCTTGGTGTGTCTCAGCTCTTGTTGTCAAACTGCCTAAAACACACACAGTGGGCCAGATTCTACAGACACCTAGACACTGGACAGTCTAGACCAGCCCTGATGCTCCTTCACCCATATCACCAGATATTTTTCATCCTAAGCATTTGATGCATAGCATATCAGGTTATATTGTTACTTAGTTGTATAGGTTTTGATGCTGTCTCAACAGCTGTTTGTGCTGTGGAATATTTTTAGCATGAGATGGTGTGGAGGTGCTGGAAAAGGAGTTGGTGAAGAAGAGGTGGGGATAGTGTTACATTCTCCATGCTGTATTAGGTGCTTTGCACACATACATGCCCCTCCACACCTCCAAAATCAAAGATGGTTGATGATGCCATGTCAATCCCACCTCCCTGTGTTTATAAAAGGCAATTGAAAATAAGGTCTCAGGGGATCTCTGGCAATTGAAACTCTTCCTCCCTCAGGGAGTAAACCACAGAACATAGAAAGATATCACTAGGGCAGAAGATTTTAGGAAAAGAAAGAGAGGGCGAGAAAGGCCTTTTAAATCCATTTAAAACAATCCATGCAGCTGTTTCCTGAACTCTCCGGAAGAACTGAAATGCAAAATGCCATATCTCCTCTCCATCCCTCCTCCCTTGCAAACTGGCTTTCAGGTGACGCAATGATGAGACCTCTGCGGTGAGCTGTCTGGAGGGATGCTGCCAGCCAACAGAGCATGGGGTGCTGCCACCTCTCGGATATTTGTAGACAAAACAAGTCTCTGTCCCAGAAAGGATGTATTTCGGTGATATTATGAAATGTTAACGGGCAATCTGTTCTGAAATAATTGCTCAGTGTTTTGGCCTCCTTTTCCATTTTAGAATTTCAAAGGCATTGCAGGCAGAAAACAGTGCCAGCCTGTTAGTGGTACCTACACTGATTAAATCTAGCCCATCACAACCACAGCTACACAAAAGCTCTTTTTCTCAATTAATAAAATGCAATTAATGGCATCATTGAAAAAACTCCTGACACTTCAATTTAGAGCTATTTAGAGCTTCAATTTAGAACTATGTGCAAATTTTAGGATATGCATTTTTTAGTTAACATGATGAACAGCACCTAATTTCTGGGATACTCCCAAGTTTCTGCAGAGAAAAAAGAATGTTTACCAGAAACATACACCATAATGACAGCTTCTTTCCCTTTCTTCCTTACACACACACACACACACACACACACACACACATGCACGCACATGTGTAACCCAGTTCAGTTCCAGTTATGCAGTAGCCACACCATCTCCCTCGCCTGTGGGAAACCTAATACATCCACAATGGAAATATCTAGGGTACTCTCAAGTAGGATACAGATCCCAAGGCCTTTATTGCATGATGGTTCTTTTGAAATATTTATATTGATCATCCAGTTCCTGAGAGGAAATAGATTGTTTCTCTTATTCTCTCAGGTACAGGTCACTTGAACAGTTGGGTTGTCATTTTTTAATCTCCCCATTTCCCTAAGGATAGTGAGAGGATGATTTAAACGGCAACATTAGCTGCTTTAGGGTAGATTTTCAAAGCTACACCAGGGAGTTAAAAGCGCAAATCCTGTTATTGTTACAGGATTAATGCACAGAAGTCCCAGAATACCACTTTGGAAATGTAGCCAAGAAATATTATTTTAATGTACTGTATGTTATTTTTAGACTCAGTTATAGCCCAATTATCAGCTGGCGTATCAAAAATGAGACAAGACAGATAGCTGTCTTTAATCCAAAATTCTAATGAGGTTTTTGGTGTTTGTATTTTCTCACCACTTAGAAGTCTGGATATTTGGAGGAAAAAAGTAAAAGGCAGAAACTACAGCAGCTACCTCCTACCTACTTTGTTGCTATAGAGGCTGCTACTTAGAGTACTGACTCTACAGAATATTTTAGAATTTTTTTTCCATAGGAGAGGCAGGTGGTAGGAAAAGGAGGTATTGAATCATGGGGACCTCTTGACCACACTATAAAAAGCTGCAAATCAACCACAGCATACTAATGATTTCAGAGCAGCAAGTTGGGGTTCCTGCCATCAGTCATTTCTATTTCTGTTTTTACACATCTTAGACTGTTGTTCAAAAATAACTATCTGTAAAAGGTCTTCCAGTTGGAGTAATTTTGCTTCCAAGTTGCCCTGTGGGCATCAACCAACATTTATTGATTCTCTAGATGCCTGCTTTTGGGTTTTATTAAACTGAGCTTGTCTTTCCTTTTGGCCTCTGAGTAATTGCATAGATCGGAGATGACTACATCACTGTCTCTAGGCTACATCTAGTCTGTTAGATGACAGCCCCCAGAAGAACTCCTGCTTTTTCTTAGTCAAAAAATACTCTACACTAACTTTCAAATCCCAGAGTATCTTCCATTATCTCAAAAGGTATTGTATCTTTCTTAAAAAGTTCAAGCAAGCTTACACAGATCTGTTTCTAGGTGGGGCAAGGTGATGGAGTGTATCCCTGTGTCAATAACCTCTGGGAGTTCACTACATTGGGAGTTTACTATCTCAGTAGTTCACTACATCAGTAAGGAGAATTTCACTTCGAATGATCCCTATCTTTGGCTACCAAGGACTTGCAGACCCCAGACCCACCTCAGCAAACAAAATAGGACCCCTTTTGCATCATCAATGACCACCAGCACTGACCTTGTTTTTTGGAGCAGTTGTCAGGAGGATTAAATGAGTAATATTCCAAGAAGCACTTAGCAAGTTGCTGGTATGTTGTAAGCTCCCCTGAGTTGAGGAAGCAGCAGCACAAAAAAAATTTTTTTAATTTACTTTTTATACTTATAAGGATTTCTCAATTTATAAAATTATTTTTGTATATCATCTCATCAGCAATACACTCATAAATCTCTCTAATGCCTGTGGTGGGTATGCATGTGTTTAATGTCAAGTTAACTCAAGTTAATGTAAGCTTTCCCCATGTAGTTTGTACATAGAAGCCGAGCTATAAATAGGATTGGAATTAAATTTTCTATTTCAGATTCTAGGGCATTGTTCATATCATAACCACCATTCACCTGTGTTTCTTAATCTCTGAATTGGAAGTGATTGGATCCTATACACTCAAAGCCAGAAGAGTGCTCCCAGTTATAAATTTGAAAATTTTAAAAATAGATCAATAGGGTCCTGGGTGGCTCAGTGGGTTAAGCCTCTGCCTTCACTCAGGTCATGATCTCAGGGTCCTGGGATCGAGCCCCACGTCGGGCTCTCTGCTCAGCAGGGAGCCTGCTTCCCCCTTCTCTCTATGCCTGTATCTCTGCCTATCTATGATCTCTGTCTGTCAAATAAATAAATAAAATATTTTTTAAAAAAGATCAATAATTCTTATGAATATCCACTATTGGTATAACACAACAAATTAGACACTATGAGATATGTGTGTGTGTGTGTGTGTGTGTATACACACTTTGTGAATAGTTCCTTCTCTCAAAGAATATTAAGAACTACTAGGATACTTGTATACATTTATATTTTACCAGGAACAAAAATTCACAAGCCCCTAGCATAGAAGCACACCTGATATCTTTTAATTCCACATACTCAAGGAATAAATACACAAATTAATAAGCTCTATGAATCACTAAAGATGAATTTTAACATCAGTTTGTGCAAGTAGAAGACTCCAAGAACCTGCCCCATATGAAAAATGGGAGGACTAGCACAGCACTGGGGAATTTTAAAAGGATAAGATGAAACAATGTATGGGGAGAACAGTAGTAGGCAGCCTTCTAAAGGGGTCCCAATGACCCTCACCTCCTGGTTTTCATTCCCCACATACTTCCCTGCCTTTAAGTGTGAACTGGTGATATGCTTCTAACTAATAGAATCGGGCAAAGATGATGGGATATCACTTCTGTGATGATGTTATGAAAGACTATGACTCGCATCTTGCTAATCCTCTCTCTTGCCGGCACTCACCCCTGCCCTCTCACCTATGAGAGGCTCAAATGGCAAGAGACTAAGGTAGCCCTCTGATCAACAGCTTGTGAGGAACCGGGGTTTTAGTCCAACAGCCCACAGGAAAGGAATCCTGCCAATAACCCAAGTGAAAGCAACTTCTCCCTTAGTCAAGGCCTGGGATAACTACAATCCTGGGTAACATCCTGACTGCAGCCTTGTGAGAGACCCTGAAACTGAGGACCCTGCCAGGCCCACACCAGGACTCCTGACCCACAGAAACTGTCTGATAATAAATGTTGTTTTAAGGCATGCCATTTTGGGTAATTTGTTATGCTGCAGTAATAGGTAACTAATACAAGGACCTAATATTGTACCACGGCCACGTTAAAGTATGCAAATATATAGTATATAAAGTATGCAGTATGTGGAAGCCATTTTATTTTAGAGGGGGATTGTAAATAATAGTGGGCTCATGTACAAGACTAGTCTTTAAAGATAGTAAAGAGAATCATAAATTTGACCTTACTAAGGAGAAGAGCTAACTAGTTAGTCAATGGAAGGGAATGACAAGGATCCATTCTGCTGACAATCTCAGCAAATACCAGGGGATAGTCCTGTATGGCAACAACGCCAAATAGCAGTGATAAAGGAATGTCGTCAATTACACAACTGGTAGGCAAAGATGCGGTTAAATTTATCACTGCTGAGCAGGGGTTAAAATGGCAGTGGTCTGCTGGAAGTACTTCTATAAAACATTGGGAAACATGGTTGCTTAGCATGAACCCTGGCCTTGCAGAAATTAAATGATTCCTTCAGTAGTCCTATTTTGATCTGTTCTCATCGCCTGCTGCAGACAGTTGGCTTTCAATCCATTTTATAGAAGCACTTTCTGTTCCTTGGATAAAAGGAAGTACATAAATTTCAAGTGCCATATTACCATACATGCATGGTTCTGTTTGGGCACAAGCATGTTGTTCTTGTCATAAATTCTGACTCAGAATGGGAGCTCGGGATTTACCATCTCACTCTTTATAGTTACAAGATCGACTAAACTGATTACAAGAAGAAATATGTAAGCTTTGAAACTGTTCACACCAGTGATGTGGTTCAGTAGCTTGTAAAAGTGGCAAATAACAGCAAGCCAAAAGAAAGGAATTTCAAGAAAGACAAGGTTCTTAAAAACACAGGGTTGGTTGTATTCAGAATCCAGAAGTAGCTGATTATCTTTGGAGCTTGGGATATTCTCTCCACTGCCTGTTACTGGACTGTGGTCCTTGGAAACATGTGTTTACTGCCCTATAGTCTTCTCTCCATCGTACCAGAGTTTCTAGAACCCCTCTCTAAGGAATGGCACTCCCGGTAAGTGAGAGACAGTCATTCTGGGGAATGGAATTTCTCAAATTCTCTAAATCTTTAGCTACTGTGGTGTGTGTGAGTGTGTGTGTGTGTGTGTGTGTGTGTGTGTGTGTATTGGTCTGGTTTAGTTGTTTCAGCCAGTCAAGAGCAATCTTGAGCCCTATTACAGTCCTCTTTTTGCCTTTGTCCAGGACTTTAGGCAGGTAACAGCCACTAAAAATGGAAAGCTGTGTAGGTAGACCACAAGGGTATGTACTCTAGCTATACTGTTTACTCCTTGTGAGGCCCTGAACAAATTTTCTAACTCCCCTAAGCTTCACTTTCCTCATATGAAAAGTGGTATGATATTATCTTCCTCATAAAGTTAAACTGAAGATTAAATGTGACTTAGCGCTGTGCCTGATACATAGTAAACACAAGGTAAATGTTTATGTTTATAGTATTACTGGTTTTTTAATTTTTTAAACCTTTTTTCATATGTCAAACTGTTAGCTCTTTGAGGACAAAAAAAGTTGGGATTTAGACAAGGATTTTTACACAGTTGGATATTTTTGAGTAATTTTTCAGTGAGTGTACCTAGGCTACAAAATCCCTGCCAAGCAGTCCTGAGGATGTCCTCTTTTCTTTTCAATCTACATTCCCTCCCTTGGTGATCTCATCTCCTTGTGACTTTAAATACCATCTGCTTGCTGACAACTTCTAAATTTACATCTCTAGCCTAGATCTCTTCTTGAACTCCAGATTCTGGTATCTAATTGCCTACCTGACATCTTCATTAGGATGTCTAGTGAGTATCTCAAACTCCATACAGAATTCTGAAGTAGAATTCTCGATCTTCAAAAAACAAACAAACAAACAACAACAAAAAGCCCCTGCCCACCCACAGACTGTATACCAGTTGGTGATAATCCCATTAATTCAGGTGCTCAAACCAAGTACTTTGGAGACATTCTGTTTTTCTTTTATAACCTATATCCAATTCATCAGAAAGTCTCTTTGGTCCTATCTTCAAAATATATCTAGAATCTGGCCATTTCCCACTAATGCCATTGTTAGCTCCCTGGTCTAAACCATCATCTCTCACCTCCAAAAGCCTTCTTTTAGAAATAAAACTACTTTAGGGGCACCTGGGTGACTCAGTCGGTTAAGCATTGGATTCCCGATTATGGCTCAGATATTGATCTCCGGGTTCTGAGATCAAGCCCTGTGGTGGATTCCATGCTGGCTGCGGAGTCTGCTCTTAAGATTCTCTCTCTCCCTCTCCCTTACACAACTCCCTTTGCTGCATGCACTCCCTCGCACATGCATTCTCTAAAACAAAGACGATGAAAACAACGAAGAAGAAGAAAAGAAAGAAAATTATTTTGAAATTATTTTTAGGGGGGCCTGGGTAGCTTAACAAGTTGAGCATCTGACTCTTGGTTTGGGCTCAGATCATGATCTCATGGGTGGTGAGGCCAAGCCCCACACTGGGCGCTGCACTCAGCCGGCAGTCTGCTTAATGATTCTATCCCCCTCTGCACCTCCCGGCATTCACATTCTCTCTCTGTAAAATAAATAAATAAATCTTTGGGGAAAAAAAAAAAGAAAAAATAAACTATATTTTCTGAACTCTTTTTTTTTTTTTTGAAAATTTTATTTATTGAAAGAGAGAGGGAGTGAGATCTGGGGGAAGGGCAGAAGGAGAGGGGCAGAGAGAATCCCAAGCAAGGCTCCACACTGAGTGGGGAGCATGATGTGAGGCTCAATCCCATGACCCTGAGATGATGATCTGAACCGAAATCAAGAGTTGGATGCTTAACACCCAGGTGCCCCTATATTCTGAATTTTTTTGAGAGTAAGTTATATCACCCCAAGAGTTCTCTAATGTGTATTTTCCAAAAACAAATATAGTCTTCTATATAACCAGCCTATAACTCTTTGAATTAGGAAATGACAATACTACACTACCATCTAATCTCACTCAAGTTTTGCTAATTATCTCAAGAATGCTCCTTTTCCTCTGTGGGCCAGGATCCTCTCAAGAACATGTGTAGCATTTAGCAATTATGACTCATTTGCCTTGGAATAATTCCTCAGTCTTTCCCCATTTTTCATGTACTAGACACTCTGTAGGATGACCTCTGCCTTAGTCCTTTCAGGCAGGGTTCAGTTTGACCACAGACAGAGCAGCTTAAAAACAACAAACAAATGTTTATTCTTCACAGTTCTTTGGAAGTCCAAGATCAAGGTTCCAGCATGGCCATATTTTGGTGAGGTCCTCTTCCTGGTTCACAGTAGGCACCTTCTTGTTATATCCTCATATGGTGGAAAGGATCTAGGGAATCTCTCCAGAGCCTCTTTTATAAGGTACTGACCCCATCCATGAAGGTTCCACTCTCATGATTTAAGCCACCTCCCAAAGGCCCCACCTTCTGACATCATGTTGGCTTTAGGGTTTCAATATGTAAATTTTGGAGGGACAAAAACATTCAGATGATAGCAACCTCCAACGTGGAACATTTGATGTCTCCTCATGATCAGACTCAGGCAATTTGCTCTTGGCAAAAACTCCAATAAACAATGCCATGCTCTTCTTGGTCCATCACATCAAAAAGCACACATCATTGATCCTTACAACAATGGTGATGCTAAGCTTGGTCACTCAGTCATGTTGATATCTGCCAGGTTATTCCACTTAACTTCATTTTTTTCCTTTTGTAATTGATTGATATTATATGGGGAGCTATTCTTAGGTTATATCAAAATGCCCTGTTCCTTGTGAAATTTTCACAAAATCAACCATATCTGTGAAGGTTGCCAAATGGCGATTCTCTATTTACATGATCCCCTCTACATTTTTTTAGTTGGCATTCTACAGCAAGGACAAGTTTCCCTTTTCATTTATTTATTTCTCTACAGGGACTCATGAATTCCCACTTTATTCAATGGGGTGTAATCTTTCATTATCATATTTTTAAAGCTAAGTTGTCCCTGATTTGGCCAGTGGAAGCCCCGTGTCCTTTTGAAATGTCCACATATTCATTGAGCATTTCCTTATTTTATAGCATAAGAAGATATTTCAGGCCCATCTTACACTTTCCATCTCCCTCACCCTGGAATCAGCTGTTGGTCATTTCTTCAAGGACCCTGGCTTCTTTTAGTACAGGACAGTATTAAGAAACCAATATCTGGGTGCTTGTTGTACTCATTGTTCCTAGGGTTCCATTGCCTCTAAGCCCTCTCAGTAGACAGAGCAAGAGATTTGTATGTATATACTCAAAGACACAGACACAGCCACACACAGCCACACACAGACAGATACACACACACACACACACACACACACACACAGAGAAAGTGAGAGAAATTGAGACCATGAGTTCATTCTGATATCTCTGATTCCAATCCAACACTTTAGAGTTCCTACTAGCCTTTCCACTTTCTAAACTCATATATTCCTCCTATAACAGCGATACTTGGCTCCTATTATCCTCAGTATATTTACTTATGCAAATAATTAATTTGCTTAATATAATGAATCCTCCACCATGCTGGCGTCTTTTTGCCTACCACCTCCAAATTACCCAATCTCTGCAGTATTCTCTGCTGCTGGCCCACAGTCTATATGTCTCCAAACCTAGCCCATGCCACTATATGGCTTCCTAAACCCCTTCACATGCCCACGTTTTCAGTGGCCATGCTGTCTCCACCATGTGGCAAGGAACAGGAAGGAGATGGGAGTTGCAATAAAACCCTTCACCCCCTGAGTTTATCCTCACTCAGAGCCAGCATAGCTCTGATAAAATATGTCTAATCACATTTATCCTCTGTGAAAAACCCTCCACGACTCTCCATTTCACTCAGAGTAAAAACCAAAGCTCTGACAATGGCCTAGAAGGTCTAACATGATCTGAGGTTTGTTATCTATCATTTTCCTTCTCACTCATTCTGCATCAACCACAGTGGGTTTACTGTTCCTCAGCATACCTGACTTATTTCCACCTTTAGGGTCTTTGTACTTGCTCTCCTCCCTACCTAGAATACTTCTCCCCATATAGCTACACAGCTTCAAATCTTTGCTCAAATGCTACCTCAAGGAGGCCTACCCTAACTATCCTTTCAAAAAGCCAAACCTTTCTAGTGAAAGCTAATAAAAAAAAAATGTGAATTTTCTATTACATTAGCATTCTTTAGATTGGCAAATTTATTAATACATTTTATAGTTCTAAGAACATGCTCTTGGGCGCCTGGGTGGCTCAGTGGGTTAAGCCGCTGCCTTCGGCTCAGGTCATGATCTCAGGGTCCTGGGATCGAGTCCCGCATCGGGCTCTCTGCTCGGCAGGGAGCCTGCTTCCCTCTCTCTCTCTGCCTGCCTCTCCATCTACTTGTGATTTCTCTCTGTCAAATAAATAAATAAATAAATCTTTAAAAAAAAAAAAAAAAAGAACATGCTCTTTACAGTACATTCTTTCAACAAAGAACAAAATCTGACAGTGCCTGGGTGGCTCAGTCGATTAAGCATCTGCCTTCAGCTCAGGTCATGATCCCAGGACCCTGGGATTAAGCCCTGCATTGAGCTCTCTGCTCAGCAGGGAGCCTGTTTCTCTCTCTCCCTCTGCCTGCTGCTCTACCTGCTTGTGTTCTCTTTCTCTCTCTCAAATAAATAAAAGCTTTAAAAAAAGAACAAAATGTGTTTATTAACAGATCCAAAAAACAAATAAAAAGCAAATCCTTCTAAACATATTTGATCCTTCTTTTCCTTTATTTTCCAACTATGTATTTTTTATGCATTTATCATCTTCCAGCATGCCATATGATTTATTTAAATATTATGTTTATCATTTATTATCTTTCTCCTTCCTTACCAACCCCACTATAATATAAGGTCCTTTGGGGAAGAGATTTTATTTTTCACTGATGCATCCAAGCACCTAGAAGAGCATCTGCACATAGAAGGAACTCAATAGATAACTGTTGAATAAATGAATTAATTGATGAATTAATAAAGCATTATTATCTCTATTTTACTTGTGAAGAAATGGTGTCTCAGAAAAACCAAAAGAATTGTTCTAAAGCTGACAGAAGTTAAAATAAAATGCCTAAGGTCCCATACTATTGTTTCTGAAATTTTATTTCAAAATTGTTTAACTTCTGAACAATTTGACAATTTAATAAATATTGATTTGTTTAACTCAGAATGGGCACTTCCAAGGTATCTAACTTACAACCAAAAGCAGTCTAAGAACTATGACAAGATGATTGACTGTGTATTAGATACTGGTATTTCCCAAAAAAGGGAAACTTAGTTTTGTTCTGTTTTCTTTTAATTCCAGGGAAGTTAACATACAGTGTTATATTAGTTTCAGGTGTACAATATAGTGATCCAACACTTCCACACATCACCCAATGCTTAATCCCCATTACCTATTTCAACCATCTCCCCACTCTCCCCCTTTCTGGTAACCACTAGTTTGTTTTCTATAGTTAAGAGTCTGCTTCTTGGTTTCTCTTTTTCTCTTTGTTTCCTTTATTTTTTTTTTTTAATTCCACAGATGAGTGAAATCATATGGCATTTGTCTGTCTCTGACTTGTTAGGCATTATATTCTCTAGCTCCATCCATGTTATTGCAAACAGCAAGATTTAATTCTTTTTATGGCTGAATAATATTCGTGTGTGTGTGTGTGTGTGTGTGTGTAGCACATCTTTTTTATCCATGTATTTATTGATGGACACTTGGGCTGCTTTCATAATTTGGCTATTGTTTATAATGTTTGCCATAAACATAAGGATGCACGTATCCCTTGAATTAGTGTTTTTGTGTTTTGGGGATAGGTAGTGCAATTACTAGATCATCGTATAGTTCTATTTTTAATTTTTTGAGGCGCTGCCATAATGTTTTCCATAGTAGTTGCACCAGTTTGTATTTTCACCAACAGTGCAAGAGGATACCTTTCTCTCCACAACCTCACCAACACTGTTTTCTTGTGTTTTTTTATTTTAGCCAATCTGACAGGAGTGAGGCGATATCTCATTGTAGTTTTGATTTGCATTTCCCTGATGGTGAGTAATGTTGAACTTCTTTCATGCGTCTATTGGCCATTTGGCTGTCTTCTTTGGAGAAATGTCTGTGCAATTCTTCTGCCCATTTTTGAATTGGATTATTTGTTTTTTGGGTGTTGAGTAATATGTTCTTTATATATTTGGGGTATTAATCCTTTTATAAGATATGTCATTTGCAAATATCTTCTCTTCTGTAGTTTGCCTCTTAGTGTTGTTGATTATTTTCTTTGTTGTGCAGAAGCCTCGTACTTTGATATAGTCTCAGTAGTTAATTTTTGCTTTTGTTTCACTTGCTTCAGGAGACATATCTAGAATATGTTACTATGGCCTATGTCAGAGACATCACTGCCTATACTCTCTTCTATGATTTTTATGGTTTCAGGTCTCACATTTAGGTATTTAATCTATTTTGAGTTTATTTTTGTGTATGGTATCAGAAAGTGGTCTAGTTTCATTCTTTTACATGTAGCTGTCTAGTTTTCCTAAGACCATTGGTTGAAGAGACCATCTTTTTCCCATTGGATATTCTTTCCTTCTCTGCCAAAGATTAATTAACCATATAGTTTTGGTCCCTTCTGAGTTTTCTATTCTATTCCATTGATCTATGTGTCTAATTTTATGTCAGTACTACATTGTTCTGATGACTACTGCTTTGTAATATAATTTGAAGTCTAGAATTACGATATCAACTTTGCTTTAAGAAAAACTTAATTTGGGGGCACCTGGGTGGCTCAGTCAGTTAAGTGTCTGCCTTTTGCTCAGGTTCTGATCCCAGGGTCCTTGGATCGAACCCCACACTGGGCTCGTTGCTCAGTGGGGAGCCTGCTTCTCCTTTCTCTCCGCCAATCCCCCTGCTTGTGCTTGCCCTCTCTCAAATAAATAAATAAGATCTTTAAAAAAAAAAACAATTTTGTCACAATTTAAGGAGTAGAATCAGAAAGAGGTTCTTGAGAAATTGGCAAAAATCTCAGTCATTGAGATTCTCAAGATGAGTTATCCTATACTTCCTAATTCTATTTCTCTTACTGGGTCAGGCCATAACTCCTGTTAATGAAGCAATTCCCTAAGACTAAACGGCTTTCCATCTCCCCTCATTAAGAAAAAAGCAGAAAGTAAATTGGTTTTATATATAAAAATGTTCATCATGGCATTATTTACTATAGTAAAATAGTAAAAGTAACTAAATATCTACCATGTGGGAATGGTTAACTAAACTGTGGTATATGCTTTTGTTAATAATTGGATTTGTACTTGTTGTCTTCCAACCAAAATCTATGTCAGATATACCCAGAGTAAACAGTAATGACAGATAACATTTATTGAGTACTTATTATGTGTCAAGCAATGTTTCAAATAATTTATATGTATTATCTCTTTTAAACAAGAACCCCGTGACTTTTTGTTTAGATTCAATTAGCCAACATATAGTAGTACACCATTAATTTCAGATGTAGTGTTCAATAATTCATCAGTTGTGTATAACACCCAGTACTCATCACATCATGTGCCCTCCTTAATGCTCATCACCCAATTATCCCATCCCCCCACCCACCCCTCTCCTGCAACCCTCAGTTTGTTTCCTATGGTTAAGTCTCTCGTGGTTTTTCAAGACAGATACCATTTTTAACACTATTTTACAAATGAGGAATTTGGGGCTCAGGAAGGCTAAGAGTCAGGGAATAGACTAATGAAAGAAATGGCTTTTCCATCATACTAGAAAGGTAGAGACAGAAATACTTGGCCTCTCACTCTAATCTCTCCCCTTTATCAGCTTGAGTCCAATCAGGAGAAAAACACAGTATGGTGATTTGAACAGGAATGTTTAAACTATATTAGGAGACTGGAGTAAAAAACCATTGCTTACTAAGAAGTAAAAATAATTCTAAAGAATATGGGAATAAGGAGCATCCCTACCCCTCAGGGCTGAGATACAGTGCCCAAGGAAGGACACAAGTCTTTGCCAATCAGGGTTGAAATCCAGAACTCACTGGCAAGGGCACCGTCAAGGCTCGGTGAATAACACAGAAATTGCCATGTGTCATGTTAATCAAACTTACTGGAAATCTACTCTCTGGAACTTGCTAGAACTATATTCTCTAGGATGTTAGGAAGCTGTTCTGAGGGAGATGTCTCACTGAAGGCATTCCACTATACAACCACCAAGATGAGGTAAAAGGATAAGTTGCTGGCCACTGGTTGCTGCTGGCTACCGGGCATGGCAGGAGCCAGGTGCTTCAGAAGCCACAGGCACTGCAAGAGCCTCTTTAGGGAATAGCCCAGAGTAGAAAGCAATTTTTTTTCCTCTTGCAATATCTCTCAAGCACTCTCTACTGACAGAGCTTAACATGGTACCATCTGGTAAAGAAAAATTATTTAAAGGGCCTAATTCCTTTTTCTCCGAACAGTCAACAAAGAGTGAATTTGTAATTGCAAGGCAATAAATTGATAACTGAGACAGCCTCCAAGACAAGAATACCACTTATTCTTGTTGAATGTGGTTCTGGGAAAGTTCAGTGTTGCAGTATCCTCAACAAAAGTGCATGGTTTATTGATGTAAATTCTTCCAAGGAAACAAATGTGTGGTGAAAAGATGTGAAACCTTCCAGAACTAAAGACCTATTAGAGAGTGTCAGCTGATTCTATGTGCTACATTTGGGTCAGCAGAGCAAGAGAAGCTACGCTGAAACATACTACACTCATTCCCATCTTCTGATGACCTCTTGCTATGCATAAGATTTTATATTCCTGCTTTACTAATTTGGGAACAAAACCAAAGCTGACTCTATGTATGTTGTAGTATCCTCCACCGAGCTGTGTCTTACCTGAAATGTTACAGCACTCTATGGAATTTATACAACCATTAAACATTTTATTTAAAAGAGGTTGTGGTAAGATGGAAAAATGCTGATGTTATAATTCAAGTGAAAAAACTAGGGTTCAATACTATAATATGTGAAGTAAACGAAAATGCATAAGAAAGTAGAAAGGAAGAGAAAAAAAAATACCACCAAAATCAGTCATTGTCTCTAGGCAGAATCAGAGTAATTTTTTCCTTTTCCTATCATTTTTCTGTACTTTACAAATGTTGCCATAGTGGGCATGTAATAGTTATAACTTTGGGGCAAAACAACTTATCTAACTGAAACAACAACAAATATATGTGTGTGTGTGTGTGTGTCTGAAATCTTAAGCTGAGCCAAGGTTTAGCATCCAGAATTTGACAAATAGAGTATCTGAACCAGTTCTCTATAGTGTAAGTAACTGGGACCCATATCAGTTTGGCTATCTGGTTATATAGATTGTCTACCCTGAATGAGCCAGAAAAGGACAATATATTTACAAAAACAAAATGAATTCCATTTCCTGATCCATAAGAGTTACTGAGATCTATACATATATCTGAGTAGGATATGAGAAAAAAGCAAATATAAAGAAATTAAACAGCCAAAGATTGAAATTCAGCCATGTCTAAGTGAAACCAGCAGAATCTGAAATGTCAGCAACTTTCTTATTTAAGAACTAGACAGGCTGATAAGAGCAGGGGAGGAAGGATCCTGAGCTTACCTCCTCCCACAGACACATCAAGACAACAATTACATATAATGTAACTCTCTCTGAAAATGACCTGAAGACTTGGCAGAACAAATCTTCTATAGCTAGACATAAAGAAGAAGCCACATTGAGAATGGTAGGAGGGTCAGAGGCACGGTAGAGAACTAAATCTCAGGTGTTGCAGCACACAAGTGTGCCTGATACCACAGGCACGTAGGTCCTCCCTGAGAAGCAAGGGAATTAAGCCTTCCATTGGGCCTCCCAGCCTTGGGAACCTGCAACTGGGAAGATGAGCCCCTCAAAATGTTTGGCTTTGAAAATAGGCAGGGCTTAATTCCAGCAGGACTTATTTAAAGTCAGCAGGCTATAGGAAACCAAAACTCTACTCTTAAAGTGCCAGCACAACAGCAACAGTCTGAAAAGTGTTTGAGTTATTTGTGAAGAAAATCTACTTACTAATTTTAGGGTATGTGCCAGAGGGGAAGGGATCTGTAAGAGCCTTTTCCAGGAACAGAAGTGCAGGGTGCCATTTTTCTTACCCTCATTCAGTCTAGCTGGCCAGACGTTTGTGGAAGCCAGTTCTGACACACTCTATTTACCTTGCTAGCACAGCTTAGCCCGCTCTAACATTTCCTTGTGGATCTGCCCCAGCAGACACTCTCCAAAGCTGCTCCCAATCTACCACACCTGGTAGGCAGACTCAGTTGGCACCAGCATTCTCCCATTAGTGCTCTGCTACACCCAGTGGGCAGCTCAGCCAGAATCAACACCTCTCCAAGCAACTTCTGTCCCATGTGGGGGGGGGGGCGGCAACACTGCCCATCAGCACAATAGCAACAGTTACACTGAACCTCTTGGCAATTGGCACCAGGGGCAGACTCCACTCACCAACACACCTGCAGAAGCTAGACCTGGGCCTCTCAGCCAGCCACACCAAGGGCCAGCCCTGCCCATCAGAGTACCTGCAGCAGCTACAGCTGGGTCTCATAGCCAATCACACCAAGGGCCAGCCTTGCCTACCAGTGTGCCTGCACTGGCTACATCTAGGCCCCTCAGCCGGCACACCAGGAGCCAGCCCTGCCTATGACTGTACCTGCAGTAGTCACAGCCAGTCATTGCAGATACCTGGGCTAAGGGCTAGCCCTGTCCACCAGTGTGCATGCAGTGGCTACAGATGGGCCTCTCAGCCAGCCACACCAGGGCCTAGCCCTGCCCACCAGTGCACCTCTAAAAGTTGCAGCCACTCATTACAGACAGCTTCACTGAAGGCCAGTACTGCCCACCACAGCACCCACAGCAGTCACAGCCAAGTCACAACAGGAGGGCACAGAGCCCACACAGGGGATACTACCGGAGCACTTGGTTCTGGTGACCCGGAGGGACTGTACTAATGGGCCTCACAGGACACCTTCTAAATAAGACTATAGTTTTCATCTGCCTTTGGGTCAGGTCATAATCCCAGGGTCCTCGGATTGAGTCCCACATCAGGGTCCCTACTCAGCAAGAAGTCTTCTTCTCCCGCTGCGTCTCCCTCCCCACTCCCCGCCCCCACCTCTCTCTCACAAAAATAAACAAAAATCTTAAAAAAAAAAAAAAAAAAAAGACTACAATTTTCAAGTCCAGGAGACATTGCTGATGTACCTAAAACATAGAAACAAACAGAGAGTCAGACAAAATGAGGAGACAGAGGAATGTACTTCAAATGAAAGAACAAGACAAAACCCTAAAAAAAGAACTAAATGAAACAGAGAAACAATCTTCCTGATAAAGAGTTCAAACTAATGGTCATAAAGATCCTCATTGGATCTGAGAGAAGAGTGGATGTACTTAATAAGAATTTAACCAGAGATAGAAAAAAAAAAAAAAAAAAAACCAAACAATCAAAGTTGAAGAATACAATAACTGAAGTGATAAATACACTAGAGGGATCGAGTAACCTGAGTAGAGGATGGATCCGTGATCTGGAAGACAGGTAGTAGAAAGCACCCAATCTGAAAGCAAAAAGAAAAAAGAATTTTAAAAAGTGAGGATATATTAAGGAACATGTGGGACAATATCTAGTATAGTAACATCCTCATTATAAAGGCCTCAGAAGGAAAATAGAGAAAGGGTTAGAAAACTTATTTGACAAAAGAGTAGCTGAAAACTTCCTTAACCTGGGGAAGGAAACAGACATCCAGGTCCAAGAAGCATAGAGAACCCCAAACAAGATGAACCCAGCAGGTCCACACTAAGATACATAATGATAAAATGGCAAAAATTAAAGATAAAAAGGGAATCTTGGGGCGCCTGGGTGGCTCAGTGGGTTAAAGCCTCTGCCTTCGGCTCAGGTCATGATCCCACAGTCCTGGGATTGAGCCCCACATCGGGATATCTGCTCAGCGGGGAGCCTGCTTCCCTTCCTCTCTCTGCTTGCCTCTCTGCCTACTTGTGATCTCTGTCTGTCAAATAAATAAATAAAATCTTTGTCAAATAAATAAATAAAATTTTTTTAAAGGGAATCTTAAAAGCAGTAAGAGAAAATTAAATAGTCTGTACGAGGGAAACCCCATAAGGCTATAAGCGAATTTTTTTGCAAAAACTTTGCAGGCCAGAGGACAGTGGTATGATATATTCAAAATGCTTAAAAGAAAAAGCTATAACCAAGAATACTCTACCTGGCAAGGTTATTATTCAGAATTGAAGGCAAACAGAAGTTTAAAAACTTCATCACCCACTAAATTGGTCTTATAAGGAATGTTAAAAGAACTTCTTTAAGTAGAAGAGAAATGGTCATAACTGGAAAAGAATTAGGAAAGTGAAAATTTTTCACTGATAAAAGCAAATATATGGTAAATGTAGAGATCAATCACTTATAAACCTAGTATGAACATTAAATATGAAGGTAGTAAGATCAATTATATCTACAAATATTTAAGAAATTAAAAGAGGTAAAATATGACATCACATATATAAAACATGGAGGAGAGGAGTTAAAAAGTGTTTTTAGAATATGTTTACACGTAAGTGACTATCAACTTAATATAGAATGCTAAGTATATAGTATGTATAAGTGAACTTCATGGTAACCACAAAACAAAAACCTATAATAGATACACAAAAATAAAGAGAAAGGAATCCAGGCACAACACTAAAGGAAATCATCAAACCATAAGGGGAGAGAGTGAAAGAAGAAAGAAATAGAGAGGAACTAAAACAACAACAACAACAAAAAACCCCAACCAACCAAATAAACAAACAAAAACCCTCAAAAACTAGTAACAATTAACAAAATGGCAATAAATACATACCTGTCAGTAATTACTTTGAATATAAATGGACTAAATGCTCTAATCAAAGGACACGGGGTGACCAAATGTATTAAAAAACAAGACCCATCTATATACAGCCTACAAGAGACTCACTTCAGACTTAAAGACACATACAGACTGAAAGTGAAGGGATGGAAAAAGATACCCCATGCAAATGGAAGTAAAATAACCACAAAGAGCAAAACAAAACAAAACCCAAACAACTAGGGTAGCAATACTTCTATCAGACAAAACAGACTCTAAAACAATTACATAATGAGAAAGAGATTAATCCAACAAAAGGATATAACAATTGCAAATATGCACCTAGCATAGGAGCATTTAAATATATAAAGCAAATATTAACAGACATGAAGGGAAAACGGACAATAATAAAAAAACAGTAAGGGATTTTAACACTCTTCTTAAATCAGTGGAGACAGCATCCTGACAGAAAGTCAACAAAGACATAGTAGCTTTGAATGATACATTGGACCAGATGGACTAAACAGATATATATAGAACATGCTACCCCAAAACAGCAGAATAACATTCTTTTCAAGTGCATATGAAAAGATAGATGACATGTTAGGCCACAAAATAAGTTTCAATAAGTGTAAGTAGATTGAAATCATATCAAGCATCTTTTCCAACCATGATGATATGAAACTAGAAATCCATTTCAAATCAGAGAGAGAGAGACAAACCATAAGAGACTCTTAATCATAGGAAACAAACTGAAGGTTATTGGAGGGGAGGGCGATGGGAGGATGGGTGATGGACATTAAGGAAGGTACATGATGTAATGAACACTGGGTATTATATAAGACTGACAAATCACTGAACTCTACCTTTGAAGCTAAAAATATACTATATATTAATTAATTGAATTTAAAAATATATGTTAAGCAAATGCAAATAGAGGTATGTTAAGCAAATGCAAATAAAAAGAAACCCAAAACTATACTACCTTTATCACACAGAAGGCAAAAGACATTAAAGCAGACATAGACAGTCACTTCATCATGATGAAAGTACAATCTGGTTCATTGTAAAGTTGGAGCTGTCATGAACTAATTGTGGCCCAAGTCATGGAGTACTGAAATCTCAGGTCAACCCATGACCAATTTATAGGTCAAACCCCTGACCATTTATAGGTCAAAAGTGCTTGCATATTGGTAATTTCAACCCGATCAGCAAAGCAAAATATGTTTGTAATCATTCCACCATTGAATATATATTCAATATATATAATTATATATATTATACATATATAAAAATAATATCAATTATATATATTGAATATGTATTCAATATATATAAAAAAGAAATCCATTTTAAGAAAAAACTGGAACACATAGAAATATGTGAAGGCTAAACAACATGCTACTAAAAAATCAATGGGTCAATGAAGAAATCAAAGAGGAAATTTAAAAAAAAATACCCAGAGGCCAATAAAAATGGAAACACAATGGTTCAAAATCTTTGGGATGCAGCAAAAACAATTATAAAAGGAAAGTTTATAGTGATACAGTCCTGCTTTAAGAAGCCATCTAACCTGATACCTAACCATACTAGAAAAAAGGAGAACAAAGCCTAAGATTAGTGGGAGGAAGGAAATAATAAAGCACAGAGTGGAAATAAATGAAATAGAAACAAGAGAAGGAAGGGAGGAAGGAAGGAAAGAAAGAAAGGAGGGAAGATGGAAGGGAGGATGGACGGGAAGGGAGGAAGGATGCAAGGCAGGCAGGAAGGGAGGGAGGGAGGGAGGGAGCGAGGGGGGGAGGGAGGAAGGAAGAAAGAGAGGGAGAGAGAGAGAAAGAAAGGAGGGAGGGAGGGAAGGAAGGAAGGAAAGAAAGAAAGAGACAAGACAAATGAAGCTAAGAATTGGTTCCTTGAAAAAATAAATTGATAAGCCTTTAACCAGACTTATCAAGAAAAAAAAAGAGGACTCAGATAAAAAATGAAAGAGAAGTAAAAATCAACACCACAGAAGTACAAAGGATTCTTAGAGACTACTATGAAAATTATATGCCAACAACTTGAGTAGCCTATAAGAAATGAATAGGTTCCTAGAAACACATGATCTTGCAAGACTGAATTAGGAAGAAATAAAAAACCTATACACACAGATTACTAACAACAAAATTGAATCCATAATCAAAAAACTCCCAACAAACAAGAGTTCAGTTACCCTGATACCAAAAAGACACAAGGACACTAAAAAAAAAAAAGAAAAGAAAATTGCAACTACCCCTGATCAACACAAATGCAAAAATCCTTAACAAAATATAAGCAAACCAAATTCAACAGTACCTTAAAAGGATCATTCACAGGATGCCTAGGTGTCTCAGTCAGTCTGTCAGTCTGCCTTCAGCTCAGGTCATGATCTCAGGGTCCTGGGATCAAGCCCTACATTGGGTTCCCTGCTCAGTGGGGAGCCTGCTTCTCCTGCTCCCTAATCATCAGGAAAATGCATATCAAAACCACAGTGAGATATCTCCTCAGAGTAGTTAGAATAGTGAGTATCAAAAAAACAAGAAATAACAAGTGTTGATGAGAATTTGGAGGAAAGGAAACCCTCATGCACTGTTGGTAGGAATGTAAATTGGTCCAGCCACTGTTGAAAACAATATGCAGTTCTCTCAAAAAATTAAAAATAGAAATGCCATATGAGTAATTCCACTTCTAGGATTTATCTGAATAAAAAACAAACATACTTTGCCATTTCTTTTTTTTTTTTTGACTTTTAATTTTTAATTTTTAATTTTTTATAAACATATATTTTTATCCCCAGGGGTACAGGTCTGTGAATCACCAGGTTTACACACTTTACAGCACTCACCCAAGCACATACCCCCGCAAAGTTCAGCTATCTTATTTTTACTTAGTAGTTATTTAAATTAAATTATTTATTTATGTAAAAAAAAAAAAAAAACATACTAATTCAAAAAGATATACACACTTCTATGTTTATAGCAGCATTATTTACAATAGCCAAGATATGGTAACAACTTAAGTGTCCATTGACAGATGAATGGATAAGGAAGATGTAATATACATATATACACATACATACATAATTATCTACGATGGAATATTACTTAGCCATAAAGAAGCAATCTTTGCCATTCACAACACGGATGAACCTAGAGGATATTATGCTAAATGAAAAAGATCAGAGAAAAACAAATACAGGATCATTTCACTTTTACATGGAATCTAAAAAACAAAACAAATGAACAACAAATAGAAAACAGAACAGACTCATAAATACAAAGAATAAATTGATGGTTGGTAGGGATGGGCAAAATAGGTGAAGATTAAGAGGCGCAAACTTACAGCTATAAAATAATTCACAAGAATGAAAAGTACAGCATAGGGAATACAGTCAATAATACTGTGATAACTTTGTATGGTGACAAATGATAAATACACTTACTGTGGTGAGCATTTCATAATGTATATAATTTTGAAATAACTATGCTGTATACCTGAAATTAAAATAGTATTGAATAAGAAGTATACCTCAGTTAAAAATTTTTAGAAAATGTTTTAAAAGAACCAGACAAGTCAATCTCCTTATATTCTAACAGCAATTTGGAGGAATGCCATAAACACTGAATTCTCAGTTGTAGGCCCTTATTCCTGGGAAATTTTTATTTTAATGTTCCAATACAAAGCAGTAATTACCCCTAAACCATAGTTCCAGCTAAATATTAAGATCTCTGCAATTCTAAACTCTAGGACACCCTCATAATTCTCCTGCAAAAAGACTTGGCAGCCACACCTTTCTTCAATCCCATAATAACTTGTAAGAAGAAAAAAACTGGGTAAGAGGGAAGAAATTCAAAGAGCAAATAGTAAGGATTATAAAATACAGAAATGAGCACTGGATTGATTTTTCATTATATGTAGATACCCGTGCCCAGCCTGCCACTGGGAACAGGTGATGTGAATGGACCATCCAAACGAAACCTCCTAGGAGGTTTGGATGACTAGGAGGTAGTGGATGACTTCATGACATCTGAGGATTTCTTCCAGTCAGGGACTCCATTATCTGGCAGAGATCTATTATACAAGGAACATGTTAGAGAAAAGTGCTCAGCCTACAGTGGAGTGATAAGATGAAGAGAAGCTGAGGCTGTGAAGAAAGAGGAGTATTAACTAGATGATCCTAGATTGTCAAAGACTGTCCCAGTTTTAGCACTGGAAGTTCCAAGTCCCCAGAAATTCCACAATCATGGGCAAACCAGGATGGCTAGTCACTCTACTACTTGGATCTGACAAACATAGCTTCTTTGGGTTTCCATGCAGACTAAAAGCTTTAATTAACTAAGCCTCATGAATCCCTTGACTGGTAGATAACAAATGACCTCCTTTCAACAAATGACACTGGATTCTGCCCTTTCCACCCAGTTCTGTTTAAGCATATTCTCACTATCACCTACTCAAGGGTTTGCCCCTATGGGTCCTTCCAATTGCATATGTGGAGTAGCTGTGTGTGGATAAATCCTGGGTCCTGCTGGAAATGTTCTTTCCTTTACTAACTATAAAATGGAAAGCCTTCCAGAAGAGAAGCTCCCTCTTTGGTGGGTTCTCTTTTACATATAAGAAATGTACTCCTGTAATCTTAATAAATTCAGGCCCACATCGTTCAGTTTTTTATTAGATCTCCCTTCAGAAACCATAATTCAACAACTCAAGTTATTTAATAATTAATCCTACTTATTTACTTGCTTCTTTTTTGAAGGCAACAAAGGGTATCCAAATACATGATCTACACAATATCTTCCTCTTCTCCCTGCTTCCTCTCATCTCTTACTTCTGATATTATAATGTCTCTCTCTCTCTATTCTCCTCTGTGATCCCCAGAATATCTCCTCCATCCCCAGCCTCCTTTTTTCCCCCTGTAGTTCAGTGTATTAGCCTATCTCCCATAAAGGGAGAGATTTTTCATTAAAGAGGTGGGAGCAGGGAAGAAACTGGATTGGTAATTCCAGAACTCTCTTTGGTGGGCTAGGAAAAATAGGAAGTTTGAGAACATTCCCACATTAATTATTTTTGTTCCATACACTCCTAACATTGGTAAGTGTCTGACACAGATATCCAGATCATGTTGGTGCTGAAATGACCATAAAATTCATTCCCATATCCAATTCCCTAATTTTAATAATGAGAAAACTAACAGAGACATTAAATAATTTGTTCAAGGTCACCAAGTGTCCTTCTTATTGCTCTATGCTACAGGCATTTGAATCCTTTTACTTGTGGTTATTAAAAGGAAAAATTGTCAATGCCCTCCAGCCAGAGACCACCAGACACACACCTGTAGCTGAATAAATTGGGATTACTGCATGCTACAGGAAAAGAAAACATACACAGTAAGGAACTGTGGGATGTCTTGTAAGAAAATATAAAAAGGACTGATTACAGAATTTAAGCTTCTTTAGATGATTTGGGGGATGGTTTAAGAAAGCAGGCTTTGCTATGAATTAGATGCTACCAGGAAGTGGGAGCACTTCAATAACAGAGTGTTTTAATAAATCTTATCTGGAAAAATGGAAGACTAGAGCCAGGCTAAATATGTAATTGTTACAGATTCAGCAGTCACTCATATCAGCTAGAAAAAGATGCTTGGTCATACTTGTGGACTGGATGATGTCCATATTTTGTCTGTGTTCAAACACATAGTGGGTTTTTTGTTTTGTTTTGTTTTGTTTTGTTTTGTTTTTTCCCTTAATCCATGGTCATGTTGTTGTGAAGTTCTTTGTGTTCAACAGTAGAACACCAAGACCTCTCTGTGTCAGACATCGGGAACTGGTTTTCTCTTTCTCATAATAGTAAAACTACCATCTAATGAGCACATTTAATAGGCTAGGAAACTTTTTAAGAAGATTTTATTTATTTATTTAACAGAGAGAGACATAACGAGAGAGGGAACACAAGCAGGGGGAGTGCGAGAGGGAGAAGAAGGCTTTCCATGGAGGAGGGAGCCTGATACAGGGCTTGATCCCAGGACTCTGGGATCATGATCTGAGCTGAAGGCAAGCACTTAGCGACTGAGCCACCCAGGTGCCCCATTAAGAAACTTTTAATATCCTATTGGAATAGTACTAATAGTTGGTACTATTAGACCTGGGTTGGTATAATAGTACTAACCCAGGAGATAGATACTATTATAACTCCAATTTTCATATGAAGAAATGAAGGATTAATGAGGTTGTTCATGTGCCAAGGGTTACGCAGCTAGCAAAGCAGATCTGGGCCCCAAAACTAGGCAGTCTTTCTCCAGGGTCTGTACTCTGAATTGCTCTATGGTACTGCCAAGTATAAACTGGAATACTGAAGGAGAAGGGGCAATTAACCTGTGGAGATGTGGGACATATTTGCAGTAAATACAAAGGGGAGAATAAAGTGTCAGGAATTACATGATTGGATCATGAGACACACAGGATGGAAGAAGAGAAAATGTGGGGAAAACCAGCTGTGAAATTTTGACCATAAAACCTTCTTTGGGAATAGTCTAATAAAAGGAAAGCTGACTTATTGTTCCTTAACTGAAGAATGACTTTTATGATTTAGAATATTATTTTAAACTTTACTCTCTGTTTTCAGTATGAATTTAATTTGGCTGGCAGGAGTAGGAAAATCAGCAGCAACTCCTCTGGCATAGTCAGTCAGAGCATCTCATTGTAGTCAAATGGTAAAGCAAAAGTGTTCAGGGCCTTGTGATGGAAGCTGCAGGCACCTGGCAGTACCAAGGACTTAATCATAATGATTAGGGGAGAAATATGATTATTAATAGCCTTACAAATGCATTCATTTTTTTCAGAATCACCTTATGGAGGGAAATGACAGAATGAAACTCAAATTAACAAAGGCCCCCATTCCACTGTTCCCACATACACCCCAAGCTCCTTCTGACTTCCGTTGGTGTTCTGGGCACAGAGAAAGAACAGGAGGGAGATATTGATCTATTTCTAGTAATTCAAAAGGATTCTCTCTGTAAATTTCAAGGCAGCCAAGATCCTAACATCACAGCAGCACTACATTCTGTCCTCACCTCAACAGATCCAAGTAATAGTACTAAAATACAATATACATTACTTGCCCAAATTGAAGAAAAAAAAAAAAGAGCTCTTTCAGGTGCAAGGTAGGAGGAGCTGGAGAGATGGTTTGATAGTAAAGAGAAATGAAAATGGAAAATGTTATCCTTTAGCTATATCGTGTAATAAGTTCAGACGGGTCATTACACATTCACTCCTTTAGGTATTATTCAACAAACTGTGCCTGCACTATGTGACTAGCACTGTGCCAGGCTCTAACAATAAGAAATCAACTAAGACTTGGTCTCTATCCTCAAAAATTCTATGTAGATTGTGTCCCCAGTTTTTGTTTGTTTGTTTGTTTGTTTTCCATCGTACTTTGCATAGTGTTTCACAAATATTTCTGCCTGATGACAATTACTGTATCGATGATGATGACAATGAAAAGCAGAGTTCCCCACAAGTTTAAGAGGCAAATAGGAAAAGAGTCTGTCGCAAAGAAACTTTTATCCAGGGGTGTTTGGTGGGTCAGTTGGTTAAGCATCTGCCTTCAGCTCAGGTCATCATACCAAGGTCCTGAGATGAAGCTCCACGTCGGGAAGCCTGCTTCTCCCTCTTCCTCTGACTGCTGCTCCCTGTGCTTGTGCTCTCTCTTTCAAATAAATGAATAAAATCCTTTAAAAAAAGAAAGAAAAAAACTTTTATCCATCTAAAAATTGTTTATTGAGCAACTATTTTGGGGTTAAGATGTTGCCCTGGGCTCTGCGAGATGTTCATAAAATGTTTCTACCCATAGGAAAGCTTAGGAATCCTACAAGCTCACTCTGAAATGGGTAGAAAGTCCCTAGACAACCTTTGTGCTCTTCAGGCCTCAGAAATGAATGATGGATAGTTTGGCCTTGTTGCCTCAGTTTCCATCGCATGTCTAAGGAGGACTGAAAATTGGCCTAGGAAAGTAGCATATGGGACAAATGACAACAAACCTAAGTAAATTCTACTCATTCTCTGGGCAACAACACTAGGAAAAGCACCACATTTCCAAGGCCACGAACTCAAGACAAGGTTATTTCTATGACTACAGCAGGAAACCAGCACACAAAAATCACATGAGCTCATGCCTGCAAATTATCTTCAGCAGCATAAGGCCTTAAGAAAGATGTATCTCTATGGGATGTCACCTCTTATGTCATTAAGCAAAGCAGCCAGTCTCATTTCTTTTTTTAAGGTTTTATTTATTTATTGGGGTGCCTGGCTGGCTCAGTAGGTTAAGCTTCTGCCTTCACCTCAGGTTATGATCTCAGAGTCCTGGGCTCGAGCCCTGAATCGGGCTCTCTGCTCAGCAGGGAGCCTGCTTCCCCCTCTCTCTCTGCCTGCTGCTCTGCCTACTTGTGATCTCTCTCTCTCTCTCTTTCTCTCTCTCTGTCAAATAAGTAAAGAAAATCTTTTTTAAAAATATTTTTATTTATTTATTTGACACAGAGAGAGACCGGGAGGAGCAGAGGGGGATGGAGAGGAGAAGAATACTCCATGTCTAGAATTGCAGAGCCTCACACAAGGCTCGACTCCATGACCCTGAGATCGTGACCCCAGCAGAAACCAACTATCAGTTGCTTAACTAACTGAGCCACTTAGGTGCCCCACAGCCATTTTCATTTTAAAGTGTGGGCACAGGATTGTAGAGTTAAGTAACAAAAACATGGATAATTTCCCAGATACCTTCTCAGAGCAAATAGCAATCACTAGTTGTAGGACAGATTCTTTGCAGATATCCACAGCCATCTTTCCCCCCAATAAGAAGGACAATACTACTGCTTACCTCCTTGCTCCTGGCCTCCCCAGCACCCCCACCACTCCCCATTTCCAGCCACATCCTTGCAAAGACATCTGCTTTTTTGTATTCCAGAGAGTCCATCTCATGATAATTTCCCAGCACCATTAGCTAAGCCCTAGATTCTACATCTGTTCCACTTCTCTCCAATCCAGATGAGCACTACATCTTCACATTTGCTATTATGATCACTGCTGAACCATAACAATGAGGATAGTTGAGGATAAAGATCCACTTCTCAATACAGCATACAGAAAGGATGATTCTGGATTAAATCAGGGGTGCTTAACCCCAATAATAAAGAAAAACAGATGGATCTCTGCTGACTGGCATCAGAACCTCAAGAATCTCCTTAGTAAGCCTCTTGTATCAGTCAAAAACAGCCAACAAGGAAAGAAATTAACATTAATGGAGTATTCTTTTTTTTTTTTTTTTGGCCTGACCCTCTTTTAGGTATTCAATACTATCTATTTACCTTCATATAGCTCTGGCAAGTTTAGTAATATTATTCTCAATCAATTCTATAAAACATTCCAGAGGCTAAGAGTAGGTAAAGAACTTGCCCAAGTTCTCCCAACTAGTAACTAAATGAACTGAGCTTGGAGCCCAAGTCTGTCTGATACCACAGCTTTCACTACATCCCTTGATCTGTCATTCTGAAAATATACAAAAGAGGGTTCAGGGGTTAAGAGACCCTCTCTCAGAATGACAGTCCATAGAATCAGCAAGTCATACTTACCTCTCTTATAAAACCGACACAGGAGCAAATGGGTTCTAACTGCTTAGATTATCTAAATACATTTGTGATTTTCATTAAAGCAAAATAGCAATTATGTACTTGAAATATTTATAAAATAAGTCAACTACGTTTGAGGGAAAATGTAAAAGCATTGCAATTAAATAGATCTGCACACACTGCAGGGTGTTTTTCTAACAAAAGGAGGAAGAAATAATGCTGCTAATAAAAACAATGATGATCTTGTTTAAATGTTCTAATAACTCACTTAGCACTGTTCTGAGCAGAACTGTATATTAGTAATTTCAAATAAAGTCTTTGATGAAAGATTAAATATATCTTCTGCTCATTCTCCTCTGCAAAGCTAGTGATTCAAGTGGGCTAATTTGTTCCCTTTCTTCTGGTAAAATGTTTTAAGTGATCTATAAATGTTTTTCTCCTTCTATTCACATTGTAAGAGGAACCAAGTGAATAATAATGAATAAGAATAAGGGGTTATACTGATGTATTGGAAAGTAATTCATACCCCCACCCCCTCAACACACACACACACACACACACACACACACACACACACACAATTTGAGCTCACCTTGGGGCTTCTAATAAGAAAGAGACAAACCTCACATCTCAAAACAAATATTCATCAGGAAACTACATGAAATAGGAACTAACCCAAAACAATTTCCTGATCACCTTTGAAAAAATTATCATGCTAATTAATAAAGAATAGGGTTTTGTGTTGCTTTCAGAAAGGAGGGAATCTAAAAGTATATAATATACAGTTAGCTCTTCCAACAGAAATAAAGACTGATTAAATTCCAAACTGATAATTTTCTCTTTGATACTCCAAACTTGATATACTATATTTGTAGTATTTCTAAACTAGTGTGGGAAACACAAACCAATCCATTTTAGTCTCTTTGTGGATACAGGACACATAGTAATAAATCAAATAATCACATGCTGTACTTAGCTACAAAAAAAAATGGGTCATTTTTAAAAAAACTCCTGTTTCAAGGACAATATTGGATATGAAGACCTTTGGCTGCAGAGCTGTGCTGAAATTCTCGAACACAAAGTAAAATGGCCATAGCAGTCATCAAACTTTCTATAGGTAATTCTCTGCTTCCTTAGCTCCTATGGATGTCCTAAGGGAAAAGACAATTCCTTATTCTTTCTTATTATCTCACTTTCTAGTATTAGACATTTATAAACATCTATTGAATGGGATGAAATGAATCCATCTTTGAACATTTGGTCTGAAGTGATTTCTACACTAGTATACATATTTCTAATGTATTCTTCAGTAGGTATGATCTGAAAAACTTCCTAATTTTGAAAAAAAACAAAAAAGGTCAAATTTTGTTTGAAGTCAATTACAACCTAAAACTTGTTGATTCAGCCTTCCCCCCCACCAAATAAGTATACAAGCAAATCATAGTCTCTCTGTGGAAAAGATTCAAGTCTGTCAAAACAAGCCTCAGAGTTCTGCTTTAAGCCCATTTTAGTCTAGGAACACAAAATTCCCAAGGAGGAAAGCTACCATGAAGAGAAACACAATGATCCTAGGCAGGTAATCTACTTGCTCCAAATTAAGGTGAAATGAAAATCTGACTCCTCAAAGAGATGTAAACCCATTTGAAAGTGCATTGTTACCAGCAGATGGGGTGTTGAGGAAGTCTGCATGGAAGAGCCACCTCTCTCACTGGATTACCAAACCAAATAAAGATTTCAGCCCTTTAGAACAAAAGGGACTTCTTTCGGTGTAGCATTAGAGGCATAAATGTTGGTTGCCTCCTGATAAGAGGGACTGATTATTTCAGTCAGTATTTAGAACTATTGGATAATGTATTTTCTCCTGTATCCAGTCTAAGGGCCTCCTTGCTTCCCAAGCCTACTTGTTCCAAGACTTGCCTCAGCCTCTTTCCACCTGTCAGCCACTTCCCCTTAATCACTTAGCCTGAGTCCTGATCATGACTCTGATACTGATCCCTGCACCTTCATCTAAGTCAGCCAGGGTCTTAGTCCATTCTAGATCGATGGCGCTTGGCCTCAGAGCTAAGCCCCAGAAAGGACATGTCATTTAAGACAAGGTTGAGAGAAAGTGGATGATCCAAGATGAGAACAGAAAAAGCATTTTTTTTTAAAGATTTTATTTATTTATTTGACAGACAGAAATCACAAGTAGGCAGAGCAGCAGGCAGAGCAGCAGGCAGAGAGAGGGGGAAGCATAATCCCTGCTGAGCAGAGAGCCCAATGCGGGGCTGGATCCCAGGACCCTGGGATCACGACCTGAGCTGAAGGCAGAGGCTTTAACCCACTGAGCCACTTAGGTGCCCCAGAAAAAGCATTTTGACATTTCCTCCAGAAGCTTATAATACCTGTGAACACCTAGATTTTCAATTTTACATTCTTCAGTATAGTTTTAAGCTTTAGACTGAAAAGGCTTTAGTGTGTTAGATAGAAGTGGAAGAAGGGACTATCAGGTCATCCAAACACACACACACACACACACACACACTTTGCTTGGAAATGAGAAGTTTGGCCATGTGATATAAGCCTCATCTGAATCTTGTCAGTCTTTTTCAGTGTTTTCTCCTTAGGTCTCTATGACCTTGGAGACCTAGGACCTTTCCTGCATGAAATCAACCTATCATTTTAGAAAAAGTCCCTTAAATTAGGGTGATTGAATATACTTCTTTTAAAAAAAATTCACTGATAGTAGAACAAAAAGAATTCAGTTTATCAGAGAAACAGAATAGAATAGTGATTACCAGGAACCGGAGGGTAGAGGAAATGGGGAGACACTGGCTCAAAGGTATAAACCCCTACTTAAAAAATTAACAAGTTCTGGGATGAAATATACTATGTGGTGATTACAGCTAGTAATACTGTATTATATAAAGTTGCTAAGACAGTAGTTCTTAAATATTTCCTGTATTTGTCTTATCTGACTATTTCATGTAGCATAATACCCTCTAGTTTCATCCATGTTGTCACAAACAGAAGGATCTTATAATTTTTTATAGCTGAGTAATAGTCCATTGTATGTATGGGAATTCCATTTTATACATATGTAAAATATGTATGTGTGTATATATACATATATATGTATGTATGTATAAAATCTTCCTTATCCATTTGTCTATCAACAGACAATGAGGTTGTTTTCAGATCTTGGCTACTGTAAATAATGCTATAATATTCATAGCAGTGAATATATCTTTTTGAATTAGTGTTTTCTTTTTCATTGGATAAATACCCAGTATTGGAATTATTAGCTTATACACTATTTCTACTTTTAATTTTTTGAGGAACCTCCATGCTGGGTTTTTTTATTTAATTTTATTTATTTACTTGTCAGAGATAGAGAGAGAGAGTACAAGCAGGGGGAACAGCAGGCAGAGGGAGAAGCAGGCTCCCCATTGAGCATGGAGCCTGATGCAGGACTCAATCCCAAAACCCTAGCATCATGACCTGAGCCGAAGGCAGATGCTTAACTGACTGAGCAACCCAGGTGTCCCTCCATGCTATTTTCTACAGTGGCTATACCAATTTATGCCACTACCAACACAAGGGTTCCTTTTTCTCCCTATCCTCATGAACACTTGTTATTTCTTGTCTTTTTCACTTTAGCTATTCTGACAGGTGTAAGATGATATCTCATTGTGGTTTTGATTTGCATTTCTCTGATAATTAGTGGTGTTAAGCATCTTTTCATGTGTCTGTTGGCTATCTAGATGTCTTCTTTGGAGAAATGTCTATTCAGATCCTCTGCTCATTTTTTTTAATCAGATTGGGGTTTTTTTGGTGTTGAGTTGTATAAGTTCTTTATATATTTTGGGTATTAACCCCTTATCAGATATATCATTTGCAAATATCTTCCCCCACTCAGTAAGTTGCCTTTTTGTATTGCCAATGGTTTTCTTTGTATGCAAAAGTTTTCATTTTGATGTGGTCCCGATAGTTTATTGCTGCTTTTGTTTCCTTGCCTAGGAGACATATCTAGAAAAATGTCACTATGGCTGATGTCAGAGAAATTACTGCTGTGTTGTCTTCTAGGATTTTTATGGTTTCTGGTCTCACATGTATGTCTTTAATCTATTTTGAGTTTATATTTATGAATGGTGTAAGAAAGTGATCCAGTTTCACTCTTTTGCATGTAGCTATCTAGTTTTCCCAACATTATTAAAGATTATTTTTTCCCATTCTACATTTTTTCTTCTTTGTCATAGATTAGTTAGATTACTTACATTTTTTAAGGTTTTACTTATTTATTTGAGAGAGAGTGAGAGAGAGAAAGAGAGCACAAGTCAACGGGAGAGGGAGAAGGAGACTTCTCATTGAGCAGGGAGCCTGATGCGGGGCTCGATCTCAGGACCCTGGAATCATGACCTGAGCTGAAGGCACACACTTAACTGACTGAGCCACCCAGGTGCCCCAATTACTTATATTTTAAAAAATTATTTTTATAATGATACATAAGCAGTTTAGAAAAAGCTGCTATTAATCAATCTCCTTTAAGTTCATGAAGAACAACTCATCCCTCACTAGACTGGGTAAGATAGAGGAGGTTATAGAAATATATATTACTTCTTTCTGATTCTCACAATATCTAGAATATAATACACATTAACAGCTATCTTTGAATTGATAACATCTGGATTTCAGCCATCAATTTTAGAATGAAGTCTTTTTGTGTACAATGAAGGAATTTGGGAGGAGGATGATTTGAGTGCCTATGGCTGTCTTTTCAATCCAAGAGCACAGGCACAGCCATACTTCTAGATCTCTCCCAGTAATCACCTCTGAGTCATTATTACCAAATCCTGCTAGGACCTTGCTCACCACCAGCTCCAGGGACTTCACCTTTCCTGCACATAGTTAAGACTCTAGCTTCAAGAAAAGTATCCAAGTACCTTTGGGGAATTTTCCCTCTGCACCTGTTAACTGTATTTAGGAGTCACCCAACCTCCAAAAGGAGGCTTGGAGTGAATCTTTTTAACAGCATGAAAACATTATTTTGTGATGAGTTTGCTTTTAAATACAGTTGCTCACTGTTTGTAAGGTCGTAATTAATCTGGCTTTGAGTTTCTTTGCTGCCAAAACATATCCAAGGTAGGTTTCCAAGGCTGAAATGGACCATTCAGACAGTTAAATTGAGAGATAAAACACTGCATACAAATTCAGAGCAGAATAAAAATTTTCCAGGTGTAGTTGGCTCTTGAATACATAACTTTACTTAAGAAAGTTCCCCAACATCTGGTTCCTTTTTTTCTGTGTAAGGATAAGCATGGGGGGAGGAAAGTATGCCATCTGTCCTGAAAGTAATTAATTCATTCCCTCTTAGTGCTAGGTGGAAATCACAATTTTACCAGTCACAGAAGAAAGCTTCAGAAATAATCTAATACATAACCTCACACATACAATTGTTTGATACAGGACAATGTGTTCACTTTTAACATGAAATTTTTCTTACACCCAAATATAATACCTTCAGTTTGAATTTAATATGCTAATATACAGTTAAAAGACAATATAAGACCTGAGTTTCCACAGAGGAAGTCACTTTTGAAATGGATTTTGAGAGATGGACAGGGTTTTTACCAGGTGATAGCTAGCATTCCAAAGACAAGAAATAAGTGTTGGCAAGGATGTGGGAAAAAAGAAATCCTAGTGCACTGCTTCTGGGAACATAAGTTGGTGCAGCCACCATCAAAAGCATTATGAAGTTTCCTCAAAAAATTAAAAATAGAGGGATGCCTGGGTGGTTCAGTCAGTTAAGCATCTGTCTTCAACTCAGGTCATGATCCAGGGTCTTGGGATCAAGTCCCACATTGGGCTCCTTGCTCAGTGGGGAGCCTGCTTCTCCCTCTGCTTGTCACTCCCCCTGTTTGTGCTTTCTCTCTCTCTCTGTGTGTCAAATAAATAAATAAAATGTTTTTTAAAAAATTAAAAATAGAACTATCACATGCTCCAGTAATTCCACTAATGGGATCTACTTGAAGAAAATGAAAAAAAAACTAATTCAAAAAGATATATGCACCCCCATGTTTACTGAAGTATTATTTACAATAGCCAAGATATAAAAGCAACCCACATATCCATCAATAGATAAATGGATATGGAAGATATTACTCAGCCTTAAAAAAGAATGAGATCTTGCCATTTGTTGACAAAATGGACAGACCTAGAGGGTATTTTGATCAGTGAAATAAGTTAGAGAAAGACAAATACCATATGATGTCACTTATAGTGAAAACTAAAAAGCAAAACAAATAAGGAAAAGGGGTGGGAGGATGGGCAAAATGGGTGAAAGGGAGTGGAAAATACCCTCCAGTTATGCAATAAGTCACTGGGAGAAAAGGCATAGCATAGGGAATATAGTTCAATGATACTGTAATAGTTTTATGATGACTGATGTTAGCTATATTTGTGGTAAGCATAGCACGATACACAGAATTGTCAAATCACTATGTTGTACACTGAAACTATTGTAACACTGTGTATCAACAATACTTCAATTAAAAGAAAAGATTTCAACCAGATAGAATCTGAAATAGAAAAATCATTCCAGGAAAAGAATAATGTGGAAGCTTAAAAATAAATAAAAATAATTTCTGACAGCTAGGTCTAAATATCACTTCTGAAGAAAATTAAGTCGCCACAAATGACACTACTCCCTCTCCCATAGTCTTCCTTACATCCTTGTGATCCTCTCCCTGCCTGCCTCCCCCTGTATTATGAAACAAACATACCACATCAAACAGAAAACTGTGACTCTAAGAAAGGAAGCTCAACTTGACAGGAGCAAAGCTGAATAACTCTCTAAAGCCTGACTCAAGAGCTCTGTCATTTTCGTCTTACTGCCATTTAATGATAAATGATCCTTTCCCCACAATCTGCCACTGTTGTTAAACAGGGGTCTTAACAGGGCCCTCCCACCTGCACTCTGCCTTTGTAATTAGTACATCTGGTCTCTGTGCATATATTTCATGGGTGACTCACATATAAGCTAAGTGATAGGTAACCAAATTACAAGGCTATAAATACATCAAGTGTTGGCCTGGAAAAAAAGCCCAAGTGGTTTATGAAGTCAGCAATATTCTGACAACTGATCCTTACAACAGAGCTTAGTTTTCTTTCCCTCCCTCCTCCTCCCCACTTAGGTAATTTGATATTACACGTGTCTCCAAGTATAAATCACAAGTGAATTATTGGAAAAGGGCAACTTGGGCCTGAAAGATTTTAATTATAGCAACATTTTTTATTCATAAGAAGTCTTAGCTGGACCATCTCCAAATAATCTACATCTACCCAGAACATTTGGAAATAGGCAAGAAGTCTTGGTATATAAAGCAAACCTGGCCATGACATCCCCATGGTATCATTTTGTTTTTTCTAAGTGGGTGTTAGCTACTGAATGTTAGAAAGAAATCCAAAGAGTACCATTTCCCAAAGTGTGTATCAAAAGGACCCCCAAATTGATGGGAAACATTACAATAATGAAGATAATCAACAAAGAATGGAAATTCATAGTTAACACTTTGCCAGTTTCTTCTCTTTAGTTTATCTTCCTCACCAACAATAGAGCTATTTTTATTTAATTTTAAAAATTATCCTTCTCCTGTCTAAAATCTTCTCTTAGAATCAAGACTAAGCATTTAATATGAACTCTTCCTATATTATTCTTTGTCATGATAGTTCAGACTCCTCATTGAAAGCAAGAACCATGTTTTACCCATCTTTTTACCCCATCACCTACCTGTAGAAGGGCACACTTGATATGTTTATAGTATTGTAATTCGGTAGCCTGACACAAAATTGGAGATTATCACTCATTTGTGTTGAACTATAAGTGAAACCTTATTAACAAGATGCCTGAATCCGTGTGTGTCAGTGTGTGTGTATTTGTGCATGCTATCTGTGTAAAGCTTCTGCAAACATATTGCTGTTCTACAGCTTAAAATTTAACCTCCTCAATGTGACATAGGAACTTTTCCCAGTCTGACTCCAGTCTTCCATTCTGGCATCATCCCCTGTTCTTGTACCTCAGCACCATATCTAGGTTCAGCTTCTCCAATGTCAAGCCAAAGATTTGCTCTCCTCCTAGGCACACTGCCTAGACCTTTATGAATGATGATCTCACTTAATGGAAGTTGAGTCTTGAGGCATTCCCATAAAGGTCAGAAGCAGAGACAAGAATGAGTTGTGGAATCCAGGAAACAAAAGCTGGAAAACCAAGACATTCCATCGTAAGAGAATGGGAGAAGAAATTTCAGCTTAAATATTTTTTTTTCTAAGACTAGAACATGACTGTGAGTACTGTTTACTTATTCACGGGAAAAGGGGGAAGGGGATGGGCTTTGCTCTGGGAAATAAATAAGTAGAAAGTTGGTCCGAAGTACATTTTAACATCTGGAACAGAACTAGTTTCACAAATACATGCATAGTCCCTTACACACTATCTCATGAAGTAAGTTATTTTATTGGTGATGATGGGTGAACACGAAGTCAACACCACTGTTCCCACTGTTCCATCCTCCATGTTTGCTATCATCACTATCATAAAGAACTCAATTTCAGTTGATGACATCATCAGAACAAGAACAGTGAGGGATTTGTGTTGCTTGGGTCAATAGCAGCCTTTCCACTTGGAGTAGGCTCTCCACATACCCAGAGCCCAGCAATGATGAAATCAGACCACCACACAGAATTAGACCACAGAAAATACTGCCCAACCAGTAAGGGCTAGGGCTGCAGGACCCCCAGCAGACTTACAGACAGAAAGATGCTGAGAAACCTCACTTCCTGAGATTGAATGTGATCATCAGAAATCAGTATTTGCAGAGTTTTAGAGGTGAATCTTCAGGCCTTACCATAGCAACCTCACCAAAGAAACAGAAGCCTAAAATGGCCTTGCTGAGGCATGTGGCTTGCTCTTATGACTTACTGAGAACATGTGGCAAATCAGCAGGAAAAAGGGTTTCCTTCAGCCAATTTAGCACTTCATCCTCAGAACCATATTCTCTCTGCTTTTAAACATATCCCTGCTCCATGGATTATGAACTTTCCTTGGAAACATGAAATGGTTGCACTTCCTAAGTGAAGAATGTCTCCATTTCTCTGGGTTGCCTTCTCTTAAATCTTTTCTTGTGTAAATTATAACAAACCTCTCTTTTTCACTAAGTAGAATTGGCTCAATGAGATCAGCTACCCCAAGGTAATTGTCTCTGCTTATTACTGTGGAGCTGCTGTGGAAGGGCAATTCTTTCCTGCAAAGAAAGCAGACTCAAGACCAAAAGAAGAGATTGATTTCCTTTGAGACATTGCATTTCTCTCTATAGTTACATCTAAGAACTGAAGGTTTGGGGAGGAGAACGGCATAAATGTATGTATAGGCTCATAGAATGTTTTAGCTAAATGAAGAAACTGAGGGCCAGAAAGGTGATATGACTGCCTGAGATAACACAGCAAATTATTAGTAGACCTCTGACTGGAACTCAAAGTTCTAGCCCCTGATTTCTTAAAAGAGGAAGCTGAGGGCAGATGCTTGGCCTGCATGTGGATTCTGTGGCTGACCAGCTGTGTGACATTGAGTAGGTTTCTTAAAGTCTCTACTGTTTCCATATCTGTAAAATGGGGATGATTGACCTTCACATTTTTTTAAGGTTTAAATTAGTGACTATGTGATCAATATTTAGAATGGTAATTATTGGAACTTACAGAGCAATCATTATTAGCCTCATTCTAGCTTGTGATTCTTCCCAAGCTTTCAAACAGTGAATCAAAAAAACAAAAAACAAAAACCTGTCTGGAAAAGGGAAGAAACACCATGGAGTTGGAAAAGAAGTTCATATAAAGCCCTGCCATCCCAGTCACCTTAATATCTTGTGATGCTTGAAGGCAGGCTACAGTAACTTTCCCTGTGTTGAGTTCTTTGCCAACTAAAATTAAACATTTCTTTTCTTAACTTTTTAAAATTATGGTACTAGGATGCATCCTCTCAGTGATAGCACTGTTGGTCATGCCAGTCTGTATGAAATTCTTTTATCCAGTATGTTAAGATGAATGAAGTTGTACAGTTTCTCTCCCTCCTCTCACCAAGCCTGTCACCTCAGGGTTTCACAAAACTTGAGTTCAGTTGTATGCTTTGATATTACTTCAGATTAGGAAAGAAAATGGAAAAATTAGGAAAGAAATTAGGAAAGAATTTCTCCATGAGTGGTTGCGAACAAATGAAGATGACTAAAGCTGACTCCATTGATGACGTCTCATTATAGTGCAGGAGTCCTGAAAAGGCACACAGATGAACAAATAAGGTCTTACTTAGAAGAAGACAGTGAATTCCTGCAGTGACCTTAGGAAGGAAGTGTCTGGGTATTTCTAACATCATGAATTAGAGAATTGAGGTAGTACTAGTATAAATTTGAGAAATGCTAAAGAGTAACTGAAAGAAATAGGAAGAGATGAGGAGGCAAAATGAACAAAATGCCAGATATGCCCACATGCCAACAAGGAAGACGTGTGGAGGTGAGGTGTGAGAAGAAGTCTGTCACAGTGGCCAATAAACCATGAGGGCCAAATGTTTGGCTTGAATAACTCAGAATCTGCTCCCTGCCTACAGCAGGGCTTGGCAGTGAGTCAGCAAATCCAGCAAAAGAATTTCTTTTTCAGGAACCAAAGACAGTCCATTTACACACACACACACACACACACACACACACACACACACACAATCTTGTAGATACACCCTTAATCAGCAAGGAGAAAAACATGGCATTTCTTTTTCAATTTTTAATACCATGTATATCGGGGTGCTTGGGTGCCTCACTCAGTTAAGTGGCTGCCTTTGGCTCAGGTCATGATCCCAAGGTCTGGGATCAAGCCCCATGTCGGGCTCTCTGCTCAGCAGGGAGCTGGCTTCCCCCTCTTCTCTGCCTGGCTCTCTGCCTCCTTGTGCTCTCCATCTCTCTGTCAAATAAATAAATAAAATCTTAAGAATAAATAAATAAATAAAATCATGTATATCTTTGAAAATTATCAGGAACCATTTGTCAAGAAAGCAAAAGATCTATATAAGTATCATTTTAAATATTCTTATTAAGAATATGCTACATGTCTTATACTAATTTCTTCTATCCCCTCCCTTTATGAATGCAAAACAAAAACACAAGGACACAAACAAAATGTTAACAGTGGCTATATCTGAGTTGTGAGATGACAAAGTAATTTTTTTCCTTTTCTTTGCTCTTTGTATTTTCTAATTTGCCTTCAATAAATATGTATTTTTCTAATATTTAAACATGTATTATTTTTCTAATTTTGAATATTTCAAATATGTTAAAGATAACAACAGTGAGCAAAAGCAAGACATTTTCAATGAGCAGCCTTACTGTTTTATGATGTTCCCTCAGATGACACCTCATTAAACCAGCAAGTACCAACTACAAAATCCTCTAGAAAGGGCAAGACCACCAGGGAAGGATAAAGGAAATTCAGCACACAAGGAAACCATACAGATGATTTCACAGTCTTACAAGAACACTGAAGCCTGTGTAGTGACTATTTAATATACACTTTAACATTCTGAGGAGGCTTGGTAGGACATCAGCTCCTACCAGGCACATGAATAGCAAAAGTCCCCAAACTACTGCCAATGCCAGGTAGGTCCTGTACAACTTAGTTGGACCTTTCTCTTTCCCAAGGGTACTCACAGTTTTCAAACCGGGCATGGGTTTAAGTACTAATTAATTGAGTGTGGATAGAGAAATCCCTGTAATTGAACCTAGTGCTATCTGATAATGTTTTCAAAGCAAAGACCATTTGGTTCTAGGTATCAGGCAGACTACAAAACAACTATGCACTTTAGAATCTCTCCTGCTGCTCCATTAATGAAAAAATTTCCTTAAAGGACCCATTGCAGAGGCTCAGTTTGGTTTCAAGTAAATTTTCCACCACTTTGGTGGTGAGAAAAACCACAATATTGGAAATCCCGATCCTTCCTTTAAAAAATGAAGTTGTTGCCAAACAAACTCTCCCAGGATTGCCTCTGACTATTGGCATTTAGTGCAGGATCATCAGTCCTACAAACACAAGTATTTTATACACACCAGAGATCACATCACCTTCAGTTGTCCTGTTACAGGGTCTTTAGTGTGCCAGAGGTGACCAGCAAACTCATGTTGTCCATTCATTTCAACAGACATGTCCCCAACTAAAGGCAGCTGGGAGTAAGCAGAAGAAGCAGAAAAAATAAGGGCTGGGACCTAAGGAAGGAATGGAGGCTTTTATGAGAAGCTACAGTTCAATGAACAGTATTTGAAATGAAAAAAGACACATTTGGGCTGTTATCAGGTGTTGTTTCTCAGGGAGTTAGGTACCACGAACAGACAGGAGAATAGCTGGGCACAGGTAGAGGTTTATCTGTGACCAACCCCCACCCTACATCTCATTTCAAGTAGCTGGATCTCTATCTGAATCACTTACCTGGTATTCGAGTTCATCTAAGCCCTTGATTTTTTCCCACAGGGTTTATAGGTATACTCATGAATTCCAGCCCTGAGGTAGAGGCTCTGCCTCCAGCTGGCAGCCCCATCATGCTGCATGTCAGCTTTTTGGCCTGTATCTCAGCTTTTCTCCTATATTATGGCTCTACTAAATATGGTAACAGGGTGAGCTAGAGGCATCTATAGCTGGGCTTGAGCCCCAAATGCCACCTATGTGACCTTGGGCAAGTTACTTTTGTAAATAAACTTCAGTTTTCTTATCCATAAAGTGGGAGCAATAGAGCTTCTTTATCCTTTGGGGCACCTGAGTGGATCAGTCAGTTAAGCATCTGCCTTCAGCTCAGGTCATGATCCCAGAGTCCTGGGATCCAGACCCGCATCTTCAGACTCCTTGCTCAGCAGGGAGTCTGCTTCTTTCCCTGCTCCTGGACTCCCACTCTCTCTTGTTCTCTCTCTCTCTCAAGTAAATAAATAAAACCTTAAAAAAAAAAAAAAAAAGAACTTCATCATCTTAGAATTGTTGTGTAGAATTTGAGATGCAAAATATAGTACTTGTCACATGGTAAATGCTCAATAAATTTGATGATGTCGATGGTGATAATGATGACAAAAGATGAGAATATCATGATGAAGAATGGATCTTCTTAACCTTGCCCACATGCTACAGACTCAACTACACTACAGTCGTCTCAACTGGGAATTATTTTTTGCCTCGAGACTTTTGGCAATATCTAGAGACTTTGTTGGTTCCTTTAAGGAAGGAAGGCATGAGGGTGTGCTACTGACATCTAGCGGGTGGACGCCAGGGATGCTGCTAACCATCCTATCATGCACAGCACAGCCACTCCCTCCTACAACAAAGAATTATCTGGTCCAAAATGTTAATAGTGCCAAAGTTGAGGAATCCTGCTTGCCAGACATCCATGCTTACCAGCGTCCCCCGACTTCCCTTAGCCCTGGCGGTCAATGTGCCCCCAGCTGGGAGCTGCGGCTGGTATTTAAGACCTAACCCTTCCCAGGACTGGCTCATCCCACAGTCTCCTGAGCTCCTGAGTCCCTACTCTGTGGGATTCTTTGTCAAATGGCCACCAGGCTTCATTGCTCTGACATGACTCCATAACAGCAGGCATGGAGAGAATGACCAGGCCTTCCCTCTGACCAGCAACAGGAGAGAAAATGCTTCCTGCAGGGCTGTGGCAAAGAGCCACATGAAAACAAGCGCAGCAGCCAGTCAAGCGTTCCACCCAAACTGGCTCCACACCAGGGCCAGACCATGAGTCACCACCACATGCTGCCGCCTCTCGCAGTGACCTTTCTTTATCCCTTCACTAGTTGTAAATCTTCAGGAGCAAAACAGCAGAGAACAGACTGGGAAGGCCCTGGCAGAATATTGTATCTGGCAAATGCCCAAATCAAAATTCAGAGTTAAGTACCCAGGCCCTGAATAAATGCCAATCACAGCAAAACCAATGCTCCCCTGAGCCATCCCTATGAACCAGAGAAGTGGACACATGGAGCCCCCTCTCTTGACATAATTTAAATCCTGAGGCAGTAGTGGAGCATCCTCTCCAGGAGAAGGAACAGATGTGTTTAGCAATACCCAGATGGCTGGGGACAAATTGAAGGACCTGTGTAATGTTTGCCCATAATTCATGCTTGCACCAAACCACACTGCACCCCTAAAGAAATCTTCCTTGTGTCCCTAATTCCTCTTGGGTCAAATGGAATTAATACTGTCTTCCATGCAGTGTTGTGAGAAACAATTAACATAGGTTATTAAATAGTGCTTTGGCTCAAAATAAAGCAAAACTGGATTTTTGTTTCTGCTTTTTCAGAGGCAACCATCATGATGGGAAAAACGCCAGTGGATGGGGCAGCTGCCTTCTGCAGGGGAATTCACTCTGCCCAGTCTCACTGGAGTTGTCTTTCCTAAAGTATAGTCTTCTAACCACCTGCATCAGAAGCACCTAGAAAGCCCCCAACAAGCAGATTGCCAGGCCACTACCAACATGGAATTTCTGTAGATTAAGCTTTGGAAAGTACCCTTTAAACAAGTTCCCCACTTGAGTTTTATATCCACTAAAATTTGAGAATCTTATACAATGAATAATCTCTGGGACAGTACAACCACAGTCATTATTTCCAAGAATAAGAAGAAAGATTGGGTCCTTCATTTTTTTCTCTCGGCCTATGTTGCCCATCTTACGCAAGGAGAATTCCTGGACAAGATGGAACACATGCAAAATGACTCATCTGAACGAAATTGTCCACCCCCACACTTATGCTTATAACACAACAGCAACACATTGCCATTTGCCCTTCTTAGTTTTGTAATTTCTCCCAACACTCTTGAAGTTTAAAGAACTATTTCCCCCTTTGCTGTTGGATGCCTAATGTCCTGAGCAAATTCCCATCTCTAGCACTTGTTATCATGGAACTAATCATAAACAGAACTGACCCATAGTCAGCGAATCCCTCCTCCCACCATCCTATACAGTTGTTCTGAGAATTTGGTGTGCGTTCCAACATTCACATTCATTATCCTTATAATGATCTTGTGAGACATAATCTCCATTTTATAGATGAGGGAACAAAACCACCAAAAGGCTTCACAAGTGACAGAACCGGTACTTGACTACACTCTCTGACTCTAAACCCAATGCTGTTAGCAGCTCAAATTCAATAAACCCAGTGCTCTAGGCTATTCTGCCTCCTGTTGTCTGTAGGAAATTATAAGAAACCAGCAACCAGTTGAGTATAGTTATCTAGAATTTAAAATTCTCTAACCATACTATTAGCAAGCATGTACATGCAAAACACAGTATAATTATTTGATGACTACTTGACCAATCAGTTTCATCAATTATGTTATATAACTTCACAGACTTCTGAGCTAATAACAGCTGGTAAGTGTTAAATATTTGACACTACTGGGGCACCTGGGTGGCTCAATGGGTTAAAGCCTCTGCCTTCGGCTCAGGTCATGATTCTGGGATCGAGCCCCGCATCGGGCTCTCTGCTCAGCGGGGGGCCTGCTTCCCTTCCCCTCTCTCTGCGGGCCTGTGATCTCTGTCTGTCAAATAAATAAATAAAATCTTAAAAAAAATATTTGACACTACTGTTCTAAGTGCTTCAAGTTATTCTAACTCATTGAAACCTTCCAAACATCCTTCAAAGTTGATACTACCATTGTTCTCTCTTCACAGTGGAGAAAACTGCAGCAAAGAAATATTTAGTAAGGTGTCTAAGGTCAAGCATCTAGTAAATTACTAGGCTGGGAAATATACCCAGATAATAAGGCTCCAGAACCAATACCGTTGCTAACCCACTTTACTGTGTATTCCAGTATTAACACAGTAAGAGCTAAAACAACAAAAGATAATGGCTGGAGATTGTGGGGAGCCTGCTTTCCCTAAAGATCTTTCTAGTGCCCTAGAGAATTTTATTTCTTTGAACCATGGTTTCTAAAATGCTATAGAAAACAAAGGCCCATAAAATGCTGAGCAACATAGACGATGAAAGCTCTGAAATGATGTGGAATTCTGTCATAAATAAAGTTCTAGAAAGATTCCAGATCTGCAATGTGCTTTCAACTAAGGCAGGGAGGAGCCTTGTTATAATTATTACAATCTAATTTAAAGCTAAAGCCAGACTAGAGGGGGAAAAAAAATGAAAATAAACTCTCTCCTAAAGCTGTCAGCCTGGCTGTGGCCTCCAACTGTTTTAGTCACTAAAACCTTGTATTTAATGGTCACTTTTATAACAAACACTAGGAAAGAAATACAAAGCTCTAAATCAGAGTTTATTTCTAAAGAATGGGAAAAAAAGGTGTTGGAGTGCTAAGGAAGACCACAGAGAGATGGTACCACCATGATACCTTCCTTGCTGGTAATTATGAAGCAGCATCAAGCAAGACCTCCAGTTTCAAACTGTAATCCAATAACCTTTCTACCCCTGTTTGAAGGGAATCCCCACTGCATGTGCAGAGTCCTCATTTCCAATACCCCCAGTGATAGCAACTTCTGTCCATTCAGTTCAGACCCTAGAGCTTCTACATTCATGCTTCGGAATGATTATCTCTCTCCAACAGTGTATATTTTACATGGTGTTATTGTCATAGGAAGTAAATACTGGGTGGCCCAAGTGAAAGTCTCCCACAAGCCTCATTAAGAAAGTACCAGAGCATTCATCTGCTAAGCCCCCAGGATGTGGTTTATCTCTGACTATGTATGACATCTTTTAAATTCTTCTGCTCAGAAGAACATTCCAGAGATGTTACTGCGGACTGCCATTAATTGCAGAACCAAAAGACCAAATGCTAAGACCACATTTGGCCAGAACTGTTTTCCAATATTTATGAGTTAGTGTGATCAAACTAAAGTCTGGTAAATATAATCCCAGCAAATGAGCAAATGTCTCTTGATCCTTAAATCCCAGCTTCAGTGTTCCCTCCTCCCTAACTCTCCCAAGTCAAGTTAGTCTCTCCTTCACATTCCCATGACATCTGTTTATATCTCAATTATAGCGCTGCACATGTTGTGTTCTAATTATGATGTTTATATCTGTCTCTCTTATTATCTATACTATAGCTCCTGGGGGGCAGGGGCCAGTGCATTATCATCTTAATGTTCTTAGCACTTGGCAAAATTGGCAAATAAGCACTGAATAAATATTCAGTGAATAAAAGAATGTGATCTAAAATGAGGGGGAGAACCCATCAGTTCAGTTCAAAATGATCAAATAAATTAATTAACCCTGTGGTACTAGTTCAATACTTCTGTGGCTCAATTTTTTGACTTGGTCTAGCTCTCATTTTGATTCTCTTCCACTCTGATCCTTAAATCAGAGACTGGATTAGTTACCCTAAAGTATCAGATGCATAACAGATACATATGCATATAGGCTTATGATAAATTGATATATGATTTACTGGATTTCTTGGAGCAAGAAATAATTAGTGTATGGTTGCCTCCATTTTCCATTAGCAAACAGTGTGTAATGAATCTGCGACTCTCCATTCTCCTTACTCCCCAGAGGAAGAACAAGCCTGGATGGCCATTCCCATATACTCCACAACAGACCAAGAGTAAGATGGATCATTTGTCCCCTGTCATTTTCCCCTGACTCTGCAACAATACCATCAGCTCCACCAACATAAGGGTATTATGATCCTATTCGCAGGTTATAGACACCATAAAGTCCCTTATCCTGGGACAATGGAATCTTAGATAGAGGCAGGATAAGAAGAATGAAACTCAGATGTGTGCCCTAACATGCCTGAGTATATTCCTGAGGTAAAGCCACATTCCAGAGTTTTCTCCTCTTCTACCCACACAACATTAATCATTCTTTATTTCTTAGATGACAGAGAAGATTTATTAATGTGAGAATTCCCCAACCCACCCGCAGGCAAAAGAATTGTCTTTGTCAGTCTAGTTCATAAATCTTTTATGATATAGCATCAGAGAATGAGTAGCAGGAAATAAGTCTACAGAAGTGTGAGAAAACCAGGAAACTAACCAGAGAAGTTTGGCCAGTCTATAAGGAGCTGGGGTGTGTGTGTGGGTGTGTGGGGAGAGACAGTAGGGTAAATTTAATTGTAAGTAGATATGCAGGGAGGTAGTGAATGGAAGAGAGTTAGAAAGGAAAAAGTAGCAAATTAGAAAGGAAAAGTAGCAAAATTTTGTGATATGTGGCTGGTAGATAAGAACAAGTTCCCCTCTAACTTGCTTTGAGAAAGACTCAAAGATTGAAATCACTTTTTTTTTTAATAAATATATATTTTTATCCCCAGGGGTACAGGTCTGTGAATCACCAGGTTTACACACTTCACAGCACTCACCAAAGCACATACCCTCACTTTTAAATTATTTTTGGTCTATGGGCGCCTGGGTGGCTCAGTGGGTTAAGCCGCTGCCTTCGGCTCAGGTCATGATCTCAGGGTTCTGGGATCGAGTCCCACATCAGGCTCTCTGCTCAGCAGGGAGCCTGCTTCCTCCTCTCTCCCTGCCTTGCCTCTCTGCCTACTTGTGATCTCTCTCTGTCAAATAAATAAATAAAATCTTTTTAAAAAAATAAATAAATAAATAAATAAATGATTTTTGGTCTAGGCTGGCTTATTTATAGGAAACTCCACCACAGAGATTGGACTATTTGGGTTCTCAGCTTGTTCTATAGTTATACACACTACCACCTAATTCAGTAACACCTTTTCATTTTGGGAAACTTGTCTATGTGAGACAAGTTTCTAATATTATAATAATAATAATATATATATCATATATATATTATATATTGTATATATAATATATATACCATATATATAATTTTATTAGATAATAAATAAAATTAAAATTAAAAAATTTTATTATCTAATATAATTATATTATAGTCTAGAGAGAGAGAGAGAGACTATAATATAATCTAACATAATCCATGGGGGACCAATTGGATCCACAAAGAATAAAGATTTAAATTTACAAAGAAGGTATTAAACTAATTTTTATTTTATATACCTACTATTGGCCAGACACTATGAAAACTACTTTAAATATGTTTGTTCCTAGGACGCCTGGGTAGCTCAGTTGGTTAAATGTCGGACTCTTGGTTCTGGCTCAGGTTGTGATCTCATGGGTGGTGGGACTGAGCCCCATGGTGGGTCTCTGCACTTAGCTGGGAGTCTGCTTAAAGATCTTCTCCCTCTGCCCCTCCCTACAGTCGCATGTCCCTTCTCTCTCTAAAATAACTAAATCAATTTTTTAAAAAATTAAAAATAATTGTGTTTGTTCCTTTATTTAGTAATGAAATATTTTTTATCCTGTCTCGTTTCAGAAAGGCTAAAAAGCACCTTATAGGAATACTTAAAACACAAAAACATAAATGAAAAGTGAGAGCAAACTTAAAAAACAAAAGAACACAATGGTGAGTGCCTAAATGGAGCCATGTATGAGGCCCAACATGCATATACTATATAATGTGTATACACTTAATACTGATGGACCATACATTTGGCTCCAGGCTTTCTAGCACCTAGTTCAAAGAAAGAAAATCAATCAGTTATATAAATAACCAAGTCCATTAGATTAAGCAAGAGCAAGAGAAGTAAAGCTGTTCTTGTATTAAGACCAAATGAATTTCTGCGATGGGGAGGAAAGCTGCATGATGGAAAAACAACTTCCTCAACAATATCCTTAAAACAGAATTTTAAATACAAGTTTTAAATATTATTTCTTAGATTGATCTTGAATAAACGCTGATGCCTTTACAACTAAAAGTAAGTCTGCACTTCACAGAGTGATGAAGTATGTGTTAGTTTCTAGCCTTGTGGACAAGGAAGTTAAGACTCAGAGAGGTTAAGCGATATGTTCAAAGATATACCCAATAAAATAAACACTCAGGTTTTGGAGTTTTATACAGGGCCAACTGACTCCAAGGTCCAAACTCTTGGTACTGTCTATACTACTCCAGCAATGCTAAACCACGTAATAAAAGGATCCCTTTTTATCAAAAGTTAGTCTCCTCCAAAGTCATCATGACACACATGTATTCTTTCTCAAAAACATGGAAAATAAATTTTCTCAGGAGATAGTATTATAAGTTTCTGTTGTAAGAGACAGGCTCTTCTCACTTTGGGGGTGGTTTCTATCCAGCATCAGTGTTTATTTAAGTATTCATTTAAATGTAACTGAAGTAGGTAGCACTTATCAACAATGTCCCTAAGTATAAGCTTGTAGAAGAGGCTGACCCCTGTGGGTGGTAACCAAGATCTTGCTGTGTTGCAGGTATCTTTCCAGATATCCTCCCAGGACCAGCAGGTGAAGGCATCTTCATTCATTCATTCTGCTCTTTTAAGGATAGGATAATAGGAAGAGACGTTCAAGAAAAGAGGAACAGGGAGAGGAAGGTGGGAAGAAGTCTGGGTCATAATGAAGGGATAAAGGTTGCAGGCTTTTGAAGCAGGAATTTGTTACCCAAACTCAAGCAGCTGAGGACCCACAGGCCCAAAGACCAGAAGAGCAAAATGAAAGAGCTGTGTATAGGGCAGGAACAGCTGGACAGCAGTCCTCAAATCAGAATAACACAACTTTTCAGAATCACATTGCCAGCCCTACCCCGACTACTCAATGAGAATCCCAAGGCCAGCTGATCCCCAGTGATTCTGAAAAGCAGAAAAGTCAAAAAACTTTGGCTAGACCTCACAGTGAAGCTTAGTTGCGTAAACTCACAAATATTTATTAAGGGTCTTGTATGTGCCAGACTTGAAGCCAGCCACAGGAAAGAGGAATGACCTTGTCCACAGAGCTTATGTTTCAGTGGGGGACACAGACATTAGAGAAATAAACATACACTTACGAACCTACACTTTTCTCTTCCCTAGAATCAGCTGAATATACTGAATTTCCCAGGGCCCAAGAACTCGGTGCAAAGAGCAGTTGCATTTCAAAACAGCATAACCTGAAAGGCGGAAAGCACCCTCTTGTGGCCCTCTGAGTGGTGGCACCTGAAAAAAACCTTAGTTTTGAGAGTAAGAGGTTGTCCTGGGCAAGCAACCTAAGGTAGACAGCCCTAAAGCAGCTGGGAGTGTTGGCAGGCAATATTTTGCTTCAGTCATAAAGTTCTCTTCAGTGCTGAATCAGCCGTTTTTTTGAGAAGACATTTCCCTGGTATCCATTGCTAAATGGTTTTACTTCTGGACACCCAGGCTCTTTTGGTGTGGACTCAAGTAATATATTTTACAGGCAAGGCATCCATCTGACTCTTTTTCCACTCTCCTTACAACTCTAACATGCAGCAAGGCCTGGAACAGGGAAGCATTCAATAAATGTGCAGTGAATAAATAAATGAATTGCACTATGTCATCCAGCCCTGACATTGCCTTCTTTGTGGGATCTTGGTAAGACTAGACACATAATCACCGTGGTTGAGTCCCTGAATTCTCTGAAAATAAAAGAGTTCTTAAAATGTAAAATACGATCTATGTCCCTCTTAAGCGTCTCTATGAAAAGGATAATATTCACAAGGGATATACTTTGTGCTTGGATCTAAGCCTAGTATGACTTAATTTACAGTGGAGTAACATGTAAATTTATGATAATAAATTATATTATTTAAATGAAATTATAAAAATAAGAGTTGCTCACTCATATTCAACTTTCATGAATGCTGACACTTCCTGAAGAATATGGAGGTCTGATTTGTATTCAGGCCTGAATACCAGCATGAACCACAAGAGCCCAAGGACTGCTGGTTTCAAGTATGTAGATCAGAAGCCTAAAAACCTACCCAGTGTATTTAGCATTTCTAGCACGTCTCCACTCAAGAAGCCATGAGGAAATCAGCTCAATACAGGACTCCGAGTTCTGAGATGACGCTGACAAAATCACTCTACACCATTTCTCAGAGGTCACTGGCAAAGAAGGCTAGAACAAGAAGAAGGAGAAAAGAAGCACATTAGAAGGTATGATGGAAGAACAAGAAGGGCAGAGAGAGTGTGTACAAAATTTTAAAAAAATTTTAAAACTATTTGCTATATAGTACTTAATCCACAGAATCCAAAAGAAAACAATCCAGTCAGTGGCCTCTGAAGGAGGGAATTGATTTTTGAGACATATTGATTATGTCTCTAATTCTGAAGCTCATGAAATACTCTACCAAATTAAGAAATACCAAAGGCTGAGAAGTACTTCTGGCCAAAGATTTAATCCATCTGATTTGAAAAGACCACAGCACACAGGAGGAGGCATGGTTGCCTAAATAGTCCATCCTACTACTGCCATAGTCTTTCAATGGATTCCACTTTTGGAGTTGAGAATCTCCTCTGTCCACTACATCTGGCTGGGCTCAAGCATCAGCTTTAACACCCGTATCTGTGGGAAGTCTGTAAGGGAGTTAATGCTGAGTAGAGAAACAGCTCAGATAAGACACATCAAATCCTCATTATTCATAATTTTGGAACCTTATCTCTGAGGTTTGCTGCATGCAATTATCCTACATCACTCCCAACCACCATCCTTGTAAAATTTATGAAAGGAGTAATTAAAAGTATTAGCTTTGGAATCAGAGACACAAGGTTTTGAACTCTGGGTTTTTCAATTAGTAGCTGTGCTAACTTGGGCAAGTTTATTTACCTCTCTGAGCTTTCGTTTCCTCAAAGTTCAAATGCAGATTATAATAGTACCTACTTTCATTGAATTATAGTAAGAACCAAATGATATGAAATACCAAAGTCTCTTAGCAAATGCCTGGAAAATAATGAGCTTTCTATAATTTTTTCAAAAATGTCTTACCTGAGTCCAAAGATATCAAATGACTTGCCTGAGGTGATAGAGAAGCAACAGAGCACCATTTGCTCTTCATTATAATAAATGGGTTTCAATTACTACTTGTATTACATATTATTTACCCCCTCATCTAGTCTATTAGTAAGTGGCTAAATTTAAAAAGAGACTTGTCTTATGCCACCTAAACATTTCAACCTTTTCAGAGAAATAGTTATTAATCGTCATTCTCTGTGCATAAACATTCAGTTAGGCTCACATCCAAATGTCAAGTGGTCAGACCTGTAAACATTTAAATAATTTTGCCAGTAAAATTTCATGAGCTTCCTCATAAAGTGCTTCAATTAACTTCACTTGATAGATGTGTTCTTATTCCTTAAAACAGTAATTAACCTAACTGGTTGTGTTTTGGTTTTCTCTTTAATCAAAATTAAAATATCCTTGAGGACAGGACTGTGGCTTCCACTTTCTTTGTATCCTACCAAATATTTGGCAAGGTATTAAGCCTAAGTGGATGTTTAATATCTATCTGATCAGGTACATCCTTGGTATCATTGAACACAACTATGATAATTACTAGTTTGAGAAAAGGAAATAAACTGAGTCTCCTTCTCAAACTAACAGTTAGGATAAAAAAAAAATCGTAAAATTTTAAGAACATTGTTTCACTGCTTGACTTATTTCACTAAGCATGATACCCTCTAGTTCCATCCACGTCATCGCAAGTGGCAAGATTTCATTTATTTTGATGGCTGCATAGTATTCCATTGTGTATATATACCACATCTTCTTTATCCATTCATCTGTTGGTGGACATCTAGGTTCTTTCCATAGTTTGGCTATTGTAGACATTGCTGCTATAAACATTTGGGTGCACGTGCCCCTTCGGATAACTATGTTTGTATCTTTAGGGTAAATACCCAGTAGTGCAATTGCTGGGTCATAGGGCAGTTCTATTTTCAACATTTTGAGGAACCTCCATGCTGTTTTCCAGAGTGGCTGCACCAGCTTGCATTCCCACCAACAGTGGAGGAGGGTTCCCCTTTCTCCGCATCCTCACCAGCATCTGTCATTTCCTGACTTGTTAATTTTAGCCATTCTGACTGGTGTGAGGTGATATCTCATTGTGGTTTTGATTTGTACTTCCCTGATGCCGAGTGATATGGAGCACTTTTTCATGTGTCTGTTGGCTATCTAGATGTCTTCTTTGCAGAAATGTCTGTTCATGTCTTCTGCCCATTTCTTGATTGGACTATCTGTTCTTTCGGTGTTGAGTTTGCTAAGTTCTTTATAGATTTTGGACACTAACCCTTTATCTGATATGTCATTTGCAAATACCTTTTCCCATTCTGTCAGTTGTCTTTTGGTTTTGTTAACTGTTTCCTTTGCTGTGCAAAAGCTTTTGATCTTGATAAAAATCCCAATAGTTCATTTTTGCTCTTGCTTCCCTTGCCTTTGGCGATGTTCCTAGGAAGATATTGCTGCGGTTGAGGTCAAAGAGGTTACTGCCTGTGTTCTCCTCAAGGGTTTTGATGGATTCCTTTCTCACATTGAGGTCCTTCATCCATTTTGAGTCTATTTTTGTGTGTGGTATAAGGAAATGGTCCAATTTCATTTTTCTGCATGTGGCTGTCCAATTTTCCCAACACCATTTATTGAAAAGGCTGTCTTTTTTCCATTGGACATTCTTTCCTGCTTTGTCAAAGATTAGTTGACCATAGAGTTGGGGGTCTATTTCAGGGATCTCTATTCTGTTCCATTAATCTATGGAATACCATGCTGTCTTGATGATGACAACTATCATATGATCTCCTTCATGTGAGAAAGTGGAGATGCAACATGGGGGTTAAGGAATAGGAGAAGAATAAATGAAACAAGATGGGATTGGGAGGGAGACAAACCATAAGTGACTCTTAATCTCACAAAACAAACTGAGGGTTGCTGGGGGGAGGGGGTTGGGAGAAGGGGGCTGGGGTTATAGACATTGGGGAGGGTGTGTGCTATGGTGAGTGCTGTGAAGTGTGTAAACCTGGTGATTCACAGACCTGTACCCCTGGGGATAAAAATATATTATATGTTTATAAAAAATAAAAAAAAAAATTTTTAAAAGAACATTGTTTCAAACAAAGGAACCATTTTGAGGCCACTGTGACAACTTCAGACTACACAGATATCATGAACCCACCTCCATGAGCTTCCAGACCCACCATTTCTCACCAGTGCATATAATGAGGTGAGAACCTCCATACTGTTAAAAACAATTAGAGTAATATAATCTAAATTTCATGAGCCTGTGGGTTCACATGAGATATCACTGACAATATTATCTATTTCCCCTTTCACTCATTGTACTTGAGTGGTGAAAGACTTCAACAATGCCATCCTCCCCCAACTTTTCTAATTACATGGTAGCCCCATTTGTGTAATCATGGACAGTCCTCCCATGACTTGGTCTCTGTCTTTGCCCACCCTTCATACTACACTTAAAGTCACAGAATATAGCCCCTTATTAGTCTGTGGAAATCCCAATTCCTTGCCTAGAAATGTTCACAAATCTATAAACCCACCAGATGCCAGAATGGTACCATGCTCCCTTCACTTCCCACCTGCCCATAGCCCCCAGTGGTCCTTATGGTGTAGGAGAGAATACTACAGTTTCGGTGTCCTCACTTATTAAGTTCACATTTGTCATAATACTGTGATTGGACACATGTGCTCCAGGGTCAGCCACCTAGGAAAGAATTCTAAATCTAACACTCTGCTAATTCTGTGAACTTTGGTAAACTATTTGTCCTGTCTGAGCCTAGTCTCCTTATCTGTAAAATCGGGATAATGCTATTATCTCAAAGGTTTGTTACATAGATACAATAACATATAAAGCAGCCAGTATATTATGTTGCACACAGTAAGCACTCAATAAATGTTCACTATTGTTATACCCTGAAAATGAATCATTAGGGAATTATTTAATGATTGACTGATTCCCATATCCAGCAAGAAAACTCTAAAAGTAAATTCTTTTTTGCCAGGCATTATTGTGGGCCACACATAGTTTAATATTCACATAGTTTAATATTCACAACAACCACTGAAGTAAATATTGTTCTCACTATTTTTATAGGCTCCTAGAAATAATTTTCCCAAAGTTAATTTGTCTAAATAAAAGAATAGCCAGTAGCTATTTAAAGCCCTGTTCTCTCTATTAAGCCAAGGTGCCTCTCATGCTTCAGAAGATGAGAACTTTTCATTGGTGACATAGTTATAGTGAAATTAGCAACACACTCATAGATTTAATCTGCACTCCAGAAAGATGTCTGACTCCAGCCTATTTCATTTTCTGTACACAGTTCTTAAGGATACAGCCATACTCACAACTGTCAGATTGTCATCTTTGAGGTTTTATTTTGAAGTCAACAATGATGTGTCTTTACAAGGTAACCTGAAGTGATCCTCCCTCATGCACTGATGACTTCCCAGGAAGTGCCCAGCAGTAGTTTATCTCAGAGTTTGGGCCTATGGCTCTTCTAAGCCTCTTTATAGGTAAAGACTCTAAATCAATTAATCATTTCTGAGGCACTGACTTCCTAAACTGGAGTTGGGGGCCCCACTGTGAGGAGGAGAATGGAAAAGGTGACATCTAGGCTGCTGCTTTCAGGTTCTGGCATGGGTCACTCACTAGGACTGGGAATGTGGAGAATTCAGGCCTAGTACTTGTTCTATCTCTTCCCAGTTCTGGGTTCAATTACCATCCTTCTTTACACCACATTTTGAGTCCTTAGCCATCAGGAAGTGCTATCTTTGATACTTCAGGAGACTAAATTCCAGCAAGACCTTCCTAAATCTTTACATGCCTCTCAATACAAAGGCACATGGGAAGAAGGGTACTCTGAGAGATTCCTTTAAAATCCTGTCTTCCTATTTCAACAAAGAAGACATCCAAATGGACAGACACATGAAAAAGTGTTCCACACCACTCAGCATCAGGGAAATACAAATCAAAACCACAGTGAGATACCACCTCACACCAGTCAGAATAGCTGAAATTAACACATCAGGAAATGACAGGTGTTGGCAAGGATGCAGAGAAAGGGGACCCCTCCTACACTGTTGGTGGGAATGCAAGCTAGTGTAGCCACTCTGGAAAACAGTATGGAGGTTCCTCAAAAAGTTGAAAATAGAGCTACTCTATGACCCAGCAATAGCACTATTGGGTATTTACCCTAAAGATACAAATGTAGTGATCTGAAGGGGCACTTGCACCCAAATGTTTATAGCTGCAATGTCCACAATAGCCAAATGTTGGAAAGAGCCTAGATGTCCATCAACAGATGAATGGATAAAGAAGATTTAAAAGAATATATATATATATATATATATATATATATATATATATATATAATCTGTGTGTGCATGTGTGTGTGTGTGTATACACATATATATATGAATACTATGCAGGCATCAAAATATGAAATTTTGCCATTTGCAAGAGCATGGATGGAACTAGAGGGTATTATGCTAAGAGAAATAAGTCAATCAGAGAAAGACAATTATTATATGACCTCTCATATGAGGAATTTAAGAGGCAGGGCAGGGGGTCATGGCAGGTAGGGAGGGAAAAAAATGAAACAAGATGGATCGGGAGGGAGATAAACCATAAAAGACTCTTTTTTTTTTTTAAGACTCTATTTATTTATTTGACAGAGAGAGAGATCACAAGTAGGCAGAGAGGCAGGCAGAGAGGTGGGGGGCAGGAGGAAGCAGGTTCCCCACTAAGCAAAGAGCCTGATGCGAGGCTCAATCCCAGGACCCTGAGATCATGACCTGAGCTGAAGTCAGAGGCTTAACCCACTGAGCCACCCAGGTGCCCCACCATAAGAGACTCTTAATCTCACAAAACAAATGGAGGGTTGCTGGGGGTTGAGGGGGTAGGGATAGGGTGGCTAGATTATGAACATTGTGGAGGGTATGTGCTATGGTGAGTGCTATGAAATGTGTAAGCCTACGGGGCGCCTGGGTGGCTCAGTGGGTTAAGCCACTGCCTTCGGCTCAGGTCATGATCTCAGGGTCCTGGGATCGAGTCCCACATCAGGCTCTCTGCTTAGCGGGGAGCCTGCTTCCTCCTCTCTCTCTCTCTCTGCCTGCCTCTCTGCCTACTTGTGTTCTCTCTCTGTCAAATAAATAAATAAAATCTTAAAAAAAAAAAAAAAAGAAAGAAATGTGTAAGCCTGATGATTCACAGACCTATACCCCTGAAGCAAATACATATGTCAAATAAATAAATAAATAAATGAAATAAAACCCTGTCTTCCAATTTCTATTACCTGTAAGGGCAAGGTACAAAGTTTTCATCCACCTTCATTTCTGAAGTCAGAATGTGTCACACAATAGATACATACATTGGAAGTATCCATTGTTTTTCCTCAAAAATTATTACTACAATGATGTATCAACATTTACAAACTGCTTAGAATTCAGTAAAAGCTAAATAAAGACAATACCTTCCTCTGAGTTCCCTTGGTATTTTGTATGTTCTTCTATTATTTTTTAAACCATTTATTTTCATATCTGTCTCCCCTACTAGTTTAGAAATGCCTTAAAATCATTTGTATATCTGTCTCCCCCACTAGTCTGTAAATACCGTAAGAGATGGAACTTTGTTTTGTTTGTCTTTATAGCCTCAGCAAAATGCTGTTTCTGAAATCTAGTAGGTAATCAACAAATGTTTGGATGGACAGACGGACAGAAGGATGGATGGATGGATGGACAGATGGACAGACAGATGGAATCCTCACAGACTTTGTGAAGAAGCAGGTATTTAAGCTAATCTAACTTGAACTTCTCTCTTTTATGGCGTCATCATTTCACTGGACTGTAAGTTTAGAGATTATAGAGATGACAACACCATCAACCAACATCTCTTATTTCTTTTTCCTTTGTCATTCTCCTAGCCATTCAAAAGGGCATGAAAAGAGTCCCAGGCTCCTCCAGCCAGCCATTTTCTTCATAGACAAGGAAGTTTCTTTAAAAGAATACATTTAGCCAGTTTCAAGTTCAGTGGCTTTTTAAATTCTACCTCATTTTCCTCTTGAAGAGTCCAGCTTTGCAGACCATTCTAATACTGATATGTATAAAAATTTTAAAAAGTTGACATTTATTGAGAGGTCTCCATGCCAGGCACTCTGTTATGGCTTTACATATATTGCAATGATTTAATCTTCATGAACACCCTATGAGTTTCATACAGGTTAAGTACCCTACCCAAGACTACACAGCTAATAAGTAAAAGAGCCAGAAGTTGAACTCAGTCTAAGTTCAGAGTTTTACATTTTTATCTCTCTGATAAAATCACCCATATGTCTCTTATGTAGCTGTTTTGAGGGTTTATTCTTTTAAAAAAATATATATTTATTTATTTTAAAGAGAGAGCAAAGCAGGGGGAGGGGCAAAGGGAGAGGCAAAGAGAGAGAATCTTTTTTTTTTTTTTTAAGATTTTATTTATTTATTTGACAGAGAGAAATCACAAGTAGGTGGAGAGGCAGGCAGAGAGAGAGAGAGAGAGGGAAGCAGGCTCCCTGCTGAGCAGAGAGCCCGATGCGGGACTCGATCCCAGGACCCTGAGATCATGACCTGAGCCGAAGGCAGCGGCTTAACCCACTGAGCCACCCAGGCGCCCAAAGAGAGAGAATCTTAAGCAGACACCCTACAGAGCATGGAGCGCACCATGCACTTGATCTCACAACCCTGAGACTGTGACCTGAGCCAAAACAAAGAGTCAGTTGCTTAACCAACTGAGCCACCCAGGCAACCCTTGAGGCTTTTACTCTTAATGATCAACTGCTTTCATTCTATCACAGATATGCAATATTTCAAATATTTTAATGCTAATTATTAAGCAGGACATACTTAGGAAATAATTTTATAAATCCATGAGGGTGCCTGGCTGGCTCTGTTGGTTAAGCATCTGACTCTTGATTTCCCCTCAGGTCATGATCTCAGGGTTGTGGGATTGAGCTCTACTGGGTGTGGAGCCTGTTTAAGAATTTTTCTCTCCCTCTTCCTCTGCTCCTCTCACTCCCACCCTCTCTCTTAAAAAAAAAAAAATTAATCCTATAAAATGGGATAGAATTCTATCATGAATTCTATTATGAAGAATCTTTGAAATGAGAGCTCAGATGGGAAACAGAACAGGAAGGCATATGGAAACCCAAGGTGCTGATTGTCTTTGCTGGCTGCAGCAGTTGTCCCTCAGAGGGAGCAGTGAAATCACATGGGATCATCCACTCTGTGTAATATAACACATCTTGATTAAATTTTAAAAGGAAGAAAAGGAAAGTGTAGCCTCTGTACTGCCTACTTGAAAGTTAGGGCATATACAAGAGGCTGATGTTTTCTCTTACTAGCTGTTGGAATGTATCATATAACTTGTGCCTACTTAGGAATTAAGTTTGGAAAGGGAATTCCTATCTATGAATTCCTGTTAGCAGTTTTTATTAATATCTAGGGACATTAATGTTGCCTCTAACTTAATTATTCATGCTATTTTCAACCACATATTATATCACCATCAACTCAGTCCAAAGACTAAAATAAAACAATCCCTGGAAAATTCCAGTGGCATACTCATCTAGAGAGATATGACCTTCAAAAGGCTCACTCAAATGCCTGCTCAAGGTCCCAGCATTCTCTGTTCCTCACATGCATAACCAAGCAGTCACAACTCAGACTATATTTGCAATCTCAAATTCTTTACTCACCCCCACCTGCTTGGCAAAAGATTTTCCTCCTGGGACATGCCCCAACTTGTAGGAAGAATTACATCAATTAGGAACACTGCATTCACAGTGGTCGAGAATAAGCTGTGCCAGTAGTTCACACGTCATGAATACCAGCCATGTTTAGTTATTTATAACACAAAGTCAGGGCAATGGAATACCATCTTATAGGCTGCTTCTCTCTGGTCACTTTGTTGCATTTTAATTCATATCACAGACTAATTAAATACACTAAAAACTACAACCTTGAGCTTAAATTTTCAAAAGGGAGAGAAAGAAGGAATCTAAAATGTATTGAATACCTACAAAAGGCCAGGTCTTGTGCTGGGACTCTACTTATGTTACCTCTTTAATTCCCACCACAATCATACGAAAGAGGTATTGTTGTCTCCATCTCACAGATAAGGAAGGAAACATAACCTCTGAAGGATTAAATATCCTACCCAGGTAAGTGGTAAAGTCAGGATGAGGACCAAGACCATGTGATACAAATTCCATGTTTGTTTCCACTACCAGATCAAATTTCTCCCATACTGCCTAGTCCAGGCCAGAAGTAGAAGAATAGTGGTTTAAGGAGGTCCAGATTTTGCAGTTGGGCATCATGGGCATTTAATCTGTTCTGTCACTTCTTAGGTATGTGACCTCATCAAGTTATTCAATCTCCCCAAACCCCAGCTTCCTCTTTATTTTTTTTTAAGATTTTATTTATTTATTGTCAGAGAGAGAGAGAGAGAGAGCACAAGCAGAGGGAGCAGCAGGCAGAGGGAGAAGTAGGTTCTCTGCTGACCAGGGAGCCTAATGTGGGGCTCGATCCCAGAACCCTGGGATCACGACCTGAGCTGAAGGCAGACACTTAACCAACTGAGCTACTCAGACATCCTTGTTTCCTCATCTTTAAAAAATAGAGATTGTTACAATGCTACATCATAAATTTTAAATACTTGACAATCAGTATGATTATGGTCATTTTCCCTCCACAAAACCCCCACACCTGTTAAATAGAATAGTAATAACAAGGGCTAATATTGGCACACCGAGGTGGCTCAGTCGGTTAGGCATCTGCCTTTGGCTCAGGTCATGATCCCAGGGTACTGGGATCGAGCCCCACATCAGGCTCCCTGCTCAGCAGAGAGCCTGCTTCTCCCTCTGCCTGCTGCTCCTTCTGCCTGTGTTCTCTTTATCCCTCTCAAATAATAAAATCTTTTAAAATGGGAGGGGGCTAATATTTACTGAATATTTACTACAGACCAGGCACTACGGTGAGGGCTTTACATTAATTATCTCATTTAATTCCAATAATAATCTAATGAAATAATATTAGCTAATACTTCTTGAGCACTCACTATGTACCAAGATCTATTCTAGATCCTTACTCATTATAACTAGTGAGTAACTGAGGCAGGTAATATATATAATATTGTTGTTCCAAGTTTGCAAATAAGAAAGCAAAAGCTCAGAGAAGATAAGTAAATCGCCTGTGTTCACATAGCTAGGAAAAGACGAAGTCATGTTTAGAACTTAGGCAGGTAGATTTAGGAGTTTACAATCTCAAACTTGACTTTCATGTTCTTGGACTTGGGCTGGGCCATAAAGGAAATGTCTGACACAGTACCTATATTTTTTATAATTTTTTAAAAGATTTTATTTATTTATTTGACAGAGCACAAGCAGGAGGAGCTTCAAACAGAGCAACAGGGAGAAGCATGCTCCCTGCTGAGCAAGGAGCCCAGTGCAGGACTTGATTCCAGGACCCCGAGATCATGACCTGAGCCAAAGGCAGACGCTTAACCAACTGAGCCACCCAGGCACCCCAATAGTACCCATACTCAAAAGGCTCTCAGTTGTATCAAAGCTAAAGGACCTACACATTTAACAAATGAGGATGCTATAATATTCTATAGCCAAAACTTCAAAATATGTAAAATATACACCAGGGGCCTTGGAAGATAAATGAGGGAGTAGGGATGGTGGCCTGTGGGTTCTGGGGAAGTCTTCCTGGAAAATATGTGGCTCTCACTAAGCCTTGTTAATCAAGTTAATCAGGAGGTGAGGTTGGGGAAATATTTCAGGACGGAGACTCAGCAAGCATGGAGATGGAAATGTAAGACATATTTAGGGAAGAATGGCCTGACAAAAGATGGGTTGGGCATCAAAAAGGAGAATTACAGACCAATATCCTTGATGAACACAGATGCAAAAATTCTCACCAAAATACTAGCCAATAGGATCCAACAGTACATTAAAAGGATTATTCACCATGAACAAGTGGGATTTATTCCTGGACTGCAAGTTTGGTTCAATATCCGCAAATCAATCAATGTGATACAATATATTAATAAAAGTAAGAACAAGAACCATATGATCCTCTCAATAGACGCTGAAAAAGCATTTGGCAAAGTATAGCATCCTTTCTTGATCAAAACTCTTCACAGTGAAGGGATAGAGGGTTCATACCTCAATATAATCAAAGCCATCTATGAAAAACCCATAGGGAATATCATTCTCAATGGGGAAAACCTGAGAGTTTTTCTGCTAAGGCCAGGAACATATCAGGGATATCCACTATCACGACTGCTTTTTAACATAGTACTAGAAGTCCTAGCCTCAGCAATCACACAACGAAAAGAAATAAAATGCATCCGAATCGGCTAAGAAGTCAACCTCTCACTCTTTGCAGATGATATGATACTTTATGTGGAAAATGCAAAAGACTCCACTCCAAAACTGCTAGAACTCATATAGGAAATCAGTAAAGTGTCAGGATATAAAACCAATGCACAGAAATCAGATGCACTTCTATACACCAACAGCAAGACAGAAGAAAGAGAAATTAAGGAGTCAATCCCATTTATAATTGCACCCAAAACCATAGGATACCTAGGAATAAGCCTAACCAAAGAGGCAAAGAATCTGTACTCAGAAAACTATAAAGTACTCATGAAAGAAATTGAGGAAGACACAAAGAAATGGAAAAACATTCTGTGCCCATGGATTGGAAGAACAAATACTATGAAAATGTCTATGCTATCTAAAGCAATCTACACATTTAATGCAATCCCTATCAAAATCCCATCCTTTTTTTTTTTTTTTCAAAGAAATGTAACAAATAATCCTAAAATTTATATGGAACCTGAAAAGACCCCAAATATCCAGAGAAATGTTGAAAAGACAACCAAAGTTGGTGGCATCACAATTCCAGACTGCAAGCTCTACTACAAAGCTGTCATCATCAAGACAGTATGGTACTGGCACAAAACAGACACATAGATCAATAGAACAGAATAGAGAGGCCAGAAATCGACCTTCAATTCTATGGTCAACTAGTCTTTGACAAAGCAGGAAAGAATGTCTCATGGAAAACAGACAGTCTCTTCCACAAATGGTGTTGGGAAAATTGAACAGCCACGTGCAGAAGAATGAAACTGGTCAATTTCCTTATACTACACACAAAAGTAGACTCAAAATGGATGAAAGACCTCAATGTGAGATACAAATCCATCAGAATCCTTGAGGAGAACACAGGCAGCAATCTCTTCAACCTCAGCTGCTGCAAATTCTTCCTAGAATCATTACCAAAGGCAAGGGAAGCAAGGACAAAAATGAACTATTGGGACTTCATCAAGATCAAAAGCTTTTGCACATCAAAGGAAACATTTAACAAAATCAAAAGACAACTGACAGAATGGGAGACATATCAGATAAAGGGCTAGTATCCAAACTCTATGAAGAACTTATCAAACTCACCACCCAAAGAACAAATAATCCAATCAAGAAACGGGAAGAAGATAAGAAAAGACATTTCTACAAAGAAAACATCCAAATGGCCAACAGACACATGAAAAAGTGCTCCACATCACTCAGCATCAGGGAAATACAAATCAAAACCACAGTGAGATACCACCTCACACCAGTCAGAATAGCTGAAATTAACACATCAGGAAATGACAGGTGTTGGCAAGTATGTAGAGAAAGGGGAACCCTCCTACACTGTTGGTGGGAATGCAAGCTAGTGCAGCCACCCTGGAAAAAAGTATGGAGGTTCCTCAAAAAGTTGAAAATAGAGCTACTCTATGACCCAGCAATAGCACTATTGGGTATTTACCCTAAAGATACAAATATAGTGATCTGAAGGGGTACGTGCACCCAAATGTTTATAGCTGCAATGTCCACAATAGCCAAATGTTGGAAAGAGCCTAGATGTTCATCAACAGATGAATGAATAAAGAAGATGAGGTATATATATATACAGTGGAATACTATGCTGCCTTCAAAAGAAGCAAAATCTTGCCATTTGCAATGATGTGGGTGGAACTAGAGGGTATCATGCAAAATGAAATAAGTCAACCAGAGAAAGACAATTATTATATGATCTCTCTGATATGAGGAATTTTGAGAGGTAGGGCAAGGGATCGTGGTGGGTAGGGAGGGAAAAAATGAAACAAGATGGGATTGGGAGGGAGACAAACCATAAGAGACTCTTAATCTCATGAAACTGAGAGTTGCTGGGGGTTGAGGGAGTAGGGATAGGGTGGCTGGCTTATGGACATTGGGGAGGGTATGTGCTGTGGTGAGTGCTATGAAATATGTAAGCCTGATGATTCACAGACCTGTACCCCTGGGATAAATAATACATTATATGTTAATTTTAAAAATAAATTAAATTTTTTAAAAAATAGATGGGTTGGAAAGCGATAAAATTAGATATGAAGTAAGGACTGATTACAGAAGATCTTTCATGACAGTCTAAAAAAATTGGACATCATTTATAAGAGGCATTAAGAAGCATGAGATTCTTCAAGAGGAGAGTTACCTGAGAAGAACACCATGTAGCATGGCTTAGAATGGAGAGACTGAGGAAAGACAGGGAGGGGTCCCCAGCAGGCACTTCAGCATGAGGCAGTGAGCACTTTCTCTGACTAAAGTGATAACAGTAGGAGACAGAAAGAAAGAAGGGATACTGTGAGAACAAAATGAATAGGGCTTAGTGAAAGCCTGATAGAGGAGACATTTAGAGAATAGGTCTGTGATGTAAGAATTTGTGCCCAACTCATTAACATATCCCCATTCTAGGCTCTATTAATGACTGACTGACACATCATACATGCTGTAAACATGTTTGTCAAATAAATTAATGAGTCATCTAGCTACCAGCCCAAGCCCTTCATTTTGCCCATGAGAAAACAGGTCCTTAAGGTTATGTGAATTAACCAAAATTATTTGTGAGCAAGAGAATCTAAACTAAACCCCCAAATTCTGACAACTATTCCAGAATTTTTTCTGCTATTACTTGTTCTCAATTCAGAAAATCTTGGGGGAATATAACATTGGTAATATCAGTAACAGAAATTGAGATTTGGAGAGAGATTACTGGGCTTCTTGGATAATATTAACTTGGTTTTAGACATGTAAACACTGATGCGATGAAAGAATTCTAACTAGAAATGGTCTGTAGGAGGTTTTCAATCCAGGATTAGAGTAAAAGTGAAAATTAACAACTAGAGATAGATATATTTGAGAATCATAAAATAGAACTATAAGTTGAAGGCAAGAGAAATATATTTTTGTAATATCATGAATAAGAAATGTTTTTGGTTTCCCATTACTTTAAATATTTTTTAGTGTACTGAAGAATTGTTGAACAAGCAAGGCACTTAACGGCAATCAGTATGTTAATGGTATTGGAATCACTTCATTTGCTCATGTTAATCTTGATCTGCCTGCATACACAGTGATTCAAAGAATGCCGCATTGGCTAGGCTATATTGGTGCCCTCTGAAAACATTGCCAGGGTTCCAGATCTGTCTCTGTGGGTCCTATTACCATCTTTATTCTGTGCTTTAATTAGATCTTGTCAATTATTATTTTCAAAGGCAAAGCAAAAAATCTTAAAACTTTTCTGAGATTTATAGAACATGCCTATGCTATAAATGAAGCAGAGACTGTGGAATTTTTGGTGCTTCATCATTCATGAATCAGCCCACATATCCGCTTATCTGAGAAGCCTTGCCTAAACCCTACCCGTGATACTTATGCCTGTCCCCTTTAAGCAGTTAGTCATTCTGTTCCCGTTCCCTCCATTCTTTCAGTACTGTAAACGTATTTCAGTTATAGTATATGGCATGCTGCTTTTTAACTGCTCCTTCACTAGTCTTCAACTAGTGACTGTGTGTGTCTGCAAAAGTGGGATTTTTTATTTCAAGTTTTTATTTAAATTCTAGTTAGTTAACATATATGATAAAACTGGCTTCGCATATTGAATTTAGTGATTCCTCACTTACGGATAACACCCTATGCTCATCACAATAAGTGCCCTCCTTAATCCCCATCACCCATTTAGCCCTTTCCCTGCCCAACTCCATCAACCCTCAGTTTGTTCTCTACAGTTAAGAGTTTCTTATGGTTTGCTTCCTTCCCTCTCTTTTCTTTTCCCTTCCCCTATGTTCATCTGTTTTGTTTCTTAAATTTCACATATGAGTGAAATCATATGAGAGAGAGAGAGAGGGCACACAAGCGTGAGAGCAGTGGGGGGAGGGGCACAGGGCTAGAGAGAGAGAGAGAATCTTAAGCAGGCTCCACACCCAGCACAGAGTCCCACACAGGGCTCCATCTCATGTCCCTGAGATCATGACCTGAGCTGAAACCAGAGTCAGATCCTTAAACAACTGAGCCACCCAGGTGCCCCAAGATTTCGTTCTTTTTTGATGGCCGAGTAATACTCCACTGTGTGTGTGTGTGTGTGTGTGCTGCAACTTCTTCATTTATCAATCAATGAACATCTTTTAATTTTTCCCATTTTCATGACATCAGTGCGGGCACATAGCAAAAATTCAATTCCCTATGGTAAAATCTTTTAATATCTGGGCATCAGAAGAATCAGATAATCAAGGTTCATCTAGCAATTTATTGGAAGAAGAAACCATGTCCACACAGATTCATTTAGCAAGATGAAGAAATTATTTACCTATCATAGAAACCTCCATCAGGGCAAACAGCTAGGGAGTGATAATGAGCATGGTGTATGTGGAGAGAGGAAGTTGATCTCTTTGAAGCAGAAAAACAGAAGTTGGATGGGAAAGGAAGATAAAGTTGGGTAGGGTGGGTGGGATCAAATTGTGGAGGGGTATAAATGAAAGTTTCCTATCACTACTGTAACAAACTGTAACAAACTTGATGGCTTAAAATAATATAAATCTATTTATCTTACAGATTTAAAGGCCAAATGTCAAAAGATGGGTCCCTGTAGGCTAAAACCTGCATTCCTTCTGGATGATCCAGGGGAGAATCCATTTTCTTGCCTTCTAGAGGATGCCCACATTCCTGACTCTACTCTTTTCCAACATCAAAGCCAGCAATGGTCAGTCTTTCTCACATCATTATCCTTCATTATCCTGTGACATTTTCTTCTGCTTTCCTTTTTCACTTTTAAGGACTGTGTAATTACTCTGGACCCATTCACACAGTTCAGGATAATCTCCCTATTTTAAGGTCAGCCCCTTAGCAATATTAATTCATGAACCTTAATTCCCCTTTCCCATATGAACTTAAATATTCACAGGTTCCAAGAATTAGGACATGACAACTCTGGAGGCCATTACTCTGCCTACTATACTCAGTATAGAATGAGAAGCCTCTACTTAGCTCTTAAACCAAAAATGCCAAGATAAAACATAGAGGTCCAGACTGAGCTGCCCTAAACTGCCCTCTCTAAAACCTTGCACAATTGAGTCATGATGGGGAATTTTTTTTGCCTTTGTATGAAAAAAAATATTCAAAAAATAACATATATCTTGGGTACTTTTCTCACATCCATGTAGACAGGAAACAAGAACATTTTAACCCTTCTCTGTGTATAAATGATGCTGTTCCTACGAAATGGTCCAGCTGTCTTACTGTGGGATGTCCACATGCATAATATTTTGAATGATTTTAATTCATTTACTGGGATCTGAGTTCCTATTAAACTAGTGAGTGGCGTGATTCCCATGACACTGATAGAGCTGTGTGATTCTTTTGCTTTTGCATAACACTAATTAATAATGACAATACAACAATCTTGAATGTAGTTATTATTTTTCTTAGAGCTCAAGGATTTCATATAACTTCTCCTTTTTCTTTCAAAGATATGCCTACAACATTACCAGCTGCAGTATCACTATTTGAGATTAAAATGAGAAATAATTTTCTAACATCAGTGAAAGGCATAAGGAAGTTTATAAATACAATGATCTGACTGAAAAAATAGCCAAACCAGAGGTGCCTGGCTCGTGCAGTCCATTAGGCAGCCAACTCTTGGTTTCCACTCAGGTTGTGATCACAGGGTCATGGTCATGAGGTTGAGCCCCACATTAGGTTTTGTGCTCAGCTCAGAATCTGCTTAAGACTCTTTCTCCCTCTCCCCATGCCCCTTTCTTTTCTTTCTTTCTCTCTCTCTCTAATAAATATAAATCTTTGGAAAAAATAGACTATCTTTATACATACAAATTTTATTTTCAAATTTTAAATCTTTAAATTTTTATTTTTTAAAAATTTAAATTTTTTTAAATTTAAAATTTTTTTAAATTTAAATTTTTTAAAATTTAATTTAATTTCAGAAAGTACAGGTGATAACATCTACATTCATTCATTCACTCTGTTAGTAAGTGTTCTTGTAAATCCCCAGGTACCAGGTATCATTCTAGGCATAAGAATGGCATAAGGATCCAAAACAAGACAAAGTCATTGTCAAGGAACTTAGTGCTAGTAGGACAAAGACTGTAGACTTTGAACAAACATATTAACAAACAATCGTTTAGGTAATGAAAAGCACTCTGAATGAAAAGAAAAAAAATAGCTCAGGGTAGAGAGAGGAAGGGAATGTTATTTTAGTTAGGGTGGTCAGGAAAGGCCTGAGCAGATATTTGAATAAAGAGCAAGCCATGTGAAGATATGAAAAAAGGGTAAACATACCAATTTGATTAAATGAATAAATATTAATTAAGCATAGACTATGGGCCAGGAATCATTTTTGGTGCTGGTGAGAAAGCAAGTATAAAGACCTTGTATGATCAGGACAAACCAAAAGAGATAAACAACAAAATGTATATGCACCATTAAGCTATATCAACAAATGTCTACCAAACATAATACACCCTAAAAACCTATTTCTAGATTATAGTTTTAAAAGTTTTTGCAATAAAACCATTTGTTTAAAGTCTTAGGTGGAATTCCAATGTATCAAACAAATAAAAAGGATTTGTTTTGTTGAAGGATTTAGGGATGTCCATAGGCCCATCCACCTCTCTTCAAAAGTTCTCATCCCACTTTTTAGTGATGTTAATTTCTTAGTTTTGTTAATTGCACCATGGTTGTGTAAAATGTTAACATTAGGAGAAGCTGGGTATAGGATATATAGGAACTCTACGTACTAGTTTTACAACTCTTCTGTAAGTACAAACTTATTCCCAAGTAAAAAGTTGAAAGAAAAAAAAATTCCTGTCACTACCAAGTGGACCATTTATAAGGTATTGGAAATATTACCATGCCTTGTTGATTTAACCTATTTATAACAGACCTTCAGAAAGGGGCAACTCCTTTCTGGGTAGTTTATTTTGGTTTTTAATCATTCTCAACACCAGATAATTATTTCTTATGACTCCTCAAACACTTCAGGCTCTGGTCTAAACCCACTTTTTCAAGTTTTTTTTTTATCAATTAAGAGAATTAAGTTGCCTTCTACAAAATACTACTTCATGAAATGTTTAGGGACCATATAATTCTCCATCAACTTTCTTTCTACAAGTTAATAGCAATACCTTTATCTTTTATCACATGTTTTCTTTTTCCACATTTGAATCATTTTAAGCTCTTCTTAACATTCTTAAACTTTGGTGTCTACAGCTTACCAATGGACCTCCAAAAATAAATAAATAGAAATAAAATTAAGAGGATCCAGTCAGTGTCTGGATCTAGGGTGAGAAAGGAGGAATATTCAGACTTTATATACAATATTCCTATTTGGATATTATTGCCATAACAACCTCACTACATTACCATATTTTGTTTTTTCTTACACATTTTTTCTCACCATTTATGACAGTTGTTAAGCCAAGTGCCCCAGGCATTTGCTCCTAACCAATGAACAGCCAGACTGGGAACTTCAAGTCTTTCAGCAAGTCACAACTGCCAAAAATGCTCTCTCGCCAGGAGATGTATTCCTTAAATTATATAAAGTGGAAATTCATTCTGAAATCATTCACCTGATATCATTAAGCAATAAGAAAAGTAAATGAGCTAAGTCTGTGACCCTGTCTGTTGGACCTCTCCATGCTTTAGTTCCCTGTATGAAAAATAAGGATAAGAGTGTTTACCAACTTCACATGAGTGTTGCAAGAGTTGATTAATGCTTGTACAGCACCATCTGATGAGATGCAGCTGTTAACAGTTATCATAGGTTATGGAATGCCTGGGTCCCTCAAGAGCAATCCCTCGAATCTTGGTACTATGACTATAGGTGACCTGCTGAGACCTGTCACTAGTTTGTGACCCAACTGTACTTTCAGACATGCACACTGAGCGCCAGTAAGGCTATCACCCAAAGCTGAAAAGCAGTTTTTCTAATGCTGCAGGCTCATGCACAAGGCACCAAAATAGCACTAGAAATACTATACCCATATTGCTTTATCCTAGACATCTGACACTTGTAAAGCTCATGCCAAATTTCTTGTCACATATGTGTCTGGAAGGCTTCGTGCTGAGAGGCATTTCTTATCTTCTGACATTTTAGAGAACTGCACAGAGCTAGACAAGCATAGACCCTCCTTCAAACAGGCATGAGGCAAATGTAAGCATTCTTTTCTAGTGACCTCCAACAGCCCTCATTGGACAAGATCCAAGACACTCCTTCAGCACATCTGCAATCCTTAGCAAGCCCCAAATGTTTGAGTGCGCTTCTTCCAGTTAAGAGCCGATGTGCCATGGCTCTCCAAGGTCATCTGGAAATGATATGCCCATTAGCTAAATGAGGAAATGTTACTGCAACCATATCATCAAAGGATCCTCAGGGATCCAGGGGTCCATATACTATGTCTCTAGTTACATAGTTCACCTCCATCTATTAAAATCAAGCTTCAGATCACTCTAATTACTGTTGTGGCTGATTCCCTCAAACAGAAACTAAAATGGTATTTTTGCATATGATACAATAGTAGATAATTTCTAGTGATTTCCTTCTTTTCTGATCTTATTTATACAACCTGCTTGACAAGGTTGGTGCCATGGCAACCCCATCCCTAGCCACTAAGGAGCAGGGGGTTTTAGTAAGAGAGTCCGTAAAGCAACATGTGTCAGAATAATCTAGTTTTTGTTGTTTTGTTTTGTTTGTTTTTTATTGTAAAGGTTTTACTTATTTTAGAGACAGATAGAGAGTGTGAGTGGGGAGGGGCAGGGAAAGAATGAGAATCTCAAGCAGATCCCATACTGAGCACAGAACTCAATGCAGGGCTTGATCTCATGACCCTGAGATCATGACCTGAGCCAAAACCAAGAGTTAGATGCCTAACTGCTTAACAAACCGAGCCACCCAGGTGCCCCAGAATAACCTATTTTAAATGCAAATTCCTGGGCCTTATTCCAGACCTTTGATTCAAAACCTCTGGTCCAAACCAAGAAGCTGCATTTTTAACTAATTCCCCAGATGATTTTTTTTTTACATTTTATTTTCCCAGGTAATTTTTATACACACTAAATCGTTTTATAGCCTGACATAATTCTCAAGTAAATTAAGACTTACACAAAAGCCCAGCTTGTTGGGAGAGTTTCTGGTCATAAGTATATATTTAGCGGTCATTGAGTCATCTCCTCTAAACTCACCCACAAGCAACAATGATAGCACTCAAGAGGAAGGAACACATTTCATGATTCCTTCCTTCTTGAGCCTCATTGTTCCTTCCCCCCTTTTGGAATAATAAGTACCATATGATGCTTCTGGCATACGTTGCCTTGTATTGTTTAATTTCTTGTATTAGCTTTTTGTTGCTACTATATCAGATTATTGCAAAGTTTGCACAAATTTATTATCTTACAATTCTATAGGTTAGAAGTCCAATGTAAGTTTTACTGGGCTAAAATCAAGGTGACAGCAGGGCAGGTTCCCTTCTGGAGGCTATAAGGGAGAATCCATTTCCTTACCTTTTCCAGCTTCTAGAAGCTTCCCATAATTCTTGGCTCATGGCCCTCTTTCTCCATCTTCAAAGCAAATACCACTGCATCCTACTATTCCTCACATTTCTTTCTCATTCTCTTCTTCTCCCTCCCTCCTTCACTTTGAAGGACACTTGTGATGACACTGGGGCCATTCAGATAATCCGGGATAATTTCCTATCTCAAGGTTCTTAATATGTGATTAAATCTACAAAGTCCCTTTTTCCATGTAAGATAACATTTTCACAACTCTCAGAGATTAAGACATGGACATTTTTGGTGATGACATATTCTGCATACCACACTTTCATCTGTAATAAGAAGAATATCTTCCTTTGGGTTCCCGCCAAAGCAGACTCTGAGACTAAGATTTAAGTACAAGTCCCAGGAAGCCAAGCAAGGAGTGGAGAAGTGAGGCAGTAAGGGAGGAAAGCAAATAAGTGAGTTAATGAGCAGGGTACCACTATAGGCAGTGAACTGAATTCCTCTGAACACCTTTAGAATAGTTCAACCAATGGGGAAAAAACCTGGGGTATTATTTACCAATTCATGTCATTTATAAGTTAGGGGTCACAATAACTCCCAACACTTTAGGCACTTCCTGCTCTACAGTTGTGGAAAGACTCCATAGCTACAGAATGTCCTTAACAAAGACACACATGAGGCCATAAGTCTGTTCCATCGGAGGGCCCTCCAGAGTGGACCAAGGGGATGACAGCCTCTGAAACAAGGGGCTTTGTTTTTCAGGTAAGTGTAGTATTATGTATCAAAAGTTTAAATTCTCATATTCTTTGACCAAGCAATTCCACCTCCAGAGAATTTATGCTAAGGGCATAATTAGACACATATGTAATGACAGTCTGTAATATTTTAAAAATTGGAATAATTTAAATTTCCAATAATAGGGGATTAGTTGAATTATGGTGATATAATTGAACACTCTGCTATAATTAAATATAATCATGTTCATCTACATTTACTGAGTAAGAAAACAGTTCCTGACATACTTCTGAGAAAAAAAAGCAGGTTACAAATAGTAAGTATATTATAAATCCATTTATGTAAAATTATGTATGTATAATATATGTGTGTGTGTATGCATAGCAAGATGGCTGGAAGAATGTTCATCAAAAGTCTAACAGTAGTTATTTCTAGGAAGCAGAATTTTTCATCCTTTATATTTTCTCCTTCATACCTCTGTGTGCTACAAAAAATTTTACAATAAACAATGCATTATTGGGGCACTTTAGTGGCTCTGTTTGTTAAGCAACTGCCTTTGGCTCAAGTCATGATCCTAGGGTCCCTGCTTGGCAGGGAGTTTGCTTCTCCCTCTCCCTCTGTCAGTCCCCTCACCCTACCCCCAAGCCCTAACCCCCTATCCTGCTCATACACACGTACACATGCTCTGTGTGTGTGTGTGTGTGTGTGTGTGTGTGTGTGTGTCTCTGAAATAAATTCTTTAAAAAAATAAATGACTTGTTTCTAAAAAAAAAAAAATGCATTATTAGCCAATCACAAAAATACATTTTCCATTAAAAAAATTCAAGTTTGTTCTAAAAAATAAGCTTCTTTTCAGGTCTAATATCATAATGTTGTATGTGCTTATATGTACTTCACCATTTTGAAACTGCATGAGTCTCGGGATGATGCGTTATACAGAATACTTAGGGCATATTTTGAACACAGCAGGTGCTTAATAAATATTTATTCTTCAATTGATTTTCATTAGTATGAAATGCAGTAAAACAACGCACTGAATAACTGGGTCACACTGAAATTTTCACACTGCATGGAGATGACTCCCAAAATGCTGAGAGGCCTGGTGTGGCCTTATCAGGCAGAGACCTGCCACAGCAGACAAGGGCAGGCCTGCACTGTATGGACACACCCACATCATACTAGAGATGCTATCAAGAGCCTCGCTTCATTCAGGTAGAGGTGAAAAGCAATGCAAGTACAGCCTTACAATTTTACAGCACAAACGAGACAAATGGAATCTGTGTCAATCTATGAGAAATTAATTCAATGGTTTAACCCCTGAAACTCTAGGCCTTCCAGAAGAACACTGTACTTCCATTTCTGCATGATGGCTGAGCTAACTGGAGGCACAGAGATGAAAAACAATGGGAAAGAACAAGCCATGCTGTGCTCATAGCACAATAGGAAGAGGAATATTTAAGTAGAAACCTTCATAGTCTTCTCTCCAGATCCCATGTCTCCCTCTTATGTCTGAAGGGAAAAATTTTTCACCTGTCCAGGTTGTTCATGGACTCTCCTTTGTTGCTCAGAATCTGAATAATGAGTGGATAGAGATAAAAACAGAAAACAAACAAGTCCCAGTAGATCTCTATATTAAAGAGCTAAGAGAGGTGGTAAGTGGAGAAAAGAGGGAGGGAGACCAAAGAATCAGGTGGGATGGATGCAGGGGAGAATTCGTGAGATTGAGAGGTGTCAGTGAGAGATTCAAAGTTTTGGGGAGGTCCAAATGTACATGTGGAAGGGAATGAGGATGACAGTGAAGCAGATAGATTTTTTATATTAAGAATACCTACTGCATACTACAATTGAATCTAAATGGTATGCATTAGATGGGTGAATGCTATGGTATGTGAATTGTATCTCAATAAAAGTTTAAAAAAAAATATTCTCCCAGAAGAATGCATACCCCATTTTAGCAGTTTATTGAAACAGTAAAAAATATTTTAAGAGGGTCACCTTAAGTGGGTTTAACCCTCAGTGGGTTAAAGCCTCTGCCTTCGGCACAGGTCATGATCTCAGGGTCCTGGGATCGAGTCCCACATTGGGCTCTCTGCTCAGCAGGGAGCCTGCTTCCTCCCTCTCTCTCTCTCTGCCTGCCTCTCTGCCTGCTTGTGATCTCTCCCTGTTAAATAAATAAATAAAATCTTTAAAAATATATTTTAAGAACTCTAGGTACTATACTACTTCTTTGAATTCATTCTTGCACAGAGACTGAGCCATGTGGAACTTCAGTTATGTTTGGGTTATGATAGATTAGAGAAAGGATCCTTAAAGTCCTTTAAAGTCCAACCTCTCATTTCAAAGGTGAGAAAATGAAGCTGGGAAGGCTAAGTCAGTTTTCATGGTTACACAGTAGCAAAGTCTGATCTCAGGTCTTTTGAAATCCATCACACCACCCCCACCAACACTCTTCCTGCTATTGTTAACAGAAAGAAACAAGTTGAGGATAAACATGATTAGAACCCACGATTATTATGCCCATGGCTCAGTCCAGTTTTTCTGGCCTTTGGAACAAATCAGTCAGATTGGCATCAATCCAAACAGTTGCACATCATAGCCCAGCTAATAGCCAAAGCCATAGAGATTCAGCCTTTCTGGTCCAAGCCTGGAGAATAATCATACTCACAATGGCAGTGTTGCCCTTGCCTCCTTTTGAAAAACAAAAGGAAATCATAGTAGTTACCATTTACATGGGCACTCATCCATGCATCAACTTGGGCAGGACTGTCAGACCCCCTTGACATTGGAATTTGGAGAGTGCAATTTTTAAAAAGAATTTAAAAACTACTAAATGTCACTAATGTAAATAACACCCATCTGTGAATCACATCAGAAATTTACAAAGTTAATTATGGGGATTGCAACTCTGATGCTCTCCCAGGATGGCTCTGGCACCTGCCATGTGCTAGGCGCTGGTCTAGACATTTTACATATGGCATCTCTTTTAATCCCCACAATAATTCTATTACATGGGTATTAATCACTCCATTTTAATTAAAAAAAAAAAACTGATACATGATGTGAGCAGGACCAAAGAAGTAAGAGACAAATTCTAATGTCAATACAATATTCTTAGGGCTCAAGGAGAGCAGTCTTCATGATGTGATATAAGGCTGTATCAGAAGAATCCCCTTTTATTACAAGAAAGAAACCCTGGTGCCTGTCATTTCATCGTTAGTTTCATCCATCTGCAACTGAAATTCCCTTAGTCAACTATGAAATTAAAAATATCTATGCATTAATTGGGATAGGCAATGTGCTAAAGAATAAACTAGAATCTCAGTGACCTGACATAATAAAAGTATTTCTTGCTCATGGAAAGTCAAATGCAGATATTTGAAGTCCTTTAAAGAAATCAAGGATGAGATAAAGAGAAGACAGGAGATAAATGGTAAAGGATGTTTTAGATTCACAGCATGGGGATCATGGAGGCCTACAAGTGGAGAACATCATTTCCACTTATATTCTGTGGGCCAGGACTCAGTCACCTGGCCAATCTAATTGCACAGTCAGCTGGGAAATGTAAGGAGGCAGAGAGATGGGTGAGCACTATAATCCCTGCCAAACTCCTTAAAAGAATTATTGCTTTGGTTCTTATTTGTCAGCACATTAGTTAATAAGAGTGACAACATTAATACAAGTGCCCAAGTAAAATGTAAGCAATCTCTTCTTTAGGATAGGACTAGAAAGGAAGAGATTAAAAAGGGACAGTAACAGAGACAAATGTACATACTTGAAATTTTGTTGATTTTTGTCTTACTTGAAAGATCACTCTACTAAATTCACTGTGTCTCCAGCTCATTGCTCATGCTTCCAATGGCTTTGGTTGTGAGGTGAATTAGACTTTATATTTTCTAAATATAAATTGTCTCAGAAATATCAGAAATAAAGCCATTTTGTTCATTTTATTAAGAGAGCAACTAGATACTTTGGGAGATATGACTAACTGAATAATACCATTTTCCTGATAAGCTGACTATAATGGTTATTAGCAAATTTACCATTTTCCCACTTATTTCTACTATACACAACAATAAAACAACAAACTGGCCTGAAAAGTAAACAATAAATCAAATTTAGAGATGCATAAAATTTTTAAATCATATAGTTCAAGGAAAATTATAATTTATAATTTAGTAAGACATTAATAATAATTGTTGGTACATGACCCAATTAAGACAGAAACCTGGCTTGAATCCTCCTCTTCATTGAGTCTAATCACCAACTGGATTTAATTTTATCTCTAAAATATCTTTCAAGTTCATCATCGTCTCTTCATTTTTCTATCCCCACTCTTCCCACCTCAAACTTTCTCACCTGGAGTATCCTATCACCTCTTAGATGATCTCCCTGCATTCAGTCTTGCCCACCACTTCAATCCTACCCTAGAGGGGACTGAGCTTGAAACTGCAGGGTACAAGGGAATCTTTCTAGAAGCTAGTTGAGCATGCTGATTACCATCCCCATCCTCACACAGAAAATCTGATTCAATAGATCTGGAGTGCAGTTCAGAGTTCTGAATTTTTAACAAGCACTGCAAAAGATTTTTTAAAATTTTTTACTTAAATTCAATTTAGTTAACATATAGTGTATTATTAATTTGGGGGGTAGAATTTAGTGATTCATCAGTTGCATATAACATCTAGTGCCCATTACCATAAGAGACTCTTAACAATTTTAATGTGTGTGGTCCTTGGAGAAACACTGCTCCACACAATATCTGGCAAAAAATCCCAAGTTTCAATTGCCAATCCTCTGTTTAAATCAGTTGAATGGCTGGTCAGTGCCTGATGAATAAATTCTAAGCCCCTTATCATGGAATATAAAGACTCTATGACTCAGGCCTTGAATATCTTTACAGACTCATGTTTCACTATTCTTCCTCAAACCTTACACTTCCAAACCACCAATGCCAAACTATTTGTCTTTCCTGAGCACACTATCTTGTTTCTTACCTCTACAGCCCATGCTGTTCTAGCTACTCAAAAATTCCTTGCACATCGTCTTCCTGATAAACCAGTATTTACCTTCAAAACTGAGTTCAAGTCACTTCCTTTGTTAATTTCCTCAAATATGCCACCATTGACAGATAATGTTTTCCTCCTCTTTTTTCCTCCTGGATGATCCTGACCTTTGTACATACTTCTATGATTGCATATCTTTGTTTACATTCTTCTTGTCCCCTGTTCATCATCTTACCTCCTTGTTTCAGCTCTGTGCCTGGCATGTAGAAGGCACTAGATAGACATTACTGAATGACAGATAAATAGAAAAATTGAACTCCATTGAGGATAGCAACAAATACAGATTTCTCTTTGGACTGTTTCTTTAAGTTAAATATTATAGTTCAGTTCAATTTATAGCATTTTTCTCTTTCCTACATTATTCAAATTATTTCTACAAACTTTTTGAAAGCCTACTATGCAGGTCATTGTACAAAAGTGTTTCTTTTCTTTTCTCTTCTTTTTCAATAGTAGTGTTTCTTAAAATCCAATGTTTATGTGCTAAAAACAATAAGATATAAGTTTTCCTTGCCTTTTGTTCTCTATCACTCTTTCATTAATTTTCTTATTTAACTAATGGTTTTTGTCCCAGATAAACAGACTACTAGCAATTTAAGGATTATCTGTTATCTTTTGAGATGCTTTATACTAGTATGAGTGTTTTTCTCCAAAAAAAGCTAGAATTTCTTTCCCAATAGTAGAGTATCAGGTAATGTTAAAGTGATTTCCATACATTTGTGTTTCTACTTAATGGGCTTCCTTGGGGGAAGTGCAGGATCAAGTAAATAGAAGCCTAATACCTAACCCACATCCCTAACCAATCAATAAGTTGTATTCGATTTCTGCTTTTTCTCCCCCCGACTGAATGACCTAAGCATCTAACTCACATCCTGAGGGAGACTGTTAAGTAATAGAATGGACCTCTGTCTTTCTATATTTATCTCTGGATCTTTGTACTTAATTCAAAGACCTCCTCTGGATTCTGAAAGCAGACTGTGACACTGAAAATGTGTCATAAATACTGTAGCTTTGATCATCCCTCGGTGAACTAAAACACCTTTTTTGTATATCTATTCAAAAGTTCAGGTTAGGATCTTAAGCCTGTACATAAAAATGTGCTTAAACATTGCTGAGTAGGAGAGCCTGGGTGGCTCAGTGGGTTAAAGCCTTGCCTTCGGCTCAGGTCATGATCCCAGGGTTTTGGGATTGAGCCCCGCATTGGGCTCTCTGCTTAGCAGTGAGCCTGCTTCCCCCTCTCTCTGTCTCTGACTGCCTCTCTCCCCACTTGTGGTCTCTATCAAATAAATAAATAAAAATCTAAAAAAAAAAACATTGCTGAGTAATACAATGCCTTACATATCTTATTACATAAATTTGTCTCTCAGAGAAGAAAATGTTACCATAAAATTGACAGTAAAACCCTGAAACTTGCCAAAATACTGCAATCTAAAACTATTTTCTAACAGAAGACACTGCTTCTTTTTAGCATTAGAGTTATTACAAATAACTCTAATTACAGAAAAGTTATTACAAATGTACCCTCTGACATCAAAACAGTATGAGCAATTATTTATCCTATATTTGTTGGCATAGAGCTACTTGGATGTGGTAAAAATATGTCCAGGAACAGTCTTCACTCTAGTGATAAACCTGTAAATTTTCCCTGCAAAGATGAAAACTGTCCACAGCAATCAATAGTAACACTCCAGGTCTAACATACCCAAACAACATAGTACGGGTGGTCAGAGAGCACTATAATCATTAACTGGAAATCACAAATCAATCCTGCCCAGGGAATAAGTGCCCTCAATGCAGTAATGGATCAAACTCAAAATTGTCCCAGAAAATACACAATGTAGAGTCACAAATATGCCCCAAGGAGGACTAAGATTTATAATAAGGTTTAAAATCATTTGTAAAGGGGCTATACTTATTTTTAAAAAACAAAAATAACAAATGTTGATGAAGATATGGAAAAATTGGAACTCTCATACCATTACTGGTGGGAATGTGAAATGGTGACACTTTTTAGCAGTTCCTCAATAATTCAGACATAGAATTAACACATGACTATAATTTTACTCCTAGGTACATACCCAAAGGAATAAAAAACAAGAACTCAAACAGATACATGAATGTTTGTAGCAGCTCTATTCACATCAAAAAGTCAGAAAAATGCTAATGTTAACCAACAGATAAATGGATAAACTATATATATATATATATATATATATTATATATAGTATATATATTATATATAGTATTCCAGATATATATATATATATATATATAATATATATATATATATATATATACTATTTAGTTTTATAACTGGAATGGAGTACTGATACATGCTAAAACATTGATAAACCTAGAAAATATGTTAAGTAAAAGATGCCAGTCACAGAAGGCCACATGGTGTATGAAGCCATTTATATGAAATATCCAAAACAGGCAAATTTACAGAAACAGAAAACAGATAGTGGTATCTAAGGGCTGTGAGGAGGGGAGAATGGGAGTAACTGCTTAATGCTCCTGCTGCTTTTTGGGGTGATGTAAATGTCTGGAGCAAGATAGTAGTGATAGTTGCATGACATTGTGAATATCCTAAGTGCCACTGAATTGCACATTTAAAAATGGTTAAATGGTGACTTTCATAGTATGTGAATTCAACCACAATAAAAAAACTTATTCAGGGGCGCCTGGGTGGCTCAGTGGGTTAAAACCTCTGCCTTAGGCTCAGGTCATGATCCCGGGGTCCTGGGATAGAGCCCCGCATCGGGCTCTCTGCTTCAGCAGGGAGCCTGCTTACCCTCTCTCTCTGTCTGCCTCTCTGCCTCCTTGTGATCTCTGTCTGTCAAATAAATAAATAAATATTTTAAAAAAAAACTTATTCAGCAACCAAATAATTCTTTTTTTTTTTTAAGATTTTATTTATTTATTTGTCAGAGAGAGAGCAAGCGAGAGCGAGCACAGGCAGACAGAGTGGCAGGCAGAGTCAGAGGGAGAAGCAGGCTCCCCGCAGAGCAAGGAGCCCGATGTGGGACTCGATCCCAGGATGCTGGGATCATGACCTGAGCCGAAGGCAGCTGCTTAACCAACTGAGCCACCCAGGCGTCCCCAAATAATTCTTAAAGATGCAATGCAATTCTGAGATATTCCACAATAAAAATACTTTTGATTAAAGTATGCTTATCAATACAAGCATTTACAAATTGCTTAAATCATCAAATGTTAGTTTTAATGTAATTGTTCCATTTCTAAATAAACTTACCATTACAGTAGAATTTCAAAGAATCTTGAAAACAGATGATGTTCGGTGAATATTTGTTGCAATACATTAGAAACTAGCAATGCTATAAGAGCCATAAAGGACAAACTCCACAGCTAATATACTCAATGGTGAAAAACTGAAAGCTTTTCCTCTAAGATGAAGAACAAGACAAAGATATCCATTCTTGACACTTTTATTCAACACAGTAGTAGAAATCTCAGTTGTAGCAATTAGACCAGAAAATAAATAAAAGGCAAATCTGGAAGCATCACAATTCTAAACTTCAAGTTATATTACTAAGCTGTAGTGATCAAAACAGTATGGTAATGGAACAACAACAGACACACAGATCAATAGAACAGAGTAGAAAACCCAGAAATGAACCCATACCTATATGATCAATCATCCTCCACAAAGCAGGAAAGAATACCCAATGGGAAAAGACTGTCTCTTCAACAAATGGCATGGGGAAAACTGGACAGCAACAAGCAAAAGAATAAAACTAGACCACTTTCTTACACCATACACCAAAACAAATTCACAACGGATGAAAGATCTAAATGTGCTACTTGAAACCATAAAAAATCCTAGAAGAGAGTACAAGCAATAATGTCCCTGATATCAGCTGTAGCAATATTTTTCTAGATATGTCTCCTGAGGCAAGAGAAACAAAAGCAAAAATAAACTATTGGGGTTTCATCAAAATAACAAGTTCCTGGAAAGTAAAAGAAATAATAAAACTAAAAGGCAATCTACTGAATGGGAGAAAATATTTGCAAGTGACATATCTAATAAAAGGTTAGTATCCAAAATATATAAAGAACTTATACAACTAAACACCCCAAAAATGAATAATCCAACTTCAAAATGGGCAGAAGACATGAATAGACACTTTCTTCAAAGAAAACATATAGCTGGCCAACAGAAATATGAAAATATATTCAACATCACTTACCATCGGGAAAATGCAAATGAAAATTATACTGAGATATCATCTCATACCCATCAGAATGGCTAAAATCAACAATACAAGAAACAACAGGTGCTGGCAAGAAAGTGGAGAAAGGGGAACCCTCTGGCAATGTTGGCAGGAGTACAAACTGGTGTCATCACTCTGGAAAATGGTATGGAAGTTCCTCGAAATTTAAAAATGGAACTAACCTATGATCCAACAATTACACTATAAGGTGTTTACCCAAAGAATGTAAAAATATAAATTCAAAGAGATACATGTACCCCAATGTTTATAGCAACATTATCTACAATAGCCAAATTATGGAAACAGCCAAAATGTCCACTGACTGATGAATGAATAAAGAAGAGGTGGGATATATATACATATACATACATATACATACATTTATATATCTACACAGACATATACATATATAATGGAATATTACTCAGCTATAAAAAGAATGAAACCTTGCCATTCGTAATGACATGGATGGAGCTAGAAAGTATTATGCTAAGCAAAATAAGTCAATCAGAGAAAGACAAATACCATATGATTTCACTTATATGCATAATTTAAGGAAAAAAACAGCAAAGAGAAAATCTTCTTTGAGAAGGAGGCAAATCAAGAAAAGCCTCCTTTTTGTTGTTTATTTATTTATAATGTCAACATCCAATGTGGGGCTCAAACTCATGACCCTAAGATCAAGAATCTCATGCTCTACCAACAGAGCTAGGCAGGTGCCCCAAGAAATAGACTCTTAACTATAGAAAACAAATTGATGGCTACCAGAGGGGTAGTGGGTGGGGGATGGGTAAAATAGGTGATGGGGATTAAGAAGTACACTTGTGATGAGCACTGGGTGTTGTATGAATGTGTTTAATCACTATATTGTACACCTGAAATTAATATTACACTGTCTATTAACTAACTGGAATTTAAATAAAAACATTTGTAAAAAGAAAGGCATCCAAATTAGTAAAGAAGAAGTAAAACTCATTATTTACAGATGACATGATACTATATATAAAAAACTCTAGATGTAAACAAAAACTATTAGAACTAATAAATGAATTCAATAAAGTTAGGGGATATAAAATTAATATATAGAAATCTGCTGCACTTCTATACACTAACAGTGACCTGGCAGAAGAAAACAATCCCATTTACTATTATATTCACAAGAACAAAATATCTAGGAATGCCTTTAATTAACGAGGTGAAAGATCTGCACTCTGAAAACTGTAGGATACTGATGAAGGAAATTGAAGATTATACAAATAAATGGAAAGATATGCAATGCTCATGAATTGGAAGAATTAATAATATTAGAATGTCCATACTACCCAAAGAAATCCACAGATTCAATGCAATCCTCGTCAAAATACAAGCAGTATTTTTCACAGAACTAGAACAAATAATCCTAAAATTTGCATGGAACCACAAATAACCTCAAATAGCCAAAGCAATCTTCAGAGAGAAAAACAAAACTGTAGGTGTCATATTCCTAGATATCAAGCTATACCACAAAGCTACAGTAATAAAAAAAAGTATGGTACTGTCACAAAAAGAGACACACAGATAATGAAATAGGATAGAAAGCTTAGAAATAAATTCATAATTATATGGTCAATTAATCTATGACAAAGAAGGCAAGAATATATAATGGGGAAAGGATGGTCTCTTCAATAAATGATGCTGAGAAAACTGGACAGCTACATGCAAAAGAATGAAACTGGACTGCTTTCTTACATCATACACAAAAATAAACTCAAAATGGATTAAAAACCTAAATATGAGACCTGAAACCATAAAAATTCTTGAAGATAACACAAGCAGTAATTTATTCTGATATCAGCCATAGCAACATTTTTCTAGATATGTCTCCTAAGGCAAGGGAAACAAAAGCAAAAATAAACTATTGGGACTGCATCAAAACAAAAAGTTTTTCCACAGCATAGGAAACTATTATAATACAAAAAGGCAACCCACTGAATGGGAGCAGATATTTGCAAATGATATATTCAATAAGGGGTAATATAAAAAGTATATAAAGAACTTATACAACCCAACACACACACCAAAACAAAACAAAACAAAACAAACAACAACAACAACAAAACCCCAAAAAATCCAATCCAAAAATTGATAGAGGATCTAAATAGACATTTTCCAAAGAAGACATACAGATGGGCAACAACACCTGAAAAGATGTTCAATATCACTAATCATCGGGAAATGCAAGTCAAAACCACAGTGAGATACTACCTGACACCAGTCAGAATTGGTAGTATCAAAAAGACAAGAAATAACAAGTGATGTTGAGGATGTGGAAAAGTGGGAATTCTTGCACATTGCTGGTGGAACTAGCACCAACACAACTAAATTGGCACAACTGCTGTGAAAACCAGTATGAAAATTCCCCCAAAAAATTAAAAATAAAAATACCATATGATCCAGGAAATCTATTGTTGGGTATTTTCCCGGAGAGAATGAAAACACTAATTCAAAAAGATACAGGGGCACCTGGGTGGCTCAGTGGTTAAGTTAGGCCTCTGCCTTCAGCTCGGGTCATGATCTCAGGGTCCTGGGATCGAGCCCCACATTGGGCTCTCCGCTCAGCAGGGAGCCTGCTTCCCCTCTCTCTTTCTCCCTGCCTCTCTGTGTACTTGTGATCTCTGTCAAATAAATAAACAAAAATCTTAAAAAAACAAAAAAAGATACAGCACAGCATTACTTACAATAGCCAAGATATGGAAGCAACCAAATTATATATCAATGGATGAATGAATAAAAAAGATGTGGTGTATCTATACAACAGAACATTATTCAGCCATAAAAAAAAAAAGAATAAAATCTGCCATTTGCAACAACATGGTTGGACCTACAGGGTATCAGGCTAAGTGAAATAAGTCAGACAGAGAAAGACAAATACCATATGATTTCACTTATATGTGGAATCTGAAAAACAAAACAAATGAACAAACAAAACTGAAACAGACTCTTAAATACAGAGAACAAATTGGTGGTTGCCAGAGGGGAGTGGGTGAAATAGGTAAAGGAGATTAAGAGGTTCATAAGTGGAACAAAGTTCCAGTTATAAAATAAGTAAGTCACAGGGATGAAAAGTACAGCCTACAGAATGGCTAAAATTAACAAGTAGGGAAATGACAGATGTTTGCAAGGATGCGGAGAAAGGGGAACCCTCCTACACTCTTGGTGGGAATGCAAGCTGGTGCAGCCACTCTGGAAAACAGTGTGGAGGTTCCTCAAAAAGTTGAAAATAGGAATGCCTGGGTGGCTCAGTCAGTTAAGCACCTGCCTTTGGATCAGGTCATGATCCTGGGGTCCTGGGATCAAGTCCCTCATTGGGTTCCTTGCTCAGCCGGGAGCCTGTTTCTTCCTCTGCCTGCTGCTCCCCTCTGCTTGTGTTCCCTCTCTCTGACAAATAAGTAAAATCTTAAAAAAAAAAAAATTGAAAATAGAGCTACCCTATAACCCAGCAATTGTACTGCTAGGTACATTCTCCTAAACTTCTAAGCTCTGTTTTATTCATGCTTTGTCTCCAAAATCAATCAGAATAGTGACTAAATATCTCATTTCGGGCTGTTACCACTAGGAAAGAAAGGTTTGATACACAGAATCCTGTACTAGGTGCTACAGATAACTGAGAGTTCATGGAAGATACCCTGCATTTGTGTAATGTGCCATCTGACTGGATAGCCAAAATGCCCTTTAGAACTATTTAAGAGTACTTATGGAGTAACAAAAGATCTAAACACATATGAGTCAATATAGTATAAACCAAGCTTCCATGTGCTTGAGAATGTGAAATACAAACTACGCATAATCAGAGCACTTACCTGGTACCCAATGCCCTTCTCATTCCACATAGACTATGGTTTCCTTGCTTCTCTGAAGTCTAGAAACAATCCTAGCTAGGATATGTTTTCTTCATATCACATGTAGGGGTCGGGGAGAGGAAATCTAGGACTTACTATGTTGCCAGGCCCTTTGATAGGCATTTTTCTATTTAATCTCACAAAAACCCAAGCTAGTTTTATCATCATCCACAGTCCCATTTAATAATTGCCCAAGATCACAGAGCAACAAAATGGTTGGAAAGGCGTCATTGGACCCAAGTTTAATTTCAAAGAATATTTTTTCCACACTATTTTGCTCCATGATGCCACATTCCTGATACTATACTCTAACAGTTGTTGCCCTAAAGTAATGGCACTTACCCAGAAGTACTTCTCAAAATCACCCTAAGAGCATTTTCAAAATATACATACTGAGAGCCATATATCAGTCAGAAACTATAGAAGTGGAGCCTGGGCACAGATCTTAACTCCCAGCCTCTTGACACCGCCCCCCTTTCCTGCCTCTGCAGTGGCCTGAATCCCCTCCTCGGGGAGACAGCCTGGCCTCCCTGTTTCCCAGTGAGGAGAAAGAGAGGAAAGGTGAGTCTGGGAGAGCCCACAGTTGTGGGGGGCACTCAGGCACAGGGGAGAGGGGCTGAGGCTGAGACCGTGAGACCCCAAGGTAGATGTCTGGGCAGGGGAGCAGGAGCATGAGATCAAGCCCCATATACAGCTCCTCACTGGGTGTGGAGCCTGCTTAAGATTCACTTTATTCCTATGCTCCACCTCCCCCAACCTGCTCACACAGATGTGCTCTCTCCAAAATAAATAAATTAATTAAATAAGAAAGGGAAAACAAATTTAAAATTTTTTAAAAAGGAAAAGAAAATACTCACATTTATGAACATGAAAATTATTCATGTTCATAAAAGTTGTACAGAGAAGTAAATGTTATCATGGATCAGAGAAATGGGAATAAAATTCACATAACCATAATCAGGTAACTATTGCATATTGGTGCTATTAAAATAACTACATATTAGAAGGATGAAGGAATGGGAAATATGTAAATATGTGATACATGCAAAGGAGAAGAGTGGAAGAAAGTTAGCCTTCGGGGGCGCCTGGATGGCTCAGTGGGTTAAGCCTCTTCAGCTCAGGTCATGATCTCAGGGCCCTGGGATCGAGCCCCACATCGGGCTTTCTGCTCAGTGGGGTGCCCTCCCCCCCTACCTTTGCCTGCCTCTCTTCCTACTTGTGATCTCTGTCAAATAAATAAAATCTTAAAAAAAAAAAGGAAAAGAAAGTTAACCTTCATACTTCATACTAGTAAATAATATCTAAAATGAAAATATCAAGAAGGAGCCAAAATGACACTTCTCAGCCCCAAATGAGGCCAAACTTGGCAGAGAAAATGTAATGGAAAAGTGGAAATGAAGTGAGGAAACACTAATGTGCCAAGCCATTGTTGTCCAGATTATTTTTTCACTTGGACACAATTTACATTGTCTTTTTTTAAAAAAGTAAGCTAGTCTTTTCTCTATGCAAAGCTTGAGATACTATTAATTTTAAAAACCTATTCACTATCTCCATCAACATTATTTAAGTAAATGCTGAACATTATTCAAATTAAAGAAACAGATGTAGTAAAAAGTTAGTCTATAATGAACTCCTCAAACTCAACACACACAGAACAGACAATCATATCAAAAAATGGGCAGAAGATATGGACAGACACTTCTCCAATAAAGACATACAAATGGCTATCAGACACATGAAAAAATGTTCATCATCACTAACCCTCAGGGAGATTCAAATTAAAACTACATTGAGATATCACTTTACACCAGTTAGAACGGCCAAAATTAGCAAGACAGGAAACAACATGTGTTGGAGAGGATGTGGAGAAAGGGGAACCCTCTTGCACTGTTGGTGGGAGTGCAGGTTGGTATAGCCACTTTGGAAAAGAATTTAAATTCTTTTCCTCAAGAAATTAAAAATAGAACTTCCCTATGACTCTGCAATTGCACTCCTGGGTAATTACCCCAAAGATACAGATGTAGTGAAAAGAAGGGCCATCTGTACCCCAATGTTCATAGCAGCAATGGCCACTGTCGCCAAACTATGGAAAGAACCAAGATGCCCTTCAACAGACGAATGGATAAGGAAGATGTGGTCCATATACACTATGGAGTATTATGCCTCCATCAGAAAGGATGAATACCCAACTTTTGTAGCAACATGGACGGGACTGGAAGAGATTATGCTGAGTGAAATCAGTCAAGCAGAGAGAGTCAATTATCATATGGTTTCACTTATTTGTGGAGCATAACAAATAGCATGGAGGACATGGGGAGTTAGAGAGAAGGGAGTTGGGGGAAATTGGAAGGGGAGGAGAACTATGAGAGACTATGGACTCTGAAAAACAATCTGAGGGTTTTGAAGGGGCGGGGGGTGGGAGGTCAGGGTACCAGGTGGTGGGTATTATAGTGGGCACGGATTGCATGGAGCAATGGGTATGGTGCAAAAATAATGAATACTGTTATGCTGAAAATAAAAAATAAATCAAATATATATGAAAAGAAAAATAATAAACTAGAAAGAGAATAGTGGAAGGCAAATGATTCTCTCTCCTCTCCCAGGTTAATCTCCCTCTTTCCCAGGATCCCTTAGGCTGGGATTGAGAGAAAAACAGTGGTAGGTAGGGGTGACTTTCTGAGTAAATAAGAAAAATGGACTTAAAGGAACAACATGGTAACTAATACTGGGGAACCAAATGGAGGCTGAGTCAATCTTCATCAACCACCAATATCATTCAAATGTAAATCTTGGCTCCTAAGCCAAGCTGGGGAGCTATAGAGTGAGAGTGTGCCATTGACAAAGGCTTATACATTATCCTTGAAGCATCTACTGGATGGACACCCACTCAAGCCCAAAGCATGCTGAATTCCATGTGAACTGCCTCTTGAGGGGCGTCCCAATAAACTCAGAAGTTCATCATACTCAGAGGAATAGCAGATCATGAAAAGGGAGGCCTCAGCACCACGTGAACTTGAATGGAACTAGAGAGTAGTAAGCTCTACCCCAATCACAGACATTTGGTCTGAGTGGCTCCTATTTGACTACAGAGCTACCCAAGCAGACACTCTAAGGAATCCAGTCTTTCTTTCTTATTTTATTTATTTATTTGAGAGAGAGAGAGAGAGAATGAGCAGTGGGGAGGGGTAGAGGGGTGTATATATGTGTATATATATATAGAGAGAGATATATAGAGAGAGAGAGAAAGAGAGAGAAACAGACTCCCTTTTGAGCACAAAGCCCAATGCAGGGCTCAATGCAAGAACCCAGTTATCATGACCTGAGATGAAGGCAAATGGTTAACCAACTGAGCCACCCAGGCACCCCTAAGGAATACAGGCTTAATAAGATTTATTTTTGTCTATATATTTTTAAAGTTCCTGTAATGTGGAGGAAGATATGCATTTTCCAAGTTTCCACTTCTTGATGTGAAATATATCAAGAGGTATACAAGCTTCCCTAAGAAACAAGCTCTGAAATTGAAAGTCTTGGTTAGTCTCTAATTTGAAAGAAGGGTTCACTAACAACAGAGCCCCCACTGAAACTCCATGAATGTCCAGATGAGAGAGTTACTAACTCTAGACAGTGATCCAAGCACTGGAAACAAAAATAACAAAAAAGTACCCTTTGGACACTTGGCACCTCTATGCTATTCTCATAAGAAAATGCCTTTTATAAGGGAGTCAGCACCATCACATTTATAAGCATGGGTTAAAAGCTCTACTCGGGGCACCTAGATGGCTCAGTCAGTTGAGCATCTGCCTTCAGCTTAGGTCATGAGCCCAGAGTCCTGGGATCAAGTCCTGCATCAGGCTCCCTGCTCAGCAGAAAGTGCTTCTCCCTTGGCCTCTCCCCCTGCTTGTGCTTGCTCTCTCCCTCTCTCTCTTTAATAAAGTACATAAGAATCCGAGGTTAATACTCCCACACATATTTATTTAGGAATTTTCTGAAAGATGAAAAATGATGTAGTGTCCTTTTAAAAACAGAACAGGCAATGATCTGATAATAAATCTTTTGAATCAGAATAGAGTGCTCAGGACTCCTCTAACAGTAAGAGATGTCACCCAACAAGACACCTGCTTATTCTTTAATGTTTATGATAGGACTATGTGTCTATGTGGCATTAGGTAAGAAAGATGTTTCTCAGGGATGGACTGAAGTTGAAAAGGCCAACCAGAGACACAAAGTGTTAAGTGAAATACTGTGGCTCAGGGGAAAATACAGTGGGAGTGTAAATATATGGGTTACAGACACTAGCTAAGGGCAGACAGGGTGATTTGTGTCTCAGGCAGCTTCTAATAAATTTCTGGGTACCTTTTACAACCTTACCAAACTAGCTGTTCCAAACACAACAACTGTGTTGTCTGACTTAACCAGACTAAGTTATTAAGTCTTTACAAAATGAGGAGGAGTTGTGCTGTGATAAAAGCTATGGAACACAGTCAAATGTTGGTGAGGGCTTAAAGCAAGTGCTGGAACACAGGGTAAGTATTCAGAAGGAAACTGAACAGATGTCATGGTGAAGAATATATGATATTTTCATCAATGCATTTAAGGTCAGAAAAAGAATGACAGACATTAGGGCTTGAAAGAATCTTGGAGGATTACCTAACACAATACTCTCTTTTCTAACACATGAAGAAAACAAGACCGAGGAAAGTTGTTACTTGCCCAATGTCACATTAGTTTTCCTCGTTTCCTATTCAGACTCTTTCAACCATATTATTTTGGCCTCCTCTACTTAAGTTTCTTGACGACAGGGACTTTAAACTTTTAGACCATCCTTGCATTCCATAATCCTTGTTTAATTAGGGATTTCATGGGTATAAACTCTGGCCCCTTAGACCCACTCCATTCAAGTCAACCCCTTCCATCTAGTTCCCACACACATGCAAACCAAGCAAATACTAATACAACATGTGTCTCCTCATGACTGTATGGAGGAAACAGATAGCCAGGTATACCAGCAAATTATTTTGTTGCTCCAAAGATAAAGGAAGAGTCATAAGCATCACCCCTTGGAGAGGCTAAAAATTCATCCCTAGAGAAAGACAAAGGGCTAACATAGTATACATGCTACAAAACAAATCTGTCAAATGAGGTCTGCTGGGGGAAGGGGGGGGGGAAGCCCACACCATATATTGGTAAATATCTGCACTGAATTCCAGGTAGGTGATTCACAAATATCAAGTGAGGAATTAATTTGAGAAAGTCATATGGGTAACTTCATCTCATTTTTGGTGATAAAACTTCCCTTCATTCCTTCAGCAAATATTCACTGAGCACCTACTCTGTACCTAGAACTGATTTAGAAATTGAAGACCTAGTGGTAGAAAAGCCAAAGTGTCTCCTCTAAGTCACTCAAACACAAAGAGTCCTTCTGACAATTAACCTCTCTATTATCCAGCATCCTGTGTCTTTTCTATCTCTTTTTCCCCTTTACACGTGCTTTTGGAACTAGCACATTGGTCTAGGCTTTCATTGTCTCAGGCCTAAACCAGTTTTCAAACTCTCAATCTTCTTTCAATCTAAAATGTACGCCATGACCAGATAATAGTTTTAAAAATCCTGATTTTTTCTTGTTCAATTCTCAAAAGCTTCAGATGGCTCCACATTGTCTACCTCAAACGTCTGACTGCCAAATCCCAGCCTCTGAGTCCTGGCTCCACTTCTCTGCCTAATCTTAATAAACAAGAATATTATTCAGAAGCAATTTTAAACTGTATTAATGTTTCATTTTGTTTTGTTTTACCATATATCCTAACAGTTTACACATAGAAAATATTTGTAAGATGAACAATTCTTTTCATTTATATGGGTTAAGTCCCTGGAAAAAATTACTTTAAATCAACATTAAGTAGACTTTTTCCCCCCATAGAAATAATATTATTATAAATATTGTCACCCCCTTTTTTTTTTAAGATTTTATTTATTTATTTGACAGATAGAAATCACAAGTAGGCAGAGAGGCAGGCAAAGAGAGAGGAGGAAGCAGGCTTCCCGTTGAGCAGAGAGCCCGATGTGGGGCTCGATCCCAGCGTCCTGGGATCATGACCTGAACCAAAGGCAGAGGTCTTAACCCACTGAGCCAACCAGGTGCCCCAATATTGTCACTCTTGACTAAGAAGCTAATTCCCAATATTTTTATTGCAGGGCAAGATAGTGGAAAAAGTGTTATAAGTTAAAACAATGTCAGTAGGATTTTCTTTTCTGTGGAAATAGCTATAAGCACCCGTTTGTAGAAGCCACAATCACCATCTATTATCAACCATAACTCATCTATCTGTACACTATAAAATATAAATATTTCTAAAGTGTATGTAAACAATCAAGGTAATACAATCCTAAGTATGCACTTAATATATGTTATCAAAACTTATTATATAATTATCTTTGTTTACTTGGTAACTTCCACTTTATTTTTATGGCAGTAATGCAGAAGGTGAGAGATATTTTCACTAAGGACACAGAATTTAGGTTTACTTTGGTCAATTCTGACAGCATCTTTGAGAAAGAGAGACCCAGGGCTACATGTAACATTTTTCAATGATATTGATAAACATATCAAATGGCTAATACCCTTTTTTTCTCTCAAGAAAAAGATCTTATAGTAAACTTAAAAGCTTAAGCACTAGAGATTAAATGTCTTTGTGTGTTTGAAAACTTTCTTGAATGGCAATATCATTAATACAATCACCCTGTAATAACTAAAAGTGCGCCTCTCAATTAAATTTTCACCTTTTAATCTCTCACCACTTCTTATTTCATAGTGTTAAAAAGACGTAAAATGTGGTAGGCAAAGCTGAGCCCAAAGAACTCAGCACTAAGTTTGATTGGGACCTACCTCAGTCACGACTGAGCTGTTGGTTACCAGTTATGGAAGGCAGCCATCAGTCACTTATGTGAATCTTTTTAGCTAGATTATGTCGCCAGGTTAGTGGCTAATTTTTTTTAACAAACATATGAAACTGTTAAATACAAATGTTCTTGCCCCAGGGTGTATTAAAAGCCTTTAAAATGTGTATGTCGATTGACCAGTAATAGCCTCAGCAATTTTAACTTGTAATAATATTTTCCTAAGGAAATAAGCATTAAGGATGCAAAGATATATTTTTAAGAATGTTCATCATTACTTTAACAATGAAAAAGGAAATAAGTATCCATTAATAAAGAAATAATTATTAAATAAACACGCAACCAAGTAATCCTGTCTTAGACTGGATTATTGCCAGAAAGAAGAGGCCAAGGACTTGCACTCAGAAGGACCAAGATGAATGGCACAAGGAAGAAGGAAAATCCAATTAAAGGTATATCATTAAACCAGAAACTATGGGAAACTGAAGTTTGATCTAATTGGAGACCTCTAAGGAGCCACACAGAAGGTGTCACTCAGAATTGTCAGCCTACACAACTGAGTTGGCGAACATTTGTACAATAGCTCTCATCTCCCACCGGTGAAGGTCTTCCCATGAGGATTTACATCCCCCATACTGCCAAGTCTGCGCATGCTCAAGTGTAAATAGGCCCCCACAGGTTTCCCACGTGGAGCGTGGGAAGCCCCAAGCAGAAACAGAAATATATGGTGCAACTAAAGAAGTACATGTAAGGTAACATTTGTGCAATGGCTGAAATAAAATCAGAGCACAGAGGATGTGAGGTATGAGAGCTAGAGGTGTTGAACACAAACATGTGCCAGAAAAGTAATGATATGGTTCTATTATCTATTGACATGAAAGATATGTTATTGATAAGGGAATAACAGAGTTATTCTAGCAAGTTACAAAATGCTATATATAGTATGATCCCATTTATTTTAGTTAGCTAGCTTTAATTTCTACTAAAGAGTCCCTCAAGGTAGCTTTTAAAGGGAAGTGGGTATTTTTAGTGGAAGAATCAATTAAGCAATAAGGGAAATGGGGATCTCAGAGGAACCATAGTACAGACAGCCATCAGCCCTTAGGAGAATGGGAAGCCACTGAACTTGGATATAGCTTGGATACTGAGTAGTCTCTCTATTTCACCTGCTCTCTCACTTGTGACCCAGTTCTGCTCTCTCTGTCTTGACTGGCTCCCACACCCTATTCTTTGTACATTTGAATCTCTGCTTCCTCATCTAAGACACGGTTTCTGCTTCTTCATAGATATAACCCTTTATGTCCCTCTACAATTGTACTGGTTGTTTCTAGCTGGTATATATTCTGGTTGGTAGGTGAATATTCCATATCATCTGTTAAATATTTTCAATAACAACTGTGCATACACACATGCACACAAACACATGTACATACACAGGTGCACACACACATATGCATTATGCAATTCTGGAGGCGAGGGAAGAGACATAGAAAAAAACAAAGAAGAAATTATCAGAGAGAAAATAACTGAACCAGAGCCAGTGGAGGAAACTATAACTGTCATTGCACATACAAATATACAGTTTATATATACAGTAGCAATACACACACAGAGGAATTTCCTTCAGCCCAGTGCCAGAAATAACTTTTTCTCCTTTCAGTCTATACATAGGATGTAGTTAGTAAAAGGAAGGGAGAATTTGAAGAAATTTGTTCTCTCCATCTCCAAAGAATGTGTGTTTTCCTGGAGAAAGAGAAAAATAGCTCATTAGTGTATCTTTCTACAATATATCAAAGCAGTCAGGTAATCATATGCTCATACTAAAGACACGAGAACTAGGAAACATAAAACCATCACAGCAGCATCAACTTTAAGAATTAGATGGTGTCCCTAGGGCGCCTAGGGGCTGAGTTGGTTGAGCATCCAACTCTCGGTTTTGGCTCAGGTCATGATATCAGCCCAGCTCTGTGTCCAGCTGGGAGTTGGCATGGGATTCTCTTTCTCCCTCTGTTCCTTCCCACACCCCTCCTCAAAATAAACAAATAAAATCTTAAAAAAAAAAAATTAGATGGTGCCCTAGGTTTCTCATAATAAATTGAAGGAGACCTTTCTTATTATCTTATTATCCTTGCAAGTTCCAGCACACAGTAAACATTCAATATTAGTAAATACTCTATTAAAATTTCAAGTATTTTAATTGAATATTACTTATAGCTGATACCTATTATTTTAGCTCCTTTATTCATCATGAATCTCCTTAAAGGAACTTCAGGCCTACCCAACTTCAGGCCATATGGCTTGAATGGCTTGGTCCCACTATTAAATTAGGTGTGAGCTATGACTAGATTAAGTTAATCAGCAGATTCAATCCTTCCAACCATGAGGAGAGAGTCTGTCTAAGAATGAGGGCTACATGTGGAAGACAGAGAGGAGATGAGATCAGATCCAGCCCTGGAGATGTTTCTGGGGTATCTGTGTCAAGCAACAGTTAAGCCCGTCTCCCCACTGGACTTACCAGTTATAAAAGTCGTAAATTCCCCTTTTGATTCAATCCATTCGGATTGAGCTTTCTTTACTTTTAACCAAAAGAACTTAATTGATACACTGCTTCTAACATACAGATGCTGATTTGTTTCTGATTTCTTCCAAGAATATATATATATATATATATGTATCTATATATACAGAACAGATCCAGTGAGAAATAAGCTTTGCCAATAAACTATTCTATAAAAGGGAGTTTTTACCTGTTCTGAACACTCTGGACCCCTAAATCTTGAGCTTAGTTAATTAAATTGGATCCTTACAGTATAGATATTTATATTAAAAAACTTACATAACCTTATTTTCAGAATTTTATAAAGATAGACTTATTAAGAACAATAGCCAACCTTTTGGAATGAGAACTATAAACCAAAGTGAGAACTATTAAAAAGTTAACTAAAATTGGCTACCAAAACAGTCTCTTGTTGTGCAGATTTCCCTTTTCTTTTCATTTGTCCAGGCCAATCTTTTGCCTTTTTCATATTAGGTGTGGGGTAGCACGTTACTTCTCAGTATTCATATCCATCACAGTTACTTGCAGTCTCTATCTACAGTGTCTCCAAACTCACTTTAAAATACCAAGTCCTTATTAATAACACTCCCAAAGAGGTCTCACCAGGCCTTCCTAGTACTTCAGACAATTTTTAGCTCTATGGTTCTTCCCAATTTAAAAACAAAATGAATTTCACAAACAGAATTGAAATGTCAAATTTTACTACCATCTGGATTTAAAAACTGCAAGAAAAACTAGGTTTGGGTTGTTTTATTTTTGTAGCCAAAGTGAATGTATTACAGTACAATTGTTTTCAGACCATTTACCTCTCTACCTTGCATTTCACTCCAGGGGATTAAGGTATTCAAATGAAAAAGAGGAGACCATCCAGAAAATTCTAAGAGAGAGCCTATAAAAGTCAGCAGTTTCATTCGATATAATGGAAGAAAAATCTTCCAACTCCTCTTCATCATCATCATGAGAATAAACCCGATCTGCTCACTGCACTGAATTTAGAACCGTGAATGTGAGTTAACAACTTGGCTCTGCTCCTCTGGGGGCTTACAATCTGATATATGTACAGACATAAAGGATATACGGCCAACTTAACAAAGGCTTTATAGTCCATCCATTTAAAGTACAATGCAGCTCCAATGCATCCAGGGTAGGAGAAAGAATGGCAGCAACTAGGATATATAAGGATACATCTAACAATGGAGAGGCACAATGAGGGAGGTGAGTTTAAGTCTTGGCCTGGCATGGGCAGCAAAGATGTCACCTCAGGGAAAAGCCTAGGACACAACAAAAGATAACAGTAATTCCTTACAGTGGAAAAGCCCCTACAGAGTGCATCAGTTGATTGTCTCAAGAACTCCAATGAGAAGTAGGTCAAGAACTACCTACCAAATTTTGGAGACATGGAAACTAAGACCCTGAGAGATTATGACTTGGTTTAAGCAACTTGTAAGAAGCAAGGCCAGGACCTACACCATTAAATGATATGCTGACTTTTGGCCAATAGTCTCTGAATGGAAACCTGACTCCAGATGACTTGGTTTTTGCTCCACGAGAGCACTCGTCATATGCTCATTCATTCAGTCCCAACAAATGATGCTGCTATGCTCTAGGCACTGTGCTAGATGCTGGGAATCCAGCATTGAACAAGACAGACAAAATCCCCACCCCTACTGAGCTTACATCTAGCAGGGAATATAGATTTTTTTACTTGTACCTTTTATTGAGATAAAATATACAAAATATAAAATTTACCATTTTACCCACATTTAGGCATATAGTTAAGTTCCCCTAATGTTTAATTATATTCACATTTTTATGCACCCATTACCACCATTCATTTCCAGAATTTTTTTCCTTTCCAAACTGAAACTCTGCACCATTAAATAATAATTCCCCATTCCTTCTCCTACCAGGGCCTGGCAACCACCAGGTTGCAGCTAATTTGACTACTCTAGATACTTCATTTAAATAGAGTCATGTAATATTTGTCCTTTTGTGTATGCCTTATATCAATTATTTCACTTAGTCTTTACAGTTTATCCATATTGTAGCATGTGTCAACATTTCCTTACTTTTTAAGGCAGAATAATATTCCATTGTATATATATACCACATTTTGTTTGTCTATTCATCCATCAATGGACATTGGGTTGTTTCTACCTTTTGGCTATTGCAAATAATGCTGCTATGAACGGTAGCATAACAAGATATGTTTGTGTTGCTGCTTTCAATTCTTTTGAGCATATACCCAGAAGTGGAATTATTGGATTAGACAGTAAGTCTACTTTTAAGTTTTTGAGAAATGACTATATTGTTTTTCACAGAAGCTGCAAAATTTTACATTCCCAACAGCATTGCCCAAGAATTCCAATTTCCTACATCTTCACCAACACTTCTTATTTTCTAGGTTCTTTTTAAATCAGACTCATCCTAGTGGGTATGGAGTAGTAACTCATTATAGTTTTGATTTGCATTTCTATAATGATTTAGTGATGTGATTAATGATTTAGGTTAGTGGTGTTCAGCATTTTTTCTTTTTCTTTTTTTTTTAAGATTTTTATTTATTTGAAAGAGACAGAGATAGCGAGAGAGCATGAGCACAGAGAAGGAGAAGCAGGTTCTCTACTGAGCAGGGAGCCTGATGTGGAGTTTGATTCCAGGACCCTGGGACCATACCTGAGCTGAAGGCAGATGCTTAACCGACTAAGCCACCCAGGTACCCCTGCTGAGCATTTTTTCAGGTACCTATTGGCCATCTGTATGTCTTCTTTTGGAGAAAAGTCTATTCAAGTTCTCTGACCATTTTCAAATTGGGTTGTTTCTTTTGTTGTTTTTGAGTTATGGGTGTTCCTCATATATTCTGGATTTTAATCCTTTATCAGATTTAGGATTTGCAAATATTTTCTCCCATTCTATGAGTTGTCTTTTCACTCTATTCATAGTGCACTTTGATGTGAACACAGACTTACACAATTACAAGTGTTGGGAATACTGTTAAAGTAAAGACATGGGGATAAATAATAAGAAATCTCAAGTGGACTGAGAAGTTGAAGGTCTTCCTCCCTCATTCACTCATTCAAAGTTCATTGATCTAGGCACTGGGGATACAACAGTGGACAAAAGAGACAAATTCTGGGCACCTGGGTGGCTTAGTTGGTTAAGCATCTGCCTTCAGCTAAGGTCATGATTCAGGGTCCTGCAATCCAGTCCTACATGGGGCTCCCTGATCAGTGGGAAATCTGCTTCTCCCTCTGCCCCATACCCCTCCCTACTCAGCTTGAACTCACTTTCAATAGAGTCTCTGAAACTCTTTTTCAAAAATAAAAATAAATTAAATATTTTACAAAAATAGACAAATTCTTGGGTCCCAAGAAGCTTCCATTCTATTGATATCCATGAAGCAACATCTTAGCTGCAAGATGAAAAATAAAGAGCAGTTTGTTGGAGGTAAGTAGGAGGAAGATAAGGGAGAAAAAATGAGAGAATGGAAGGAGCTCTTCAGGAGCAAGAAATAAACCTCTCTGAGAGCCTGGATAAGAATGAGAAGGTGGTATGCTTAGAGAATAGAATGAAGTCTACCAAGACTTGAACAGAGAGAGCAGCAAAAAGATAAACCTGAAAGAGTGAGCAGAACCCAGATTACAGAGAGCCATATACTGTGTTAGGACTATGGTTATTATCCTAAAAGAAATAAAAGCCATTAAGGGTTTTAACCAGAAAAGTGCTATAAACAGACTTAATATTTATGAAAGATTACCTGACTCCAGAGAAGAAAAAAGATAGAAAGGAGGGCAGGCCTAGAATGAGTGGCCAATTAAAAGGATAATTTAATAGTGGAGTTTGGATCAGAAGAGGAAAAAACTGTATTAATAACAACACTAAAGAGAACTCACAAAAAACTAACTCTAATTAGCTTAATTAAAGGGAGAAACTTATCTATTCATAAAACAGGAAGTTCCAAGGAGTAGCTTTAGGTGCAGCTGGATCCAGGGATTCACATCAAGTCAACAGGTCCCCGCATTCACTACACAAATCTGTATTAAATATGTCATTTATGGCTGCCCAAAATCATTCTTATAATTTAGAGTTTTCCATATTATGAATCCTGCCTCCCAAAAGTAGAATGTAAAAAATTACATTTATCAGGGAGTCAGGGAAGATGGCAGAGTGGGAGGATCTTGAGCTCACCTCTTCCAAGAACATACCAAGATAACAGTTACATTTATACAACTAACTCTGAAAATAACCTGAAGACTGGAAAACCTATCTTCCCCAGTTAATTGTAGAAAGGAGATCACATCATAAAGGGTAGGAGGGGCAACGACGTAGTTCTGAACTAAACCCTTGGCAGGAATAGTCACAGACAGGAGGGACCCCACAAACATGGAGAAGCAAGAGGATCAGACCTTATACCAGGCAACCTGGTCCCTAGGGACCTATACTGGAAAGATAAGACCAGTGGTGTTTAACTTCAGGAAATTTAAATTCAGTGGGCTTAACACCAGGATAGCCAAAGGGCAATAGGAAACTGAGTTGCTGCCCTTAAAGAGCCAGGATAAAAAATAACTCAGCCCAAGACATAGCATAGAAGCAGCAGTTTGAGAAAAGCTTGGTATATAAGTAAAGGAGATTTAGTGACTAATCTTAGAGCATATGCTAGAGGGGCAGGGATCTGCAGGAAATTTCTCTAGGAACAAAGTGCTGGTGGACATAATTTCTTTTCCCCCCATCCCCAGGGCAGACAGCCAACATTTGCAGTATCCAACACTAACACTCTCCATCTACCTGACTAGCACCAGGTGCCCAACCCTGATGCTCCCCTGAAGACCCACCCCATCCAACCCACCTACCTCTGCAAGATCCCTCCAAAGAAGCTCCTGCCCCATCACACCCTGCAAGCAGCCACAGTAGGGACCAGCTCACTCCAAAGTGACTCCTACCCTGGAGAAAAGGGAGGTAACTCCACACACCAGCATGCCCACAGTTGCAGCAGCCTGGCCTCTTAGTTGGCTATGCAGGGAGAAAGCCCTGTGGTTCAGTGTGCCTGCAACTGTGGTGGAGAGGCTAAATTCAGACACCGAGGCTGACTGCCAGAGCAGCACACCAATGAAAGCTTCTTAGTTAGCTACTGCACAGAAAGCAAGCCCTGCTCTTCCATGTGCCTGCAGTGGTGAGAGAGGCTAACTACAGACATGTAGGCTGACTACTAGCCCTATTCATTAATAAGCCTATGGCAGCTATAGACAGGCATCTAAAAAATGTATGGATCAAACTCTACCCATGTACCCATAATAGGCAAAGTGGGTCAATGTAACCAGCTTAGCTGAAAGCAACTGCTGCTTAGCCATAAGAGGATGCATATGGCCCAAACAGGGGACACCCCTGAAGTTCCCAATTCTGGAGACCAGGAGGGATTGCACTACAAGGCACCACAGAACCTCTTTTACACAAGGCCACTAATTTCAAGACCAGGAGATATAGTTGATTTACCTAACACAGAAAAACACACACAGAGGTAGATAAGATGAGGAGACACAGGAATATGTCCCAAATGAAACAAGACAATATCATAGTAAAAGAGCTAAAAGAGCTAAATGAAATGGAAATGGGCAGTATGTCTGATGAAGAATTCAAAGTAATGGTCATAAAAGTACTCAGTGGACTTCAGAAAACAGTGGATGAACTGAGTAGCAATTTCAATGAAGAGAAAAAATATAAAAAGAAACCAGAGGGGGAAATTTTTATTTCAATAACTGAAATAAAAAACGTACTATAGGGGATCAATAGAGATTAGAAGATACAGAAGAATAGATCAGCGATCTATATCCTGGAAGACAGGGTAACAGAAAGAAACCAAGCTGAGCAACAAAATAATAATAATAATAGTAATAATGATAATAATAATAATAATAAATAAGAAGAGGTTAAAGGAATTCAGCAACATTGTCAAGTGTAATAACATTTGCATTATAGGGATTCCAGAATGAGGAGAGAGAGAAAGGAGCAGAAATTTTATTTAAAGAAATAATAGCTGAAATTTTTCCTAATCTGGAGAAGGAAACAGACATCCAAGTCCAGGAAGCACAGAGAGCTTCAAACAAAATGATCCCAAGAGGTCCACACCAAGACACAAAATAATTAAAATGGGAAAATGTAGGGATGCCTGGGTGGCTCAGTTGGTTAGGTATCTGATTCTTGATTTTGACTCTAGTAATGATCTCAGGGTCATGGGATCAAGCCCTGGGTCCGACTTCATGCTTAGCAGGGAATCTGCTGAAGATTCTCTCCCTCCCCTTCTGCCTCTACACCTGCTCACATGCACACACTTTCCGTTCTTTCTCTCTCTCTCTCAAATAAATCTTTTTTAAAAAGTAGAAAAATGTAATACTCTACTGAGAAAGGTTATCATTCAGAGCAGAAGGAAAGAGAGTTTCCCAGACAAAGATTAGAGTTCATCACCACTAAACCAGTCTTATAAGAAATGTTAAAGGGAATTCCTAAAGTGGAAAGAAAAAGTCCATAACCACAAAGAAAATTATGAAAGGGAAAAGTTTCAAAACTAAAAGCAAACATGTGGTAAAGATAGTAAATTAATCACTTATAAAGCCACTATGAAAGTAAAAACACAAAAGTAGTAAAATTAATTATTTCTACAAATAATTATTTCTACAGTTTGTTTTAGTTATAGAGTTTTAATTTATTTATTTATAAATATAAAATATTTGTCTATTATTTATTTATTTATAAATATAAAATATATTTATTTATACAGTTTTAAAAATTATTTCTACAAATAATTAATTTCTACAGAAATTAATTATTTCTACAATAAAATTAATTATTTCTACAGATTATTCAAGAGATACTCAAAACAAAAAGATGTAAAATGTGACATCATATATATAATACATGGAAGAAGTAAAAATTTAGTGCTGTTCTAATAGCATTCTACCATCACCTTAATAGAGGCTGTTATACACATAACATATATATACACGTAAGATGTTACATATGAACCCAACAGTAACCACAAATCAAAAACCCATAATAGATATATCAAAAACTACAGAGAAATTTAGTAAATAAAACTCTAAGAAAAGCCATCAAACCACAAGGGAAGAGAGCAAGAGAAGAAAGCAATGGAAGAGAACTAAAAAACAACTAGAAAACAATTAACAAAATGGCAATAAAAACATACTTATCAATATTTACTTTAAATATAAATGGACTAAATGCTCCAATCAAAAGACAAAGGGTGACTAAACAGATAAAAATACAAGACCCATCTATATCCTGCCTACAAGAGACCTCAGATGTAAAGACACAGACAGACTAAAATTGAAGGAATGGAAAAACACAAGCCATCCAAATGGAAGTCAGAAAAAAGCTGGAGGTAACAATACTTATATCAGATGAAATATTCTTTAAAAAAAAGACTGTAGCAAGAGACAAAAAAGGACACTATACAATGAAAAAGGGATCAATCCAACAAGAGGATATAACAACTGTGATTATCTGTGCACCCAAATATATAAAGCAAATATTAACTGACACAAAGGGAGAAATTGACAGTAATATGTTAATAGTGGGGGACTTTAACACCTCATTTATATCAATGGAGACATCATTCAGACAGAAAATCAATAAAGAAACAGCGGCTTTGAACAACACATTAGAGCAGACGGACTTAATATATACACCAAACATTCCATACAAAAACAGTGCAATATACATCCTTCCCAAGTTCAAATAAAACATTCCCCAGGATAGAACAATGTTAGGTGACAAAACAAATTTCAATAAATTTAAGAGGATTTAATCATATCAAGCATCTTTTCTAATCACAACAGTATGAAACTAGATATGAAATACAAAAAAAAAAATCTACAAAGAATACAAATACGTAGAGGCTAAACAACATGCTACTAAATAAAATGGATCAAGAAATCAAAGAGGAAATACAAAATACATGGAGACAAATGAAAAAGAAATCACAATGAATAGGTATTAGGGAGGGCACCTGTTGTGATGAGCACGGGGTGTTATGTGCAACTAATGAATCGTTGAACCCTACATCAAAAACTAAAGATGTGGAGCACCTGGGTGGCTCAGTTGTTAAGCGTCTGACTTCAGCTCAGGTCATGATTGCAGATTCCTGGGATTGAGCCCCTCATCAGTCTTCCTGCTCAGTGAGAAGCCTACTTCTCCCTCTCCCACCCCCACCCCGCTTGTGTTCCCTCTCTCACTGTGTCACCCTTTGTCAAATAAAAAATAAAATTAAAAAAAAATTAATGATGTGCTATATGTTGGCTAACTGAACAAAATAATTAAAAAAAAAAAATACAATGGTCCAAAATCTCTGGGACACAGCAGAAGGAGTTCCAAGGGGAAATTTATAGTGCTACAGGCCTATCTCAATGAACAAGAAAAATCTCAAATAAACTTACGCCTAAAGAAACTTGAAAAATAAGAACAAGCAAAGCCCAATGCTAGGAGATGGAAGGAAATAATAAAGATTAGAGCAGAAATAAAGAAATAGAGACTAAAAAGAACAGATCGATGAAAGCAGATAAAAGATAAACAAAATTGATACAACTATAGCCAGACTCATTAAGAAAAGATGAGAGAGAACTCAAATAAAATCATAAATGAAGAAGGGATAATAACAACACCACGGAAATAAAAAATGTAAGAGAACATTATGAAAAATTATATGCCAACAAATTGGACAACCTAGAAGAAATGGGTAAATTCCTAGGGACACACAAATCCCCCAAAACTGAATCAGAAAGAAATAGAAAACTTAAACACAGATTACTAGTAATGAAATTATATTGCTAATCAAAAAATTCCCAACAAATAAAAGTCTAGGACCAGATGGCTGACCAAACATTTAAAAAAGAAATCTACCAAACATTTAAGAGTTAATGCCTGTTCTTATCAAACTATTTCAAAACAATAGAAAAGGAAGCAAAACTTCCAAATTCATACTATGGGGCCAGCATACCTTGATACCAAAACCAGACAAAGACATTACCAAAAAAGCATGAACATATGTCCAAAAATCTTCAACAAAATATTAGCTAAATACTAACAGACCAAATTCAATAATACATTAAAAAAATTCTTCACTGGGATGCCTGGGTGGCTCAGTTGGTTGAGCGGCTGCCTTCGGCTCAGGTCATGATCCCAGCGTCCTGGGATCGAGTCCCTTATGGGGCTCCTTGCTCGGCAGGGAGCCTGCTTCTCCCTCTGCCTCTGCCTGCCTCTCTGTCTGCCTGTGCTCACTCGCTCGCTCTCCCTCTATGCCTGACAAATAAATAAATAAAATCTTTAAAAAAAAAATTCTTCACTATAATCAACTGGCAAACCAAATTCAACCATACATTAAAAATCCCATAATCAGGGATTTAAGAGTCATTCAATATTCACAAATCAATCAATGTGATATGTTACATTTTTAAGAGAAAGGATTAAAATTATATGATCATCTCATAGATACAGAAAAACTTGACAAAATACAGCATCTGTTCATTCTTAACAGACTGGGTTTAGAGGGAACATATCTAAACATAATAAAAGCCATATATAACAAACTCAGAGCTAATAGCATACTCAATGGTGAAAAACTGAAAGCTTTTCCTCTAAAATAAGGATCAAAACAATGATGTTACTCTCACCACATTTATTCAACATAGTACTAGAAGTCTGAACTATAGCAATCAGACAAGAAAAAGAAATAAAAGGCATCCTAATTGGTAAGAAGAAGTAAAACTGTCACCATTTGCAGGTGACGTGATGCTATATATAGAAAACCTTAAACTCCACAAAAAAAAAAAAAAAACTGTTATAACTGCTAAATGAATTCAGTAAAGTTGCAGATACAAAATTAATATGCAGAAATCTGTTGCATTTCTATATACCAAAAAAGAAGTAGCAAAAAGAGAAATTAAGAAAACCATCCCATTTACAATGCACCATAAAGAATAAAATAACCAGGAATATAGTAACCAAGGTGAAAGACCTATACTCTGAAAACTATAAGACACTGTTGAAAAAAACTGAAGATGAGCGGTGCCTGAGTGGAGTTCTGAATCCCAGCTGCCAACCAGAGATAAAATACAGGAGAACTATGGTGCTCAGTATACAGATAGCCCAGGCACAGAAAGTTTGAGGGCAGGCATCTGACAAAAGCCTGGGACACAGGAGGGGAGATTGTTCACTTTTCTGTGAAGGCCTCCTTAACAGCAAAGGCCACAAGTTCCACTCCCCAGGGAGAAGAGGGTAGTATGACACCATCTTCCATCATAACCCCGCTCCAACCCCTTGGCCACCCACCAGCACAGTCAGACTTCAGAGAGAAACACACCACTTCCCATGGGTGCTGAAGCTGCTTACACCAAACCCCACCCCCCTTGCCTGGCTGGGGCATTTTTACTAGGACAGATATGTAAGCCAGTGCATGTACCAAATCTACTGATCATAAAGTGCTACAAAGCATCAGCTTCAGTTATGGAAATAGGACCAGGCTTTTGGTATTATTATTTTAATTTTTAATTTAATTTTTATTTTTTCTCTGAAATTAGGCTTATAGTTTTTATCTGTTGGTTGGTTGGTTGGTTGGTTTTCTTTTCCCATTTTTTGGATTGGACTTTTTTTTCCCTTTCTTATTTCCTTCTTTCTTTTTCATTGGAATCAGGGCTTAAAGTTTTTTGTCTGTTTGTTTCCTTTTTTTGTTCCTTTTCCTTTTCTCGGATCAGGATTTTTTTTTTTTTAAAATCAGGCTTATATTAAGAAACAAATCAAAGCACAACTAAAGGTCCAAACACTCCCCACTGCATGGAAGCAAGGAGGAACTCTGCAGAGAACTGATCTATGGGAAGGAGCAGCCAAGATAAAACAGCAAAGTGAACAAAGCATACACCAGAAAAACTTCGAGAAGTGCCAGGCCCTGGACAGTGTATGACCCCTAATTACTAAAATATTACTCTTAGGAGCAGGAAATACAACAAGCTTATAACAATATAACACACAAAATACAGAAACATAGTCATAATGACAAAATAAAGGAATTCTCCCCAAAAGAAAGATTAAGAAGAAATCACAGGGGATTTGTTCAACAAAGATACAAGCAATGTATCTGAACAAGAATTTAGAACAGTCATCAGAATACTAACTGGACTTAAAAGAAGCATAAAACATACCAGAGAAACCCTGGCTCAGAGATAAAAGTCTTAAAAAACCAGGCCAAATAAATATGCTGTAACTGAGATGCAAAACCAATTGGATGTAATCACAGCAAGGATGTAAGAAGCAAAGAATGGAACAGGTGATTTAGAAGATAAAAGTATGGGGATGCCTGGGTGGCTCAGTTGGTTGGACGACTGCCTTCGACTCAGGTCATGATCCCAGAGTTCCGGTATCGAGTCCCGCATCGGGCTCCCAGCTTCACGGGGAGTCTGCTTCTCCCTCTGACCTTCTCCTCGCTCATGGTCTCTCTCACTGTCTCTCTCTCAAATAAATAAATAAAATCTTAAAAAAAAAAGAAGATAAAGTTATGGAAAATAAAGAAGCTGAAAAGAAGGGGGAAGGAAAACTTTTAGATCATGAATACAGACTTAGGCAACTCAGCAATTCCACAAAGCACAATAATATCTGTATCATATGAGTCCCAGAAGAAGAACAGGAAAAAGGGGCACAAGGTTTATTTGAACAAATTGTAGCTGAGAACTCCCCTAATCTGGGGAAGGAAACAGGCATTCAGGTCCAAGACGCACAGAGATCTCCCACCAAAAATCAGCAAAAACAGGTTAACACCAAGACATATCATAGTGAAACTTACAAAATACAAAGATAAAGAGAGAATTCTGAAAGCAGATAGGGACAAAAGGCCATTAACATATAAGAGCAGACACCTAAGTTAGCAGCAGACCTGTCCAGAGTAATGTAGCAGGCCAGAAGAAAGTGGCATGATATATTCAACACACTGAATGAGAAAAATATGCAGCCCAGAAAACTATATCCAGCAAGGTTGTCATGCAGAGTAGAAGGAGAGATAAAGAGTTTCCAAGACAATCAAAAATTAAAGGATTCATGAACAGTAAACCAGTTCTTCAGGAAATATTAAAGGGGACCCTTTGAGTGGGAAGGAGAGACCAAAAAGCAACAAAGACTAGAAAGAAACAGAGATAATCTACAAGAACAGGTAATACAATGGCACTAAATTCATATCTATCAATAATCTCTCTGAATGGGAATGGACTAAATGCTCCAATAAAAAGACACAGGGTATCAGAATAGATAATAAAACAAATAATGAGACCCACCTGAATGGTGCTTATAAGAGACTCATTTTAGACCTGAAGATACCTCCAGATTTAAAGTGAGGGGGTGGAGAACCATCCAACATGCTAACGGACATCAAAAGAAAGCTGAGGTAACAATCCTTATATCAGACTAACCAGATTTTAAACCAACACCTGTGATAAGTAATGAAGAAGAATACTGTATCATAATACTGTATCATAATTCTTTATTTTCCATAATACTTGTCTGTCTAACAAGAAGATCTAACAAATGTAAATAATTATGCCCCCAGCTTGAGACCAGCCAAATATATAAATCAGTTAATAACAAACTTAAAGAAACTCACTGATAAAAATAAAATAATAATAGGGACTTTAACAGCAATGGACAGATCATGTAGGCAAAAGATCAACTAAGAAATAATGGCTTTCAATGACACCCTACCATATGTATTTAACAGATATACTGAGAACATTTCATGCTAAAGCAACAGAATACACATTTTTTTTGAGTGCATTATGGAACATTCTTCAGGATAGATCACATACCCTATCACAAACCAGGGCTCTACAAGTACAAAAAAATTGAGATCATCCCATGCATATTTTCCAGCCACAACACTAAGAAACTTGGAAGTCAACCACAAGAATAAATTTGGAAAAACCACAAATACATGGAGGTTAAAGAGCAGCCTAATGAAGAATAAATGGGTTAACCAGGAAATTAAAGAAGAAATAAAAATAATACATGGAAACAAATGAAAATGTGATAGTCCACCTTTCAATGCAGCAAAGGCAGTCATAAGAGGAAAGTATATAGCAATACTGACATACCTCAAGAAGCAAGAAAAGTCTCAAATACATAACCTAACCTTACACCTAAAGGAGCTAGAAAAAGAACAGGAGATAAAGCCTCACACTAGCAGAAGAAGGGAAATAATTAAGATCAGAGCAGACATACAGAAATCAAAAAAAAGAGTAGAACAGATAGACAAAACTAGGATCTGGTTCTTTGAAAGAATTAACAAGGGGCACCTGGGTGGCTCAGTGGGTTAAGCCGCTGCCTTTGGTTCAGGTCATGATCCCAGGGTCCTGGGATCGAGCCCCGAATCGGGCTCTCTGCTCAGCCAGGAGCCTGCTTCCTTCTCTCTCTCTCTGCCTGCCTCTCTGCCTGCTTGTGATCTCTCTCTGTCAAATAAATAAATAAATCTTAAAAAAAAAAAAAAAGGAAAAGAAAGAAAGAATTAACAAAACTGATAAATCCCTAGCCAGACTTATCAAAAGAGAGAAAGAGAGAGAGAGAAAGGATGCAAACAAATGAAATCACAAATGAAAGAGGAGAGATCACAAACAACAGAAATACAGACAATTATAAGAGAATATTATGAGCAATTATATGCCAACAAATTGGGCAATCTGGAAGAAATGGAAACATACAAACTACAAAACATACATCCCTAGAAACACACAAACTACAAAAACCAAAACAGAAGAATTAGAAAATTTGAACAGACCTATAAACAGTAAAGAAACTGAATCAATAATCAAAATCTTCCAACAAACAAGTGTCCAGGGCCAGATGGCTTCCAAAGGGAATTCTACAAAACACTTAAAGAAAAATTAACACCTACTCTTCTAGAGCTGTTCCAAAAATTAGAAATGGAAAAAAAACTTCCAAATTCATTCTATGTGGCCAACATTACCTTGATTCTAAAACCAGACAAAGACCCCACTACAAAAAAGAATTAAAGACCAATATCTCTGATGAACATGGATGCAAAATTCTCAAAAAGATACCAGCTAATTAAATCTAACAGTATATTAAAGATTATTCACCCTTATCAAGTGGGATTTATACCTGGGCAGCAGGGGTGGTTCAATATCCTCAAACCAATCAATATGATATACCACATTAATAAAAGAAAGGATAAGAACCATATAATCCTTTAATAGATGCAGAAAAAGCATTCAAGAAAGTAGAGCATCCTTTCTTTATCCTTGATAAAAATCCTCAAGAAAGCAGGGATAGAAGGAATATACCTCAACATCATAAAGGCCATACACAAAAAACCCACTGCTAATATTATCCTCAATGAGGAGAAACTGGGAGATTTTCCCCTAAGGTCAGGATCACAATAGGGATATCCATTGTCTCCACTGTTGTTCAACATAGTACTGGCAGTCCTAGCCTCAGTAAGCAGACAACATAAAGAAATAAAATAAAAGTTTAACTTCTTCCTTGACTATTTGGATAGTCAAGGAAGAAGTTAAACTTTCACTCACGGACAATATGATACTCTATGTACCAAAAGACTCCATGAAAAAATTGCTGGAAATGATACATGAATTCAACAAAGTTGGAGGATATAAAATTAACATACAAAAATATGTTGCATTTCTATACACCAGTAATGATGCAGCAGAAAGAGAAATCAAGGAATTGATCCCATTATTATAAATGCATAAAAACTATAAGATACCTAGGAATAAACCTAACTAAAGAGGTAAAAGATCTGTATGCTGGAAACTATAGAGTAGTTATGAAAGAAACTGAAGAAGACACAAAGGAATAAAAACAAAAATTCCATGCTCATGGACTGGAAAAACAAATATTGTTAAAAAGTCTATACTACCCAAAGCAATCTACACATTCAATGCAATCCTGATCAAAATAACACCAGCAGGGGCGCCTGGGTGGCTCAGTGGATTAAAGCCTCTGTCTTAGGCTCAGGTCATAATCCCCCACCTCCAGCTCTCTGCTCAGCAGGGAGCCTGCTTCCTCCTCTCTCTGCCTGCCTCTCTGCCTACTTGTGGTCTCTGTCTGTCAAATAAATAAATAGAATCTTAAAAAATAATAATAATAATAACACCAGCATTTTTCACAGAACTAGAACAAATAATCCTAAAATTTTTATGGAACTACAAAACACACTGAATAGTCAAAGTAACGTTGAAAAAGAAAAGCAAAACAGGAGGCATCACAATTTCAGACTTCAAGCTGTATTACAAAGCTGTAGGCATTAAAACTGTATGGTACTGGCACAAAAACAGACAGAAAAATCAATGCAATATAACAGAAAACCCGGAAATGGACCCTCAACTCTATGGCTAACTAATTTTTTACAAAGCAGAGAATAATACCCAATGGAAAAAAGACAAGTCTCTTCAACAAATGGTGGTGGGAAAATGGGACAGTGACATGTACAAGAATCAAACTGGACCACTTTCTTACACCATACGTGAAAATAAATTCAAAATGGATTAAAGACCTAAATATGAGACAGGGAACCATCAAAATCCTAGAGAAGAAAATAGGCAGCAACCTCTTTGACCTTGGCCATAGCAACTTCCTACTAGGCACATCTCTAGAGGCAAAGGAAATAAAAACAAAAATGAACTAATAGGACCTCATCAAAATACAAAGCTTCTACACAGTGAAGGAAACAATCAACAAAACTATTTTAGTATATGTGCTGCTGAAGCGAGCACAACAATCAACAAAACTAAAAGGCAGCCAACAGAATGGTAAAAGATATTTTCAAATGACATACTGCATAAAGGACTAGTATCCAGAATCAATAAAGAACTCATCAAAATCAACACCTAAAATATAAATAATCCACTTAAGAAATGAGAAGACACAATGAGATATTTCTCTAAAGAAGACATACAAATGGCTAACAGACACTTGAAATAATGCTCATCATGCATCATCAGGAAAATACAAATCAAAACCACAATGAGATACCACCTCCTACTTGTCAGAATGGCTTAAATGAACAACTCAGTAAACAACAGATATTGGTGAGTATGTGGAGAGAGGAGAACACTTTTACAATTGTTGGTAGGAAGGCAAATTGGTGCAGTATGGAAAACAGTATGGAGGTTCCTCAAAAAGTTAAAAATATAACTACCCCACAATCCAGCAATTGCACTAGTAGGTATTTATCCAAAGGATACAAAAATGCTGATTTGAAAGAGTACATGCATCCCAATGTTTATAGCAGCACTATCAACAACAGCCAAATTATGGAACCAGCCCAAATGCCAACTGATGAATGGATAAAGAAAATGTAGTATATATAGACAGTGGAATATCACTCAGCACCAGAAAGAATGAAATCTTGCCATTTGCAACAACATAGATGGAACTTGAATGTATTATGCTAAGCGAAATAAGTCAGTCAGAGAAAGACAAGTATCATATGATTTCACTGATATGTGGAATTTAAGAAACAAAACAGATGAACGTAGTGGAAAGGAAGGAAAAATAAAATAAGATAAAAACAGAGAGGGAGGATAACCATAAGAGACTCTTAACTATAGAGAAATGAGGATTGCTGAAGGGGAGGAGGGGAGGTGGATACTCTAAATGAGGGATGGGCATTAATTTCATCTGGGCATTTGCTGGGATGAGCACTGGGTATTATATGTAGGTAATGAATTCCTAAATTCTACTTCTGAAACCAATACTACCAATATTACACCATCTGTTAACTAGCTTGAGTTTAATTTTTTTTTTTAAAAAAAAGACCTGAAACCATAAAATTCCTAAACAAAAACATAGCAATAATCTCTTGGACATCACCCCTAGCAACATATTTATGGACATGTCTCCTCAGTCAAGGGAAACAAAAGCAAAAATTAAGTACTGGAACTATATCACACTAAAAACCTTTGGCACATCAAAGAAAACCATCAACAATACAAAAAGCCAACCTACTGAATGGGAGAAGTCATTTGCAAATCACATACTGAATAGTTAATATACAAAATATACAGATAACTCATACAACTCAATCCAAAACAACAATCTGATTAAAAAATCAGCAGAGAACCCGATGAGACAGTTTTCTAAAAAAGACATACAGATGGCCAACAAACACCTGAAAAGGTGCTCAACATCAGTAATCATCAGGAAAATGCAAATCAAAACCACAAAAAACCACCTCAGACAAGTCAGAATGGCCAGAATCAAAAAGACAAGAAATGAGTGTTGGTGAGGATGTAGAAAAAAGGGAACCCTTGTTCACTGTTGGTGGGAATGTGAACTGGTGTAGCCACTGGAAAAGTTTGGAGGTTTCTCAAAAAAATTAAAAATAAAACCACCATATGATGTAGTAATTCCACTACTGGGTAATCAGTTTGGAGGTTTCTCAAAAAAATTAAAAATAAAACCACCATAGGATGTAGTAATTCCACTACTGGGTAATCACCCAAAGAAAACAAAAACACTAATCTGAAAAGGTACATGGACCCCTATATTCATTGTAGCTTATTTACAATAGTCAAGATATGGCAACAACTGAAGTATCTATCAATAGATGAATGGAGATGTGTGTGTGTGTATGTGTGTGGATGGGTGTGTGTGCATGCGCACGCACGCGGACACATATAAAATAAAACATTACTCAGCCATAAAAAAGACTGAGATCTTGCCACTTGTTGACTACGTGATTAGACCCAGAGAGTATTATGCTAAGTTAAATATGTCAGATAAAGATAAATACCATATGATTTCACCTAGATGCGGAATCTAAAAATCAAACAAACAAGCACAACAACAGCAAAAGACTCTTAAATACAGAGAACTGGTGGCTGCCAGAGGTGAGGTGGGAGGGGTGTTGTGGAAAACAGATAAAGGGCATTAAGAGGTACAAACTTCTAGTTAATAAATGTCATGTAAATGGAAAGTACAGCATAGGGAACATAGTCAATAATAGCATAGTAACATTGTATAGTGACTATGCTTATCATGGTGAGCATGGCAGAGAAAAGAACAACCAGCAGCTGTTAATTAGCGTTTTCTAGCTTTATAAAACAAAAGGCAAGTTCTCCTCCACTTCAGTACCAAATAAAAATGCCAGGGAAATAGAATAGCTTCCATTGGGGTGCCTGGGTGGCTCAGTGGGTTAAGCCGCTGCCTTCGGCTCAGGTCATGATCTCAGGGTCCTGGGATCGAGTCCCGCGTCGGGCTATCTGCTCAGCGGGGAGCCTGCTTCCCTCTCTCTCTCTGCCTGCCTCTCCATCTACTTGTGATTTCTCTCTGTCAAATAAATAAATAAAATCTTTAAAAAAAAAAAAAAAGAATAGCTTCCATTAATATAGCACTTAGTGTATTACCTCACTCAATCCTTCTAACATCTCTAGGAAGCAGGCACTATGACCCCCCTCCTACAGCTTTTAAAGAGGAAAATGATGCAGTAAATTTCCCAAGGTCATACAGCTAGGTAGTGACAGAATCTGAATTCAAACCCAACCAATTTGACTCCAGAATCTATATTCCCAATGCTGGGGCATTGCAACATAAGAGTTGAATAAGAACAGACATCAGTAAAAATCCAAAAAGATCGACAATCAATGGGGTAGAAGAAAACCAGAGAAAATCTGTAGGAAAATGTGATGACTTAATGAAGGAAGAGTTTCAAGAAGGAAGTAGATCCACTCAATTAGGAATCAGCAGTTACCCTTTAAAAGATGTCGTATATTCAACTAGCTCCAAGTGTAAATTATAAGGAAATACCTGAAAATTTTCAAAATGAAAAGCTGCATCTATGAAAGAGTCAAAGTGAATTCTGAATAGGCTTTCATTACCTATTTACATCATCACTTCAGAATTATACAATACCATGTGTCATTTGTGAAACAAACAATAAACAGTATTATATGAATAAGAGGAGGAAGAAAGAGAGGTCAACTGTGTCAGATACTAGTGAGGCTGAATGAGATTAGGACCATTAGCTTAGATGCAATTGATCACTGATAGATTAGATGCTATTAATAAGACCTATTTCAGCAGAATGGCAAGAACAAAAAGTACACTTGGAAAGGGTTTATAAAAGGAGAAATGTAAAGTGAGAAAGTAGAGACAAAGTATAAACAAATAGTTTGAGGATTATGTGAAGAGAGGGAGAGAAATGGAACATAAAAGGGGGATGTGGGGCCAAGAGAGGTTTATTTTTAAAGATGACTCATAAAATACTGTTTTGTATTGTGTTTAATAAATGATGAAAGAAAAACAGTAGACAGAGGATAACTCCAGTATTGGGGTCCTTGAGAAAACAAGCAGGATTTGATCTAAGACACCAATGGAGGGGCTGGATGTTAGGAGTAGAAATACTACTCCCAATGAAACAGAAAGGAAATGCAAAATATGTGGAAGAGTATAGATGGAGCTAAGTTGGTAGGTTTAGTGATGGCAAAATGGAGGAATTTTTTAGCTAACTGCATTTAATTAATAAAGATTATTAATTGAGTATAAATACTCATACTTTCATCTGTGGAGGTTTGAAAAGAAAGGTTATCCTATGGCATCATACAATGAATGTACCAGGGAAGTATAATAGCATTGTCTGTAGCATTGGATACTATTTGGGACTTAGAGTGGAAAACTTTAGGCAAGCCCAGTCAGCATGGTTCATGAACTTCCTTTACAAACGTCAGTTATTCAAGTACAGTCACATTTCAAATAAACTCCAATATCTGAGACTTCAGACAATGACTACTGCTTCCTATCACTCTTTGCTCCCATTGGCATCAAAACAAAATAAAGCAGGTAGACAAAGACACACAACAGACAGATGGGTAGACAGAAAGAAAGAATGGGATAGACGGATAGACAGATGGATGACAGATAAATTAGGGAAGGGAAGGAGGACAAAAGAAGGGAGAGAAGAGAACAGAGGAGAGAAAAAGAGAGGAAGGGAAGAGAGGATAGGGGAGGAGAAGAAGGAGATAAGATTTGGGTGACCCTGGGCGCCTGGATGGCTCAGTGGATTGAGCCTCTGCCTTCAGCTCAGGTCATGATCTCAAGGTCCTGGGATCGAGTCCCGCATCAGGTGCTCTCCTCAACAGGGAGCCTGCTTTCCCCTCTCTCTCTGCCTGCCTCTCTGCCTACTTGTGATCTGTCAAATAAATAAATAAAATCTTAAAAAAAAAAAAGATTTGGGTGACCCTTTGAGGGCTAAAGAAAATGTCTAGATATTCTTTGAACTAATCCTATGTGAAAAGAATAATCTTGTTTAGAAGTCTAATTGGCAAAAATTAAAGCTAATTTCCTATTCCCCAACTTCTACGTTCAAAAAACCATGACAGCTTCCAGACAAAGGTGAATTTGAAGTAGGAAAAGGTGTAAGAAAAAATTAGAAGGCCACTCTGGAAATGTCTTCTTAACCTCTGAATCAGAACTGATCTTAAAATCCCTAGTATAAAAGCATCTGTTCGGAGACAAAGACAGAAAGCTGTAAGGCAAAGACCTGCTAACCTGAACCCTGCACTTCCCAGTAAAATCAAATTCTTTTTTTTTTTTTTAAGATTTTATTTATTTATTTGCCAGAGAGAGAGAGAGAGAGAGAGAGAAAGAGCGTGAGCACAGTCTGGCAGGGTGGCAGCAGAGGCAGAGGGAGAAACAGGCTCCCTGCCGAGCAAGGAGCCTGATGTGGGACTAGATCCCAGGATGCTGGGATCATGACCTGAGCTGAAGGCAGAGGCTTTAACCCACTGAGCCATCCAGGTGCCCCTCAGAAAATCAGATTCTTTTTTTTTTTTTTTTTAAGATTTTATTTATTTATTTGACAGAGAGAGAGAGAGAGATCACAAGTAGGCAGAGAGGCAGGCAGAGAGGAAGGGAAGCAGGCTCCCTGCTATGCAGAGAGCACCATGTGGGGCTCGATCCCAGGACCCTGAGATCACGACCCGAGCTGAAGGCAGAGGCTTTAACCCACAGAGCCACCCAGGCGCCCCAGAAAATCAGATTCTTAATTAAACATTAATCTCACTATAATGATGAAGAACTGGCATCATCTCTCAAGAAGGACTGGCTGGTGGAGTGGCAGCTCAAGAAGGGAGTGAGGAGCAGGGTTTCAAAAGCCACTGCTTGAGCAGTCCTCACTTAAAATCCCAGTAGTGAGTTTATTCCCTCAGGGGCCATAAGACTTCCAGTCTCCTTTTAAATAAACACTGTCGTTTTATTCTTGGCTATAGAAGCAATAAGACATTCCAGAGACTCAGATGAGAAAAGAGACACATACTGGACCATAACTTCTTAAATTGATGTACATATGAATTCTCCCATGAGGAGGATCATCATAACAGTAAGCTCCCAGCACCCAACCCTCAGAGCCCAGCACATATGACCAAAATTGTTACTACATGTTTTTGTACACACCCTGTGTGTCTCACCTTTCTGTCTTTGCTCATGTGCTTTCTTCTGCCTATAGAGCTTTTATCCTCCAGCTATGGCTACTAAAAGCTGACCAGTCTTCAAAAGCCCAGCTTAAATCTTTTGGAAAGTCTTTCCTGATCTGAGTTGGATTTTGTTGTTCTTTTTCTAGTACTTCCTCAATAGTCTTTATTTTTGTGACTCTTACTCTATTATAATTAAGGGCTTACACATCTGCCTTCACTACTATTTAACTAGCTCCCTGAAGACAGGGATTATCCCTTATTAATTTTTATACCCCCAAAGGACCCAGCAAAATTCTCTGCACCTAAAAGGCCAACTATAAATACCTGTTAAATTCACATGTGTGTATCTTTAAGAAATCACACACTGGATTTAGTGTTTTCGAAACTGATCATTATGATCATTTATCTATGTGGACAAAATGTAGCTTTCAAGGCTTCTTGGTGACATATCTCTTAGGAATTGACATAAAGGACTTAAAGACCATGGCTATTTATCATAGCCATGAAGTGTCTTCCCTTCTCTACCCCACTTTGGCCTCTCCCTCAAATCACAGTGATAGTTGAGCTTATGGAAGAAATGACTAACTTAGAGAAAAATAATTGTTGTAATTTTCTTTCCTGGCCAAAAAAACAAGAAAATATTTCCTCCTCTGAAGACCCTAGTTTTTGAGAGATAAAAAATGTTTCAATGCAGAAACAGGAACGGCAGGGATAACTTGTCAAGGCTTCAGATGCTTTGTAAAACCCACATAGACTTTCAATTCTTGCAGTTAGCAAGTCCCAGAAGCTACATGGTACAGCAAAAGGGCTTTCAACTTAGCTCAGCTCAGCTACTGATAACTTATGAGACCTTATCAATGTCACTCCTTGCTTTTGGTCTCTATTTCCCTATCTATATATTAAGTAAGTCAACATACTGGGTAATCTCTAAGGTTCTTTCTATCCCTGATCATCCTGGACTCTGAGATATTAAGATGTCTCTGCTCTGCAGCCATCTGAAGCAATATAGCAAAGGTACAATCAGACCCCAGCAGAGGTCTAAATCTGCCTCGGCCCCTCTACTTTGTAACATCAAGGAAGATAGATAACCTCTCTGTTTTCAGTTTCTTCATCTGCAGAAAAGTTATGATAATATTAGTAACTACTTCAAAGGATTAAATAAGGACTAAAAGAGATGAGTGAATTGCTTAGCAAGTACTTAATGATTTGGTACATAGCAAGTACTTGATGAATTTTGTGATTATTAACTTAAATGGGACCTATTTTCTTCCCTCTTCACCAAGCAGTTAAGCACTCATTTATTCCCTTATGCTTTTACATATAAGTTTGCATATGTGCCAATGCATAATTGCATAATTCACTGTGTGGTTTCAAGCAGTTTAGCACTCTGCTATCCCAGTATGTTTCCACATACAAGATTACCAATATTTATATCTTATTAGGGGCACCAGGGTGGCTCAGTCAGTTAAGCATCTGCCTTTGGCTCAGGTCATGATCCCAGGGTTCTGGGATTGAGCCCTGCTTCAGGCTCCTTGCTCATCAGGGAGACTGTTTCTGCCCTGCCTGCTGTTCCCCCTGCTTGAACTTGCTCTTTTTCTCTCTCACTCACTCTGTCAAATAAGTAAGTAAAATCTTAAAAAAAAAAAAAAAAAGTTACTTGAAGGGAACCATTACGCATATTATAGATTTAGGCAGTTAACTGAAAGGTTATTCCCATATGTTCTACACATGAGTTTATAGACCTGTATCTTAATAAAAGATGCTTCTTTTTAAAAAATATTTTATTTATTTATTTGACAGACAAAGATCATAAATAGGCAGAGAGGCAGGCAGAGAGAGAGGAAGGGAAGCAGGCTCCCTGCCAAGCAGAAAGCCCAATGCAGGGCTCGATCCCAGGACCCTGGGATCATGACCTAGGCCGAAGGCAGAGGCTTTAACCCACTGAGCCATCCAGGCGCCCCTAAAAGATGCTTCTTGATGGTTCAGACACAGTGAACTTTCAAGCAGTTAAGCACTAGGCTAATCAAATGGGATCTATTTTCAAAAACAGTAAATGTATCCTGAGACTACTAAGGGAACCACCTTTTGCAAGTATGTGCCCAAGTATCCCTGAGGCAGCCAGGAAATACCCCTGGACTCCTGAAGGAGGAGGTTACGAACTGGTAGACACCCATATGCTCCATAAGTATATTTTCTTGGTATGAATAATGTTGTTATTTAATTGAATTACTTACCAACATTGAAAAATCAGTTTCACATTTCTAGCTTATTTTGAAAAACTGGAGTATCGGCAATAGTGAACCTACATTCCTGCAAAGCATCAGTAATTAAAGCTCCCCCCTTTTTAAAGGTGCCATCACTCTCTATTGTCCTCCACCCAGCCTGTTCCATTTATACTACATGCCTCACCCTTCTAGATATTTCCATTTTGATCCCTGTCTTAGGGGATGAGGACAGCTGTTCTTCTCCAATAAAGAAAGCCCACACTTTTCCGACCACGTACAGAGAATCTAAGAAAAAAACCAACACACAGAGGGATTTGGACCTAAAACATGGAGTCAAAGGGAGCCTTAGTTACATCATTTCCTCCCTGGATCCTTCTCTGCCTGAAATCTATACATCCTTAGCTTTTCCAGTTAAATAAGCCATTAAATTCCCTTTTTAAATTGAGGTACTTTATTTGGGTTTTTGTCCCTTGCAACCATGAAACATAGCCAATTCCATGACTAAGGTGGCCAAGTCGCCCTTGTTATATCATGGAGAGTCCCACATCCTTGGAAACCCCTCACTCACAGGCAAACTGGGAATGTTGATCAGCCTACTCATAGCAGAGTTATGAGTCCAAGGCGGTGCCTATCATCAAAGTCTGTGTGCCTCTTCATATCTCTCACATTTATCTCCAAAATGCATTATTATATTATCAAAATGTGGGCCAGAAGTTAGTCTCTAATACTATCTTCCTATAAAATTCACCAAGGCCCTTTGGAGAAATGGCTGATTCTAGGGCTAAAGCTGAGAATATACAAGATAGCCTATGGCATATTGTAGTACTAGAAAGTAAGGAAGTGCTAGAAAAATAAAATGATGGTGGCATATCAAAGAGACACAGGAAACAGGTAAAAGAGCTCCCAATGGTCAATTTGAAGAACTAATAAATTTGAACTAATAAATAACAAAATATTGTATTATAACCCAAACTATAAAATAAATATCCATGGATCCATACTGATGAAAATAAATGGTTGAAATAAATGGTTGATAAATAGGGAGAGGTACCTAGGTGACTCAGTGAGTTAAGCCTCTGCCTTTGGCTCAGGTCATGATCTCAGGGTCTTGGGATCAAGCTCCACATTGGCCTTTCTGCTCAGTGGGGAGCCTGCTTCCCTGCCCTCCCCTCCTGCCTCTCTGCCTACTTGTGATCTCTGTCAAATAAGTAAATAAATAATAATCCTTAAAAAAAAATAGGGAGAAGAGACAAATCTCTTTTGTCTCTTTCAAATAATTTGTTGGAGAATTCCAAATAATTTGTTGATACTCCCCTCAAGAGGCAGAATTTAATTTTCCACCCTGGAAAATTAAAATTTCTCCACAGTGGAGATACCTGACTACCTTGGCCAGGTGATGAAGATTAACATCAACATGATGAGTCATCTTTATATAGTATCATGAGAATGGCACTATGTGTAGTGGTCTTCTCCTAAAAACACATGACCTCTTTCTGATCATGAGAATTGAAGCAATCCAAAGTTGAGAGGATTCTGAAAACAAAAACCAAACAAACAGAAAAAAACCTGACTAGTATTTCTAAAACTGTATGGTCATTAAGGCAAGGAAAGTTTGAGAAACTGTCAGAGACCAGGTGAGGCTAGAGAGGTATTATGATTAAATGTAGTATCTTGGGTGAGATCTCAGAACAATAACAACAAAGGAATCAGAGAAAAACTGGTAAAATCTGAATAAAGCATTATGTTAGTTAATAATAATGTACCAATGTTTATTTTTAACTTGTGATAAATGTACATAGTGGTACAGATTGCTAGCAATAGGGGAAACTGGGTGAGGAGTATACAGGAGTTCTTTGTACTTCCTTGCAACATTTCTGGAAATCTAAAACTATTACAAAATTTTTTAAATTATTTAAAAAAATAATAGATCAGTTCATATTCTAAAGAAAAGCCCCACTAAAAAGAATGATGTGGCTTCATCCATTTCAAAAACTTAACATCAAAAAGTATACTTTAGAAAAAATGGATTTTATGTAATTTCTTTATTTTCTATATAAAGTTACAAGCAGCTCAGTGTCATCATCTGGACAACTTCTCCCATTATAATTAATTGCAAGTTAGTTGTATTATAAGATTTGATTGGCCTACTTAGAATTTTGGTTCTTCCAATCATTAATTAAACTTACAAACTAATGCTTGTTCTTACATGTCTTGGCGGAACAAATTAATACTATCTGAACAAATTAATAGCTTAGGTTCCTAACTCCTGTGATTTTGGCAGGTTGTATTTCACTTTCTAAAGCCTGTACATAAGGGAATCAGTAGGTAAGGATCTACTCTCCTATCAATCCACATACAGAGTTATCCTTTATGAGTGTTAGAAGAGGGCCCTGAGGAAGAGCAGACCTCATCATGTCTTCTTATCAGAGCAATGAGAAGCTGGCCCAGTGCCCGAGTAAAAGACCTATATGGAAACATCAAACACAAATCCTCACGATAAGGAAGCAACTCATTTACTCAACAACACTCTTAACACCTAAGCTAAGAATATAGAAACAACAGACACTGAAGTATTCCATTCTTCAAAGGCAAAATAGCAACATGTTAAACAGAAGGTGTAGAGATGCTAGAGATGAGTTCTTTAAATATGCATCTGGGTATTCAACTAGGACATCAGAGCAGTACATAGTAGGAGTAAATATGAATTTTATGAATAAACACTGATCACATGCTTTCCATTTATTGACTCTTCTAGGCTCTGCAAAGGACCTAGAAATGATCAGGACACAGTCCAGGCCCTCAAGGCACTTGCTGTCTGGTAAGTTAGATAAGGGAAGTATATCATTAGTTACAAGCATAAAGCTGAGGTTAATATGTGCCCCAAGAAAAGTACAAAATGCTCCTGGAAGTCAAAGAGGAAGACATTAAATCTGGTTATGAATAGGGAAGTAGACAGCATTTTGAGATAGGTTTAAAATTGTGGTACAAACTAGAAAGCTTTGGATGGGGGTATTATAGGCAAAGGAATAGCCTCAGCAAAATCATTCAAGTTTTTTTGTTTATCTAGGGTATATGCAAATAAATCTTGGGAATGTGATTTTTCAAATTTAAATTTGATTAATTAACATATAATGTATTATTGTTTTCAGAGGTAGAATTCAGTGATTCATCTGTCTTCTATAATACCCAGTTCTCTTGATTTCATCTGCCCTCCTACATGTCTATCACCCAGTTACCCCAACCACCAACTCCCCTTCCCTCCAGCAACCCTCAGTTTGTTTCCTATGATTGACTAAGAGTGTCTCATGGCTTGTCTCCCTCTCTGATTTCATCTTGTTTTATTTTTTTCTCCTCTTTCCCTACAATCCTGTTTTGTTTCTTAAATTCCACATGAATCAGATCATATGATAATTGTCTTTTCTGGTTGAGTTAATTCACTTAGCAGGGAAATGTGACTTTTAAAAGGAATTGAGATAGATTGCTAAGTCAAGGGGAAAGAGTGAGATGAGGAGCATTATGTTTATGTGCTCTTAACACATACCCCTTCAGTTATAAGAAGTAAAATAGTACTGTACTGTGGAGAGATCAGACAACACTTTAATCAAAGTGATCAATATTAACATGATGCCATACCCCCAAGAAGGATATCACATTTCTATGTAGTTTTCTAGCCAGACATCTAGTCAAGAAGAAATCTGAGTCTAATCATGAGGAAACATTAGACAAAACTGAACTGAGGAATGTAATATAAAATAACTTACCCATGTTCTTCAAATACATCAGTTATAAATGACAAAAGTGGGGAGTTCTTCCTGACTGAAGGAAATTAAAGAGACAAGGCTAAATGCAATATATATGGTCTTGGATTGGAACATGAACTGGAAGAAGAAATGCTAGAAAAAACAATCTTGAGACAACTGAAAAAATTAAAATATAAACTGTACATTTTAGAAAACAATCTTGATTCAACTAAAAATAAATTGTACATTTTAACTGTACATGTTAAATTTCCTGAATTTAATAACTCTTCTGTAATTATATAACAGAATATCCCTGTTTTTAGGGAAAATGCACTAAAGAATTAGGAAGTAAACAGGCATGATGCAAGCCATCTACTCTTACATAATTCAGAAAATATATGTGTATATATGTATATGGAAAGAAAGCAAGTGATAAATGTAGCAAAATGTTAAAAATCAGTGACTACAAGTAAAGGGTATATAGGGTAAGGGGAAATTCTTGAAATAATTCTTGCACCTTTCTTGCAGTTTTAAATTATTTCACTTTAGTCAACCTGTGTTTTGATTGGAGTGTTTAGTCCATTTACATTCAAATTAATTATTGATGGGTATGTATTTATTGCCATTTTGTTATCTGCTTTACAGTTCTTTTTGTAATTCTTCCTGTTCTTTTCTTCTTTTGCTCTCTTCCCTTGCGGTCTGATGACTTTCTTTGGTGATATGCGTGGATTCCTTCTCTTTATTTTTTGCATATTTATTACCAGTTTTTGATTTGCAATTACCATTAGGTTTATATATAACATCTTATGCATACAGCAGTTTATATTAAGTTGATGGTACTTAAGTTTGAACCCATTCTAAAAGCACTAAATTTTTACTCCCCTCCTCCCAATGTTTAAGGTATACGGTGTCACACTTTACATCCTTTTTTGAATCTCTTGACTATTTCTTATAAATATACTTGATTTTACTGCTTTTGTGCTTTCACCTCCATACTGGTTTTTTAAGTGATTAATCCACTATTTTGTCATGTTTATATAATTATGTGAAATTTTTCCCATTCCCACTTTTCTTACTCCTGCTTATGGTCTTTCTTTTCCACTCAAAGAATCCCCTTTAACATTTCTTGTAAGATTGGTATAGTGGTAATGAATTCCTTTAAGTTTTGTTTTCTTGCTATTTGCAATGGCATGGCTAGATCATAAGGATATACTGCTAAGTGAAATAAATCAGTCCAAAAAAGACAAATACCATGTGACTTCACACATATGTGGAATCTAAGAATCAAACAAATGAAAAAAGAAAAAAAGAGAAAAACAAAACAAACTCTTAAACATAGAGAACAAACTGGTAGTTGCCAGAGGGGAGGTGGGTAGGGTGATTGGTGAAATAGGTGAAGGAGATTAAGAAAACACTTACTGTGATGAGCACTGAGTATTATATACAATTGCTGAATCACTACGTTATACACATGAAACTAATATAACACTGTATTAATTTTACTGGAATTAAAATAAATATTTTTCATTAACAAAAACTAGTAATTTCAAAACAAGAACAGCTTTAGAGTAAAGACCCTATAAAACATTAAAAGCAAAAGTATTTTCACCATAAAGTTTCATAACCTATTCCTACTAAGGTATACACATTTTTACATAGGTATAAATTACTATTTTATATAGAACTTAAAACTTTGGGATCTTCTTTTTCACTTAATATTGCCTTATTTAAACATTTCCATGTATCAACTTGATCACATATCTATCATTTTTAGTGACTATATAGTTCTTTATCAGGTAACCATTTTTCTATTAGACAGTATTGTTTCCAATTTTCATAATTACGGTATCACTCCTATGACAGTATCTATAGAAATTATTTCCTTTGGGAAAACTTCCTAGGGATTTTAGAATAATCCTGTAGAACATAATCTTAAAAAAAAAAAAAACTATACTGTTTTTTTTTTTTTTAGAATATTTTATCTATCTATCTATCTATTTATTTATTTGAAAGAGAGAAAGAGAGCAAAGGCAGAGATGGAGGGAGAAGTAGACTTCCCACTGACCAGGGAGCCTGACACAGGACTTGATCCCAGGAGTCCTGGGCTCATAACTTGAGCCAAAGGCAGACACCCAACTGACTGAGCCACCCAGGTGCCTCAAAACCATACTGTTTTAGATGTCAGACTTATATGGATTGGTACCTACTCATGCCAAAGGACATTTCCATACTTCTTAATATGAAGTCAGTTTTGAAAATTGTTCATTAGCACATGGTACCATTGACAGATTACAGCTCACAGACACCCACACACACCATTCACCAAGCCTGCAGAGCAAAGCAAATGGAGAATAAGCTTTTCTAGTTGACACAAAGTACTGAAGACCAAACTTGTTTATGTTCAAATGCATAGGTTTTGGTAAATATGTCTTATTCTTATAGAACTCCCAAGATATTAATATAGGAACTACTTAGTTAAAAAACAAATTAAAAAAGATACATACTTTGACTATAAAAGTGTTGAGAGAGCTTGAGCACCAAAAGAATAATAACTGTGTATGTAATGATAATTATGTCAGGTTAAAGATCAACTTGAGTGAATGGCTGTAAACAAAGAACACCAGTTAGCAATTTCAGCAGTTAAGAACTGGTCTGTAAAGTGTAAGAGAAGCATGGGACTTCATGGAAACCTACCAAGGAGGTATACAACACGGAGAAATACTAACTAAGAACTATAAAATGTGTTGGATATATACAAAATGTAAGCACTTGAATTCTTACTAATACAAATGAACAAGAGTAAAGTTTTCAAAGAGATTTCTAGCACAACGGAAAGTTTAGGGGTAATGGAAATAATGCATATCCCAGCTTTAAAATCAGTTACATGGATACATATATTTGTTGAAACTCAAACTGTTCACTTAAGATCTGTATGTTTCATTCCACATAAGGTAGGTCCCAAAAAAATGCAGTAGAAAGCACACAAAATTAGGTGCCAGAAGACCTGCTTGGCCATGAACTAATTCTGTGAGCTTAAATGTCATATAACCTCAGGTTCCTCATCTGAAAAACAAGGAGACTGTGTTAAATGATCTCTTTAACACAGTTCCTAAGTTCCCAACCAGAGAGTCTAATTGATAATTTCTTTAAAGTAGCAGGGGAGGAGCAAAGGGAGAGGGAGAAGCAGACTCTCAAACAAGCAGGGAGCCCCACAAGGGGCCAGGACCCTGAAATCATGACCTGAGCCATGGGTAGACACTTAACAGACTGAGCCACCCAGGTGTCCTGAAATATTTATTTTTTTTTATAGAAGTATGTAAACCTACCTATAATATTTCTATACCTGGAGATCAAGTTTCTTGAACAATACCACATAATCATAAAGGCTTATTTCTAAGAAGCATTAAAGTATGATAAATTACATCTGATATACATTTTTTAAATTTGTTTTTATTTTTTATAAACATATAATGTATTATTAGCCCCAGGGGTACAGATCTATGAATCACCAGGGTTACACACTTCACAGTGATATACATTTTTAACAGGTAAAATATTTATATTTGGAAGACCTTTATTTTTAATATTTTATGATACTTTTATCATTCTGTACCAGCACAGTTTTTTTTTTTTTTCCTTAGAATCTTGCATGGTACATGAATACTTCGAAATAGTTCTTTTTTTCTTTCTCTTTTTCTCTTTACTTTTTTTCTTTCTTTAAAGTTGGTTTGAAATTAATGTTCTATTCCCAAAGACCAAATGAGAGTCTGAAGATTCTGATTTTGAACATCACTTTCTTAAATTAAAAAAAAAAAAAAATCACACACATACAATTTATTCATATTGATGGTGAATGACTTGGTGTGGTTTGCACCATCTTGTAAGAAGAAATTGTTACCTTGTTTAATTATGTTATCTTTGTAGTCATCTTTATTATCTGAGAAACTGTTAACCTGCTAATGAGCTATAGGTGAGGAAAAAGGTTGTTGTATTTTATTTGTTTTGTGAATTTGTTCTCTCTACTTTTTAAGAAATAGTCTCTATCAATTCAAATTAAATGTCAAAGAGAAAAAAAAAAAAAAAAAGTAGCAATGAATTTTTGAAATTAATAGCCTGACTTAGGTCTTTAACAATTTTAACCTAAGCAGCTTCAATTATATTAAGTAATACATGAATATATTATCATTATAAATAGAAATTCAAATGATATAGGTAAAGCAAATGTTCCCTCTGGCCCCCTTCTCATAATCCTAGAGGGGAACGTCCTGCCAGGTTGTAGCGTATTCATCTAGGCTGCTTTGTTGTTATGGCTAAAGAGGCAGTATTGTTCTGTGGCTAAGTATGAACACTGGAGTAATGCTGCCCAGGTCCACTGCCCAGTAGTACCATTGGCCAGTGTAGAACCTTGCTGAAGTCACCCAAACTCTCCATGTTTCAGTTTCCTTATCTAAAAACAGCAGCAAAAACAGCAACCATTCATGAGTTATTGTGAGAACTTCTAGATATGACACACAAAAAACAGAAGAGAGCCTAGTACCCAGGAGTATCAGTTATTACTGATAAACTGTTCACGATTTCATAATAAAATATCTACACTTGCTTCTTTCAATACAATTGAACAATAAGTAATTTAAGCACCCTAACTCAAAAGAAGCCACTCAAAATGCCACATTAAATACAAAGGTACTCAGAAAAATCATTGCTCTTGAGTCAAAAAGTATTCTTCAGTACCATTCAAATGGTACATCTTGCAAATGGAAATCAGGTCTATCAAAGTTCTATTACCAACAGTTCAGATTTTTACTTAATATGGGAAGTATTAAATGGGTGGGGGAGAAGGGAAAACTGAAATTAAAGAAAGCCACATTCCAGCCTTGTTTCTGTAGGTCTCTCCCAACAGTGAAAATCACCAAGCAGTCATGATACCTAAGGACCCAAGGACAGCAGGAAGCATAATTTGTCCTACAGGCTGATGAATGACTAGCTTTGTATCTAGGCTTATGGACAGGGGTACAATGTGCTTGCTCTAATACTCATTCTGCATTTACTTTGTAAAAGATTTTCATTTCCTAAACCAGAATTCTTTAATGAAGAAAAAAGCCTACTAGTTGTTTATTATTTCAGTGACACAAAAAGACACAGAAACTAAACTCTCAACTCATACAGGGAGAATGAAGTACCACCTTTTCTTCCAATCAATTTTTAACCTTTATACACAGTGATAACAGCTTGTGCCAAAGGTTCTTGATCCTGCCTACGTAAAAGGGCTTTAACTGATACCCAGTTAGTCCACAGGTCAACAGCCTTAAATAATGAAAATATGAGGACCCTGACTGCAGATTTATACGGTTCCTGGCTCCTGCTGGGGTGGACCCTGCACTAGTAGGTGATCCGTTTGTTCCCATGACAACCCACCCTGCACAGACTGCATCCATGTAGTGCCCTGCTGGAGATGAGAGACACCACAAGTGTAGGGATTAAGGTCTGGACTTGCCCTTTAACCCAACCCAAGCATGTTTTCCTGCCCTTCCTGGCTAAATACCATATCAACATGTTTCCAAGAGCAACAGATGAACTTGGGTAGCAGAGTGAACTATGGTCCTTATGGTGTGATTTAAAGATCCCTCTGCCCCCAAATTACCCTTCTCCTTAAAAGTGACTGATAGCCTGTATTTGAAATGTATTCTTTTAGCTTAATAAGCATTATCTTAGGGGCACCTGGGTGGCTCAGTCAGTTAAGTGTCTGACTCTTGATTTCAGCTCAGGTCATGATCTCTGGGTTGTGGGATTGAGCCCTGTGTCAGGCTCCATGCTGAGCAAGGGGCCTGCTTGGAATTCTCTCTCTCCTTCTCCCTCTGACCCTCCCTCTACCCTGCTCATGCTCACTCTCACTCTCTCTCTTTTTCTCTCTCTCGGGGAAAAAAACAAAACAAAACAAAAAAGCATTGCCTTAAAATGTAAATGTCCTTAGGATACTTTGTTAATATAGTAAGTCATTCAATCAGTCATTGTCACCATCGCATGAGTTCATTTCTTCCACTTCTTTCTTTCTACCAGCTGGCTGAGATTGCCAAATCTAGGGGATGAGGGTTACTGGGTTGTGCTTTATTGTTGTTATTCTATTTTTATCTTTGACTCAGAAGAACTTAAAAGGGAGGGAAAGATAATTTTGGAGCATGGGGCACTACCAGAGAAGGGATTTGAAGAGAGGGAGTACATAGAATGGGTAGCTCGAGAACAAAAAGAGGGCCATGATCCCTCAGGGCAAGGAGAAGGAACCAGGAAATGAGTGCAAACTCAAAAAACACCATTACTTCCCAACTTTGGGACCAGCCTACTTCAGGGAATTCTACTCCAGATCTAGGCAATGAAAAGACTGCATAAACTTGGCTTAATTTTCAAATTAATAGCACTGAGATTAATAGAGGGGCAATTTTCAGTGCATAAACTGAATTTAAAATAACCCAATAACCACACAAGAAAAGCACAAGGAAAAACTCTAAAACCTACACACATGTATACATTCCATCATGTACATAACTATATTTCAGTGAGGAACAGAATTCTAAAGTTGCAAATGATACAGAGAAAATAACTTCATCTATATATTTCTCGTACTTCACTAAGGCAACTAAAGACTGTAGTAGTCCTGTATGATGACAGCGGGTGTGTATGGGGGAGGGGATTATCTTCCCACATTAGCCTGCTCTCCTGTGCAACATTTCTTATAGGCATGACCACAGCCATAGATGGAGCGGAATAAGGACAGGACATGCACAGCTGTTTGTCTCCCAAGGATGGAATTGCTGGCCTCCTCTCTTTAAATGTGGGCTGAGCAAATGTGTGAGCCAGCAGCTATGAGCTAGCTTCAAATAAATGACTGCTTCCTAGATCTGCCTGGCTGGTAAAAATTACTGGAGTGCCTATTTAAAACACGCCATCCCTCAGAATTCTGATTCAAAAGGTCTGAAAAGGGCCCAGGAAATTGTGTTTTTCACTGGTACTTCAGAGGATTTTTGAAATCAATCAAGTTTTGTAAACAGAAGTTTTGTAGTTTTGAAATCTGCCATTTCAGAAAGAAAACCATGCAAAGGGCAAGGCCAGTGGTGTTTCTTCTCTGAGTTTGGGAATATGCAATGGGAATATGACAACACAGATTATTACTACAGGCTCAATCCACTGCCTATCTTGAACAGAAAATTTCTGCAATATCCACAGGAATCCAAGATAAAGAGATATTTTAACTCTTATGTAAAAAGGCTGATTAATACTCACAAACTCACTACATTTAGTGAAACATACAATGAATATCTTAGTGTCACACAGCTATTCTTCCATGTGCTGGTGGTAAAGTCGTAGCTCTACCACCAAAAAATAAAAAATAAATAAATGTATCTCAATACTATAATGGTACAGCCAGAGTTCTGACATAATAGACTAAATCTAGTTAATGCAGTAGATACTACTGAGAACATTTTTAATATAACCCTCAAACAGAATACAACTTTTCACAAGAATTCCTATACCATACAAGTACATTAAGAATTCCAACCAGCAGCTTCACAAATACATGGTGTGGGCCTGGAAGGGAAAATAGGAAGATAAAAACAGCAATAATATAGATAATGGTTAGGATTATAAGTGAATTTTTCTATACTATTTTCCTTTATTTTTATTTTAATATGGATGCAATAAGTAAGGAGTTAACTACTGTTAATGTATTACTTTCTATTTACCCATCATTATTTTGTCAAAAATAGTGATGGGTAAAAAAAGGCAAATTAAAATATTCCCTAATGACAACTGAGTCAGTTTATTAAAATTGTTTCTATTAATGTGATATCATAGCCCATCAACATATTTCTTTGTAATAAACTTCATTTTTGACATGGAAATTCTATGAGGCACTGAGAGTCTTACTTTTTTTTTTTTCTCTTTCTCAGAGAGAGAGAAAGCATGAGCAAGTGGAGGGGAGGGGAGGAGCAGAGGGAGAGGGAGAAAGAATCTTAATCAGGCTCTCTGCTCAGCATGAAATCCACCATGGGGCTCAATCCCATGACCCTGAGATCATGACCTGGGCCAAAATCAAGAGTCTGATGTTTAGGGGCTCCTGGGTGGTTCAGTCGGTTAAGTGTCCCACTCTTGGTTTCAACTCAGGTCATGATCTCAGGGTTGTGAGAGTGAGCCTTGTGTCTGGCTCTGCCCTCAGTGCAGAGTCTCCTCGAGATTCTCTATCTCTCCTCCTCTGCCCCTCCCCCTACCTGTATGTGTGCATGCACAGGTGCTCTCTCTTGCTCTCTCTCTCTCACTCTTTCAAATGAATAAATACATAAAATCTTAAATAAAAAGAGTCGGATTCTTAACCAACTTAGCCACCCAGGCACCCCAAGGCATTGAGCATTTTATCCCAATTTCTGAAAAAGTATTTTATACAGTATGAAAACAGAATTAAATGTTTACTAAATAGCACCAAACATTCTGAAAACATAAAATATGCAACAGAAGTCTCTAAGACAGAGGGAGGAGAGAGGTTAAAGTCAAGGGACAAAGTACACAACACAGAGGAGTGGGCAGGACCTGCTGCATGGGAATTCACTGCATACACGTAGCCTGTGTCTTTGCTGCCATCTTTACTGCCTGAGGATGATGGTACCTGGGCCCCCAGAAAGTACACTGTGGTTAGTCCTACATACCTCCTTCCCAAAACAACAGGGCACACTGGCAGAAGTGTACTGCTGGTACCATCCCATTTGGGCCTCATGACCCTTTTATGTTTTGATCCAGAGGGAGGAAGAGAGAGTACCTAAAGGTGGGACAGGAAGAATCTTCACAAAGAGGATCCCAGGCTCCAGAAAGGAGAGTCTGGGGGTCTGACAATGAGTGAAAACAACTGTTATCAGTGGGAAAGGCCAGAATCCAGTCTTGTGATGGTGGGGAGAATCATGGCCAAGAGAGGGAAATAGCAGAAAAAGAAAAAGATAGAGACCCCAAAGAGAAACTGTGAGGACTTGCAGCCTTGCTGCTCTGCAGCTGAGTGCAGACAGATGGACAGATGCTGCTGCCTGAGGGTTTCTGATGACGCTATTCTCAGGCAGGTTGGATGAGCTCATGCTTTCCTGTCTGGTATACCTCATGAGGATTTTCTTGTTTGACCACGGCTGACTAAAGGATCTTTGCTCCCAGATCATTTGTTAATGGAAGTGCAACTGCACATAAGAAAGACAGGTGCTGAGTCCAGGCCAATGGGAAAAACTGAACTTACACATCTCACCCACAATTTAAAAATATAGTGTTTGAAATTTGTACTGAAATCAAAGATGGCTTCTTTTTTCACTTGGCTTTCCTACATGACAACTTTGCTGCTTAATATTTTCATTACAAAGATTTAAGTTGTAATCAATAAGAAATTTCTCTTCTTATACTTTGGTTTGAAGTTTGATATTCTCCTTATTTTTGAGGATAATAATTGGGTCATACCATTACATCTAATGAAAATAAGGAAAACAAAAAATCTATTTTAAAAAGGCCTTGAGCAATATGTGACAATGCACAATAATTAGTTTTTCTCTAAAAGTCTGGTTCTCCTACCCCTAAGTTTCAGAGAGAGGTATGGCTCAGAAGAACCTTTTTGTCAAGTAAAAGTGGCCCAAAAAGTGTTTACAATTCTCATTTGATTTTTTTCTGTAGAAAAACAGCAAAAATGGTTATGGGGACTTCAAATAAAACTTTCATTATATGCAAAGGAAAAGATAAGGCTAAAATACACCCTTCCCACTGGGGATCTGCTATCCCTGATTAAAAAACTGTAATGAAGCCAATCCTGGCAAGGGCAAGGTGCTAGCAAAAGGAACCCTCTCCATTTCCTCTTACAAATACCCACAGCAGGACTTTCACAGTTGCTAGGTAGTTAGCTCTCTCTCTCTCTCTCTCCTTCTGTCTCTCACTGTGTCTCTGTGTGTCTCTTTGTCTCTGTTTCTAGATTTCTCTGTGTATGTCTCTCTTTCTCTAATCCCCACATCCTTCAAAAGACTGTGTGGAAGACTGTCACAATAGACATTGTGACATACACAAACCCTGTATATTCCAGAATTCATCAAAGTAGTATTTAATGTTTCCTAGAAATTACAAAGTACTATAACTCTTCTGGTAGTGCTATTCAGATGCATGACCGTTCCATTTTAAACTAAACTAGGGAGAATACTTGAAGAATTCTAACTTCAAGCTCCCCTAGTAATGTATATTCTTTACCATCCAAATCTGTCATAGCAGGAAGCCACTCCTATGATAGCTAATCATATCAGCCTATACAATATGAGTCAGGATGCTCATTCCAGTTCCAGACAACCAAAGTCCCTGTCACCTATCACCTGTACTAGGGACATCTGGACTCAGAGTATTCCCATGAAGCTTAGTGAGTGACAAGACAGGCCAGAGAGGGAAACCAGGAACTCCAGACAGAGCCCAGGAATAGAGCTGGTGATGGTCGAGGGTCCCAATAGGCGTGATTGGTATTTGGCTTTCACAGGAGGCAAAGAGAAGAAGATCTGGGGCCCCAGGCAGCACACCAAGCCAGGGAAAAGATTATCTGGGGCTTGGTCATAGGACATGACAAAACCAGTCACCAGCCATAATAAAGTGAGCCAAATTAGATCTTTTTAAGAATCACTGGTGGTAGGAATAAACAAATACATGTACATACATAAAACTATGCATGGGAGAAAAATTCTAGAAATTATCAGATTAAGTATCTAGTCTCATGTTTACTCCTTACAAACTGGGAGCCTTAGGCAAACCGCTTAACCTCACTCAGCCTCTTTGGACAGCTCCAAAGGAGGTAATACCCCTCACATCTGCTGCAGAGGTTTAATGGACAGATGTGATAAAAGGATAGGTATGAAAGCAGTTTTAAAAACCACAAAGTTCTGAAACACACATACACAGTGTTCTAGACCTGTGACACGGGCTTCTTTCCTCTTTGTTCCACACCTGACGGACACTCTGGACTTACAAGAGGAACAGTGGTTTGTAAAGCTTCAACTTTCACCATGGAGGGAAGTACAGATATCTAGGCTGGGAAAGTATCAGAATCTATGAGTTTTTAAAAGCCTCCTCCTGCTAGACTCCAATGCCCTGCTGTCTCTCTCCCCTCAGCCCCAAGAACACAGAGTGAGAGTCATTCCTCCAGTCCAAGAGTATTTTCAGTTACTCATTGTCAACATGATATCTGATTTATGTTGTAAGTTGAAACTGGAGGACTGGAGACCACAAAACCCACAGATATACTTCCTTTGGCTACAGTATGGCCTACATGAGTACCTCTCTGCTCCTCCTCCCCAAATTACACATGCCCTCTATAGTTCTTAACATTTAAAAATCTGTAGAGTTCCATAAAAAATTTAGTTTTCTAGAATCTCTTGAAAAATTTAAAAATCTAGCAACACTGGGTCCAAGTTCCCACAAGGCAACACTCAAATTTTGGGATATGAATCACAGATTGTTAAAACAAGGCAGAGGATCATAGGGGAAAAGAGAAAAAAATGAAATAAGTCAAAACCAGAGAGGGAGACAAATTATAAGAGACTCTTAATCTTGGGAAACAAATTGAGAGTTGCTGGAGTGGAGGGGGGTAGGAGGGATAGGGTGTTTGGGTGATGGACAGTGGGGAAGGTATGTGCTATGGTGAGTGTTGTGAATTGTGTAAGCCTGATGATTCACAGACCTGTACTCCTGAAACAAACAATGAATTACATGTTAATTTTTTAAAAATCTTTAAAAAAATATGGAACACAGGACCACACTCTCAGAATTTCTGATTCCATAGGCCTGGGATACCCTGAAAACCTGCATTTCTAATGAGTTTCCAGGCAATTCTGATGCTACTGGTCTAGGAATCCTACTTTGAGAATTACTTTGCTAGATCACTGCATGGGCCACTCCTGGTGAACAGAGATGCACACTCCAATTTGCCATAGCCCCCACCACCTCCTATTGCCAGAGACACATGTATCTGTTGTCATTCATCATGCTTTCTCTGGTGTTTTTCTTACACGTGCAAAACCACTTAACTAAATTAATGTGCCTGGCCTCCTAGGCATTTGAGTTAGCAACTTCTGCTACTTGAGAGCAATAACCCTGCCTTACTTCTATACCCACTTCTCCCTCTCCCTTACCCCTTTCTCTTTTTCTATCTCTTTCATGCATATACACTCACCATCCCACAGTGTTTTGTTTTTTTTCAAAGATTTTATTTATTTTATTTGACAGACAGAGACCACAAGTAGGCAGAGAGGCAGGCAGAGAGAGAGAGGAGGAAGCAGGCTCCCTGCTGAGCAGAGTCCAATGCGGGACTCGATCCTAGAACCCTGGGCTCATGACCTGAGCCGAAGGCAGAGGCTTTAACCCACTGAGCCACCCAGGTGCCCCCCCTCCCACAGTGTCTTAACATAGTATTCAAATAAGTTAGTTGTTTCAACTTCCTGCATTAGTCGGAACCCTTCCAGGCTTCAACTTGAAGGGCAGTGAGACTTAAAGCTAGGAGCTTGTTTAGTCAGTCCTCTTTTCCCTTGTCTGTTGGATCCAGACTTTAAAGCAGGTCTATATTGCCTCAAATGTGGATGTGGGAGCAAAGTAAAAAGCAGAACACTACATTGGGTCAAGCATTAAGTTCTCCTGAAACCCACTTCTGCTTATTTTGCTTCTCAGCCCCTGTACTTAGCCCCAAATCCTCTAAAATGAGCTACCATCCAGTGTGAGGGCAGGGGACAGGCATGGGTGATGACTCTAGGTCCCTTGTAACTTTCTTTTCTCTTTTAGGAACAGAGAGGAGCAGAGGGAGAGAGAGAATCTTAAGCAGGTTCCATGCCCGACTCACGGCTTGATCTCACAACCCAGAGATCATGACCTTAGCAAAAATCAAGAATCAGACGCTTAACTACCCAAGCATCCCTATAAATTTGGTGAGCCACCCAAGCATCCCTATAACTTTTCTTTCTTTTTTTCTTTTTTTTCCTTTCTTTTCTTTCTTTCTTTCTTTCTTTCTTTTTTTTTTTTTTTTTTTGAGATTTTATTTATCTATTATTTGAGAGAGAGAGAAAAAGAGGTCGGCAGGAGAAGCAGACTCTGTGTCAAGCAGGGAGCCTAATGTGGGGACTCCATCCTGGGTTCCAGGATCATGGCCTGAGCTGAAGGCAGTCGCTTAACCAACTGAGCCACCCAGGCGCCCTATAACTTTATTTTCTATGAACCCATTAATGAAGGCTTGGAACAAATTTTGTGCACATTTTGAAATCCATCAAAATGCAGGCCAAAATCTTCTCCCTAGTGTCCACCCCCTACCTGCACATGCTCTACCTAAGCCATGGTTTAGGTAAAATGGTCTCAAATTTAATTTCCACTAAGTTTAAAAGTTTTTCTTTTCAATAATGAAATATAGGCAGTTCATTCCAGATGCTCTGTAAAGGATTCCAGTCTTTAAGGCCAAGAAATTTAATCTTTCTTTTATGGGCTGACAGCAAATGAAAGAGTCTGTTTTGCCAAAAGGGGTACGAAAGTAATTTGTGAAGACCCGACCCCACTGAAATATTCTTGAAATATGACAAGAAAGAATGAAACATCTAAATTAACTATTAGAGGCCTTTTTAGCACTGTCAAAAAATAGCCTCCAAGCAGTATTATTATCACTTCCATTTTATGGAAAAGGGCTCTGAGGCTTATAACAACCTCTGGGGATTATACAGCTATCAGCAAAGACAGAGTCAAACTTACTCTCAAGCCCATGACCTCCCCATTACCAATTCATCTTCACTATCCACAGGTCTTATACCAAGGGCATACCTTCCCTCTACACTGACTCTAAGAAGCTTAAGAATTCATGAGGCTGAATATGGCCCAAAATGTTAAAGCATAAAATAGAAGACCACATGGTGATTTCTTCTTAAAACAATGAGAGAAACAGAGAATCAGCACACAGTGAATCAAAGCAAAAATATGCAAACATGCTTTTATAACTGACAAATGACTCCAAGGCCAGAAAGGGTTTGCTTGAATGTAATAACAAATCTTTAAAAAGAACAGATCCCTCAGAAGATAGAGAGGTAGCAACACAAATAAAAGAATCTGAAACAAAAGTTATCAAAGCCCATTAAGCACTCTCCAAAGACTTTTGACCTTTGATGAAGAGATGCCTAAAACCATCAATTTCAGGAAGTCCAAAAGCCATGAAGGGGAAACACCAACAGATTTAACTACATAAAAAATTAAACATTTCTATAAGGTAAAGGATGCATTAGAAAAAATAAAGACTAGTGAACATAAAAGAGGAGAACCTATTTCAACACACTTTAGAAAAAGGGTTAATATTACCACTACCATGAATATCCCTCCACCAAAAAAATGATCAAGGACAAGCAACCCAACCATAACAAAAAATGCACGGGAGAGGAAATGAATAGACAGATCATGGAACAGGTAATGCAAATATCTCAAAAACATACAGAAAAATTCTCTACCTCACCTGCAGTCTGGAAACATACCAAAATAAAGGAACACTGTTTTTATAAAACACAGTGAAGAAAAACAAAAACAAAACTAAACTAAAAATATCAGTACATCAGGAATAGGAAGGGTACAGGGAAACAGACACTATCCCACATTTCTTGGGCGGGGGGTATAAGAATGCTACACATACAGGAGCACCTGGGTAACTCAGTCATTAGGCGCCTGCCTTCGGCTCAGGTCATGATCCCAGAATCCTGGGATCATCAAGCCCTCCATCAAGCTCCCTGCTCAGTGGGAATCTTGCTTCTCCCTCTCCCACTCCCCCTGCTTGTGTTCCCTCTCTTTCTGTGTCTCTCTCTGTCAAATAAATAAAATCCTTAAAAAAAAAAAAAAAGGCTACATACATAATCCTTGAATCATAGTGCAAACGGCTGTGTATAACAAAATAACTATGCCCCAAAATTCATGTATAAGTGGGCCCATGCATTTCTAACCTGCGCTGCTCATGGGTCAACTGGGTTTCTTTGTAAACTTCCATTTAGCTTTCCAAGTGGTATAACACTTGAAACAAATTCATAGGTAAGATAATGACACTTAAGTTATATACAATAAATATAGATGACAGGAGATAATGGTTTCAATTCATTAAAGTTACCGTGTTGACTAAAATAATGCTTATTTAATGATCCTATGAGCTGGGGGTATTAAGTTTAGACGCCTTTTGTCTTTAAACAGCAAGACTCTTTTCCCACTTATTTTTTCACCCTGTAGTCAGAAAACAGTCTCCCAACATGCTAGAATGTAGATGTCCTTTGATCTTTACTTAAATTTTTGACATTTTTGACTTAATTTTTATTTTAAAAATATTGCACTAAAATATACCTTGATTATGGAGTTATTTGGCACCCTCTTAAATTCTGAGTAGGATATTAGTGTCTTGCTGCCAGAATTCCAGCCTGACTTGCATTTTTGGTGCATAAGCTCAGATAACGTAAAAATGTTCAATATTAAAATAAATCTAGACAACAAAACCTTCTCATAGTTGTTTTTCCATGGTAGTCTATAGGTTTAAAAAAATGTAGCACACAATGTCATTCATGGCGAGGATGTTCAAAGTTTTAGAACAAATTGATGATAATAATGTATATTTTTTATTTGTGCCATTTCAAACTTATTGTCTGCGATGGGAAGGAAAATATCAGCCAAGTTGCAGTATTAGTTGACAGACAATATTTTCTAAAATATCAAAGAAAACCATGGCTATGCCCTTTAGCATATCTATCTGGGTTATTCTTTAATCAACAAGAAAATAACTCAGAATTGATGACAGCCATTTATAAAAACAATAAGATTAAATTCTCTTATTTGAACACACACATAAAGCTAAATGAAAATGAAACCTTCATAAACTAGGTTGCTCTCTATAGGCAAAGAACATTCAAAATGTAAGAAAAATAAATATATTTAAAACAATAGTAATAACTTACTTATCAACTGTCATTAAGGGAGTACTTTGTGTTATATGAGATAATGACAAACCAAGATGTAAGCTGAAGGTACAATCAGGAGAAAAAATCCACATAAGGAACAATCTCTGAATAAATTGCCATGCTGAATACTAGTGCCAGTCATCGTTTTTTAAAGTGTTGAAATGTGTTACATAATTATCGAGTAAGATTGGACACATTTGTTTCCAAAACAAAGTAAGCTAGCAAATAACCAGCATATTCACTTTGGTAACAGGGGTACAGTGATACGCATTTTTGGATGAAAATATAAATGATTAGCTAAGCTATATTTTACAGGTAGCTCAACTTGTCAAAATTTAAAGTCTTAACAATGTACACAACAATGAAAGGCTGCTTATTTAAAACATTTATATAATTAAAAAGTCATGATTTAAAGGTATTCACAGTTATCCTGATGATATGTTTTATTTGGATTTTGTTTCAAAATGAATGAATGAATAAATGAGCCTTCTAATCTCAAATCAAATCCTTCAACATTCACCAGTAGGGGATGACTGAATAAATTCTGAATATCCATATAAACACTGTATAGTTATTAAAAAGAATATAAATAGCATTATTTGGGAGTTAGTAAAGGTAGTGGCTAGCCCTATGGACTCAAGAGCCACATTGCCCAAGTTCAAATTGCTGCTCCCACAATCAGAAGCTGTGCAACTGAGGACAAAATAATCACATCTCGGTTCCTCATCTACCCACCAAAGATACTAGTTCCTATCTCATATGGTAGTTGTGGAGTAAATGAGATAAAGCATAGGACCTGGCATCTAGCACATACTGGAATGATGTCCATACTTTCTGTGGGGTGGGGGCCAGAACTGTACACATTTGATAGCATAGGTCTATTTTAATTAAAAATACTTTATATAAAAAAAATACTTTATAGCACTGGGCACCTGAGTGACTCAGTTGGTTGAGCATCAAACTCTTGGTTTTGGTTCAGGTCATGACTACATGGGTCAGGAGACAGAGTCCCACATCTGCCTCTGCACTCAGCAGGAAGTCAGCTTAAGGATTCTCTCCCTCTGCCACCGGACTCCGCTCACACACATCTGTGTGAGCGTGCTCACTTGCACGCACTCTCTCACTCTAAAATTAATAAATAAATCTTTAAAAATATTTTAGAGCATATATTAAATATAGTTGAGCTTTTAGAGCATAAAAATATTTTAAGCACACTGTATAGTGTTATGTGTTTGGTGGTGAGAGGAAAGAACATTTTAATTTTTTCTTTGCACATTTCAGTCTTGTTTGGCTTGTTGCAAAGAACATGTATTGCTTTTGCAGTTTAGAAGAATAATCCAGTTAACTTTTTGGAAGTGGGGTGTGTGAGGGGACTAGCAGCAATGGAGGCTACAAAAGCACAATTAAAGATTGGAGAGTAAATCTGGAAACAGAAGTTTGGCAGGCTGGAGCACAGAATGGACAATGGAAAGCAGCAGGTATTGGGCTGATGGTGACCAGAGGAAGGGTCATCTGTGCAAGGAAAAGGAGTGTGGACTTTATCTAGATGTACGTGGAAAATTATGTAGAAAAAAGAAATGCAAAGTATTGGCTGTACCCCAGCAATGTGAGAGATGAATTCCACCTCTTCACCAAAACACAAACTTTAATGTGGCTCCCTTTTATTCCTTTTCAGGATAAAGTCCAAACCTAAGTCCATGGGTCTTATCACCAGCTTTCTCACTCCACCCTACTTCAACCTCAAACTCTACTCCAGCGACAGTAAACTACTTGGGAATTTTTAGAAAGCTCTGCTTTCTCCAGGTTCTAAGACCTTTGCTTAGGCTGCAGCTTCTGCCAGCAATGCCCATCCCCCATGCCATTCTTGTTCTGCCTGGCTAACTCCTCAGAGCTCAGCTAAAACACTCCACTTCCTGGGAAACTCACCTCAGTCTCCCAAGGCTCAGTTTCCCTTCTAAGTACTCCCATATCACCCTGGAACTAACCTAAAAAGAGTAGTTTTGACATTTATTCATAACCGTCCATTTATTGCGCACCTTGCCAACTAGACTGGAAATCCATTAAGAATACTTGGTATTATTAGGAATAATATTTGGTACCTCATTCTTTGGTACCTAGCACAGAACACAAAACACAGATATCTATAAATAAAAAATAAAAATAAACAAATAAATGGATATCTTTAACTATATAAACCATCTAATCCCCTTTCTTATATTCCATGTTTTCCCAAAAAGTTTCTGCTTTAATTTCCTGTTTTATATGTGTTAGCCCATAGGCAGAGAATCCTCAACAGGTTATACCAGTGCAAGACTGGATCCATATGACAGTCATATTGCTCACTGAAAACTAACAAATTGGCATCAGGATTTTATATGTCAATCCTGTATCCTTAGGAAAAAAACCTCCAGGTGCTGACAAAAGCAGATGTCTGAGCATTCAAAATGAAGGGCCATAAGTCTAAACTATGGCAAATTACTACAGCAAAGGCCTTTTGGAAGGACTTTCCTGCTTACATCTGGACCTTGATTCATTCATTCATGCAGCAAATTTAGTAACTCCCACCAAATGGCAACCTTCATTCTAAGCTATGACAATATTGCAGGAAATAGGATAGACAAGCTCTACATCATAGAATCGCATTCTACTGGGGATTAGCAGAGGGAAAGATAATAAACATGTAAAAATAAGATGATTTTAGGTAGTGCTAAATGCTGTAAGGAAAATTAAGCAGGATTAGAAATGATTAAAGTTGAGGGAAAAGGAGTGAACACTCCTTAGATATATGATCAGGTTAAGGCTTCTCTGAGGGGTGAACTTGAGGAGAGTCTTAAGTGATGAGACTATTCTTAGTCTCATTTGAGGAGAGTCTTAAGTGATGAGACTATTCTTAGCCGGGCATTAGAAAATCTAGGGGCAGAGGATTCTAGTCCTATGGAAGAATAAATGCAAAATCTCTAAGATGGGAATGAGCTTGGAATATTCAAACAAGATAGAAAATCAGTATGGCTGGAGCATAATGAGCAAAAAATATGATATGAAAGCAACCAGAGGGTAGGTATAGAATAGATAATATAGGCCATGATAAGGAGTTTGAGTTTTATTCTAATGCAAAAGAAAGACATTGTGAAGTTAAGTAGGGAAGTAATAGAATCTGATTTATATTTGTTAAATGGAGAATGAGAAAGAATGAACTCTAAGAAGGCAAGAGTGGACAAAAAGAGGCTTTTGTCACAGTCCAAGTCCAGCTTGGACTAATAGCTTGTCCTAGGATAGTAGCAGTAGACCTGATGAGAGAAGTGATTGATCAGGTTTTGGATAATATTTTGGAGACTGAGTCAATAGGATTTGAATTTAAATTAGATGTTTGAGGGAAGAGGAAAAAAAGAATCAAAATTGTGATCTTTTGGCTCCTGTCAGAAATTCCTGCACCCAGGGCTCCTGGGTGGCTCAGCTGGTTAAATGTCTGCCTTCAGCCCAGGTCATGATCCCAGGATCCTGGGATCGAGTCCTGCATCAGGCTCTCTGCTCAGAGGAGTCTGCTTCTCCCTCTGCCCCTCCCTTCCACTCATGCTTGTGTGCTGGCATTCTCTCTCTCTCTCAAAAAATAAATACGTAATCTTTAAAAAGAAATTCCTGAACCTGTTTGCTCTTAAAAATCAGCATTCTGCTGGAAAACTTCCTTTCAATAACCACAACAAAAATTTCTGCTAGTGTATGACAATATTTGAATTACCCATATCAATTTATTGTAGAGAGTTCAAGAAGTTTATTTTGTGTTAAACTAAAGCTTTTCAGCTTCTGATTTTTTTTTTTTTTTTTTTGCAATCTAGAACACAGCTCATTTTCTAGAGACCCAAATGCTTAGAGAACATAGGCTTGTATCCCTTTATAAAGTATAATTTCCTTGAAATATTATAGATCTTTATGCTCAGAGCTTCTATTAGTTATCACTTCCTTATTTTCCTTATGATCTTGTTTTCTTATATCATGGCCATACTTTGTATCACTGTTTTATGAATGTTAAAACAAAGGCTTAGGAAGCCAGGTAAATTACAGGAGAAGAAACAGAATGGCAAGCCTGATTTCCTTAGTCAACCCCTTAATGTATTCATTCACCTTCTGTGAAACTCAGGAGATAGTATGTCTTAAAGAACTGTTCAAGGCTACAGAGCGATTCTTTTTCTCCTGAACTTAACTCCTCTGATGTTTTACATATTGCCTGGTGATAGTCTCTCACAAAATAACACTTTAAAATGTTATGCTACACTTATTACTATGCACAAATCTATAAGATACATGCAAAGTGTTATTAGAAAAATAGCAAGCAGGATTGACTATAACTTCACAGCTAAAAGAACTTAAAAAATTCACAGTACATATTTATTGTGTTAATAGAACACTGTTAAGGATGGAAAGTACTTAGGGGACACAATAAACCATACCCCTCTTCCTACCAAGTTGTGAGCCGACAGAAAAACAGACAAAAGAGTAAACAACTGAGAACTATCACTCTTATTGATAAAGCTGATGCTGGGAACAAGCAGCATCAATGGGCCTCCCAACACTGAACTCTGGGACCCAGGCATACATATCACTGAGCCACAGACTAGCAGAGTAGGACAATAGAAACTCTCCACACCACCCATTTCAAAGACTTGCTCCTGTAAAATCTGCAATATAAAGAAACAGAGCAGAAGGCCTGATTCCTGATGGCAACCTCACAAGAGTGAGGCTGGCAAGGAGCTGAGCTTTCTCATCTAGTTTCTCAACATCCAGCATCTTACCAATGGGGAAGACACCAAGATACCCAAGAGGCTAAGAGCATTAATAGAAACCCCTGCAACTATACCACATTGCTCACATAATTTTATTGTCTTAACCTTAGTAGTCTCCAAACTGGAGTCAGTCTACCATAGGATTCTACAAGTACTTCCAAGGACAACACAGATAATTTTTAGGAAATCAATTCCATTTATCCAACTTTTACCTACTCTTTCTTAAAACTGAGCTGCCTAAAATGTGACTGAGGTTGAAATGTCAAAATAATTCTGTTTTTCCAACTCCCTTTAAAAACCATTCTTTTCCCACTTATAAAAAACAAGCATCCTCTCACTCATCCCAGATCTTACCATGGCAAATGTTTCCATGCACAAAAAGCCTCTGAGTCACCACACAAAAGATTTTTTAAAACTTTTTAAAGATTTAAATAAAAGATAAAAGATAAAACATTATATTGACTTCTAATATCTATGTCAATATTTAATTTAATTGAGGCAGGATAAACCTATAGGAAGATTTCCTGATTTTCCTTATCTTATACATATTCTGTTAAGAGAGAAGTATGGTGCTAGAATTGGGTATTTTGGTCTGTTTTGGGGTGTTCTGAGTTTTTGTTTGTTTTTTTTTTAAAGATTTTACTTATTTATTTATTTGAGAGACAAAGAGCATGCACAGGGCATAGGGAAAGGCAGAGAATCCCAAATAGACTCCACACTGAATCTGATGCAGGGCTTGATCTCATGACCCTGAGATCATAATTGGAGCTGAAACCAGGAGTCAGACACTCAACCAACTAAGCCACCCAGACTCCCCTGTGGTGTTCTAAGTTTTATCTACATTGTAGTGTGGGATGGCAGGAGTTATAATTTTTGTCCACTGCCATTTCCTCTTCCATTCCTCGATAATGCCAAAGAAAACTGTTGAGATAGTCAAGAGAAATACTGAAGGAGGTTGAGCCCTACTTCAACTGGGTAACAAACTCACAGCAAGATTTCATATATCTATCTGCGAATTAAAGTATGGATGATTTGTGGAAAACATTCTGGTAAAATACCAGTCAACTACACGACACACCTGCTCAGTAATGAGAAAGAATTTGATGTAAAGGCTCATTCTATGTCTCAGTTACATATTTCAGATGATTTCAAGGAAAAAGATGTTTAAAAATTCCAAATTTCCATCAACAGATCAATGTTACATGTAAAAGAAACATATATCAGAGATAAGTCAATGTTTTGTATTTTCTTGAGAAAATATTTTCATTAGTCTTCACCTAACAATTATTGAATATAGTAATCTAAAATCATTATCCCACCGATGTCATTGTCACTTGTTAACCCTTTCACCTAGTTATCCAACCCTATCTTTTATGTAGATTTAGATAGTTTTCTATTATAAATAATGCATTTAAAAATAATTATTTATGGGAGGAGTCAAGATGGCGGAGAAGTAGCAAGCTGAGACTGCTTCAGCTAGCCGGAGATCAGCTAGATAGCTTATCTAAAGATTGCAAACACCTGAAAATCCATCGGCAGATCGAAGAGAAGAAGAACAGCAATTCTGGAAACAGAAAAACAACCACTTTCTGAAAGGTAGGACCGGCGGAGAAGTGAATCCAAAGCGACGGGAAGATAGACCCCGGGGGGAGGGGCCGGCTCCCGGCAAGCAGCGGAGCAACCGTGCACAAAATCAGGACTTTTAAAAGTCTGTTCCGCTGAGGGACATCGCTCCAGAGGCTAAACCGGGGCGAAACCCACGCGGGGTCAGCGTGGCCTCAGGTCCCGCAGGGTCACAGAAGGATCGGGGGTGTCTGAGTGTCGCAGAGCTTGCGGGTATTGGAACGGGAAAGCCGACTACAGAGACAGAGCCGACAGTAAGCTCGCAGCTCGGGGTTACCTTGAACCGGTCGCAGGCTCGGTGAGCTCGGAGCGCGGCCGGAGGTCAGGCAGACGGGAGTAACTGGGCGCTGTTCTCTGAGGGCGCACTGAGGAGTGGGGCCCTGGGCTCTCGGCTCCTCCGGGCCGGAGACCAGGAGGCCGCCATTTGTATTCCCGTCCTCTGGAACTCTACGGAAAGCGCTCAGGGAACAAAAGCTCCTGAAAGCAAACCCGAGCGGATTACTCACCCCGGCCCCGGGTAAGGGCGGTGTAATTCCGCCTGGGGCAAAGACACTTGAGAATCACTACAACAGGCCCCTCCCCAAGAAGATCAACAAGAAATCCAGCCAAGACCAAGTTCACCTACCAAGGAGTGCGGTTTCAATACCAAGGAGAGCAGCAGAATTCCAGAGGAGAAGAAAGCCAAGCACGGAACTCATGGCTTTTTTCCTGTGATTTTTTTTAGTCTTGCAGTTAATTTAATTTTTTCTTTTTCTTTTTTTTTTTTTTTTTCTCGCCTTCGGGTAAAATTTTTTTTTAACTGTTACCTTTTTCTTTTTTAACGATTTTTTACTAGTTTATCTAATATATATATATATTTTTTTTTTACATTTTTCTTAGGTGTTTTCTTTCTTTAAAAATATTCTTTTCTTTTCTTTTTTTTTTTTTCTTTTTTCTTTCTTCCTTTTTGAGCCTCTTTTTATCCCCTTTCTCCCCACTCACGATTTTGGATCTCTTCTAATTTGGTTAAAGCATATTTTCCTGGGGTTGTTGCCACCCTTTTAGTATTTTACTTGCCCCTTCATTTACTCTTATCTGGACAAAATGACAAGACGTAAAAATTCAACACAAAAAAAAGAACAAGAGGCAGTACCGAAGGCTAGGGACCTAATCAATACAGACATCGGTAATATGTCAGATCTAGAGTTCAGAATGACAATTCTCAAGGTTCTAGCCGGGCTCGAAAAAGGCATGGAAGATATTAGAGAAACCCTCTCGAGAGATATAAAAGCCCTTTCTGGAGAAATAAAAGAACTAAAATCTAACCAAGGTGAAATCAAAAAAGCTATTAATGAGGTGCAATCAAAAATGGAGGCTCTCACTGCTAGGATAAATGAGGCAGAAGAAAGAATTAGTGATATAGAAGACCAAATGACAGAGAATAAAGAAGCTGAGCAAAAGAGGGACAAACAGCTACTGGACCACGAGGGGAGAATTCGAGAGATAAGTGACACCATAAGACGAAACAACATTAGAATAATTGGGATTCCAGAAGAAGAAGAAAGTGAGAGGGGAGCAGAAGGTATACTGGAGAGAATTATTGGGGAGAATTTCCCCAATATGGCAAAGGGAACGAGCATCAAAATTCAGGAGGTTCAGAGAATGCCCCTCAAAATCAATAAGAATAGGCCCACACCCCGTCACCTAATAGTAAAATTTACAAGTCTCAATGACAAAGAGAAAATCCTGAAAGCAGCCCGGGAAAAGAAGTCTGTAACATACAATGGTAAAAATATTAGATTGGCAGCTGACTTATCCACAGAGACCTGGCAGGCCAGAAAGAGCTGGCATGATATTTTCAGAGCACTAAACGAGAAAAACATGCAGCCAAGAATACTATATCCAGCTAGGCTATCATTGAAAATAGAAGGAGAGATTAAAAGCTTCCAGGACAAACAACAACTGAAAGAATTTGCAAATACCAAACCAGCTCTACAGGAAATCTTGAAAGGGGTCCTCTAAGCAAAGAGAGAGCCTACAAGTGGTAGATCAGAAAGGAACAGAGACCTATACAGTAACAGTCACCTTACAGGCAATACAATGGCACAAAATTCATATCTCTCAATAGTTACCCTGAATGTGAATGGGCTAAATGCCCCTGTCAAAAGACACAGGGTATCAGAATGGATAAAAAAACAAAACCCATCTATATGTTGCCTCCAAGAAACACATTTTAAGCCCGAAGACACCTCCAGATTTAAAGTGAGGGGGTGGAAAAGAATTTACCATGCTAATGGACATCAGAAGAAAGCAGGAGTGGCAATCCTTATATCAGATCAATTAGATTTTAAGCCAAAGACTATAATAAGAGATGAGGAAGGACACTATATCATACTCAAAGGGTCTGTCCAACAAGAAGATTTAACAATTTTAAATATCTATGCCCCCAATGTGGGAGCAGCCAACTATATAAACCAATTAATAACAAAATCAAAGAAACACATCAACAATAATACAATAATAGTAGGGGACTTTAACACTCCCCTCACTGAAATGGACAGGTCATCCAAGCAAAAGATCAGCAAGGAAATAAAGGCCTTAAACGACACACTGGACCAGATGGACATCACAGATATATTCAGAATATTTCATCCCAAAGCAACAGAATACACATTCTTCTCTAATGCACATGGAACATTCTCCAGAATAGATCACATCCTCGGTCCTAAATCAGGACTCAACCGGTATCAAAAGATTGGGATCATTCCCTGCATATTTTCAGACCACAATGCTCTAAAGCTAGAACTCAACCACAAGAGGAAGTTTGGAAAGAACCCAAATACATGGAGACTAAACAGTATCCTTCTAAAGAATGAATGGGTCAACCGGGAAATTAAAGAAGAATTGAAAAAAATCATGGAAACAAATGATAATGAAAATACAACGGTTCAAAATCTGTGGGACACAACAAAGGCAGTCCTGAGAGGAAAATATATAGCGGTACAAGCCTTTCTCAAGAAACAAGAAAGGTCTCAGGTACACAACCTAACCCTACACCTAAAGGAGCTGGAGAAAGAACAAGAAAGAAACCCTAAGCCCAGCAGGAGAAGAGAAATCATAAAGATCAGAGCAGAAATCAATGAAATAGAAACCAAAAAAACAATAGAACAAATCAACGAAACTAGGAGCTGGTTCTTTGAAAGAATTAATAAAATTGATAAACCCCTGGCCCGACTTATCAAAAAGAAGAGAAAGGACCCAAATAAATAAAATCATGAATGAAAGAGGAGAGATCACAACTAACACCAAAGAAATACAAACTATTATAAGAACATACTATGAGCAACTCTACGGCAATAAATTTGACAATCTGGAAGAAATGGATGCATTCCTAGAAACATATAAACTACCACAACTGAACCAGGAAGAAATAGAAAGCCTCAACAGACCCTTAACCAGTAAGGAGATTGAAACAGTCATTAAAAATCTCCAAACAAACAAAAGCCCAGGGCCAGACGGCTTCCCGGGGGGAATTCTACCAAACATTTAAAGAAGAACTAATTCCTATTCTCCTGAAACTGTTCCAAAAAATAGAAATGGAAGGAAAACTTCCAAACTCATTTTATGAGGCCAGCATCACCTTGATCCCAAAACCAGACAAGGATCCCACCAAAAAAGAGAGCTATAGACCGATATCCTTGATGAACACAGATGCGAAAATACTCAACAAAATACTAGCCAATAGGATTCAACAGTACATTAAAAAGATTATTCACCACGACCAAGTGGGATTTATTCCAGGGCTGCAAGGTTGGTTCAACATCCGCAAATCAGTCAATGTGATACAACACATCAATAAAAGAAAGAACAAGAACCATATGATACTCTCAATAGATGCTGAAAAAGCATTTGACAAAGTACAACATCCCTTCCTGATCAAAACTCTTCAAAGTGTAGGGATAGAGGGCGCATACCTCAATATCATCAAAGCCATCTATGAAAAACCCACCGCAAATATCATTCTCAATGGAGAAAAACTGAAAGCTTTTCCGCTAAGGTCAGGAACACGGCAGGGATGTCCATTATCACCACTGCTATTCAACATCGTACTAGAGGTCCTAGCCTCAGCAATCAGACAACAAAAGGAAATTAAAGGCATCCAAATCGGCAAAGAAGAAGTCAAATTATCACTCTTCGCAGATGATATGATACTATATGTGGAAAACCCAAAAGACTCCACTCCAAAACTGCTAGAACTTATACAGGAATTCAGTAAAGTGTCAGGATATAAAATCAATGCACAGAAATCAGTTGCATTTCTCTACACCAACAGCAAGACAGAAGAAAGAGATATTAAGGAGTCAATCCCATTTACAATTGCATCCAAAACCATAAGATACCTAGGAATAAACCTAACCAAAGAGACACAGAATCTATACTCAGAAAACTATAAAGTACTCATGAAAGAAATTGAGGAAGACACAAAGAAATGGAAAAATGTGCCATGCTCCTGGATTGGAAGAATAAATATTGTGAAAATGTCTATGCTACCTAAAGCAATCTACACATTTAATGCAATTCCTATCAAAGTACCATCCATCTTTTTCAAAGAAATGGAACAAATAATGCTAAAATTTATATGGAACCAGAAAAGACCTCGAATAGCCAAAGGGATATTGAAAAAGAAAGCCAACGTTGGTGGCATCACAATTCCGGACTTCAAGCTCTATTACAAAGCTGTCATCATCAAGACAGCATGGTACTGGCACAAAAACAGACACATAGATCAATGGAACAGAATAGAGAGCCCAGAAATAGACCCTCAAATCTATGGTCAACTAATCTTCGACAAAGCAGGAAAGAATGTCCAATGGAAAAAAGACAGCCTTTTCAATAAATGGTGCTGGGAAAATTGGACAGCCACATGCAGAAAAATGAAATTGGACCATTTCCTTACACCACACACAAAAATAGACTCAAAATGGATGAAGGATCTCAATGTACGAAAGGAATCCATCAAAATCCTTGAGGAGAACACGGGCAGCAACCTCTTCGACCTCTGCCGCAGCAACATCTTCCTAGGAACAACGCCAAAGGCAAGGGAAGCAAGGGAAAAAATGAACTACTGGGATTTCATCAAGATCAAAAGCTTTTGCACAGCAAAGGAAACAGTTAACAAAATCAAAAGACAACTGACAGAATGGGAGAAGATATTTGCAAACGACATATCAGATAAAGGACTAGTGTCCAGAATCTATAAAGAACTTAGCAAACTCAACACCCAAAGAACAAATAATCCAATCAAGAAATGGGCAGAAGACATGAACAGACATTTCTGCAAAGAAGACATCCAGATGGCGAACAGACACATGAAAAAGTGCTCCATATCACTCGGCATCAGGGAAATACAAATCAAAACCACAATGAGATATCACCTCACACCAGTCAGAATGGCTAAAATCAACAAATCAGGAAATGACAGATGCTGGCGAGGATGCGGAGAAAGGGGAACCCTCCTACACCTTTGGTGGGAATGCAAGCTGGTGCAGCCACTCTGGAAAACAGCATGGAGGTTCCTCAAAATGTTGAAAATAGAACTGCCCTATGACCCAGCAATTGCACTATTGGGTATTTACCCTAAAGATACAAATGTAGTGATCCAAAGGGACACATGCACCCGAATGTTTATAGGAGCAATGTCCACAATAGCCAAACTATGGAAAGAACCTAGATGTCCATCAACAGATGAATGGATCAAGAAGATGTGGTATATATACACAATGGAATACTATGCAGCCATCAAAAGAAATGAAATCTTGCCATTTGCAACAACATGGATGGAACTAGAGCGTATCATGCTTAGCGAAATAAGTCAAGCAGAGAAAGACAACTATCATATGATCTCCCTGATATGAGGAAGTGGTGATGCAACATGGAGGCTTAAGTGGGTAGAAGAAGAATAAATGAAACAAGATGGGATTGGGAGGGAGACAAACCATAAGTGACTCTTAATCTCACGAAACAAACTGAGGGTTGCCGGGGGGAGGGGGTTTGGGAGAAGGGGGTGGGATTATGGACATTGGGGAGGGTATGTGATTTGGTGAGTGCTGTGAAGTGTGTAAACCTGGTGATTCACAGACCTGTACCCCTGGGGATAAAAATATATGTTTATAAAAATATTTTGCTTATTATTTTCAAAAAAAAAATAATAATTATTTAATCATTTTTGGTAAGCCCTATACCTAATAGTTTTATACCAAAAAAAATACCTTTTTTTTTCTGTCATTTCCTATTCTGTCTCCTAACAAAAATTACACTCATGAACTAATGGTTGGTGGCGGTAGGGGAGGAGGGACCTCCAACCATTTCACAGAGAGACATATTTCCAATAAAATTTTAGTTCTCTTTAGTAATGATGTATAATTTATAATGTAGTTACGATCACTTACTTACTAATAATTGTAATTATAATTCAATCCAAAAGAAATTGTTGACAGAAGCTTTTGGTAATAGAAAATTGTTTAAATTATGAACAAATTTTTATTGCAGAAAAGAATGATAAGGTAAGCAATAAAATATATTTGGACATAAAATACATTTTTTAAATTTTTGTGGGGAAGTAAAATGAAAATTACAAACTCAAAGAGAAAAAAAATAATGTAAATTTCTGTAAAATGGATGATGGTGAGTATTTGATTTCTATGGAATTTCATTAAGTGTATTTCAACACTTTTTATTTTAAAATATTTGTGTTTACTTTAACCAGAAATTACATCTTTTGCAACTAAACTTGGGACAAAAAAATTTTACAAGTCAACTTAAAAATTAATATTTAGGGGGTATATCAGCAAACTGTATGGAGACCATTGCCTTAACCCCTTCAGCTTACCCACTGAAATCCACTTGGGATATGGTTATCCTCCTTGGATAAAAAGTCAGCATCAGGGCAGTGCTGCTCCCACCTTCATAAGGTCATTTCTCCAAATACAATGTTCACCTCTCTTTTGAGGTCTCCTGGGGTCACTGGTAAAGTGTAGATTTTGTTCCCAGAACACCCTGAACAGGACACAATAGCATATCCCTAAATCAACTCTAATGCTGTTCTGTGCCCAAGGCTATAACTGATAACCTATTCTAGTCCATCTCAAATTATGTCCCCTTACCTTTTTCAACATTAACAGAAGTTCTAAAAGAATGTCAAACAATAACATCAAAATATTCTCTAAAAATTAAGATAAAAAAAGATGTGTTCAGTTTGATTATGACCCTCCCCAGTACCAATTTTCCAGGGAGAAATGAAAAGTTTAGGTATTAAATTATGTTCTTCTAAGTCATAGCCCAAAATAATCTGTACCAACTTCCTATGAAATCTAAAATTACTGTCCCACAATGAACTTTCATGATCTTGTGAATTAAAGTTCAAACAAAAGGTTTTGTCACTCCCTAGCAATGAACTTAGCTCCCAAAATTGAAGCTCCCCTTCCCCCAAAGGGCCTATCTTGTTAAGCTCACCCCAAACATCCCCTGGCATAGGCAGACCCCTGTGAAACTTATGATATTCTGAAGTAGCAGAGCAGAAAACACACATTCTGTGGGAGGCCTGGGAAAGGGGAAAGGGAGAAGTGGGCTGCACATACCAAACTTACACATCAGGAAACTTGCTAGCGGCCTGGAATAGAGTATTTAGAGTTATGATAGTGGCACCCAATCCATACTTCAGGAAACATATGATGTAGAAGTGTTTTCCCCTAAAATGAAGAAATAGAACAGAATTTATTTAAGAAAGATTTATTGAGCACAAATTTCTGAGCTAAATTTGCTGAGAGATTCATAAGCAGGTCAGAGCTGGATGCTGCCTAATGACCAACCACTAATTTGTAACATATATGTATATGGATAGGTCACATATATTGGGTTTTTGCTGCAGCAGCACCCTACTTCCAGTACCAATTTTTGTATTAGTGTAGATTACGTTTGTTTGCTAGCAAACAACTACGAAAATCTCAGTGTTTTAGAAAAGCAGAGATGTATTTCTCATTTATACTACTGCGTATGTTAGCTGAGGGCTCTTTTCCACTTTCTCCTGACTCTAGGCCCCTCACTGATAGAAGCAGCCCCCATCTGAAACATTGTTAGGGTGACAAATTAAAGAAGGCCACAAATTCTTTGTCACTCTTCTCCCCAGTCTCCATCAAGAGGTGGAGTTTGTTTTCTCCACCCTTTGAAACGGAGCTGCCCCTGTGAATGCTTTAACCAACAGAATGTTTTATCTCTATGCCTAAGTCTTACAAGACCTGAGACTCCGGAAGCACCATGAAGAAATCAGGCTACTTTGCTGGAGAAGCCATGTGAAGCGAAGGCCCTGGGATAACAATGTAAAGAAGAAAGGCTTGGCCATTCTAGCATCCCATGCAAGCTCCTCAGTACTCCAGCCCCAGAAAATACCTGGCTGGAACCACAAGAGATCCCAAACAAGATCAGACAAATGCTCATGAGCCCATTCAATCCACAAAACCATGAGCAATAGTAAAAACGGTTACTGTTTTAAGTCATCGAGATTTGGGGTGGTTTGCTATGCAGCACCAGATAACTAAAACATCCCTTCACTGCACTAAAAGGAAAGAGCGTATGAGAAATTATGCATTCTTAAAGCTTTTACTTGTAAGTGACACAGGCCACTTCTAATCAACATTGCACTGGCCACACTGAGTTCAAAAGAGTAGGGAAATGCAAGTCTATTCTGTGTGTGGAAAAAGAAATGGAAATATTTGGTGGTTGGTACTATTATCTCCCAGAGAAAGGTCAGGGCTGAAGAGGTACACACTCCATAGAGAAGACAAGTAAATCAATAAGTAGATAAAATGTCAAGAAAAAAGAGTAAGGAGAGAAGAAAAGAACATAGATAACAAGAGATGCTAGTAGATGACCTCTGGGCAAGGTAGAGATGAATATAAGGAAGAAAAGAAAGGTAGAAAAGATTTAGAAAAGAAACATCTACAGAGGCAAAAGGAGACATTTAGGGATCCAAAGGAGAGTTTCAAGAACAGAACAGTCAAAAAGAACATAAAATAAAATGGATGGTATAGGCAAGGAATTTGTAGATATTCAGAGATCAATGTGAGCTGATACAGTCACAGGCCTGGGACAGAGGCAGAATTAGAGAAGTAAATGAAAGATAATAGAATTTGGATGGTTGGAAAGGAAAATGAAGGGCACTCTTACTGAGAAAGAGAGTAAAGTCTTGAAGTGGGGAATAAATTTAGCAAATGGGAAAACAGGACTAGATATTATAAAGGGAAACACATCAATGTAATAAAAGTTATGTGTAAAATAGATTAGGTTTGCTGCAGAAGGGGAAGACAGGGAAGCCATTTGTGGATTTACAGAGACCTTTGACTGCCAGCTGAGATTTCTAAGTGGTTTCCTTTAAATATCTGAGCACCACTGAAGACAGGGTACCTAAGTAAAGGAATTCAGTATACAGAACTAGTACCTTCATGTGGAATGAAGAAGGGAAAGACAGAGCAAGCCATCAGTGAGAAAATTACAGTATTCAAAGCAGGAGTAGGATATTCTTACTGGGAGAATTTGTTACCTGCTGCGGGCTAGGGTAAGAACTCCCTTAAAAACCAGTTCAGGAGGCTCAAAATAAGTTGCTCAGAGAACTGGGGGGGTGGGGGGGGAAGAGTTTCAAGTGTGGAGTTGAGATATTTATGTTATCAAGGATATTAAAAAAATGTTTTTTTAACTTTTTACTCCCGTGGCAGACAAGGTTGGGTAACTACCCAACATTCCCCACCCTTCTTTCTTGACAACAGAACTTCAGTGCTGCTCAATTCCTCTCTTCCCTCCAAACCATCAGGCAAAAGAAATCTACACATATATGATTGACCTCCAAAGTAAATCCTGATTGGTTTAAACCAACTGGTTTAACCACTCAGCTAGCATCATCTTTCTAGGGAGTGTGTAGGGTGGGAAGAGGGTTGTTTTTTTAGTGCCCCAATGCCAGAGGTGGCTACTGACATTTGTTGGGAAGAGACCAGAGAGGCTAAATGTCCAGCAATGCATGCCACAGTCCTGCATAAACACTGCAAAAAGCTAGATAAACTCTTAACAATCATGGTAGTCCCAAGCTCCTTGTCAGTTACTGTTTCAGGGAATAGTGACCCACTGGTGAATAACATAAGTAGTGGCCCGCTATGAAATCTCTGAGGTAATTTCTTCCTATTGCTGATGTCATCCCAACTGTGTGACACCTGCTACTGCTACAAGCATCCATCTTCTCCCCAAAACCAGTTTCTTCCCAATCATCCTGTTTCCGTCCTGTTTCCTGTTACCAAGTCCTCAAGCAGTTTTGGCTTTTAACCATTAACCTCAGGATGACTATTCACTCAGATTTGCCTGGGACAATCTAATTTTAATCCTGTTCTCCAGGTGTAGAGTGCCCCCTTTCAGTTCTAGAAGTATTTTTAGATTGGAGGCTATATTATAGGGTCACTTACTTTTCCCAACTAAACACTGTTCATTCTACCTCAAGAACGTACCTTTAAAGCAGGTGTAAGCCAAACTATGGCCTGTAAACTCTTCCAACACTTCTGGAGATTAAAAAAAAAAAAAAAATGTTGAAATGGTTGAAAAAAATCAGTATTTCATGACACCTAAAATCTCAGTATCCATAAATAAGTTTTATTGTAATACAATCATGCTTATTCCTTCAAGTATCTTTGTGGTTGCTTTATTATAACACAGAAGAATAATTATGAAAGTGCCTAAAATACTAATGTTTGGCCTTTTATAGAAAAGCTTGCAGACCACTGTTCTAATGCCACTTAGTTCTAAGTTTCCTAATTTCTTGCACAAATACCGTAACCTATTAATTTCTTTTCCATTCTTTTCTCACTCCAATCCTTAATATCCCTGGTAATCTTTCTAGAGAAGTTTTCATTCTGTCCTTTGCCGCTGTAAAATCTTCAGTGGCGGGGAGTATTAAGTCGAAGCCTATCTGTTCACTGAAGATTACTAACCTGGTCTTCCAAACTTTGCTCCTCCTGACTACTTAAAGCTTAAATGGACCACTTGCCGTTTCCCTAATAAGTACTTCAGCTCCTATCACACGCCCCCCATTGCTTGTCCATGTCTCTCCATCGCACCGGTTCCTCAAGATAAAACCCAAACTGTTACGAATACACCTTCATTCACTCATCACACCCGTAGTTCACAGCAGGTTGTTCTTGAGGTGGGCGTTAGGGAACTCACTGACAACAAAGAAAACAGACTGGGGCAGGAAACAGCGGGTCAGAATTGAGTGTTTGAGGTAAGGGGCCCAGAATGAGGCTTCAGAGGTGACATTCACACCAGATTTTTTAAGGACTTGGGAGTCCTTAAACTGTAAATACAGCTGAATAAGAGAACAGAAGGGCCACCTCGTTCTATGCACTTCCCTACCGTCACAGGCTATGATTTAAGTTATAACACCTTTAGTCTAAAACCTGAAAGAAAATTCTACAAGAGCAGCCGTGACCAAAACCACCCGGGAGTGGTTGTTCGGTGCCAGCGCAGACAGCAAGTAGATTCCGGACGCCCAACAACCCCGGTGAGGCCTCTGTGACTTCATTCTCCGCCAGGAAGACTCCCGCCGGCAGCCAAAACTTTTGGGTGGTAGCTTTGTCTGCGCGCCCACGCTCCAGGCTTCCTGACAGGCGCTACGGCACCCGAGTGAAAAGAGACGCCCCTCAACAGTTTGCGCCAGCAATTAAAACTGCGTCGTGGCCTCCCACAACCTGCGCCTTCGAAAAAGCGACCAGACCAGACCCCGCCTCCGCGGCAGGCTCGGCGCACGTGAAATCCCCATGCGGAGCGACAGCGACGAAGCGGGAGTTCGCGGAGCCGAACTCAGGCCTGGAAGGGAAGGGATTCCACCGCGCACGCGTATTGCGAGGGACCGGGCGGAGCCTGCCTCCCAGACAGGGTGCAAAGGAAAGGAGAGCGCGTGGCGCTCCGGAACCCGCGCACGCGCCGTAGTCTCACTCAGCCTTTGCGCGCGCGCGGCCGGCTCAGCATCTTTTCCTCCGGCCCGCCCCTCTCTCTACTTCAGCGAGCTGAGGCGACGAGCGAAAGCAGGGAAGTGTGGGGCGAGGTGGGCGGGGCGTCGCACGCGAGCGCGGCCTCCTAAAGAAGGGAGGGGGAGGGAGAGATCCAAGACAACGTTACCCCGTCAACACCCAATGGAGAGCAGGCTTGACCCCGCCCCCTCTCCTCATGTTATTGGCTGGGAGGCCCCAGATGGGCGGGGTTGGCCGTGGGGTTGGGGAGGGCAGGGGGCGGGGAGGAGGAGGAAGGCGCTGGCGGGCAGTGATGGCGGCGGGTGATGGGGACGTGAAGCTAGGCACCCTGGGGAGTGGCAGTGAGAGCAGCAGCGACGGCAGCAGCGAGAGCCCCAGCGGCGCGGGAGCGGCAGCAGAAGGGGGCGGCTGGGCGGCAGCAGTGTTGGCGCTCTTGACGGGGGGCGGGGAGATGCTGCTGAACGTGGCGCTGGTGGCGCTGGTGCTGCTGGGGGCCTACCGGCTGTGGGTGCGCTGGGGGCGGCGGGGTCTGGGCGCCGGGGCCAGAGCGGGCGAGGAGAGTCCCGCTGCCTCTCTGCCTCGCATGAAGAAGCGGGACTTCAGCTTGGAGCAGCTGCGCCAGTACGACGGGTCCCGCACCCCGCGCATCCTGCTCGCGGTCAATGGGAAAGTCTTCGACGTGACCAAAGGCAGCAAGTTCTACGGCCCGGGTGAGGAGTTGGAAGGGGAGGGGGAGGACCTCCTACAGCTCAGGTGCGACCCCCTTATGATGGGGAGGCCCCTGGGCTCTGGGTTAGTTTGCCAAGCCTTCTCGACGTCTGGACCCCTACGCCTTGGCTGCTGCACCTGGGACGGCCCGCCCCACACACACCCCCATCCGCGGGCACCTCCAGCTTTAACCCCCTGAAGTCCGGGTTTCAGTGTCGCCCCAGGAACCAGCTCTCAGCTTTCATCTTTCTCCCATCCCGTTCTTCCACGAAGCTTTTTCTTGCGCTGAATTTTTCAAGATCGTTTCAGTTGTCGCCCATCGCGCTGGCCCACAACCTTCCCTGAGCTTTCTGATTCCTGGGATGGGTGGGGGCAAGAAGGACGGGAGATATTTCTAAAGTAGGGACCCAAAGCTGTAGGCCAGGTAATTCATAGCTTTCCTTTATTTACTCTGCTTTACCACTGATCTCACTTTTCTCCCTACTATTCCCGTAAGGCCACGTTTAGGTACACGTAGTTCCAAGTCCTCAGCGTTTAGCTTGTGAAGTCTGGACATATAAGCAACACCTCAGACTTTTTTTTTAAACCAGTTTTAGTATGGAGATGCTTTCCAAGATTAACAATGTATGTAGGATGAGGACAGACCAGAATGTAGATCTTAATAAAGACTGGCAAAGATAGTCTCCCTGAGTTTTGGGGGTGGAGCTCAATTACCGAGCAGGCGGGCCTGTCTGGTTTCTTTTTCTTTTTTCCTTTTCTTTCTTTCTTTCTTTCTTTTTTTTTTTTTTTTTTTTTTGATAGTGGGAAGGCAGGTATTGAAATACACGCTGATAATGACTTACTGTGTTTTCACTGAGCAGAAAAAATTTAAAAGCTCTAAATCCACACCCCAGTACACCAGTTCTGCAAGTTAAAGATTTTTAGAACTTTACTCTCAGAGAACACTGTGTGTAGGATGGTTGGGTTAGAAACGCTTTTTCTACAATGTAGTTATAGCTTACATTTCAGATTATGCTAATAAACTTGAGTTCAGACTTATGGAATCTGCTAGTATACAATAAAATTGAGCAACATTGTATACAGATATCTTGGTTATGTACTGATTAATTCTAAGCTTAAAAAAAGTAACTACAATAAAAAATAAGTAATAAAATTAGGGACTTAGAGTGACCTGGTGTTCAAAAGAGTACATCCAAGCCTTAAAGTCAAATGGGTTGGCAAGTCTAGAAAACAAGTTGGTTTTCTTCTTGATTTAATCTGTTAGAACATGAGAATTTACTGGCACTTGCAAATATGTACTTCTGACTTCAGTGCTTGGTGGCTAGAAGATGTTTTAGAAGTGCTTTGGTTTGCTGTTAAGTGGTATAGAGATAAGAAATTGGAGATTTTGTGTGTTGAACTGTTTAATTTCTTAGTTGCTTTTATTTTTGTGTGTAGATCTACATTCATTTTAACCAAGTCTTAGTGCTCTGGTTGTATAAATATGAAAAGCAGCTGTCTACCTACTTAACTCTGCTGAAATGGTTAATACATTTTTTATTTGTTTAAAGTATATGGGACAAGTGAATAGGGAGTAGGCCCAAAGCATAGTAATTAAATGGACAAACCAAATTAAATAATTTTTTTAAGTCAAGAATTTACACAGTATTTTGTACCTGAAGTTTTTTCTTCATTGATATTCAAATGTATGTGCAGAGATTAGAAATTGTGTACAGGTTTAGATTTTTAATATACCACTTACCCAACTAAAAAATCTGCTTTTGTAACCCCTATTCAAAAGGACAATGAAACAGAGTATTAGTGCAAAGAAGCATATTAGTCCTTGCACATTATGCCTTGCCACTATCTGAAAATAGCTAGGAAAGGCTGTCATAGACACAGTTTAGCAGCCTCCAGTGGCAAATGTTCTGCAACAGAAATTAAAAATTAAGATGAGAGTCATAGATGTGATGTAAATAGCCTTTGTGTTGTTTGAGCATTGAGGGGGCTCCTCAGATAATAAGGGAGAAGTCAGTTTTAGTTTGGCTTCCACCACTTCACAGGTCTTAAAGAACAGGCTTAAAATAATATAATACATAATATAATATAATAAATACTTATTTTCTAAGTATTTATTGATCAACCTAGTATAGGTGTTTGGAATGTTATATTATGGAAAGGAACTTGAAAGTGGCCAGATCATCTATGGGCTTGGAGTATGTTGATATTTCATATTAATAGAAGATGTAACAAAAGTCTTGAAGCCAAATTTCTGACTATGAAACGAATATAAGTTCAGTTTGGGTTTTAATTTTTATTTTCATCCTCAAGTCAGTTGAGCACTTTTTTTTTTTTTTTTTAAATTTTTACTTATTTATTTGACAGAGATCACAAGTAGGGAGAGAGGCAGGCAGTGTGAGAGAGGAGGAAGCAGGCTCCCCACTAAGCAGAGAGCCTGATGTGGGGCTTGATCCCAGGACCCTGAGATCATGACCTAAGCCTAAGGCAGAGGCTTAACCCACTGAGCCACCCAGGCACCCGTGGTGAGCACTTTGTAAGAGAATAATTCAGAAGCAATGGTCTTAGCCTGACAATCTTAGTAGTTTGAAAGAATGAGGTAAGAAGTCAGAAAACCTCTTCTATGACTAGCCAATATCTACTCCCATTTCACAGTATTGGTTTTATAGTTTAAAATTATTTTGTGAGTCCTTTTTTCCTATGTCAGAAATACTGGTTTCTTTCTTCTTCTTTTTTTTTTTTTAAATACTGTTTTCTTAGTAATTTTAAGGTTCAGGTTCTTAAAAAAATATTGACAATTTAGTGGAGTAAACACATGTTGGCAAACAGTTGGCATTAACTACATTTGTCATCATTAAATTTAGTAACACTTTGGGCACTTGGCCATCATGTGAGGAAAGTGGTCATATAAGAAACAATGAATATGGGAGGAGAAAGGAAATAAGGTTTGTTAAGCACCTACTACATTAGATCCATTAGTCATCTCCACACTGCCTTAGGGAGGTTAGTAAGTATTCCTGCCCTCAGATGGGAGTCTGAAGTGTAGGTTTTTTGGGTAAATTGGCTTGGGTCATACAGACATGGCATTCAAATCCAAATATATTTAACCCCAAAGCCTATTTGTACTTCAGGTAAACTATGTTCTGGGATAAGCTTTGGGAGAATCTTAACTGTTGTTTTTATACCCTCTCCTGGTTCCCATTAGGTTTTAAAGCCTCAGACATGCTTGCATGGCTGTATGTTGCGCTGTCCAATATGGTAGCCACAAATCACATGTGGCTTTTTAATTTTAAGTTAATTAAAATTAAATGCAATTAAAATTGACTCCCTCCATCACACTATAGCCACATTTCCACTACTCAGTAGCTACATGGCTACCATATTAGTGCACTTTATGTAGTATTTCCATCTTCCCAAAGAGTTCTATTCAACAGCATTGATTCTAGAGGTCAGGGTAGAAGGATGAGGAAACTCCATTTATTGAGCTATTATTTCATTTTCAAACAGCACTAAGAGATAAGTAATGTTTCCATTTTACAGATGTGGCAACTGAAACTCAGGTTTTGCTCAAAATCACATACTCAGTGGCAAAACTAAAAATCAAATAGTCTGTCTTCACAGGCCATCCCTTCCCATTGTATCACTGCAAAATATAATTTTGTATGGTTCTAGAGTTCATAGAGTAGAAGACTGGAACAGATAGTATAATTTTAAGTAACTTGATTTAATATTAGCACAATGAAATTGTACCAACATAGTGGTGGTGGTGTTTTTTTTTTTTTTTTTTTAAAGATTTTCTTTATTTGACAGGGAGTCAGCAAGAGGAAGAACGCAAATGGGGAGTGGGAGAGGGAGGATCAGGCTCCCCACTGAGCAGGGAGCCCTGATATGGGATCATGACCTGAGCCGAGGGTAGACGCTTAACAACTGAGTCACCTAGATGCCCCCAAAATAGTGTTTTTACTTATTCTAATAGTTTATCCTGCATTTCTGAAATTTAAATATATGGCTTCCCCCTTATTCCAGGTAGCATACTCTTTGATACAGACCAAACAGTATTTACTCCAGCTTACCTTTTGAATTCTACTGGAAAAGAAAAAGTCATATATAAAAGAGGTACCCCATGAGATATAAAAGAGGTAATCTTTAGGAGGATGGGGAAAGGAGCACATCTGCTTTTCAAGTGTTTTTCCTCCTTTTTTTTTTTTTTTATAAGATTTTATTTATTTATTTGACAGAGAGAAATCACAAGTAGATGGAGAGGCAGGCAGAGAGAGAGAGGGAAGCAGGCTCCCTGCTGAGCAGAGAGCCCGATGCAGGACTCGATCCCAGGACCCTGAGATCATGACCTGCGCCGAAGGCAGCGGCTCAACCCACTGAGCCACCCAGGTGCCCCTCCTTTTTTTTAACTTTGTTTTCAATATATTAACTTTTATTTATAGTTTGCAAAATTGGAGTTGATGCAAGAGTTGCAACATATAGACTAGGCCCAACCTGACCTCTTCCTTCATGGATGTACTATTGACACTACTCAGTTCTCATCCCAGCTACTTAGTTTGAGGCCAGCTGGGTCTGTTTGGGCTAATGGCCATACACACCCATTAACTTTCAGTAAAATAAAAGGATCAGCTAAGTTTTCTGATGAGTTTTGATACTCTGCTCAAATTTATACTAGTTATTTCTATAATACCTACTCTGAGTTCAGCATCATTCCATTGTTTTTAATCTTTAAGGGAATTGTATTTGTGTTAAATGCTAATGCTAAAGTAATAAGGATAGCTGAAAGCATATATGAAACCAGAATATGTTATTCATGCTGGAAGAAAATAGATTTAGTAACATCTGGAGTTAGCTATTCAAATTCTTTAAATAATTCTTTCAATAATTTATGACCCAGATGTCTCCTCCCCTCAGTACCCATGACAGACATCACTAAATAACTGCTATAGCCTTAGAACCTGCATTCTGTTTCAAGATCACTAACACGGGACTTCATCTCCATTTTAAATACAGAGAAGGAATTCCCTGGATTTCATTACATTGTTGCTTAAATAAAATGAGTTAACTGAGTTTTCAAAACAGTTGGGGTCCTACTTGTATAGAGTTTATAGTATATTTGGGAAAACAGACAAGAAACAAGCATTCAGTATATAATTATTATTTGTAATTAAGTGTCCTCTGAAAGAAACGCATAGGATCTATAATAGAGGGTAACAAAGAACTTTAGATGGTCAAGAAAGGTGCTTTCCATTTATATTAGTTTATCAAGAAAAAGGGGTTGATATTTAAGCAAAAATCTAAAGGAGTCACCCATACAAAGATTGGGTGTGAGAATGTTCTGATGCCATCTAACACTCAATCTAGAACTGATCATATTGTGTTAATCAGCAGAGAAAGAAACATCCTTAACTTTACTAATTTTGAGAATTGACCTCAGTCTTCATCTGATTAGTATTACCTCAGTGATTCTTTTTCCGCCCTGTTTTCCACTGATCTGTGGTTTATTATTCCTTTATAATATAGGTAGATTTTCTTTTCATTGAATCTAGTATCAACACTTCTTTAAGATTTTATTTATTTATTTGAGAGAGAGCACAAAGTGGGGGTGCGGTGGGGCAGAAGGAGAGAGAGAAGCAGACTCTTCGTGCATCAGGGAGCTGGACTCAGACTCCAGGCTCCATCCCAGGGCCTTGGGATCATGACCCAAGTGGAAGGTGAAGGCATACACTTACCGACTGAGCCACCCAGGTGCCCCTCAACACTGTCTTTAACAGCTTAATTGGTTTATGTTTTATTGTTACTTACACATTTAGATATATTTCTACCTTCTTATTTAGTAATTTAGCTTCATACTTCGCTTTTTTCTCCCTTTTTTCCTTCGCAGATTAATATTTTTTAATTCTTCCACTTTTTAATCCCTACTTATTTGGATATATCTGTTAACATTCTTTTAATGATACCCTTAAAGGTTTTGCTATAGAAGACCCTATTCTTCTACAGAATATAGGAATGTTAGCCAAACATATCTTTGTGAATTAAAAAACTCTCTTTAAAACACTTTACTGTGATTTAAGAGAATATTTCTTAATAAATACACAAAACTACCATGTATGCAAATGTGGATGGTGTCCGTTGGAGTTGTGTAGTATACAGCCATATGTTGTGGTCCTGGTTTAGAAAACTTTTACTCTAAGCCTTCTCTCACCTATTATCTATGGTATTGTATTACTCTTAGACTTGTAGTTCTACTCTATTTTTTCAAATTCAATCTAATTGATTTAAGTATTACCTTTTTTTATTGTTAGCCCTCATTTAAATTTACCAACATAGTTGCCATTTTCTTTATTCACAGTCATTTCTTGCATCTCATTCCTTTGTTCAGGGTTCAGCTCTCATTTTAGTGAGGTGTGTTCTGTAGTTTTCTTACTGACATGCAAAAAAATCTGTCTCTGTATGCCCTCATGCAGAAATAATAGTGTAGGTTTCGGATATAAAATTATAGGCTGGTTGTTTTATCTCAGATCTTCAATAGTAGTATGCCACTATCTTCAAGTCTGCTTTTGGTTTATTTTCATTCATTAGATTAATCTGTTTTTCCCTTTGTCTTTGGAATTTTACTCTTACTAGGATTTGCCAAGGTGGGGATTTTTTTTTTTTTTTAACATGGGCCAGACTCTACTAAAATTTGAGAATGTGTGTCATCCATTTATTTTAAAAAATTTGAACCCATTACCTCTTCAATTATTGCCTCCCCTCTTGTCTTCTAATAGGTAAAGACCAGCTTTTCATTCTGTCCTTCATGTTTCTTAATCTTTCCTTAAGGTTCTATCTGTAATTACTTCAAAATTTTAAGCAAACATACTATAGTTTTTTAATCTGCTTGTATTATTCTGGGGATGCCAGTTCTCATTTGTTACATATGCTCACTCCATGGTAGTTTGTTTCTTCATGTAGTTTGTAATTTTTACTACAAAAACTTAAACCTTCAGCAATTATAGTCTTTTTATTTCTTGGAGATTTTTTTTCTATGCGCTTCCTTAAGTCATAGGTTGTAGAAGTCTTCCTGTAGAGTAGTTTAGGTATATTTCTAAATGAGGCCTCAGGAAGTTTTTTAAAAACTGTATTTTTATTAGATTACACATATTCAAAATAGAATGTTTTAAAGCATGTTCTGTAAAAAACAACCCAGTTACCACGTTCCCCTTCCTAGAAGTGAGGAACCAATCTGAATATTGTTCTGGAGCTATCACTTGTAAGTATAAGCATGTGGATATGCACTCCCTAGGTACTTCATACATACACACACACACACACACATTGTTGCATATTGTACAAACCTTTTATATCTGGAGAGCCTTTCAGCATAAAAAGAGTCATCTTATTCTTTTAAGTATATGCATATTCTGTTACATGAATATATCATAATTTAACTATTAACATTTGTTTCCAGTCTCTTACTAATAATATATAATAATATAGTGTTGCTATAAATATGCATGTATATGTCCTTTTATACATGTGAGTGAACTTACAAATTCCTAGAAGTAAAAACACTTAGTCTTAGGGTATGGGACATTTTTTAATTTGGGTACTTATTTTTGGATTGCCTTCCAGAGAAATTGGAGCAATTCATAACTTCATGAAAATGCCTACTTCTCACCCCTTTGCCAAAAGTATGATATTAAACTTCTTGGTCTTTGTCAATCTGAGAATTTAAAATGGTATCTCAATATTTTTAAATTCACATTTCTCTTTTTTAGTTTGGTTGGACACTTTCAGAATTTTGAGTCATTTATGTTATCTATAAATTATCTGTTCATACATTCTTTGCCACAGTTTTTCAATTATGGTATTGGTCTTAGAGGTTTTAGGTGTTCTTTAAAAAGTAAATCAACCTTAGCTGCAAACATTTTTTCCTAGTTTGTCTTTTTACTTTATTTATGGTGTTTTTGTAAACCATATGGAGATTTGGGGTTTTGTGTATTCAAATTTATCTTCTTTTTATGGGTGCTGAGTTTTCTATCACAGGTAACTTAAAGATTTTTTTAACTAAAACGATTATTTTTAAAAATAGTAGTTTTTAAAAATACTTTTATGATTTGGGTTTTTTAGTTCCATTTGGAATTTATTTTAAGATGTGAAATAAGGATTTTTACAGGAAATTACTTAAGTTACCCCAACACTATTTATAGAATAATTTTTCCCCGAGCACTTGCAGTTATTACCTTTATTGTTCTCTAAATTCCAATAGATATTTAAGTCCACGCTATTTCTTTTTTTTCTCACATTAACATTCTTGATTTATTAATCATCTCATGAAAAATCTGCACAGTAACCAGAGATAAACCTACTGCAGCATCTTTACTCTTTCTGTTATCCAACCTTCAGCTCACTTTTTGTCAGCACCAACATTGACTTTTGCAGTCCCTCTGACTTTCTTCATTCTGTTCTTGTGTTCCTTTCACTGTTTTCTTGATGTCTTTTTCTTCTCAAGACAGGCCATGTCTTGCGAGTCTATGTTTGGGTTCATTTTTCTTTGCATAATCCAAGGAATCATAAATCATCCCAAAGCCAGTTGTCCTACCACCACCAAAACGGGTTCTGAATCCAAATACAAATATGACATCTGGTTTTACACATTTTGGTTAGTTTTTTCTGAATTTCTGTCTTAGCTGCTGTTGTTTTTGTGGAGTGAAGGACATCAATGTCCATCTGTTTCCACTGAAATAGTTGGTCATGAACATCCTGGTCAGATAGTTATTGTGTCGTTCATAATGGTGGCCAAGTTTCAAGCATCTGGGGAGGAAAAGAACAAGTCCATGCTATTTCTTCACCTTAGAATCCTCATTCTCTAGGGGCTGTGTAAACTCAGTTCCCACTCTCACATCTTCGCAGGCCTGGGATTTTTACTTTTCTGTCTTCCTGGTCCCCACCCTAGCTGTAAGCCCTGGGGCCAAGGCTGCTGAGGTGGACCCACAGTATTGCTGACAGCTTTCTAGTTTGAATTTCAAAAACAAGATGGAGTTTGGGGAACTATTTTAACTGCCTCAAGTTAGGGCCAAACTAGATAGATACTTTGCCCATTTTATACCAGTGCTTCTAAGATTTGCCCAATGTTAAATGTTGGTAGAAGCCTCTAGAACCCAAGTATCTTGGCTCCTTGAGGAGTGTTCTTTCATTTTGACCACACTACCTTCTCTCTAAAAGTCTTTGGACTTCCTAAATTTAAATATTAAAAAAAAAAATTTATTACTTGGATTTCTTTTAATCACTTTTATATTACTGCTTCATTTATTCCAAAGCCATTGTGATCTTATTTGGAATAAATTACTCAATACCAAGTATAATTCTGTTTTTTTAAAAAAGTTGTTTTAATAATCACAAAAGACTTCTCAAAATAGACCAGAAAACCAGGCTGTTTATAAACTTCAGTGGATTATAGTTTGTTCCTCAAAGCTATGGTTTTTATATCGTGGAAATAATTGAAATATTCATTCTGGAATTTCTCATCATAAATACTAATGTAGGTACACAGCCATCCTAATAATCACAATATTATCTAACATATTTTAGATATTTTATTTGCTCCTGGAATTTTCTATTTATTAAATTACTCTTTAAAACATTTTCTTACAGGCGCACCTGGGAGGCTCAGTGGGTTAAGCCTCTGCCTTAGCTCAGGTCATGGTCTCAGGGTCCTAGGATCGAGTCCTGCCTCGGGTTCTCTGCTCAGCAGGGAGCATGTTTCCCCCTCTCTCTCTGCCTGCCTCTCTGCCTCCTTGTGATCTCTCTATGTGTCAAATAAATAAATAAATAATCTAAAACATTTTCTTAAGTGACCATATGTTTTTGCCTTTTCAAAAATAACATTACCACATTCTACCTGATTATATTAAAGTAAGCAGTTTCAGGATTCAAGATTTATTGAATTTTGAACTTTAAAAATCTATGTGGCAGGTTGTGTTAACTCTTAAAGAGTCTTAATGAAATCTGAATTCTAGTATAATGTCATTTTGATATATTTAACATTATTTTTGAAAGATAATTTTGGGGCACCTGGGTGGCTCAGTCGGTTAAACATCTGCCTTCTGCCTAGGTCATGATCCCAGGGACATGGGATTAAGCCCACAGTGGACTCCCTGCTCAGTGAGGAGTCTGCCTCTCCTTGTCCCACTGCTCTCCTCCTTACCACCCCCAACTCATGCTCTCTTTCAAATAAATAAATAAAATCTTTTTGAAAAAAAGAAGACTTATTATTAAAATGATGCCTTAGAACATTTGTTATATAGGTATATTTAAGAGAAACTGCTTTGGTTGAATAATTGTTCATTTTTTGTAGCAAGAATTTTCTTGAAATTATAAGTCCACCTTTATATCAGCAAATAAGAGTCAAAATAACAGTTTATATAAGTACACTGGCTTTTTTTTTTGTAAATTACAGCAAAAGACTTCTTAACATTTAAAATTTGCTTTCTTTGGGTAGTTCTCTGTTATTTTAGTATTATAGATAGCCAAGTATGGTTATCAAAAATTGGAATCTGTAACATTAATGTTTGTTGGTAAGGAGTGTGGAATGGGGAGGTATTACTGGCTTCTCAGATAACTCTTCTGGTTGAATCATGAATGCAGAGAAATGTACTTTATGTAGACCTCAGATCCTTCTTTCTCTGAGCACATCCATCTAGTTCCAATTCTAGTTGTTAATGTTATGTTCTTTATGATCTTACAGGAAAAAATAAAGAAAACTGTTCAAAAAGATCTTTTCAGAAGTTAAATGCTTCCTGAGGGGAATCTTAATGTGGAGAAGATAGCTTATATATAGTTTAGAGGGTGGGACAATATGTTAATCACTGAATCATTATTTTCTATTCAACAATTAATAAAGCATCATTTTTCCTAGAAATGGGGTTGGATTATTACCTGTTGACTCAAGTTCACGCTTACTAAATCAGCCATCTAAAACCAAAAAAAGAACCTGTTTTATGAAGTTTTGTTTTTACGTTTATTCAGTGTTGAGGTCTCCTTAGAGAAGTTGGCAGAGAATTTTATTAGAGAATCCATTGGTACATGATTAATATACTCAAAGATGGAAGATTTTCTGGTCTCTGTTTTCTATGATGACCATTTTCTTCTCCCCTTTTTACCATTTAGATGTGTTTAGTGGTTTATACTCTGAAGTACCCTGAAGTAGATTGACTTTTGCAGACTAGGGAGGTAAATATAATAAAATGATAAGAAAAGCTGTCGATGTATACAGCTTTTTTGTTAATCTTCTTTTATTTTGATTTAACAGGTATTCCAAAGTATCTGTTCCCCAGAGATTTTGCAATTAATGAAATCCTCCAATTTCCAGGGTTGTCATTCCATCTTTGGGTTTGTGGATCCTGTGTGTTTTCTCAAGTTTATTGTGTTTGGGGTAGAAAAGTGGAGACAGTACTTCTGAAGTCTGTTGGTAATTTAGGCAAGTCACTGAATGTCCCTGCTCCTGTTCATCTGCCAGGTGAGGAGGGCAAAAATTGTTCCTTCCACTTTGCAAGACTGTGAGAGAGGAAAGTCACATTGCTAGAAAATTTTTTAAAAAGTTGAAAACTATCGTTTTACATGTGTAAAGGTTTTTACAGCCCTGATCAATTTTATTTTTTATTTTGTGTGTATGACTCATCGCTGTTTTGTCAGCATTACTTTGTTTTGGAAAAAAAAAAAAAATCACACTAGCTCTTATCTATCTATGGCCTCCATCTGGGGAAAAATAGCTATTGGCATAAAGCATGTGGAGTTATGCAGAAGAAAAAAAAAACCCAAAACTACTTTTCTTTTCCCTAGGGACTGTTTGTTCTTGCTTAATTTTCAAAGTTAATATTTCTCTAAAATAATTCCAATTTAAGGAATAATATTGAATTTCTTTCTCTTAAATGCTAAATACCCAGGGAGCCTGAGTGGCTCAGTGGGTTAGGCCTCTGCTTTCTGCTCAGGTCATGATCTCAGGGTCCTGGGATCGAGCCCCACATCAGGCTCTCTGCTCAGCAGAGAGCCTGCTTCCTCCTCTCTCTCTGCCTGCCTCTCTGCCTGCTTGTGATCTCTCTGTGTCGAATAAATAAATAAAATCTTTTAAAAAAAAAGCTAAATACCCTCTGCAAAGTCAGTTGATACAATGGGCAATGGTTTGAAGGTTATAAATTTTGGCCAATTATAGTGTCCCAGTTTCTTATGTAGAAGCCAAATTTAAAAGTTTAAAATGGTAGCCTTAGTGTACACTGATAGGAAAGTGATTAAATTGTAGGTATGTATATTCATTCAGTACGAATGTGTATAACTATTAAATAGTACTTGTGAATGTCACCTAATATTAAGTAGCAATATGGAAAATACTTAAGAATAGAAAAAGCAGGATAAAAAAAGTACTTTACTGGAAAGAATTACCTTTATTTTTGTGTTAATGCATCAGTACCTAATAATTGCTACTTTTTTGGGGGGAGGGCAGAGAGAGACAGCAGGAGAGGGAACATAAGCAGGGGAAGCAGGAGAGGAAGAAGCCGGCTTCCCACTGAGTAGGGAGACCAATGCAGGCCTCGATTCCAGGACCCTGGGACCATGACCCAAGCCAAAGGCAGACACTCAACCACTGAGCCACCCGGCGCCCCAGTAGTGCTGCTTTTTAAATTTATCAGAAACGCCACTTCTGGTTCCATGCCATAAACTTTGCAGAGAATGGCTTTCTTACACCTCATGAACTTCATGGTGCAGTGTTTTCTGTAACTCAGATTAATGTTGATAAATGTTTAGATTATTGTCTGTTTAAGTAGATTTTGAATTCTCATAAATGTACAACACATATCTTACTCAGATTCTGACACATAATCTTCAGTTTCCTAAATGTTTTCAAATACAAATATGGATATAATCATTACGCTGCTCATTTAAAAATTAAGGAATTTTCTTGTTTACTTATCCTTAGAAAGTATTTTATTTTGTTAACTGGACAATAAGCTCTCTTACTGACCACTCCATTGCTCATAATAGTATTTCTGGTTTGAAAATTATTTTCTCTAAATTACTTTTGTTATACACAGAAAACTGTAGCCTCAGGGAGAAAAAATGGTGGGTTTTTTTGTTTGTTTGTTTGTTTTTGGTAAAATTCGGTATTTTGGAAATCTTTTCCTTTTTTAAGTATTTATTTATTTATTTATTTAAGTAATCTCTTCACCAGACATGGGGTTTGAACTCATGAGCCTGAGATCAAGAGTTGCGTGGTCTTCCAACTGAGCCAACCAGACACACTTAATTTTTTTTTTTAAGATTTTATTTATTTATTTGACAGAGATCACAAGTAGGCAGAGAGGCAGGCAGAGAGAGAGGAGGAAGCAGGCTCCCTGCTGAGCAGAGAGCCCGATGTGGGGCTCTATCCCAAGACCCTGGGATCATGACCTGAGCCGAAGACAGAGGCTTTAATACACTAGTCACCCAGGTGCCCCAACACCACTTAATTTTTAAACCTACATTTTAAACAGAAGAACTTAAATGATCTGCTGTGTGGCCTAATATGAAGGCAGAAATAATTCTTAGAAGATATTTATTACAAAAATAATTTTTTAACAAGTACACAACCAAAATCAGAAACAGATCCATAAATACCAAGAACAAACTGATAGTTGCCAGGGGGAAGGTGGTTGCGGGAAGGGTAGTGGGAGGGAGATACAGGCTTCCAGTCATGGAATGAATTAATCATAGGGATGAAAGGGACAGCATAGGGAATATAGTCAATGGTATTATAACAGTATTGTACGGTGACAGTGGGAGCTACACTTACAGTAAGCAAAGCATACTGTTTAAGAGTGGTCATATCATTATATTATACACCTAAAACTAACATAACATCATGTGTCAGCCATACTCAATTAATAATAATAAAGAAAAGTAGTAGTAAGAATAATAATTTTCTAAATAGCCGGACCTTACCAATTATATGAAGTAAATTTTTTTCTTTTCATTCCCCAGAAAAGGCTGCCACTGTTTGTATTCTGGTTTGTATTCTTCCTGGTGTTTTTCACACATATATAAACACATGTGTGTGTATTTTTTTAATTCAAAGCAAATCGTATTCTATATATACATACTCTTCTGAATTGCTCTTTTCAGTTACTCTATTATGGACTTCTGTCTGTGTATACATATAGAAATACTTCATTCTTATTGATAGTTATGTACGTTATTCCAGTAAATTAATGTACTATAATTTAACCAGTTTCTTGATAGGGAAAAGTAAGTTTTTTCAGTTCTGTTTATTATATGTTTTAAAGAACTAAAGTGTCTTTTTTATCATGTGTTTGGGTGGAGATTTTGCTCACCATAAGTGAATCTGCTCAAAGTAAAGGATGAAGATTGAGAGTCACTACTTATTTGAAATTGCAGCTAATATTTTAGAAGAAATTTATTATGTTTCTTTTTTTTTTTTTTTAAGGGAGGGAGGGAAGGAGAGTGGGAGGACAAACTGGCGGGGAGAAGCATCAGAGAAAGGGAGAAGCAGACTCTCTGCTGAGCAGGAGCCTGATGTGGGGGCTCTATCCCAGGACCCTGAGATCATGACCTGAGCCGAAAGCAGATACTTAACCAACTGAGCCGCCTAGGCATCCCCAGTTTTACTCTTTTTTACTTTATGCCAGGCACGTGGTAGGCATTGAGCACTGACATGAGTAAGACAACTGCTGCTCTCAAGCACAAACTTTAGGAATGGTTCATTTCTGTCAGCATAAAAATTATGCCATTCCTCCCTAGAGAGGGTAGTTACTAATTCCTTGGACAAAATCCTATTCATTTTGTGTCAGTCAGAACTGTTGGTGCGCTTGGGTGGCTTAGTTGGTTAAGCATCCAATTCTTGATTTCTGCTCAGGTCATGATCTCAGGGTCATGAAATCAAGACCCACTCGGACTCCGTGCTGGGTTTGAAACATGCTTAGGATTCTCTAGCTCTCCCCTCTGCCCCTTCCCACACTACTCCTCACAGTCTACCCCCCCCCAAAATAAAAATAATAAAAACTTAAGAAAAAAAAACAAAAAACCTGTTCCTTAATAGGCACATCTATTTATTTCCCAAGAGCTGTGACAAATAAAAACCATTGTTTAATGACTTTTCATTGTTTAATAGGTAATTGTGAATATATTCTGGTAGTCAGGGGATACTTATTTTGAAAATGGGCCATATTTCTGATAAAATTCAGCAAAGACCTGTTAAGCATCTGTATGTGCTATACGTTGAACTAGTCACTGGGGGTACAAAGATGATAGTCTCTGCTTTCATACGACCTACTTTGAAAAAGAGAAAGAAGAGACTATTTTAGATCCATGGTTCACTTGAATCTTTAACAAATGCTCATCTAGTGGATGTTCTTTTGATTATTTTTATTTTATTTTTTAATTTTTTTTTAAAGATTTTATTTATTTATTTGACAGAGATCACAAGTAGGGAGAGAGGCAGGCAGAGAGAGAGGAGGAAGCAGGCAGGCTCCCTGCCAAGCAGAGAGCCCAATGCGGGGCTCGATCCCAGAACCCTGGGATCATGACCTTAGCCGAAGGCAGAGGCTTTAACCCGCTGAGCCACCCAGGCGCCCCTTTTGATTATTTTTAGATGCCACAATTAATTAACAGCAATCAGTGAAACATTATCTCCCCTCAAACAAACCAGCTTCCAAACCTAACTGCTTAAGTTTCCTCTTCTCCCTAATATGTTACACAAGTATACATTATACAAACACAAGTTTTGAGGTATCTGAAATTTAAATTTTAAATTTAAAAAGTAAAAAATTTAAAAAGTGAACAACTTTATTTTGATCTACAGGCAGATTTCCAAGAAGTTTCTTCTCATTATCCCATTTAGTATCTGTCATGTTTTGAAATTAAGGCTATGTACCAAGTATGAGTCATTATAAGGTTTCCTTTATTTGGCTTTTTCCTTTGAGGCATTAAATAATGTTAAGGTAATGTCAATAATTTTTTTTTCCTCCCCACCCCCTCAGCCGGTCCATATGGAATATTTGCTGGTAGGGATGCCTCCAGAGGACTGGCGACATTTTGCCTAGATAAAGATGCACTTAAAGATGAGTATGATGATCTCTCAGACTTGAATGCTGTACAAATGGAGAGTGTTCGAGAATGGGAAATGCAATTTAAAGGTACCTTTATTTTGTCGGGTTCTTTGAAAAGAAAGTGTGTATTATTTTACATTCCTTAAGAGTCTAAGGAGATCTGTTTTCATCTCCATCATTATTTGATGATAAAAAGCTAAATAAGAAAATGATTGTTACATATTATTTAAAAATCCATATTTAAAAGTTGATTTGTTACAAACTATAACAAAACTGTGATACCTTTAGTCTTATAAGACTTTTTAATTAAGATATAGTATTTTTAAATAATAAGCTTCTATTTAAAACTGAATTTTATTTTGGATAGTGATACTATAATTTATTCCAAAATGATTTTATTGATTTTACTCACCATAATGAAAAAATGTCTTTCCCCTTTATTATGCCCTTGAGGCATCCATTAGTACCTCCTATGTGACAATCCAGATAGCTATTTATGTGACCTGTGCATCCCTTGGAAACACTTCTTCTGACTTTTTGGCATTTGAACCAGTTCTACTATAGGAAGCAGTCCTCCTATCTTATTCTCCTGTTTTGTCAGTTAATTCACTTAACCTAGGTTCAAATTCCCAACCAAGAAATAAGTAAATATGGATCACCTTGGATACCACGGTGTTCTAAATTAATACCTGACAACATAAAACAAGCAATATTAACAGAGATGTAAGAAAAGAGTTTAATAGGAGAAAGAATAATGCTATGACTGGAGCCACACACTAGCTCTTAAAGAACACAGGATAATAAGTAACAAATGACTTTGTTTTCATTTGGTTTATTTTCCTGGAGAGTACTAGCCTATGTCACATTTTCTCCCTGAGAATATTTTCTGGTTGGATCTACTTACCATGATCTGTTAGTGATTCTGATGAAATGTCTTTGGTTAAGAACTGGTAAATATGGAGCACTCTCCTGCAAAAGCATAGTCCCCAAGCTTTGTAAATTCCTTATTCCCATTTTCTTTTGTTCAAGCCTTACATGAATGCAAAGACCAGCCAAGGTGAGCAATAGGAACAACTTAGCCTATTGTATGTAATTCCAAAAGAGGCAAACACCTTCCGCATTGTATGATGGCATAGAGCAACAAATCTGATCACTACTGATTTTCTTTTGATGTATTTTTCAGAAAAATATGATTATGTAGGCAGACTCCTAAAACCAGGGGAAGAACCATCAGAATATACAGATGAAGAAGATACCAAGGATCACAATAAACAGGATTGAACTTTGTAAACAACCAAAGTCAGGGGCCTTCAGAACTGCAATTCTTATTACTCCCTTTCACAGAATGTCCGGCGTCTTTGGGTTTGGTTCACCTGCTGCAAAAAACATTCAACAGATTCTATACAAGCTAAATGAGTCTCACTACGAAGATTTGAATACTAGACATTATTTATGCTGCCAAACTCATTTGTTGCAGTTGTTTGTAATGTCTGGTGGGGCGTCATCATCCTGAAAAGGAGGAAACGGACTATTTTTTAAAGAGCAAGAAAGTTACAAGGTTACTCCTTCCTCCCTTCCTTCCTTCTTTTCTTCTTTCCTTCCTTCTTCCTCCCTCCCTCCCTCCCTCCCTCCCAGCCTTTTTTTTTTAAATCAAAGACAACCAGATATGTATTTGCTACTTAAGTGTACAAATCTCCTCAAAATCAGCAAGGCATTCGTGTGCTGTGTTCTTGTGTAAGCTTTGAGGGAAGAGACCTGGGCAGGAGAGGTTGGGGGTACACATCAATTTGAATAGTTTAGGTTACTGAAACATTAAAATGTGAATTCCCAAACTTCTCTTTTTGGGTTTTGTCAGGGAAGAGAAAAAAAACCTTTATTTCTAAGAAATTAGGAGAAGGGGTTTCAAGTGGATCTAAGTCAAAGCTAATTCCCCAGTAGTAATATCATTTGCAACTAGTGTTTATCCCTTCCCTTCCCCTAGATCAAATCAATATTAATTGTGCCTTATTTCACTTACATAGACTTGAATTATTTTAGGGAAAGCCCCTATGTGAATTCAGAAGTCACTACAAGCAGCACTGAGACTGAAGTTGGGATATTCTGTTGACTGCAAAACCTTGATGTCATTCTGTGTATATAGAATGTAAAAGGAATATTCAGTGTTACTGCCACATATGTTAATATACACAAACTTAATTAGCATTGTAATGGCCAAATGCATTCCCTCCTGCTTTTTCTCTTTAAAAAAAAAAAAAATTGAAAAACAAATCAACTCTGTCCCCCAACAGCTGCCTAATTTTAGGAGTCTGACCCTCACATCTCATTGGTGTGGGTGCATGGGGCCGTAGTATGGGTGTTGTATGGGTGTGTCCGAATGTGTGTGAGAGCGCCTTGGAAGGGACTCTGCAGATACTGTAAATATCAGTACCGTTTTAATAAAGCATGTACAATAAACCAAAATAAGCTTGAGTTGGACTTTATATACAAAATGTAAGCCAGTGCATTATGATATCGTAATCAGGATTGTGCATTTGATTCAAGATAAGGAAAAATCTTGGAAATGAAAAGCAGGCACTGGTTAAACAAGTCGTACACATTGTACCACATTCACTGTAACTTAAGGAAGAAATTCCACTTTGTGGAACATTCTCAAGAGATCTGAGATTATTCAGGTAAGAATTGATAAATAAAAATGTACATATTTTTACTTTATATTTTGATGCCAACTGATTATACTAGAAGTAATAGCACCAGGTGGTAGTTACTGAACACAAAATAATAAAGGATATTCTACTGATAGGTACTGAATCCTTCTATTATTCATTTATAAAAACCCTATGTATGTCAGGTACTTGATTTCATCAGAACTACTTAGGTTCTTGGTTGGGGACAAGTTACACCAAAAACGATAATTTTATTTAACAAGTCACCAGTTAAAGAAAAGACTTACTCTTGAGCATAATATATGCAGAAGCCATCAGAGAAAGGGGAAATTTAAACTGCAATAATAAGCTAAAGTATGTAAAATACTACATTCTATTATCTTTGGTCTTGGGATGTTTTGTAGAAAATGATGAACTTCAGCCAAATCTTTGCTGAAAACTGGTTGTAAAGACTGAAGAGTGTTGGTAAATGCTTTGTGTGTTTTTATGTAAAATATTTTCTAAACAAATTTGTAAAAGTACATATCCTCTGTAGTAAACATATAAATATATATATATGAATCATTTGAGCCTAAAGTTCAGAAGTAAATCTACACTTGTGAATAGAGAAACCCTAAGTATCCATGCAGTAAAAATTATGCAGTCTGTTAAGAAAAATGAGTAATTTTGTGTTTTGGACTTGAAATAAACCGTGTTCTACAGACAATTCCTCAATTTTAATTGAGTGTTTCTCATTCTCAGGTAGTTTGCTGGGTAGGCTTGGAGTAAGGGGATGGGAGCTGTGGTGGTATTTTTGCTGATTTCCCCCTTAACCTCTATTTCCCTAACTTTCCTGATGATCAGAACCACTTGAAGTGCTTTGTATATAAATCCTTGGTCCCCAGTCCAAACCTACCACACACTGAGCCAAGAATTAGAAGAGAATGGTTTTCAGACTCTTTATTTGTGAGAAGTGCCATGGTAATTCTAGTGGTCAGGCACATTTGAGAAACCATTCTAATCTTTTCAAGTTACATTGTCCATCTTTGTCATCCACTTGAAATGGAACTTACTCTTGGGTAATTTTGGTCTAATTTCCTGTATTTGGTTTCCATCATTCCCTAAACTCCTCAGAGTTAGTTTATTTGGAGATTGCACATAAAAAATTTTAATTCGATTTTTTTAAAACAATTTCTTTACTCAGATTTTTATCTTTTGATACCCTCTCAAAGTTGACATGTTTTTCAAATCTATACTGTTTGTACTAGTCACTTTCTCTCCATTAAGAAATGGGCACATTGAAATACAGATCAAGTTTTTAAAAACTTGACTGTGATATGAAGGCTTAATATTTTCCTGACAGTAATCAGTAATTCTACCTGCCTTTTTTTGAAATCTGTAAAATCCAACACTATACTTACCTCTATCTATAATCTGGAAAGCTAAAGTTTATATATTGAACTAGGCCAGAAAAAAACTTTTCTAGAAAACAATCAAACTCCTTATCTGATTATTCCATTTACTTATATTAGTAACTGGGAATGCAGCAAACTGCTAGAAATGTATGCCATTGGCATGTTAACACAGTGTAAAACCTTACAGAGTTTTTATGGATCAGAATAAGCTGGTACTAAATATACAAATATATATATAAAGTTTGTAATTTGCTTTGAGCATAATGGAAGTGAGTCATCAAATCTAGTGATGGTTCTTTTCCTCTGAGTTAAGAGCAAATACTTGGGGCACCCTGGGTGGCTCAATCGGTTAAGCATCCAACTCGATTTCAGTTATGGGATCGAGAGCCCCATTGGGCTCCGTGGTTGGCAGGGCATTTGCTTCTCTCTCTCTCCACCTCCAGATCATTTCCCGCAAGCTCGCATGTGTTAGCGGGTGCTCTCTCAAATATATATTTTTTTTAAAGTTTCAAATGCTCAAAGATAGCTTTTGAGTATGTGTGTCCCACTAAAGTCAGCTCTCAATTTGGTAAATTCTGATAACAGATTATGACCTATTTGTTGTGGCAAGAAAGTTCAAATAAAGACCATCCAATTTTACTGTTTTTAGGCAAGAATCATTCCCAGGCAATATCAGAAAAGGCTATATCTCCTTACGACACTTCTGTGAGTCAGACTTTGAGGAGAGCGGAGCTAGATTTCAGCTTCACATTTATTATACCATCACTAATGACAGAGAGCTTACTCCATTCAAGAGAGTACTTGACATGCTGTAAACAAGCTGGTTCATTCTCAAGACTTTTTTCTATCACTGTATCTGCATAGGACCCAACTAAATAAACCAAATCATGAAGTTTGGTGTGAGAAGACTGGTAAATATTTGTGTATTTATTTTAGAAGCATGATTTTAATGGCTGCATAGTATCATTTCCAAATAGAATTTTCAGTGAAAATGCAGGATATTCCATATACAGTATGGTACCAACCTGATTAAAGAAAATAACAAAGTTGGGAAGCTACTAAACTATGCTTTTCCCTGATTATAAAAGCAATATATGCTCAGTGTATAGGAAAGGATTAAGATAATAACCAAGAGTTAACCAAACAACCTTTCCTACATCTCTCCAGTCCCTTTCTATGCATAGGATCACAATGTTCTTCAAGGCTTTAGACAAGAGGTATCCATCCAGTCATACTGGACATCTATACCTCGACCCTCAAAATGAATACATCATTTTCCCCCTAAACTTGCTCGTATTATTATGTTCTCTGTCAGGGAACCACTGCTATAATCTGATTTACCTTCCAACCTCCCTTGTTCTCATCAGATTCATAGTCCCTGTTGGCAATCTAAAATGTAAATTTGACCTCATTTCCTTAAGGCCTTCAGTGGCTCCCTATTTTCTAAAGAATCAAGACAAGGCTTATGCCCTCTTCATCAATTCCCACAGCACATTTTGTTACATAAAACAACTTGTATCTTCCAGCATATGCCCCTAGCGACTTAACCCGCTCCATTCTTCAGTCTGAATTATACTGTCCTCCGCACCTTCCCAAATTAACTGCCCTTCTAGATCATTCATTCCATCTTAGAGACTCAGGCTCCGACTCAACTCAATGCCCTAGAATGAATGAAGGAGTCCTCCGTTCCACGCCTCCATAATATCATATATACCTTTGTTTCAGTGATTTATTATTGCATTGTAATCATCGGTCTCCCCGATGAGCTAGGGACCAGAACGTACTCCTATTTGAGGCCCAGTTTTTCCCAAACTTAGTACAGTGCTGGACACACAATATTTGCTCAAAATGTTTTTTGTTAAAGAAATTTATAAAATGAGAGAGTAGACAGACTAACAGTTTTAAAATGGGGGCTCCAAGGAAGCATTTTAAAGGCTCAGAAGAGAGCCTAGGAACTGCATGAGAGCAGCACCTCCACTTGGCTTTGCCTCCTGGGCTTGCAAGTAGGAATTTACAGTCTGTCTTACAGAACAAACATTCAGAAACCACTGGTCTAGATGATGTCTAGTACCCTTTCAGTTTGTGAATATATCTCAAGAGCTATTCAATCAAAAACATCTAGCAATACTTACTCTACGGCAGCAAAATACAGACTTATCTTCGTGGAACAAATAGATGAAGGCGTAAGCCTACAGTGCAACCCTGTCCTGAGTGCCTATCTAATTAAAATTGTTTTGCACCAGCTGTAGTGTACAGGCTGAATCAAACGGGTGACCAAAGAAGAAACAGAAAAGGAAAGGACTTCCATTTTCCCCCTCAAAACATTCCTCAGTGCCTTTGAAGTCCCACCCCAGGAGTTCTTTGCCCCCTCCGCTGTGGACCCTCCAACCCCCACCTGTATCCCCACTACTCCCATCTCAGAGGTACTCATCGCAGTTGCTAGTCTATTCCAGTGGTAATTTAGAAAGAGACAAGTTGAATTGATCTTCCCAAAATAAACTGCGATGTAATAAAAATACAATGAGAACAGTCCAACGTGCTGCACTTGCCTAGGAAGAAATGCCATACGTGTAGAGGAAGACCTTTGCCCTTAAAACCTGTGCCAACAGTGCAAAAGGAGACAAAAGCAAGATAAGATAGGAATAAATCACCTTTCTTATGTAAGAAATGCAGTAGCGAGCATTTTAATTCCTTCTGTGTTTCAGTTGTGTCTGGTGGAATGAGTTTAGGCCTCGAAGGAGGTCTGCTGCTTTCTGGTGACCTTGAGCAAATTTCTGAACTTGTCTGAGCCTAATTTTCCTCATTTGTAAAAAGAACCAATAACGCCTACCTTAAAGGGAAGAAATAAGATAAAGGCCACCACCGACCGCATGACATGCACTACATATTATCCCTTCTTCCTCTGCTTTGCAGTGGTAGAAAACCATTTGAAGTATCTTTTTAGGTGGTATATAATTTTCTTTAAAGTGGAAATATGAATAACCTTTTGTTATTCCTAAACCTATATTCCTAAACCTATAGTCCTAAGTCAGAAAAATGTTTACTAGTTTACTAGTATGTTTACTACTATCTATCAGTAACAAAATACTCTCTTTAGTAATTTAAACTTGTGAGATGGAGGTTATCCTGAAATCATTTGTATAAATTAATCTGTAGGTGAGCTATAAGAGACAGAACTAAGTGATTATAGTAAGTTGAAAACCCCTCATTGCTGACTACCTTCACTGGAGAACAGAGAGCACGTTATGCATAAGTTAACTCTCTTTAGGAGCAAAATTGCAAATGCTGGATTGCAATGAAGTTACCAGTGTATTTGCTGTTTAGCGTCACAAATTTGTGTGCATTTTTCAGTTAGCCTTATCTCAACTGCTACACAGTAACTCAGGATCATCTCATGACTCAACTTGTGTTAAGCAAAACTAGTGATTGGAACAGCTTTAATATATTGCAAATGTACTGTCCAAAGATTTTCCTCAAATGACCGAGTCTCCTAAAGTAAATTCAAACCTCAGTCATCGTAAATGAAAAAAAAAATCACAAGACCCACATTCTCTCTAACATATATATTCTTGAGCTGTCAGAATTCAGTTCAAATTGGAATTTATTCATAATGGCTATGTGTCAACTTGAGGAGTCTAGATGTTGCAGTGAAGGTATTTGTGTGATTAATATCTATAGTCAGTTGACTTTCAGTAAATAAGTAAAATCTTTTAAAGCAGGGAGGGGGGGACTGGGTGGCTCATTCAGTTAAGCATCTGCCTTCAGCTCAGGTCATTATCCCAGGATCCTGAGATGGAGCCCCACATTGGGCTCCTTGCTCAGCGGGAAGGCCTGCTTCTCCCTATCCCTTGGCCTGCCACTCTGCTTGCTTGTGCATTCTTTCTCTCTCTCTCTCTCTATATATATATACATATATATATATGTATAATAAGGGGCACCTGGGTGGCTCAAATTGTTAAACATCTGCCTTTGGCTCAGGCCATAATTGCAGGGTCCTGTGGTCAAGCCCCTCATCAGGCTCCCTGCTCAGTAGAGAGCCTACCTCACCCTCTCCCTCTGTTACTCCCCCTGCTTCTGTTCTCTTGCTCTTTCTGCCAAACAAATAAAAAATAAGTAAGTAAATAAATGAATTAATAAAATCTTTACCGTCAGTTGACTTTAATTAAAAACAGATTCCCTCATAATGTTAGTGGCTCTCATCCAGTTAGTTGAAGACCTTAACAGCAAAGACTGAGATTTCCAAAAAAAGAAGTAATCTGCCTCCAGACTACAACAGAGAAACCCTGCCAGAGTTTTCGGCATGTTGACCTGCCCTGTAGATATTGGGCTCAAGACTTCAACATCAACCCTTACCTGAATTTCCAGCACACCAGCCCTACTGACAGACTTGCCAGCCCAAACAATTGTTTAAGCCAAGTTCTTAAAATAAATTATTCTCTCATTGTCTGTCTACCTATCTTCTATAGAGACAAATCTCTCTCCATATAGATATTTAATTTCTAGACATCCAGAGATTTAGATATATCTATATTTATATCTATATGTTCAAAGATTTCGATATATCTCTATCTGTCTCCTGTTGGTCTGTTTCTCTAGAGAAGCTAACTAATACACTACTATTTCCTAATTATTGATATACATGAAACTTTAAAATTTTTCATTTTTGTAATTAAATGACAAATCCCCTCTTAATTTGGTTCAATACCTAATGCTTGATCTGATGTGGTCGCCTGGACTTCAGTTTCTGAACTTGAAAAATATTTTAGCCATGAAATTACCATTATGGAAAAAGCATCATCTCGGGAGGAGTCAAGATGGCGGAGAAGTAGCAAGCTGAGACTGCTTCAGCTAGCCGGAGATCAGCTAGATAGCTTATCTAAAGATTGCAAACACCTGAAAATCCATTGGCAGATCGAAGAGAAGAAGAACAGCAATTCTGGAAACAGAAAAACAACCACTTTCTGAAAGGTAGGACTGGCGGAGAAGTGAATCCAAAGCGACGGGAAGATAGACCCCGGGGGGAGGGGCCGGCTCCCGGCAAGCAGCGGAGCAACCGTGCACAAAATCAGGACTTTTAAAAGTCTGTTCCGCTGAGGGACATCGCTCCAGAGGCTAAACCGGGGCGAAACCCACGCGGGGTCAGCGTGGCCTCAGGTCCCGCAGGGTCACAGAAGGATCGGGGGTGTCTGAGTGTCGCAGAGCTTGCGGGTATTGGAACGGGAAAGCCGGCTACAGAGACAGAGCCGACAGTAAGCTCGCAGCTCGGGGTTACCTTGAACCGGTCGCAGGCTCGGTGAGCTCGGAGCGCGGCCGGAGGTCAGGCAGACGGGAGTAACTGGGCGCTGTTCTCTGAGGGCGCACTGAGGAGTGGGGCCCTGGGCTCTCGGCTCCTCCGGGCCGGAGACCAGGAGGCTGCCATTTGTATTCCCGTCCTCCGGAACTCTACGGAAAGCGCTCAGGGAACAAAAGCTCCTGAAAGCAAACCCGAGCGGATTACTCACCCCGGCCCCGGGTAAGGGCGGTGTAATTCCGCCTGGGGCAAAGACACTTGAGAATCACTACACCAGGCCCCTCCCCCAGAAGATCAACAAGAAATCCAGCCGAGACCAAGTTCACCTACCAAGGAGTGCGGTTTCAATACCAAGGAGAGCAGCACAATTCCAGAGGAGGAGAAAGCCAAACACGGAACTCATGGCTTTTTTCCTGGGATTTTTTTTAGTCTTGCAGTTAATTTGATTTTTTCTTTTTCATTTTTTTTTTTTTTCTCGCCTTCGGGTAAAATTTTTTTTTTTTTAACTGTTACCTTTTTCTTTTTTAACGATTTTTTACTAGTTTATCTAATATATATATTTTTCTTTTTCACATTTTTCTTAGGTGTTTTCTTTTTTTAAAAATTCTTTTCTTTTCTTTTCTTTTTTTTTTTCTTTTCTTTTTGTTTTTTTTTTTCTTTCTTCCTTTTTGAACCTCTTTTTATCCCCTTTCTCCCCACTCACGATTTTGGATCTCTTCTAATTTGGTTAAAGCATATTTTCCTGGGGTTGTTGCCACCCTTTTAGTATTTTACTTGCCCCTTCATTTACTCTTATCTGGACAAAATGACAAGACATAAAAATTCAACACAAAAAAAAGAACAAGAGGCAGTACCGAAGGCTAGGGACCTAATCAATACAGACATCGGTAATATGTCAGATCTAGAGTTCAGAATGACAATTCTCAAGGTTCTAGCCGGGCTCGAAAAAGGCATGGAAGATATGAGAGAAACCCTCTCGAGAGATATAAAAGCCCTTTCTGGAGAAATAAAAGAACTAAAATCTAACCAAGGTGAAATCAAAAAAGCTATTAATGAGGTGCAATCAAAAATGGAGGCTCTCACTGCTAGGATAAATGAGGCAGAAGAAAGAATTAGTGATATAGAAGACCAAATGACAGAGAATAAAGAAGCTGAGCAAAAGAGGGACAAACAGCTACTGGACCACGAGGGGAGAATTCGAGAGATAAGTGACACCATAAGACGAAACAACATTAGAATAATTGGGATTCCAGAAGAAGAAGAAAGTGAGAGGGGAGCAGAAGGTATACTGGAGAGAATTATTGGGGAGAATTTCCCCAATATGGCAAAGGGAACGAGCATCAAAATTCAGGAGGTTCAGAGAACGCCCCTCAAAATCAATAAGAATAGGCCCACACCCCGTCACCTAATAGTAAAATTTACAAGTCTCAATGACAAAGAGAAAATCCTGAAAGCAGCCCGGGAAAAGAAGTCTGTAACATACAATGGAAAAAATATTAGATTGGCAGCTGACTTATCCACAGAGACCTGGCAGGCCAGAAAGAGCTGGCATGATATTTTCAGAGCACTAAACGAGAAAAACATGCAGCCAAGAATACTATATCCAGCTAGGCTATCATTGAAAATAGAAGGAGAGATTAAAAGCTTCCAGGACAAACAACAACTGAAAGAATTTGCAAATACCAAACCAGCTCTACAGGAAATCTTGAAAGGGGTCCTCTAAGCAAAGAGAGAGCCTACAAGTGGTAGATCAGAAAGGAACAGAGACCTATACAGTAACAGTCACCTTACAGGCAATACAATGGCACAAAATTCATATCTCTCAATAGTTACCCTGAATGTGAATGGGCTAAATGCCCCTGTCAAAAGACACAGGGTATCAGAATGGATAAAAAAACAAAACCCATCTATATGTTGCCTCCAAGAAACACATTTTAAGCCCGAAGACACCTCCAGATTTAAAGTGAGGGGGTGGAAAAGAATTTACCATGCTAATGGACATCAGAAGAAAGCAGGAGTGGCAATCCTTATATCAGATCAATTAGATTTTAAGCCAAAGACTATAATAAGAGATGAGGAAGGACACTATATCATACTCAAAGGGTCTGTCCAACAAGAAGATTTAACAATTTTAAATATCTATGCCCCCAATGTGGGAGCAGCCAACTATATAAACCAATTAATAACAAAATCAAAGAAACACATCAACAATAATACAATAATAGTAGGGGACTTTAACACTCCCCTCACTGAAATGGACAGGTCATCCAAGCAAAAGATCAGCAAGGAAATAAAGGCCTTAAACGACACACTGGACCAGATGGACATCACAGATATATTCAGAACATTTCATCCCAAAGCAACAGAATACACATTCTTCTCTAGTGCACATGGAACATTCTCCAGAATAGATCACATCCTCGGTCCTAAATCAGGACTCAACCGGTATCAAAAGATTGGGATCATTCCCTGCATATTTTCAGACCACAATGCTCTAAAGCTAGAACTCAACCACAAAAGGAAGTTTGGAAAGAACCCAAATACATGGAGACTAAACAGTATCCTTCTAAAGAATGAATGGGTCAACCGGGAAATTAAAGAAGAATTGAAAAAAATCATGGAAACAAATGATAATGAAAATACAACGGTTCAAAATCTGTGGGACACAACAAAGGCAGTCCTGAGAGGAAAATATATAGCGGTACAAGCCTTTCTCAAGAAACAAGAAAGGTCTCAGGTACACAACCTAACCCTACACCTAAAGGAGCTGGAGAAAGAACAAGAAAGAAACCCTAAGCCCAGCAGGAGAAGAGAAATCATAAAGATCAGAGCAGAAATCAATGAAATAGAAACCAAAAAAACAATAGAACAAATCAACGAAACTAGGAGCTGGTTCTTTGAAAGAATTAATAAAATTGATAAACCCCTGGCCCGACTTATCAAAAAGAAAAGAGAAAGGACCCAAATAAATAAAATCATGAATGAAAGAGGAGAGATCACAACTAACACCAAAGAAATACAAACTATTATAAGAACATACTATGAGCAACTCTACGGCAATAAATTTGACAATCTGGAAGAAATGGATGCATTCCTAGAAACATATAAACTACCACAACTGAGCCAGGAAGAAATAGAAAGCCTGAACAGACCCATAACCAGTAAAGAGATTGAAACAGTCATTAAAAATCTCCAAACAAACAAAAGCCCAGGGCCAGACGGCTTCCCGGGGGAATTCTACCAAACATTTAAAGAAGAACTAATTCCTATTCTCCTGAAACTGTTCCAAAAAATAGAAATGGAAGGAAAACTTCCAAACTCATTTTATGAGGCCAGCATCACCTTGATCCCAAAACCAGACAAGGATCCCACCAAAAAAGAGAGCTATAGACCGATATCCTTGATGAACACAGATGCGAAAATACTCAACAAAATACTAGCCAATAGGATTCAACAGTACATTAAAAGGATTATTCACCACGACCAAGTGGGATTTATTCCAGGGCTGCAAGGTTGGTTCAACATCCGCAAATCAGTCAATGTGATACAACACATCAATAAAAGAAAGAACAAGAACCATATGATACTCTCAATAGATGCTGAAAAAGCATTTGACAAAGTACAACATCCCTTCCTGATCAAAACTCTTCAAAGTGTAGGGATAGAGGGCGCATACCTCAATATCATCAAAGCCATCTATGAAAAACCCACCGCAAATATCATTCTCAATGGAGAAAAACTGAAAGCTTTTCCGCTAAGGTCAGGAACACGGCAGGGATGTCCATTATCACCACTGCTATTCAACATCGTACTAGAGGTCCTAGCCTCAGCAATCAGACAACAAAAGGAAATTAAAGGCATCCAAATCGGCAAAGAAGAAGTCAAATTATCACTCTTCGCAGATGATATGATACTATATGTGGAAAACCCAAAAGACTCCACTCCAAAACTGCTAGAACTTATACAGGAATTCAGTAAAGTGTCAGGATATAAAATCAATGCACAGAAATCAGTTGCATTTCTCTACACCAACAGCAAGACAGAAGAAAGAGATATTAAGGAGTCAATCCCATTTACAATTGCATCCAAAACCATAAGATACCTAGGAATAAACCTAACCAAAGAGACACAGAATCTATACTCAGAAAACTATAAAGTACTCATGAAAGAAATTGAGGAAGACACAAAGAAATGGAAAAATGTTCCATGCTCCTGGATTGGAAGAATAAATATTGTGAAAATGTCTATGCTACCTAAAGCAATCTACACATTTAATGCAATTCCTATCAAAGTACCATCCATCTTTTTCAAAGAAATGGAACAAATAATTCTAAAATTTATATGGAACCAGAAAAGACCTCGGATAGCCAAAGGGATATTGAAAAAGAAAGCCAACGTTGGTGGCATCACAATTCCGGACTTCAAGCTCTATTACAAAGCTGTCATCATCAAGACAGCATGGTACTGGCACAAAAACAGACACATAGATCAATGGAACAGAATAGAGAGCCCAGAAATAGACCCTCAAATCTATGGTCAACTAATCTTCGACAAAGCAGGAAAGAATGTCCAATGGAAAAAAGACAGCCTTTTCAATAAATGGTGCTGGGAAAATTGGACAGCCACATGCAGAAAAATGAAATTGGACCATTTCCTTACACCACACACAAAAATAGACTCAAAATGGATGAAGGACCTCAATGTACGAAAGGAATCCATCAAAATCCTTGAGGAGAACACGGGCAGCAACCTCTTCGACCTCTGCCGCAGCAACATCTTCCTAGGAACAACGCCAAAGGCAAGGGAAGCAAGGGAAAAAATGAACTACTGGGATTTCATCAAGATCAAAAGCTTTTGCACAGCAAAGGAAACAGTTAACAAAATCAAAAGACAACTGACAGAATGGGAGAAGATATTTGCAAACGACATATCAGATAAAGGACTAGTGTCCAGAATCTATAAAGAACTTAGCAAACTCAACACCCAAAGAACAAATAATCCAATCAAGAAATGGGCAGAAGACATGAACAGACATTTCTGCAAAGAAGACATCCAGATGGCGAACAGACACATGAAAAAGTGCTCCATATCACTCGGCATCAGGGAAATACAAATCAAAACCACAATGAGATATCACCTCACACCAGTCAGAATGGCTAAAATCAACAAATCAGGAAATGACAGATGCTGGCGAGGATGCGGAGAAAGGGGAACCCTCCTACACTGTTGGTGGGAATGCAAGCTGGTGCAGCCACTCTGGAAAACAGCATGGAGGTTCCTCAAAATGTTGAAAATAGAACTGCCCTATGACCCAGCAATTGCACTATTGGGTGTTTACCCTAAAGATACAAATGTAGTGATCCAAAGGGACACATGCACCCGAATGTTTATAGGAGCAATGTCCACAATAGCCAAACTATGGAAAGAACCTAGATGTCCATCAACAGATGAATGGATCAAGAAGATGTGGTATATATACACAATGGAATACTATGCAGCCATCAAAAGAAATGAAATCTTGCCATTTGCAACAACATGGATGGAACTAGAGCGTATCATGCTTAGCGAAATAAGTCAAGCAGAGAAAGACAACTATCATATGATCTCCCTGATATGAGGAAGTGGTGATGCAACATGGAGGCTTAAGTGGGTAGAAGAAGAATAAATGAAACAAGATGGGATTGGGAGGGAGACAAACCATAAGTGACTCTTAATCTCACGAAACAAACTGAGGGTTGCCGGGGGGAGGGGGTTTGGGAGAAGGGGGTGGGATTATGGACATTGGGGAGGGTATGTGATTTGGTGAGTGCTGTTAAGTGTGTAAACCTGGTGATTCACAGACCTGTACCCCTGGGGATAAAAATATATGTTTATAAAAAATAAAAAAAGTATTAAAAAAAAATTACCATTATGTCTCCCATTGTTCCATATACAATCTGAAATAACTTTTCATCTCTGAAAGAAGATTTCATCAGAAGTCATGACACAGGTGCTTGGGTGGCCCAGTCAGTTAAGTGCTTGCCTTCAGCTCAGGTCATGATCTCAGGGTCCTGGGACTGAGTCCCACGTCAGGCTCCCTGATCAGCAGGGAGTCTGCTTCTCCCTCTCCCTGTGCTACTGCCCTTGGTTTTGCTCTCTCTATCTCAAATAAATAAAATCTTAAAAAAAAAAAAATCACGAGACAGACCAAGAGGAAAGATGAACACAATTCTTCTGCTCTCAACAATACCAAAATCAATGTGAAATTTAGGAAAAGAACATAATCTAATAATTTTGGTCAAAATCACTTACACTGACCCCAAGATTGATTTTTTAAAAATATTTAAACAATAATTTAGAAATAAATTTAACAGAAGTAACATGAAATCACTTTCTTTTTGAGGGGGTGAGGGAACTTCAAACATTTCAGCTAAGAGAATGTCTAAAATGACCCTGGCCCACCTTCCATTCTTGGTTCCTCTCCAAAGACTACTATGATTTTCCACTCAGTGTGTATCTTCTTTTTATTTTTATTTTTTGAAGTCTTTGTTTTTGTATGACTGTGCCCGTAGAAATATTGCAAAGCTTTGGTTCCAGAATCTGCAGACTAACTGCCTCAGTTTAAATCCTAGCTGCGTGACATTAGGCAAGACATTCAACTTCTCCATGCCCCCGTTTTCAAATCTCCATGATGGAAATAGTAACAATACTTAATTCCTGGGGTCATTTTGAGGATCAGCAAAGCACTGAGAATAGTGTCTGGCACAGAGCAAGCACTATAAAATATTAGCCATTATCATTGTCCCCTTCCCTGTTTTTTTAAAAACATAAATGATATCCATCCTATACTATGTTATTTTGCAAACTTGTTTATCTAACCCATTTATGTACTTTTGGAAATATTTTCATATTACAGATAAAATCTACCTTTTTTTTTCAACTACTTCAAGTCTCATTTTCCATCTAATGATTTCAAACAGTTCCTTCATACCTAGAAAAAATATCTATGTTTATGCAAATAGTTTATCACTTTTTCTACATGATTCAGTAAACTAAAGTATTGGGGAGAGAACCCTACTTGGTAAAAAGCATTACGGGACTATTTGTACAGATATCATCACTGAGTATCAGATGGGGAAGGAGATAAGACCCTGCCATTGCCTGGGCCAGACCTCTCACCACTTTTGGTATCCTCCATTCATTTTTGAGCCTTGGCTTGCATTTACTACAGATGACCCAACAGAGATACAAGCAATAGGTCATTAGCAAAGTTACCATATTCTGGCTGTCCTATTTATCTCTTCTTCTTCCAGGGCTGCCTCACTGCCATGAGTAAACCTGTGTGTTTATTCAAAGAAAGGCCAGGGGAAACAGATGATTGGCATGGTTGAAGGTGATGTTTACGTTGTCCATCTGATTACTTCTGAAGTTCCTTTTTGAGGAGATATCCTCCTGTGGACCCAGAAAGGATTAGAAATTGTTGCTGCCTCATCTTGTGATGTTGGCATCCATTCCCAGAGGAGGCGTTGAGAGCGCGTTGGAAAAGGGTGAAGACAGAATAGGTAGAGTGCTTCTCTGATCTTCCGAACATTATCCTCAGGTTGTTCCTTAAATGGATTCCCTTACAGTCCTAGCACCTGGAACAGGGCCTGGCACAAAGCAGCATTCAACAAATGCTTGCTGATTAAATGAAAGATTCAATTAGACCTTTACTTTCCATAGCAGAACAAAGAATATTTCACATTTTTAAAAAAAAAAAAAGTAGGGGAAGGAGTTCTGGTAATTATCAGCATCTCTGTGTCTCTCTCCTACCCTTTCCTAGACCCTCACCCTACTACATGACCTGGTAGGGGCAGAAACTGAGTCTTATCTGTCTCTGCCTCCTTAGCCTTAGGACAATATCTGCTCATAAATATTAATAAGTGAATGAATGGCTTTTAACTAATTTAGGTCTGTCCAAAACCACACTTAATCATTAGGTCACCTCCAGAAATACGAAAGCCCCTGAAGTTGCTCTGAAAGGATCACTCCAGCCTCTCCCCAGAACTTTCTCAGGCTGGATCAGAACTTTCTGAGACTGGATCAGAACTCCTTAGCTTGTGAATCTTTTAGGAATGGGGGACCAAGGCAGAAGTGCCTGCGACATTTTGGCACTTTGCCATCTGCCAACCTGAAAAGTACTCCTCATTCTTAACCAGATGGTTTTTGAGCTGGTACTTCTTCCCAATCACATGCCTGCACTGATGCAATTGTGTTCCAGAGGTTATAGGAGAAAAGTTGCTGGCGATCATATCTAAATGAGCCAATGCCTTGTTTCTGTTTTTGTGGCAAAGGTTTTCACAACAATCAGCCTTCTCAAGAAGTATACACACAGCTTGTCTGACCAGGCTGTGGTGAGAAACAACGCACAGCAACTGTCAGGTTGAAAACACTCTTAGTACTGGGAAAGAATAACATCACAGTCAACATACTCACCAGAGATCTCCAAGGATGACAAACCTGCGCCTTATAAGACAAAGCAGGAATTTGAGTACTGGTGAGACTTTTCAAGTGAATCCTGAGACTCGATGAACGGTGCATCGCTTCATCTTCAGAATGCAACATTCCAGTGAACCCAGCGATAGTACTGAACTTTTCATCTTTACAAATAGGACTGCGAAGGTGTCAGCTGACAAGCAGGATGAAGGTTAGAATGGTGAACTGTCAAATAATCATTTCCTTTGCCTACTGCGCTTCCCGGCGCTTCCATTGTCTAACTCAGTTGTCAGAAAGGACGCCAGCAGCAGATTAAGGGCTCCAATCCATTCCAGACACCAGATGTAAGTCCCCCAAGAATCCTGGGGAGGAGAGGGCTGATCTGATTTGTTAGGCAAGAAAATGAGGCAAGTCCAAAAGAGGACAAGGCCAAAACAGCATTTTTCAAGTGGAGAAATCTTCCCCTGCCTTCATTCCTAGGAGCATAGACTTACTGTCCTGGTGCGATCACAAGAACTAAGTCTGTCAACTCCAAACACCTAGGTATGGACTTTTCAGAGAATGTTATAACTCCAACTTCACCCTGTCCCATTCCATTCTGGATATGGTATTTAAAGTAAGAGAATTCAAAATTCTCCTCCAAACTGGCTTCATTTCTGAAAATTAACTTTGCAGTCACCAGGAACTCTCTTGCAAGTTCAGCCAAGGCCTTATATTGCAGAAATAAGCATGTACCATGAACTTCACATAAGGAAGCTATAATTTCACATAAGTCTTACCCATGGGCCTTAGATAAATTATGGCTGTAGTCTATTCAAAAGTCACACTCTTTATGTGTCTCCTTATCGAAACAGGACCTAAGTTTATGGAGCTCTAAAAATGAATTTCTTACCTGGCATCCACCAGGATATTGCAGTGGCCAAGAAATAACTCACTGGAAAGAGTCAGGCAGATATCCTCTCTGGAAGCTCTCAATCCTTCTGGAATATCTGTCACAAGGACATGAAAACTTTGTTCCTAGCCCCTTTGCAACCATATGGAGCAGGTATATATTCAAACCATGTGCTCAAGAATATACAGAATTTCCCTTTCTTATAACCCAGCTCAAATCTCTATTTTGAATTTGCATTTCCCTTTGTGATCGACGTAAAATGGCCTCCAATTCTTTGCAACTCACATCAAGAGGTGAAATTATTTCCCCATCCCTTGAATCTGGACAGGCCCTGTGACTTGCTTGGGTCAACAGAATGTGGCCAACAGAAGATCATGTGATTTCTAAGCCTGGACTCAAGGGGTGTCACAGCTTCTGTTCTTATTCTCTTGGAAAGCTTCCACCATCATATAAAGACCAGGATGAAAGACTTGTGGAAAGAGGCTCAGCCATCCCCTAAGAGTCACCAGACAAGTGAGTGAAGCCATTTTGGCTGGTCCAGCCCCAGGCAATCCCCAGATTACTGCAGCTGCATAAGCAACACTAAGCAAGAATGGCAGAAGAACCACTCCAGGTAAACCTTGCCCATTGCCAACCCATAGAAACTGAGCAAAGAAAGAAGGATGTTTTTGAGCCATTAACTTTTGGGATGATTTATTGTGCAGCAAAAGATAACTGGTACATCCCCAGTGGTTGAAACCATAATCTTGGTCAATTCCAGGAAAGTAAGTTTGGTTTAATCCAAACAATTCAGAATGTCCTCATCCACAGCTTTCTCCCTGAAGAGGAATCTAAAGCTGTACACAGCTCCTATATCTAAAACCTGAACAATGCATTTAATATGGTCAAGCCATTGTATAAAACTCTATATCCAACAGATAATATACTTTCTTTTTAAGACATGAAAAATTTACAAAGAACATTTCATGTATTAGGTCAAAGGGAAATCTAAATAATTCTAAGGGCTTGCCATGCAGCAAATTATCTTACCATAATACAATAAATTTAGAAGTTAACAATCAAAGGATACCTTTTGAAATTTTCATATATTTAGAAAAAACTAAAAAATATTACTAAATATAAGGGTTTCAAGTGATAATGGAAACACTATATATCCAGATTATGATATTCACCTGTATAGTAATTAGAATGAAATATAGCTTTAAATGAATTTTTAGGAAATAAGAAATATTAAAATAAATTCTCTAGGTCTTTAGGCTATTTTGTTTTTTTGGGTTTTCTGGAAGTTGTAATAACAAATATGCCCATGCAGTATTTTAATAGTGTTGTATGACAGATGGTAGCTACACTTGTGGTGAGCATAGCATAAGGTAAAGAGAAGTTGAATCACTATGTTGTATACCTGATACTAACATCACATTGTGTGTAAACTATACTTTAGTAATAAAAAAACAAATATGTTCATGGTACTGGGCCTTCAGTTTTTCTAAAGGTTGCCACCCCTTTCATTTCTTGATTGACTTTGAAAGTCTCTAGGTCTTCTCTACTACTACAGAGAATATCTGAATGTCAGGCCATGCAAAATTTTCTGTATTAAGTTCTGGCCTGCTCAACTTCTTAAAAAAAAATTCATCTTTACTGAGGAATGATTGACATGTAAAACTGTAAGATATTTAAAAGCTTCATCAGGATGATTTGATATGTTTACATTGTGAAGGAGTTTCCCCATCCAGTTAATTTCCACATCCATCAGGTTCCTGCTCAACTTTTATCAAAAGTCCAATTGAAAGAAATATGCAAGAAGTACATCTTAAAAAGATTTTGTTTATTCATTATTCATTGGAGAGAGAGAGAGAGCACAAGTGGAGGGGAGAGGCAGAGGGAAAGAGAGAAGCAGACTTCCCACTGAGCAGGGAGCCCAATGTGGGACTCAATCCCAGGACCTGGAGATCATGACATGAGCCAAAGGCAGATGCTTAACCAACTAAGCCACCCAGGTATCCCAAAAAATACATCTGAAAGAACAAATAGTTACTCCACTACTTTAAGCTATTTCATTTTTATTCCCTGGATCATCACAGAACTGCATATGGAATCTATCATCTTCCTTCAGATCACCTTTTTGAATTATGCATACTGTTACTCCTTTGTTTGACATAGAAAAATGGTGGAAGAAACTACAGACAGAACCTGCTACTGTATTTATTGGAGAATATTGTTAAGGATATTCATGTATCACATAATGCCCATATGTGAAAACCTACATAAATGCCTTATAGAACTAAATAACAGAATTACAGAATAACAGAAATTGAATTTCATTTTAATAGTATGTGAAGTTTTAAATTATCATGTTTGTCTTTATACCTTGGTTATTAAGCACCTCAAAAAATTTTGCAATCCAATTTTAATAACTATATATTACTTTATGACCTATTGAAGTTTTGGGGAGTCAATGAACTAGAGTGTAATCTTCATATAAATGTATATGTATGGCCTTCCAAGCTAGTGAGTTATATCTAAGAGATCATTTCACTCCATTTAGCACTTTTCAGTTTTCAGGACAAGAATATTATCCACAGAAATGGATTTTCTAACCAGTCTCAGGCTCTCTAGAGGTTATCAGTTGGGTGACAGACATCTTAATATCAGGTGTTTCTTGTAACCTCTGTTAACCATTGGTCAGGGGTAACCTGAGGGACAGCCAGGAAGGAAGATGGGAGCCATGACCCTCTCCCACTTTCACTGGACAGCTCTTTTGTACGTAGTAATCCTCCTTCTCAGGATGCCAGAATATTCTTGATTCTATGAATCAGATAATTCTGTTTCTAAGAGTCAGATAATATTGATAGCTGCTTCTCCCAAGGGAAATGGGATTCATCAAATAGGGTCAGACAAATCAAACTGAAATTACTCCTGAGCAGACACTTAATGGTGCTAAGAGTGTGATCTTAAAGTCTTAATATTGTATAGAGTCTTTTTGAAAAAGTGTTAGGCTTTTAGTCCATTTTTTGTTTTTTAAATAATCATGAAAAGGAGGTAGAAAAACATTTCAGTGTCTCCCCCTGACTTCTGGGCTTTAAATATATTTTCTAGTTCCTTTCCTCTTTCTCCTTTTTCTGTTTATTTGTGCCCAAATCACAAAAATATATGCTTCTTTGAGGAATCCATCCTATTTCCTGACTTAATAGGTTTAAAGTCGGGAGAGGAGGGCTTCAGCTAGAAGAAGATCAACAAAGGCATATTTTGAGACTTAGGATGATCCACTGGGAAAATGGTGCTTGTGGTGTGGGGAAGAGTAGAAAGGCATGGTTAGCAAACTGACACAATAGTAAGGCACCACAACACACCCATTAGAATGAGAGACACACTACACACTACCAAAATGCAGAACACTGTCAACACCAGATACTTTTGAGGAGGTAAAGCAACAGGATCTCTCATTTGTTGCTGATGGGAATGCAAAATGCTACAGCCACATTGAGAGATAGTTTGGAAGTTTCATAGAAAACTAAACATACTCTAGCCATCACATTCTTTGGTACTTAGAGTTGAAAGCTTATGTCCACACAAAAACCTGCACATGGACATTTATCACAGCTTTATTCACACTTGCAAAACATGGAGGTAACTGTGATCTCCTTCAGTAGGTGAGTGAATAAATAAAATGTGGTATGCCCAGGCAATGGAATATTTATCAGTGGTAAAAATAAATGAGGTCTCAAGCCATGGAAAAACACAGAGGAAATTTAAATGTATATTATTACAAGAGAAAAGCCAATCTGTAAAGGCTACATACTGTATGATTCAACTATATGACATTCTGGAAAAGGCAAAACTACAGAGACCATAAAAAGATCAGTGGTTGTCAGGATGGAGGGTGAGGAATGAATAGGCAGGGTACAAAGAATTTTCAGGCAATGAAAACACTCTATATGATACTATAACGATGTATGCATGTCGTTATACATTTGTCCAAACCAGAGAACATACAAAACCAACAGTAAACACTGAAGTCAACTGACTTTGGGTTAATATGATGTGTCAATGTAGGTTCAACCTTGGTTAAAAAAATGTACCATTGTGGTTAGTGATGTTGATGTCACCTGATGTGGGGGCAGGAGGGCATATGAGAAATCTCTGTACTTTCCTTTTATTTTATTGAGAACCTAAAACTGCTCTAGAAAAAAATAAAATCTTGTATTTTTTTTTAAAGATTTTATTTATTTACTTGAGAGAGAGAGCATGAGCGAGGAGAAGGTCAGAGAGAGAAGCAGACTCCTCATGGAGCTGGGAGCCCGATGCGGCACTCGATCCCAGGACTCCGGGATCATGACCTGAGCCGAAGGCAGTCGTCCAACCAACGGAGCCAGCCAGGCGCCCAAAATCTTGTATTTTTTTTAAAGCATTTATAGAAATGCTTTGGGAAACCCTCTGAAAGGGTACACAAATAAATGGGGCAAGTGGGAAAAACATGTGAGAAGGAAGACTTTTCTTCACGTAACTGAAATAAATTTTGAGCCATGTGAAGGTAATATCTATTCTAAAAAGAAATAAAAATATTTTTTAAATATATTGAGAAGGGTGCCTGGAAAGCTCAGTTTGTTAAGCATCCAACTCTTGGTTTTGGCTCAGGTCATGATCTCAAGGTCAAGGTCTCAAGCCACGCCTGAGTTGGGCTCCATGTTCAGCATGGAGTCTACTTGAAATTCTCTCTCTCCCTCTGCCCCTCCTCCCACTCATGCACTCTCTCTCTCACAAATAAAATAAATAAAAATCTTTAAATTAAAAAAAAAATCCCAAAATAAAATTTGAAAGGCATAAATGCTAGGGAGTTTCTTTTCAACAACACTGTGTAACATGATTAAAGTGTCATTTACAAAAGGAGAGTTTGGCATCAGAGAACAGGATAGAGAAGGATAGGAGGAACTAATGGCTTTGCTAGACACTTTGAAAGCAGAGTCTTAAGCTTTTATCTGTAGCCCTGGCTAGTGGCTTGTACCTGGTAGGCTTTGATAACATAACTGTTGCAACTATGGTGGTTATTGCTGTGGTTAATGATGATTATAATGTTGATGATGGTGACAACATTGAGAGTGATAATACCATATGGTATAGTGGGGATTCAGGAAGCTTTTGAAGTAATTTACACAGAGATGATGTTTTATGCCCATCTTACCGACTCCTCTAAATTGTGTCGTCCTTTCTGATAATATTGCTCTAGTTCACAGTGCTTATCATGCTGCCAATTTTCATTCTTTCCCATCAAAAGGATTCTTTATACAGTGGGGTCAGCCATGTAGTCCAAAAATCCATCTCCTTCCCAGTATCCCACAATGAATTCCAAAGGCTGCTCAAATCAAAACTTCTCACTAGTTGTTTTTCCTGCCTAAATACTTTTCCTTCCCTTAATCCAATATGACAGCACTTGTCTTCCACTCCAACAGGAAACCTGCCTTTTCCTTAAATGCAGTTGCAAACTTTGTCCTTTCTTTCTGCCATATTTTCATCTCAAAATTCTGTTCAAGCAGCACCTTCACTCAAGAAACATTCAGTATAACATATTTTTTAAAATCCTGCCAAGAGAGTTAAGATGGCAGAGTAGTAGGACCACCCTAGGCTCACCTAGTCCCTCAAACACAGTTAGAGAAACATCAAATCATTCTGAACAACCAAGAAATCTGCAGACTGACAGAACAAACTGCACAACTCGAAGAAGAGAAGAGGCCTCATCATGGAAGGTTGGAGGTGTGGAGACATGATTTGGGTGAAAAGGATCACAGGTGCCACAGAGGCAGAGAATCCTGATCATGGAGAGAGGTGAGAGAGGAAGAGAAACAGAGACTGAGGGAGAGAGAGAGCAAGAGCAGTGCACTGGGGATCACACAGGAAAACATTTCCCCAAAACCACTGGCTGGGAAGACTAGAGGGTCCTGGGATCAAGCCCTGCATTGGGCTCCCTGCTCAGCAGGAAGCCCGCTTCTCTGTCTGCCACTCTGCCTGCCTGTGTTCCTGCTGTCACTGTCTCTCTCTATATATATATCAAATAAATAAAATCCTTTAAAAAAACAATAATAGTAGGGGAACTTAACACCTCACTCACAGCAATAAGTAAATCACCACAGCATAAAATCAGCAAGGAAACAATGGCTTTGAATGGACTTAATAGATATATTAAGAACATTTCATTAAAGCAGCAGATTACACGTTCTTTATGAGTTCACATGGAACATTCTCCAGAACAGATCACATACTGGGTCACAAACCAGACCTCAACAAATACAAAAAGGTTGAGATCATACCATGCATATTTTCTGACCACAATGCTATGAAACTTGAAGTCAACCACAAGAAAAAATTTGGAAAGATCACAGATACATGGAAGTTAAAGAACATCCTACTGAAGAATGAATGGGTTAACCAGGAAATTAAAGAAGAAATTTTAGAAATACACAGAAAATGAAAACATGACAGTCCAAAACCTCTGGGATGCTGCAAAGGCAGTCATAAGAGGGAAGTACATAGCAATACAGGTCTACCTCAAGAATCAAAAAAAGTCTCAACACCTAAAGGAGCTTGAAAAAGAACAGCACGTGAAGCCAAAAGCCAGCAGAAGAAGGGAAATAATAAACATTAGAGCAGAAATAAATGATATAGAAACAAACAAAACAAAAAACCCCCAGAAAAACAGATCAATAAAACTAGGACTGGTTCTTTGAGAGAATTAATAAAATTGGTAAACCTCTAGCCAGACTTAACAAAAAGAAAATAGACCCAAATAAATAAAATCATGAATGAGAGAGGAGAGATCACAACCAAGACCACAGAAATACAAACAATTTTAAGAGAATATTATAAGCAATTATATGTCAACAAACTGAGCAATCTGGAAGAAATGAATAAACTCCTGGAAACATATAAACTACCAAATCTGAAACAGGAAGAAATAGAAAATTTGAACAGACTCATAACCAGTAAAGAAATTGACTCAATAATCAAAGTCTCCCAACAAACAAAAGTTCAGGGCCAGATAGCTTTCTAGAAGAATTCTACCAGACATTTCAAGAAAAATAAATACCTACTCTTCTGGAGCTCTTCCACAAAATAGAAATGGAAGGAAAACTTCTATGAAGCCAGCAATACCTAATCCCAAAACCAGACATAAAGCCCACTAAAAAAGTGGATTACAATATCCCTGATGAACATGCATGCAAAATTCTCAACAAGATACTAGCTACATTAAAAGAGCCATTCACCATGATCACGTGGGATTTATTCCTGGGCTGCAAATCAATCAGTGTGATACACCACATTAATAAAAGAAAGGTTAAGAACCATATTATCATCTCAATAGATGCAGAAAAATTCTAGAAAGTACAGCATCCTTTCTTGATAAAAACCCTCAAGAAATCAGGGATAGACAGAACATACTCAATATCATAAAGGCCATATAAGAAAGACCCATTGTTGATATCATCTTCAAAGGGGAAAAACTGAGAGCTTTTCTTCCAATGCCAGGAATAAGACACTCCCACCATTGTTTTTTTTTTTAACATAGTACTGGAAATCCTAGCCTTAGCAATCAGACAAGGCAAAGAAATAAAAGGCATCCAAGTCAGCAAGGAAGAAGACAAACTTTCATTCTTTGCAGGCAACATGATACTCTCTGTAAAAAACCCAAAACACTCCACAAAAAAATTGCTAGAAATTGTACACAAATTCAGTAAAGTTGTAAGATACATAATCAATATACATAAATTTATTTCTATACACCAATAATGAAGCAGCAGAAAGAGAAATCAAGGAATCAACTCCATTTACAATTGCACCAAAACCCTTAAGATGCCCAGGAATAAACCTAACCAAGGAGGTAAAGGATCTGTACTCTGAAAACTATAGAGCACTTATGAAAGAAATTGAAGGACAAAAAGAAATGGAAAAACATTCCATGTTCATGTACTAGAAGACCATGTTCATGACTAGAAGAAATATTGTTAAAATATTTGGTCTTCTAGTACCAAATATTGTTAAAAATTTTTCCCTTACCTCTGGTGACATGTCACTAGAAGAGCAAATATTGTTAAAATTTCTACATTACCCAAAGCAGTCTATACATTTAATGCAATCACTATGAAAATACAAATAGCATTTTTCACAAAGCTAGACAAACAATCTTAAAATGTGTATGGGACTATAAAAGACCCTGAATAGTCAAAGTAATATTGAAAAAGAAACGTAAAACTGGAGGCATCACAATTCCAGACTTTAAGCTATGTTACAAAGCTGTAGTCATCAAAACAGTATGGTACTGGCACAAAGACAGACACATAGATCAATGGAACAGAATAGAAAACTTAGAAATGGACCCCAAAACTCTATGGTCAACTAATCTTGGACAAAGCAGGAAAGAATATCCAATGAGGAAAAAAAAAAAAAAACAGTCTCTTCAAGAAATGGTTTTGGGGAAACGGAAAAGCAACATACAGCAGAAAGGACCATTTCCTTAAAACACATACAAAAATAGACTCAAAATGGATGAAATACCTAAATGTGAGTCAGGAATCCCTCAAAACCCTAGAGGAAAAGACAGACAGCAACCTTTGTGACCTCAGCCATAGCAACTTCTTGCTTGACATGTCACCAGAGGTAAGGGAAACAAAAGCAAAAATGAACTATTGGGACTTCCTCAATATAAAAAGCTTTTGCATAGCAAAGGAAACAGTCACCAAAATTAAAAGGCAACTGTGGAATGGGAGAACATATTTGCAAATCATATATCTGATAAAGGAATAATCCAGTTAAGAAATGGCCAGAAGACACGAATAGCCATTTTTTCCTAAGAAGACATGCAGATGGCCAACAGACACATGAAAAGATGCTGAACATCACTCATCAACCATGGAAATATAAATCAAAACCATGATGAGATACCACCTCACAATAGTCAGATGGCTAAAATTAACAACACAGGAAACAACAGATGTTGGTAAGGATATAGAGAAAGGGGAACCTGCTTACACTGTTGGTAGGAAGCAAACTGATGCAGCCACTTGGAAAACAGTATGGGTTTTCCTCAAAACATTAAAAATAGAACTACTCTCTGATCCAGCAATTGAGCTATTAGATATTTACCCAAAGGGTACAAAGATATTGACTCAAATGGACACATGCATCTCCATGTTTACAGCAACATTATAAGCATACCCAAATTATGGAAAGAGACCAAATGTCCATCGACTAATGAATGCATAAAAAAGATGTGGTGTGTACATATACACGGTCTATATATGGACATATGTATATATAATAAACTATTAGCCATAAAAAAGAATGAAACATCTTGCCATTTGCAATGATGTAGATGGAGCTAGGAGAAATAAGTCAGTCAGAAGAAGACATATCATATGATTTCACTCATATGTGGAATCTAAGAAGCAAAACAGATGAACATAAGGGAAAGAAAAAAAAGAGGGAGGCAATCCATAAGAGATGCTTAACTATAGAGAACAAACTGAGAGTTGCTGGGGGGAGATGGGTTGGGAGATGGATGGAATAGGTGATGGGGATTAAGGCAGGTACTTATGAGGAGCACTTGGTTTTGTTGTAAGTAATGAATCCCTAATTTCTTTTTTTTTCTTAAGATTTTATTTATTTATTTGACAGACAGAGATCACAAGTAGGCAGAGAAGCAGGCAGAGAGGAGGAAGCAGGCTCCCTGCTGAGCAGAGAGCCCAATGTGGGGCTCAATCCCTGGACCCTGGGAACATGACCTGAGCCAAAGGCAGAGGCTTTAACCCACTGAACCACCCATGCGCCCTGAATCTCTAACTTCTTCTCCTGAAACTAATATTACACTACATATTAACTAACTGGAATTTAAATAAAAACTCAAAACATTGAAAAAATGAATTGAACCCTCTAAAAATAAATAAGATAAAGTCTTTGCAATTAAGAAATTTACAAATGGTGGAAGGATATGAGAACATTCTAATCAACTATGGTACACAGTGCTTTTTTTTTTTTTTTTTCAGAGTGCTTTAAAAGAGGTCATAGCATCCTGTGGGAATATAGAGGGCAGCACAATCAAAGAATAATACAGAATCGTTAGGTATCTTCAGAATGTTCCAGTTAAAAAAAAAGTTTCTTATTTAACCCTCACAATAAGCCTTTCAGGTGGATTCTGTTTTTCTAGTTCTTAACCTAAAAAGTTGACATCAATAAAATAACAAAACAGGGTACAAGTTCTGGAGGTAACAAAATGGGTTTTAAGTTCTGGCTCTGCTACTCATTAGGCAAGTCCTTGAGCAAGTTATTAACCTAAGATTCAGTTTCCTCACACAAACATTAGGTTAATAACAGTACCTACCACACAGGATTGCTCTACAGATGAAATGAAAAAAGTATATAAAAGCCTTCTCATGTAGTGTGATAAACAAGAAGCTCAATACTCTTGTGCTCTTTAAACCCTTTTCTTATTCCACAACCTTCTCTGTAAGGCTGCCTCCAAATCACTCCTCTTGGTTTCAGCCACTCAAGACCCACTCCCCTCTTTCAAGCTAGATAATATTTTCCGACTGATTGTGAGCTTTTGCTTCTCTGTCTCTATAAACTACATAGTCCATACTTTGTTTTACATTCAAATATTTTTTATAGTGGTAAAATATAAGTAACAAAAAATTTATCATTTTGACCATTTTAAAATGTATAATTCAGTGGTATTAAGGATAGGCACAACATTGTGCAACTATTTCCAAAATTTTTTCATCAACCCAGAGACCCTATTCCCATTGAGCAATAACTCCTCATTACCCCCACATCTCTAATTCCTAGAAACCCTTATTTTAGTATGTTTCTATGAATTTGCCTAATATGAAATATTTTCCTATTTTGAAATAATACAGTATTTGTCCTTTCATATCTGGCTTCTTTCATGTAGCAAAATGTTTTCAAGATTTATCCATATTGCAGCTTTTATCAGAATTCAATTCCCTGGGGGAGGGAGGAGCAAGATGGTGGAGAAGCAGGAGATGTAAGTTTTGTCTGATCCCAGGAGTTCAGCTGGATAGTTATCAAACCATTCTGAACCCCTACAAAGTCAACAGGAGATTGAAGAAAAGAATAACAGCAATTCTATGAACAGAAAACAACCACTTTCTGGAAGATAGGATATGTGGAGAAGTGAACCTGAGGCTATATATGGGAAGACAGACCACGGGGAGAAGGGCCAGCTCCTGGCAAATGGTAGAGAAGAGGAGCACAAAATAGGAACTCTTAGAAGTCTGCTCCACTGAGGAACATAGCTCCAGAGGCTAAGCAGTGGGTGGAGCCCTCGCAGGGAAAGTGTGTTCTCAGGACATGTGGGGACACAAAAAGACCAGGGGTGTCTGAGGGTGGCAGAGCTCCCAGGGATCAGGGAAGCCAGCTGTAGAGATGGAGCTGAGCACTGGGCTCTCAGCTCAGGGTTACCATAAACTGTGATCCAAGGCACTTTTGGGCTATATGTCTTAGAACAGGAACCCCCACAAGTGGCAGATTCTGGAAGACCCCTCCTTCCTCCTCCAGGAGGAATGGCATGGGAGTTTGCTGTAGGAATTGGCTGGGTTTGGCGACTCCAAACAGGGCCATGTGCCAGAGATAGAAATGCTTGGTCACAGGCTGAGTGAGCATGGAGTGCAACCAGAGACCAGAGAGACAGGAGGGATTGATTGATTTTCTCTAAGGGTGCACTGAGGAGTGGGGCCCTGAACTCTTGGATCCTCTGGGTGGGAGATTGGGAGATGGCCATCTTCATTCCCATCCTCCAAAGCTGTATGGAAATCATTCAGAGAACAAAAGCTATGGAGAGCAAGCCAAGCAGATTATTGAGACTGGCCCCTGGCAAGGGCCATGCAATTTCACCTCAGGCAAAGACATTTGAGAATCCTTGCAGCAGGCACCTCCCCTAGAAGAATGGCAAGAACATCCAGCCAAGACCAAGTTCACTGATCAATGAGAACTGTGGAACTCCAGAGCTAGGGGAATGCAGTGCATAGAATTCGTGGCTTTTTTTTCCCATGATTGTTTAGTCTTTCAAAGTTAATTTATTTTATTTTTTTATTCTATTATTTTTTAATTTTCCTTTCCTATTTTAACTTAAAACTATTTTTTCTTATCAATACCTTTTAAAAATCTTTTTAAATTTTAATTGTTATAGTCATACTCTATTCCTTCATTGTATTTAACCTTATTCTTTGTATACATATAAGTTTTTCTTTATTTAAAATTTTGGGATACAGTTTCTTCTAACAGATCAAAATATATCCTAAATCTAGCATATGGCTTTGTTCTAGTCTCTAGCCTGATGAAATTCTGCCTTTTTTTTCCTTTTTTCAACCAACCTCTTATCTTATCAATTCCTTTTTTAGAATCTTTTTAAATTTTCATCTTTACAGTCATATGCCAGCCCTTCATCGTGTTTACCCTTACGTGTATGTGTGTGTGTGTGTGTGTGTGTGTGTGTCCTTCTTTAAAATTTTGGGAGAAGGTTTCTTCTAACAGACCAAAATACATCCAAAATCAAGTGTGTAGCTCTGTTCACCAATCTAAATATAAATATATACATATGTACGTACACACACACACACACACACACACACACACACACATATATATATATATTTTTCCCCCTCCTCCTTTCTTCTCCCCCTGGTTTTGTGTCTTTTCTGATCTTCTGATTTGGTTAGTGTATAATTTTCTGGGTTCATTGGTACCCTTTTTGCATTTTGTTCTCTCATTATTCTGTTCTTACCTGGATAAAATGACAAGGATCATTGTATTTATTAGGGATCTAATCAATACAGACATTAGTAAGATGTCAGAAATAGAATTCAAAGTGATGATGATCAAGATGCTAGCTGGGCTTGGAAAAAGGTATAGAAGAGTCTAGAGAAAACTTTCTGGAAAAATAAACTCCTTTTCTGGATAAATAAAAGATCTAAAATCTAACCAAGTTGAAATTTAAAAAGGTATTAATGAGGTGCAATAAAAAATGGAGACTTTTACTGCAAGGATAGGTGAGGCAAAAGAGAGAATTAGTGATATAGACGACCAAATGATAGAGAATAAAGAAACTGAGAAAAAGAGAGATAAATAGCTACTAGACCACGAGGAAAATGCAAGAGATAAGACACCCTAAGACGAAACAATATTAGAATAATTGGGATCCCAGAAGAAGAAGAAAGAGAGAGAGGCAGAAGGTATATTGAAGCAAATTATAGCAGAGAACTTCCCTAATTTGGGGACAGGAACAAGCATCAAAATCCAGGAGGCACAAAGAACCCCCCCTCAAAATCAATAAAAATAGGTCATCATCATCTAATAGTAGAACTGCCATCTAATAATAAAACTTACATCATCAAAACCCCATCATCTAATAGTAAAACTTACAAGTCTCGGTGACAAAGAGAAAATCCTGAAAGCAGCTTGGGAGAAGAGGTCTGTAACATGGAATTGTAGAAATATTAGATTGTCAGCAGACCTAGCAGGCCAGAAAAAACTGGCATCATATATTCAGAGCACTAAATGAGAAAAAAATATGCAACCAAGAATACTATATCTAGCTAGGCTGTCATTGAAAATAGAAGGAGAGATAAAAAGCTTCCAAGACAAACAAAAACTAAAAGAATTTGCAAACACCAAACCAGCCCTACAGGAAATATTGAAAGGGGTCCTCTAAGCAAAGAGAGAGTCTAAAGGTAACAGACCAGAAAGGAACAGACAATAAAAAGTAAGTCATCTTACAGCCAGTACAATGGCACTAAATTCATATCTTTCAATAGTTACTCTCAGTGTAAATGGGCTAAATGCCTCAATCAAAAGACACAAGGTATCAGAATGGATTAAAAAACAAAACAACCCATTTATATGCTGTCTACAAGAAACTCCTTTAAGACCCAAAGACACCTCCAGATTTAAAGTGAGGGGTGGAAAAAAATTTACCATGCTAATGAACATCAAAAGAAAGCTGGGGTGGCAATCCTTATATCAGGTAAATTAGATTTTAAGCCAAAGACTGTAATAAGAGATGAGGAAGGACACTATATCATACTTAAAGGGTCTGCCCAACAAGAAGATCTAATCATTTTAATATCTATGTTCAACATGAGATCAGCCAATTATATAAACCAATTAATAACTAGAGGTGCTTGGGTGGCTCAGTGGGTTAAACCAATTAATAACTAAATCAAAGAAACACATTGACAATAATGCAATAATAGTAGGAGACTTTAAAAGCCCCCTCACTGAAATGGACAGATCATCTAAGCAAAAGATGAACAAGGAAATAAAGACTTTAAATGACACACTGGATCAGATGGACATCAGATATATTCGGAACATTCCATCCCAAAGCAACAGAATACATTCTCTAGTGTGCATGGAACATTCACCAGAATAGATCACTTCCTGGGTCACAAATCAGGTCTCAACTGATACCAAAAGATTGAGATCATTTCCTGCATATTTTCAGACCACAATGCTTTGAAACTAGAACTTAACCACAAGAGGAAAGTTGGAAAGAGATCAAGTACATGGAGGCTACAGAACATTAAAGAATGAGTGGGTCAACCAGGATATTAAAGAATTAAAAAAATTCATGGAAACAAATGAAAATGAAAACACAATTGTTCAAGATCTTTGAGATAAAGCCAAAGTGGTCCTCAGAGGAAAGTATATAGCAATACAAGCCCTTCTCAAGAAACAAGTAAGGTGTCAAGTATGCAACATAACCTTATACCTAAAAGAGCTGGAGAAAGAATAGCAAATAAAGCCTAAACCAAGCAGGAGAAGAGAAATAATAAAGATTAGAGAAGAAGTCAATGAAATAGAAACCAAAAGAACAGTATAACAGATCAACAAAACTAGGAGCTTATTCTTTGAGAGAATTAATAAGACTGATAAACCCCTGGCTAGACTCATCAAAAAGAAAAAAGAAAGGACCAAAATTAATAAAATCATGAATAAAAGAGGAGATATCACAACTAACACCAAACAAATACAAACAATTACAAAAACATATTATGAACAACTATACACCAGCAAATTTGACAATCTGGAGGAAATGGATGCATTCCTAGAGACAATAAACTACCAAAATGGAACCAGAAATAAAAAACCTGAAGAGACCCATAACCAGTAAAGAGATTTAAGCAATCATCAAAATCTCCCAAAAACAAGAGCCCAGGGCCAGATGGCTTCTCAGGGGATTTCTACCAAGCATTTAAAGAATTAATATCTATTCTCCTGAAACTGTTTCAAAAAATAGAAATGGAAGAAAACTTCCAAACTCTTCCCAAACTTTTATGAGGCCAGCATTACCTTGATCCCAAAACCAGACAAAGATCCCATCAAAAAGGAGAATTACAGACCAATATCCCTGAAGAACATGGATGCAAAAATTCTCGCCAAAATACTAGTCAATAGGATCCAACAGTACATTAAAAGGATAATTCACCACAACCAAGTGGGATTTATTCCTGGGCTGCAACTTTGGTTCAACATCCACAAATCAGTCAATGTGATACAATGCATTAATAAAAGAAAGAACAAGAACCAAATGATACTCTCAGTAGATGCTGAAAAAGCATTTGACAAAGTACAGCATCTTTTCTTAATCAAAACTCTTCACAGTGTAAGGATAGAGGGTACATACCTCAATATCATAAAAGCCATCTGTGAAAAACCCACGATGAATATCATTCTCAATGGGGAAAAACTGAGAGCTTTTCTGCTAAGATTAGGAACATAGCAGGGCTGTCCACTATCACAACTGCTATTCAGCATAATACTAGAAGTCCTAGCCTCAGTAATCACACAACAGAAATAAAAGGCATCTGAATCTGCAAAGTAGTAGTCAAACTCTACTCTTTGCAGATGATATGATACTTTATGTGGAAAACCCAAAAGACTCCACTCCAAAACTGCTAGAACTCACACAGGAAATCAGTAAAGTGCCAGGATATAAAAATCAATGCACAGAAATCAGCTGCATTTCTATACACCAACAGCAAGACAGAAGAAAGAGAAATTAAGGAGTCAATCCATTTATAATTGCACCCCAAACCATAAGATACCCAGGAATAAACCTAACCAAAGAGGCAAAAAATCTACTCAAAAAAACTATAAAGTACACATGAAAGAAATTGAGGAAGACACAAAGAAATGGAAAAACATTCTGTGCTCATGGACTGGAAGAATAAATATTGTGAAAATGTCTATGTTACCTAGAGTAATCACATTTAATTCAATCCTTATCAAAATACCATCAACTTTTCTCAAAGAAATGGAACAAATAATCCTAAAACTTATATGGAACCAGTAGTGACCCCGAACAGCCAGAGGAATGTTGACAAAGAAAACCGAAGTTGGCGTCATCACAGTTCCAGACTTCAAGCTCTATGACAAAGCTGTAATCATCAAGACAATATGGTACTGGCACAAAAACAGACACATAGATCAATGGAACAGAACAGAGAGTCCAGAAATGAACCCTCAACTCTATGGTCAACTAATCTTTGACAAAGCAGGAAAAAATATTTAATGGAAAAAAACAGTCTCTTCAACAAATGGTATTGGGAAAAGTTGACAGTCACATGCAGGAGAATGAAACTGGACCATTTCCTTACACCACACACAAAAATACTTAAAATAGATGAAAGACCTCAATGTGAGACAGGAATCCATCAAAATCCCTGAGAAGAACACAGACAGCAACCTCTTTGACCTCAGCTGCTGCAAATTCTTCCTAGAATCATCGCCAAAGACAAGGGAAGCAAGGGCAAAAATGAACTATTGGGACTTCATCAAGATCAAAAGCTTTTGCACAGCAAAGGAAACAGTTAACAAAACCAAAGACAACCAACAGAATGGGAGAAGATATTAACCAATGACATATCAGATAAAGGGCTAGTATCCAAAATCTATGAGGAACTTATCAAACTCAACACCCAAAGAATAATCCAATCAAGAAATGGGCAGAAGACATGAACAGATATTTCTGTAAAGAAGACATTCAAATGTCCAACAGACACATGAAAAAGTGCTCCACATCACTCAGCATCAGGGAAATACAAATCAAAACCACAGTGAGACATGACCTCATACCAGTCAGAGTGGCTAACTTTAACCAGTCAGGAAACGACAGGTATTGGAGAGGAAGGGAACCTTCCTACACTGTTGATGGGAATGCAAGGTGGTGCAGCCACTCTGGAAAAACTATGGAGGTTCCTCAGAAGGTTGAAAATAGAGCTACCCTATGACCCAGGAATCACACTACTGGGAATTTACCTTAAAAATACAAGTGTAGTGATCTGAAGGGACATGTGCACCTGAATGTTTATAGCAGCAATGTCCATACTAGTAAAACAATGGAAAAAGCCTAGATGTCCATCAACAGATGAATGGGTAAAGAAGATGTATATATATACAATGGAATGCTATGCAGCCATTTTATCCCTGAAATCTTGCCATTTGCAAGGATGTGGATGAAACTAGAGGGTACTATGCTAAGCAAAATAAGTTAATCAGAGAAAGATAATTATCACATGCTCTCTCTGATGTGAGGAATTTGAGAGGCAGGGTGGGTGCCCATGGGGGGAAGGGAGGGAATAATGAAACAAGATGGGACCAGGGAGGGAGACAAACCATAAGAGACACTTAATCTCAGGAAACAAACTGAGGGTTGCTGGAGTGGAGGTGGGTAAAAGGGATCGGGTGTCTGGGTTATGGACACTGGAGAGGGTAAGTGCTAAGATGAATGCTGTGAATTGTGTAAAACTGATGATTCAGAGACCTATACCCCCCAAACAAATAATACATTATATGTTATTTTAGAAAAAGAATTAGATTCCTTTTTATGCTGAGTACTATTCTACTATATGGATAAAACACATTTTGATTATCTATTTAACTGTCAATGGACATTTAGATTATTTACAGGGAAATACAAATCAAAACCACAGTGAGAGAGAATGGTAACTGTGGTAACTGTGAATAAGCTTCTATGAACATTGGTATACAAATATTTCTTTGAGCCCATTTTTCATTCTTTTAGGTATATACCCAGAAGTTGAATAGGTAGATCAATGAAAATTGTTTACCATTTTAAGGAAATGCCAAACTGTTTTCTACATAGATTGCTTTGTTTCTACCAGCAATGCACAAGAGTTTAAATTTTTCCACAACCTCACCAACAACTTATTTTGGTTTTTGTTTTTATAATAGTCATCCTCATGTGTATGAAGTGGTGTCTCATTGTGGTTTTGATTTGCACATTTCTAATGGCTAATGATGTTGATCATCTCTTCATGTGTTTACTGGCTGGTTATATATTATTTTTAGTGAAATGTCTCTTCATGTCTTTTGCCTATTTTTGAATTGTGTTGTCCTTTTGTTGTTGAGTTGTAGAAGTTCTTTACATACTCTAGATATCACTCCCTTTTCAGATATATGACTTACAAATATTTTCTCCTGTTCTGTAGGTTATCTTTCCACTCTCTTTATAGTATCGTTTGATGACACAAGTTCTTAATTTTTATGAAGTCCAATTTATCTTATGCTTTTGGTATAATACTCAAGAAACCATTGTCTTCTAATTCAAAGGCATGAAAAATTTCCCCTATATCTTCTTCTAAGAGTATTATACTTTAGGTCTTAAATTTAGATCTTTGATCCATTCTGAGGAGATTTTTTTTTGTATATATATATATATATATATATATATATATATATATATACAAAATATACATATCATCTTTTCAACAAATGATGCTCACAAAGCTGGATATTCACATCTGACAGAATGAAGTTGGACCTCTCTCTCTCTATATATATAGAGGTCCAACTTCATTCTGTGTGAATATCCAGCTTTGTCAGCATCAATATATATATAGAGGTCCAGCTTCATTCTGTGTGAATATCCAGCTTTGTCAGAATCAATATATATAGAGAGAGAGGTCCAATTTCATTCCCTTCCCCATTGAATGGTCTTGGCACACTTGCTGATAACTAATTGACTATATATTTCTAGGTTTATTTCTAGACTCTCTATCCTATTTCATTGGTCTATACATTTTGATTACTGTAGCTTGTAGTACTTTTTGAAATTGTCTTCCTACTTTGTTCTTCTTTTGCAAGGTTGTTTTGATTGCCCATCATTTTTATACAGGTGAACTTGAATATGTGGCAGATGCATTCAAGAAAAAAAAGCAGAAAACTCAAAACTCATCCTATCTCATAGTTCTTCAACTTTGGCAAGGTCCCAGTCAATGTTTTTTTAGTCGGAGTGGTTCACTTTTTACTCATAGAGATATAATACAGCTGTGGTCACAAGTATAAATAAATGGTCATGGCATAGAGTACTGCAATAAAGGGATTTATGGAAACTCCATCAGGGTACTCTATTGGAAAGAGCACTTGATAAGGAGACCAGAATCAGGGTTTTAGTTCCAACTCTGTACTTCAAAGCAATGATACTTTAACAAGTAACTCACTTTTCTAGGGCTCTTTAATTATTTTCATTGATCTATAAACTGATGATCATACCCCTGCCCGGTGTAACTCACAGTGATATACTGAGATATCACTTGAGATGATATCTTGAGCCTCAAGAGATATAAAGCATATGGCCCTATACAGCTGGGCATTCTAACATGGAAGCGATTATGCTTCACATGACTGGTCATTCATCTCGCCAGAGCCCTGAAGGTCTTCATTTGGTCAGGTCCTTAATAACTGTTAAATAAAATTTTCTCATCATACAAGTTCACAGATGCTCCAAAGTTTCAACTCCACAATACCAATAGGGGTTTGTCTAGTTTTATTTTTATTATTTTTAAAAAGATTTTATTTTTAAGTGATCTCTGCACCCACCAAGGGGCTCAAACTCACAGCCCTGAGATCAAGAGTTGCATGCTCTACAGACTGAGCCAGCCAAATGCTACAGGGTTTGTCTGGTTCTAGGTGACAGCTTTTAGCCCATCACATCTCATGTTGACAACCAAGAGGAAGTAGTGCTCAGTAAGACTACGTTAGTTCATCTATTTCGAATGTGAGGACCCTGTGAGAAATGTGGAAGCCTGTGGAAGCCTATGGAGATGGAACTCAAACACATCTGGGAAAATCTCCCATTCTATCTCCTAAAGTAAAAGGAAATATACTATTGCTTATTCATTTAGGAGATTGCCTTTGGCTGGTGAAATTGCAAGAGCTAGTCACAACAGGAGGCCTTTTTGAAAGACAAAACAAGCAAAAACAACAAAAGCTCTCCCTGTTAGTTGTTGGTTTCACTTATAAGCATTTGCCAGGACCCTGGCAGCAAGTCGTTTGGGGGCCGTCTTGACAAGATTCACACATGATCCACAGAAGGTAGAGAGAAATCTCCTCATCTCTGCATGGTAATTAAGGAGGACAGATGGCCCTGTGATTATTCAACCATATGTAGGTCAAGACTAAATGAATTAATAAGCAACTTAATTCTCAGCCGCCTCCAAGAGCTTATGGGGCATCTATGAACAAACAATTGCCATACTATCCTGGGAAACAAGAGCTAGGAACGGAGAGAGATTACATTTCCCTTATGGTACACTAGGTTCCACAGCCTGGGAAGGGAGGTCTCAGTTCGTCCACCACACGTCTTCTATACTGTATCTGGGTTGTTAAAATGAGTCAAAAGTTATCAATCTTAGTTTCCCATGTATAAATTATATAACTGCAGCCTATAGGGTCTCTTTCTCTCTCTCTCTCTCTCTTTTGAAGTTAGGCTTTCCTTAATCAATCACTATAGGACTGAGAAGCTAAGGTATTAGAGTGTAGAGCCATAAGGAGAAATGTAACAAGATAGGAAACACATGCTGGGGGCCAACGGAGGGATCAGGGAACAAGTTCTGAAAGGGCTCTGAGAAGCAAGGGTCTGCCAAGGCAGAGATTAAGCGGGACCTGAGAAGAAAAATGGGAACCAACTGAGGGGAAGAAAGGGCCAGGAAAACTGTGTGCAAAAGGCAGGAAGCAGTGCAAGGCACACACGGGATGGTAATCAAACCAGTATGACCAGATATTGCAGGGGTATTAGCAGAGATCAGCTGGTACAGGCGATTAGCAGCAAACAGAGCCCTGGATGGCAGCAATGCTGCATACTTGTAGGAAAACCAGTCTGCTTTTCTGAGTGATCCTCCTCGAGTCCACAGAAAAGACACTAAAAGCCTTGCAGGAGTGTATCCTGGGAAAAGTGGTTTCCTCCCTCCTCTAGGCTCTCCACTCCCCCAGGGGGAGTAACTGGTGAGACAGGCAGAGGAACTGAGCTACCCTGCTCAGCTTCCCTCGCCCTTCCTCCTACCCAGCCAAACTCCCTAGAACTGACCGGTTTTCCCTCTTCATCTCCTCGTCCTCTTCTAAATGCTGAGCTACTTTCCTCTGAGGAGAGGCCTCCACTTGTCCAGCTGTCTATGGATGGGCATGTTTAATTTTCTGAGCAAAAGGGTATTAAACCCAGTTGTCAAACCCAGCATTACTGATGGTAAATAGATATTTTGCTCCTTTTTTTCTCACTCCGGGGTGTATCTGAGTTGGTTTGGAGGACTGCAGGAGAAGGAGCATAATTTGCCTCCTGCTTAAAACCCCAACATCCCAAAGTCTGGAAGACACAGATAGAATAGATGTCCAGGTACAGATATAGATCTAGATATATAGATACAGCTTCTAGTACTATTTGTCTTTACAGAAAAACATAAAGGGGATGTGTCAATATTACTATTGACACAATGAATCAATAGTAATAAATCTTAATTTCTTAGCTACATGAAGCTTAGAAACTTAAATTTTTCTTTTTAGTAACATACATATAGCACAAAATTGGAAAGGAATAGAATAGGGTAAAAAGTCTTCCTCCTCTCTAACCCTCCAGCTACCCAGTTCTCCTCCCCATAGGCAACCTTTATTAATCACTTTCTTACTTATCCTTCCAGGGGTACTCCATTTGTATTCAAGCAGATATGCATATTATTTTTTAATCAAATGGTGGTGCTGTGAGCCTTGCTTTTTTTCATTTCATCTGTCTTGTAGATTATTCTTTAAGGAATATCCCATTATTCTTTATCAAATGTTGAGTTGTACTACCCAATAGTATCCCATTATATGGCCACACTATAACAATCAACTCCCTTATTGTTGGACATTCGTTTTTAACTTTATGCTATTAAAAATCATGCTTTAGTGACGAGTAGGTACAACTTTGCAAACATGTGCAAAGTAGCAAAGGTCACTATTTACCCTATTTACCGGGCGTGACCTTTGCTATCCCTTCCCAGCTTCTGTTCTAGCCACAGCCGCTAGCATTCATCTGCTATCTTACAACTAAGGTACCAACTATAATCAGAGATATTAGGTAAAGAAGTTGCCGTATTTAATGTCTTGAATTCTCTTAGATATTTGAAAGAATTGTAAAGGAAACAAACACAGGTGGCAGTTGACCTACTTAACTCTTTGATACCACTCTGGAGCTACTTAAAATAGAGGTGACATGGAACACAAGAGAAGAGGTTCATAAAATACATGTTGTATATGGTCCACATAAAATAATTATACCAACTTCAAAGCAATCTTTAGAGCAATTTTAAAATTTGAGAGCTAGAACCAATGTAAGTTAAAGCAAATTTATGCTTCCTTTTACATTTTTCTTTACTTATAGCCTTGCTATCCTTCCTAGTGTCTTCCCAAATAAAGGCCCTTCCAGTACCCTTTCGTCACACTAGCAGAGCTTCTTCTTTTGATTCGTGCTTATGTCTCCGAATTATCCCTTCTCTCCCAAATAAATTTCATTCTCCTCTGTACCTAATTTTTCATTCACTCTCAGAAATAAAGGGTTTGATGAATTAATTTTCACCTGAGTGGCTAATTTTTTTCCCTCCTAGAAATACTTAAGATTTTTAATAGTAAGAGCAGGTTAGTGCTAGAGAGTAATTTACAGGCATTTTCATTTAAATATTGGAAGTAGAATAAGGGCCCATAGATCAACATAACATGCCCAGTGATAAGCAGAACCAGAGTTTGAATGCAGACCTACTTAAGTCTGAAGTCTGTACTTGCCTACCTCTCATCAATGTTCAAACATTTTTGGTTGAAAACCCTTGAAAAAAAATTTTTTGCTTGAAAAAAATTTTCAAAACATTTAATTTTTTCATTTTAATAGTTGCAAAGGTCATAATTTCCAGCATATTATAAATACTGAACTTATAATTACAAATATCACCTTTTAAGTGAATCCAGTGAAACCCAAATACTATATTTATATCCATTTTTAAAAAGTTTTATATATTTGAGAAAGAGAGAGAGAATCCTCAAGCAGATTCCTTGCTGAGTGCAGAACCCCATATGGGACTCAATCTTAGGGTCATGAAATCAAGCCCCAAGTTGGGCTCTGTTCTCAGTGTGCAACCTGCCCTCTGACCCCCCCCCCACTCATGCTCGCTTGCTCTCTCTCTCTCTCTCTCTCTAAATAAAATAAAATGTATGAGCAAGCTCTTAACATTTAGAAAAAGTATACCTTCCTCTTTTCTCCTTGAGCTTGTATTTCCATTCCATTTCCTCCATATTTTTATCATCATATATGTTAATGTTTGAAAGTTTTTATTTTTATTTCAAGTTTTTATTTAAATCCTAGTTAGTTAACATATATGGTAAAATTGGTTTCAGGTGTAGAATTTAGTGATTCATCACTTACATATAACACCCATGGCTTATTTATCACCAGATATATATCTATAACAAAAATATGTATATATTTTAAAATTTCATTTACTTTCTTCTGACTTAAGTAGTTTTAATTGTTAAAATTTTTTTTCCTCTGGATTACAAATATACATAATTGATGAAGACAATATTTTAAAGATAGCTGCCAGAGAAATTTGTTTTTAGCCGATGAAAACATTCTCTTTCATTAGGTTTCTTTAAAAAGGTGGATCACAATTCTTCTCAAGACAATTATTGTGTATATAGATACACAATTTGGTATTTACTAAACATAGGTAGTAAATTTTGTATTATTAGTTAAGGTAATACAAGGTACGGCAATAAACTTCAAATTCTTGATGACTTAATACAGAAGACCACTGCTTGATAATACAGAGTCCCCAAAGGGATTAGGTGGTGAAACAGGTACATAGGCTCCTCCCCTCTTGGGGTTCTTCCCATTGCCCAAAAAGGAAAAAATGAGCATGGAGATCTCATGTAGTCAACTTTAGAATTGGTGCCCCTCACTTCCTCTACCTTCCAAAACCCAGAACCAGTTTTATTGGCAAACCAGAAACATCAGGAAATGGGTTTGCACCAGGGAAAGGAGAAATGGGTTGTAAACAACTTAACATCTCTGCCACACATTTTATTGAAAATAATTGTCTTGAGAAGAATTGTGATCCACCTTTTTAAAGAAACCTAATGAAAGAGAATGTTTTCATCTGCTAAAAACAAATTTCTCTGGCAGCTATCTTTAAAATATTTCTTGTAGAGGTGCCTGGGTGACTCAGTTGTTAAGCATTTGCCTTCAGCTCAGGTCATGAGACCGGGGGCCTGGGATGGAGCCCTACGTCGGGCTCCCTGCTCTGCTCAGTGGAGAGCCGGCTTCTCTCTCTCCCACTCCCCTTGCTTGTGTTCCCTCTCTCACTGTCTCTTTGTCAAATAAATAGAATCTTTTAAAAAAATAAGAAATTTTAAACTTTTTATCAGATGAAATAAGATGAGGACAGTAATTAGATTTTGTATGACTTGATAAAAACATGTTCTTTCATTAACACACTGATCACCAAGCAAAATAAACAAAGCTTTTCTCTTGACAAATACTTTTAAAGATAAATTCAGCAAATCTTGAATTTATGAGAGTTCAATGAATCATTAAAGATTTCACTGACGTTTGGGATTGGTAAGGCCTTTTCTTATAAAGTGGAAGGGTCTATCAGTAACTCAAGCAAATTATTAGAGAAATCAATTTTATAAGAGAATACTTATGTTAGTTGAGAATCTGAAAATTGATTCTTTTAAACTGATTTATGTCTATGTAAACTACTCTGGAAGTATTTACATACTCCTGGGCATACACCGAATTTGAGTACTGCTGCACTATACCATACTACCTTGACAACCCAAAAAGTTTCTAAAGTGCTTTTGACAAACTTGGGAGACTTTAAAGTGTTCATAACTTTATTACCCTAGGACAATGAAACCATTTTTAGGATTTTATCTATTTATTTGGGAGAGAGAGAGAGCAAGCATGAGTGGTGGAGAAGGGAAGGAGGAGAGGGAGAAGCAGACACTGCGCTAAGCAGGGAGCCCCACGGTGGGGTTCAATCCCCAGGACTCCAGCCAAAAGCCCAACTGACTGAGCCACCCGGGTACCCCATGATAACAAAATCATTAAAAGGAATCTGACTTTTCTTTACTCAAATGTTTTGAGATTTTAAATATTCATAGCCTATTATGAGATTTTAAATATTCATAGCCTATTGGAGAAAATATCTTTACATTCCTGAAGATAACTTGTCCAGAGCTTAGTCCTAATAATGGGTAGTGTTTACTAACTGCTTTAACAGATATTATGTTAAATGCTTTACATTTAATCTTTATAACACTCAAAGTAAATGCAATTTTGTTGATGAAAGACTGAACTTAGGGGATCAAGGGTTCAATTTATGTTTCTAACAAAGAAGTTGTCTTTAGAACAGTAGTTACTATACTCATTTGGGATCATAAATCCTGGTAGGAATCTGATCAAAGCCATGGATTATCTCCCCAGAAGAACTCATAAGTATACGAAATTCTACATACTAAATTTTGGGGTCTCACAAACCACTGCTCCTAAAGCCCTTCTATTGACTCATAAAACGTAGTCTCCTCTTAAATTATACTGGCATTCAACTGGAAATCAGAACATTTTAACATTAAACATTACAGTAATAATGAAAGTATATCTTTTTTTTAAAAGAGAGAGTGAATGAGCAGATAGGGCGAGAATCTTAAGCGGGCTCCATGACCAGCACGGTGCTCAACATGGGGTTTGACCTCAGACCCTAAGATCAATACCTGAGCCAAAATTAAAAGTTGGATGCTTAACTGAGTGATCTGGTGCCCCAAAGTCCAGTGTAACTTAAAACATGCTGAGAGGGACACCTGGGAGGCTCAGCCAGTTAAGCATCTGACTTCAGCCCAGGTCATGATATCAGGGGACCTCGGATGGAGTGCTGAGCTTAACTCCCTGCTCAGCCAGGAGCCTACTTGTCCCACTCCCATTCTCCACCCCACCCCCACTTGTGCTTTTGCTTGCAGGCATTGGGCAAATGTACTCTGCCTCTCATATAAATAAAATCTTTTTTAAAAACCACTCTGAGGGGCACCTAGGTGGCTCAGTGGGTTAAAGCCTCTGCCTTCGGCTCAGGTCATGATCCCAGGGTCCTGGGATTGAGTCCCACATCGGGCTCTCTGCTCAGCAGGGAGCCTGCTTCTCCATCTCTCTCTGCCTGCCTCTCTGCCTACTTGTGATTTCTATCTGTCAAATAAACAAATAAAATCTTTAAAAAAAAAAAAAACACTCTGAGAAAGGTATTCAATTTTGTAGAGCTTGAATACTACCTGGAAGAAACCAAAATTAAAACAAAAAGAGCACATCCTGCTTTTTTACTGAGCAAATATGTACAATATACTGGTAGAAACCATTCTGTTCACCAAATCATGTATTAATTGGTCAAGTTTAAAAAAAGACACATTGTACAGAATTCAGAAATTTGGTAAAGTAAAAAGCCAGAGGTGCTTCCTGTTAATTAATTGTGTGGCATATTTCCTTCAAGCTTTTTGATACTAATATACCATTATTTATGAATACTACAGTATTGTTAGTTGACAATAATAATCTCAAGGTAATACAAAATTTATAATCATGTTATAGATTAAATGTTCAGCTTAGTTTTTATTTACCATACCCCATTCTGGGAAAACATTTAAATGCATAAATTATATTGTTCCATAATCATGATGTTCCTCCAAAAGAGGATTTACCATATCGCACTCAATGTGTATATTTATTCTACTAGACCATCCATTACTACAGAGAATATCCATGATACAAAAAGCTTACAGTCTTAACCAGAAGAATCTAATCTTGCTTTTTTAATAGTTAAGAATCATTGCAGTTGACTTTTAGAGTCATACATTTCAATATTTCAGACTGTTGTTTAAGAACCCTATGGTTAAGATGAAGAGCTTGGGGTCTAGAACTCAAAACTACTTGGAATTCAAATTCTTGCTTTGCCATTCAACTAACTGTGTGATAACAATTTGCTCTAATTATAAGAGTAACATCTAATTATAAGTTTCTCATGTTTCAGGCAGAATCCATTGACTTGTGTGATTTAACTGTACAGCTTAGGTTAGCCAGACATTTAAACAGACTTATCTTACAATTTTCTTGTTTACAAATAGAGATTAAATCACAAGATTTAATCATTAGCATTTAATGCTAATGAAGTATGTCAAACCTTAAAAGGACCAAAAAAACCCAACCAAACAAATAAACCCAAAGCAATAGTATTTTTATCTTTAACCATACACAAATCTTAATGCTGTTACTATATTTACTAATAACTAAGAACAGTTTGGCATTGCCTAACGAGGTAATCATGAGTTGTTGAGACACATATGACTATTAGGAATGCAAGAGTAATTGATTTAATTATATGTCACCGCAAGATGGAGTGAGAGTTCAACACACACACACACACACACACACACACACACTCTCTCTCTCTCTCTCTGTCAAAAGACTACAGATTTGACTTATTCCATTCTGCCATCTAGTGGTGATAAAATTAGGTATTACACACTATTGGATCAGTCTTGTGCAAGAATAAAATAAAAATAAGCAATTTCATAAGAACTAAAAAAATAATTGAAAGACAAGATTAAAGCATTAAAAGGAAAGTGGTAACATCAATTAGTACAGTGGCAAGAATAGGAAGTCAAGGAGAGTCTGTCAGAGTGGAGAGACTGCCAGCTTTCCCAAGCTGGCAAAACAAGTTTAAAACAAAAAATCTATTTTAAAACTAAAGAATTCTAAATATGGCCTCATCTATTTCTTAAAAAGTAAGTAGTTTGGATTTAAATAATATTAATGTTGCTTTTTTTCCTTATAAAATTGAAAACTGCAAAATCATAAGGAAGGATCTAAGGTCTCTAGGCACTTACAAAAATTTTGGGTAGGGCTATTTAGATTTATAGTCAATAATGTTTTTATTTTCATTGAATAACAATGCTTTTATTTGCTTGAACTTTTACACTTAAAATTTCAGGAGTAAATCTTTTTTTTTAATTTACCAAAAAAATATACATACTTTGTAAAACATACAGAAACAAAATTAGAAAGCAAAAGGTTAATGTTCTTGATAAGTAAAAGAGCCCTATAAATCAATCAGAAAAAGATAGTCACAAAAGGAAGACAAAGGATATGACCAAGCCATCTACAAATAATGTAGTTTATAAATAATAAAATTATCACTCACTAGTAACCTCATTAAAATAATATTTTTTGTTTCTCAATCTAGCAAAGAGAAAGAGTTATAATAACCAGTGTTGGTGAGGATATAGGAAAGCAGATTCTGTTGGTGAAATATAAAACTGTGCAACCGTTCTAGAGTGTGTTAAATGGGAATACATGTTTACCTGGAATTTCAGCTCCTGAGAATTTATCCTCATATTACAGGTTTCTCCTGTTATCTGAAAGTAGTGTGTTCTTAGGAAAGCTTTAATAAGCTGAAATCATGTAAAGAGAAGTATCCTCTCCACTTTCCTCAAGTTCTCATTGTACCACTTTTCTTTTACAAAAGGCCTACCTTAGGACAGGTTTTTGATAACTGAAAGAAATCCAAGGCGGATTTTTCCCTTTTACGACAAAAACCATTACTATACTAAGGTAAGTCTTTCATAAATGTGAACTTCCCTGCAACTCCAATTTGATATATACACAAAGATTCATCTATAGGGATGTGATTAAATTGTCGTTTATAACAGCTCAAACCTCACCACGTTAACATTCAACAGGAGATTAAATAAACATAAACTATGGGGGACGCCTGGGTTGCTCAGTTGGTTAAGCAGCTGCCTTCAGCTCAGGTCATGATACCAGCGTTATGGGATCGAGTCCCACATCGGGCTCCTTGCTCCGCAGGGAGCCTGCTTCTCCCTCTGACTCTACCTGCCCCCTGTCTGCCTGCCACTCTCTCTGCCTGTGCTCGCTCTTGCTCGGTCTCTCTCTGACAAATAAATAAATAAAATCTTAAAAAAAAAAAAAAACATAAACTATGATATGACATGAAGTATATGCTGGAATTTTATGTGACTTGTTAAAGTCATGGCGTAGAAATAATGACATCAATAAGTGCTCACCTCTAATATGTGGAAAAGCAAGTTATAACACTATGTGTATAACATGATACTGATTGGGGTTTTTTTCTTTTTTGAAAAGGTACTTTATTTTCTTCTTTGTGCTTTTCTAAATTTCCCAATTACATGTATCACTTTTATTTATAATCAAAATAATGATAAAATTTCTAAGTACACATCACAAAACTCTTGATTACTATATTTTCATATAAAATATACAATTTTCCAATCAAATTTATACTTGGATATTTAGGTGAGTAGAAATAATCTTAAATACAGGTTTCAGATGTATGGGTTCAATACAAAAAGGATACCGAGAAAATTTTTTCGATCTTTTCAAGAGACCCCCTTAAAGCTAGTAAGTATGATCTGGAAATTTCTCAGTGAAAAGCAAGAACTACATATCTACTTAAGAAAACATTTAGAAATTTATTATTCTAATCCTTTAGTTGTTTTGCTCCCTTTCCAACATCTCTAAGTAAAATTTATTTTCTGAATATTCAAGTTTGACTGTTTCTTAAAATTAACACAGCAAAATGATCCCCAAAAATTAAATATAAAACTGCAGATTATCATTTATGCATGGGTAATAACTACTGAAAATCTCTTAGTTCCTGATGAATAGCCCATTTATCCAAAGATTATATGTATTTCAATGTTGTCATTCTATAAGAACAAGACATCAAAAAGAAAATAATAATTTAGTATTATTGAACTAGCTGCTCTGCCAAGAAAATATATGTGGTAAATAAAAATGTATAAGTTTATAGTTGAAACTCTATTCACAAAATACAATGGTCCTCTAATTGAAGCTTTTTAATTATATTCTAAACAAAATAATTAAAAATCAATTCCAATAACTTAGAATAAGTGCTTTATTTTTTTTAATTCCCACAAAAACTGAAACTACCATTTACATCAGTTGCAAGAGCAATAAAAATTAGAAATCAATTTGCTGTAACTCTCGAAAACATGAGCATAAAACAAAACTAAAAGAAACAAAAAGGAAAAACTAAGTACTTCTTTTAAATTGAAGATAATCTGACTGCCTGTGACATACTGACCTGTAGATGTACAAACAGCAGATCTTTTCAAAACAGGACAAGATTTAATTGATTTAGAACAATATTCCAAACAATCCCAACCAAGTTTTCAATTACTTGTTCTGGTTTATTATAGAGTCACAAAAAGTAAATCTCTTCTAATAGGTAACCAGCTGATGCCAGTTCAGAACACTCCACACCAGCACAGCAATAACTATGGAAATTATGAGTTATGACTACAGGAAAAAAAAAAAAAAAGGAAAACCCAGCACCCAAAATGCACATATTTTATACTTCAATTTAACTGCAATATAATTGTACTTTGGTTAAAAAAAAAAGTTTCCTTAAACTATATGTCAAAAAGAAAAGCAAATGTATCACTTTATATTCTTTTTTTGAATTCAAAAAATATATACGTAATCTTCCTTTGTTTTTGATAAGTTCAAATATGAATTGATAGCAGGGTAATTGGATTCTTTAGGAAAGCTCTATAGAAGAGATGAATACAACATACTGTATCTTCTTTAAGAAGTATGAGCTGAAACGTTAGGCATTCCTTGTATTTTTTTGTATATATTTAAGGAATGCTGTCCTTGTAAACAATTACTTTGAAAAAGAAATACTGAGACCAAAATACATTACTAGAGGATCTCTATAAAAGGTCACCAAAACTACCCTTGCTCATGACATCAGGGAAAATGTTTTTAGAATTTATCTTGTTAGAAAAAAAAAATGCTACCACTTTCTTCCTTTTTCTTTTTTGCGATTATCACAATTAAACATCAGAAGATTTTTTCCCAAATAAATGCTGATGCAAATGTCGATTTCAAGGGCAAACAACTTTCATAAGACTCTATTTCTCAGGCATTTCACCATCTGTTGAGACTGAGGCAGCACTGTTCTGGTGTGAATTGTCACTGGACTCCTGTGAAGTATTCCTTCTGGAACAGCTTATTGGGACCTGAAGCTGATTAACAGATGTAGGCTTAGCAGCACTTGGTGGCTTTGTAGAGGAATTAGATGGAAGTCTATGACGACTACTGTCCTCACCAGAAGTAGATGAATGTCTTTTTCTTCCAAATTCCTCACTAATAGGGGGCTGCAAATTATGAAAGATAGTTTAGTGAAAATTTTACTATTTTTCCTCCTTCCTGATCTAAGGTCAGACTTTTTCAACAAAAAAGGAAACTATGTTGGCATTTCAGTAGATTTTATTAGAATAACAAAAACTTTACAGCAATTTAAGGTATTCCATTTAAATTTCCTCCTTACATAACTCAGTCTACCAGTATTTGTTCATTCTTTCACTCAACATATATTTATTAAGACTCTCGTATGTTTTAGGACTTGAACTACATTGTAGGGCATACATATAAGGCTTGATTCCCTGCCTCCAAGAAAATGTTTCAAAGAGGCTGTTTTCCTTCTTTTTTCAACTTCTGTCAACTGCAAAGCATTTATAACTCTAGTCCCTTCCAACCCTAAACTCCTATGCTAGGCTTGTTTGAATGATAATGTTTAACAGATGAAAGAAAGCAGCAGGGGGAGAAAAGAGATACCAAATCAAATAATCTTCAGTGAGTCTGAAGGTTTATCCAGGATTTCTAGGATAAGGAAACTGGACAGCATTATTGATGGTACTAATTTTAAACATTTTCAAACATTAATATCCATTAAGCTCTCAAATTCCCTCAGACTGTAAGCGGGGGGCGGAGGGGTAGGCAATAAAAAGTTATTCTGCATTTTAAAAAGGTCAGCATTTAAGACCTTTCCAGTTACAAAGATTTAGGAGTCCAGAACTATACACCACCAGCCTAATATTTTCCTTTGGAGACAAGTTAAGACCATAACCTCCTTCTCCAATCCTCCATTATATTTAAAAGCAGAGGCCTGAATTCTTAGTTTCTGTTCAGATAGGGCAAAAGTCACTATCACAGAGCAAGGATGTCTTTGTGACAGAACTGGCTAGGCCACTCTAGATACACCTTAATTCCAGAGACAGGCACTTCTATTAATTCCGTCCGTGGGCCATGAAACCTATTTACACAAAATATAAAACAAACATATTACAATATAAGCAGAGATGGACCTAGCATGCCTTTCATCTCTCTCTCCTCTGTTCTTTTGATTCTTATTTCTTTTTCCTCCTTTTCCTTTATTTTATTTTCTTCTCATTTTTTTAATGCTTTCCTTTTCCTCTTGATATCAAATGTTTAAGGCTTTCTCTTCTGTCTTTATATATGTATGTAACATTCTTGTCTTAATTTTATTATGTGGGGAAACTTAAATCCATGTTATATCAGCATATATTACGAAAAGTATAGAATAAAATTATAAAGAAAGTGAAAAATTTCCAAACTGCTAGTGAGAAATTAGTAACATATCCATATAAAAGTTATTAAATCTATAAAATGTTTAATTACAGGGGCATATCAAAATTAAAGGGAACTGATAATTGTGCTGTGCTTACTTAAGATGTTACCTAAGATGTTAACATTTGGGAAATCTGGATAAACAGAGTATATGGGAGTTCTCTGTACTATCTTTACACCTGTTTTAAAGTTTGATTTCAAAACTAGAAAATTACCATTTCAAAATAAAAAGTTAAAAAAATAAAAATTGTAAAACCAAAGTTAAGAAGTCACTGATAGTTCAAAACATGAAGGTAATAAAAAGACTACAGAAGTAAGGACTTAAAACTTATGGGATGTCTGGGCAGCTCAGTGGGTTAAGCCTCTGACTTTGGCTCAGGTCATGATCTCCGGGTCCTAGGATGGAGCCCCCGCATCAGGCTCTCTGCTGAGTGAGGAGTCTGCTTCCCCCCTCTCTCTGCCTGCCTATCTGCCTACTTGTGATCTCGCTGTCAAATAAATAAATAAAAATCTTAAAAAAAAAAAAAAAAAAAACTTACATCAATGCGGAAGTCTTCTAACCTCTTAAAGCTACAGAGGTATTCCTGAAGTTTTGGGTCAATAGACTGTGTCTTAGATTGAGAATATTTTAGATAAGCCCAAAACTTTTCCAATCCATATAGCTGACCTAATAACAAAAAAATATATACACAATTAATTATGTAGAATTTAAAAAATGATTCATATTAAACATGACCCCATCAGCAACTAACCATTTATCTTCCAGCATATACTTTATCTAGATCTTGAGAATAAGACATTGTAATAATAATGGCAGCTAACATTTAGTAAGCATTTGTTATACAATAGGTGTTATTTAAGTGGCTTTTATGTATTAAACTATTTTGAACCATATAAAAACCTGTAATATAGGTGCTCTTATGTATATTACTGATGAGTAAACTAAGGCTAACAAAGTTAAGTAACTTAACCAAAGTCACACAAATATCAGGTGTTGAAAATGGGATTCAGATCTACTTATGAATCTAGCCCAAAACTTGCACTGTTACCCACCGTGCTAGTCCATCTTTCCAAGTATATGTGCTCATATTACAAAGAATTTTCATGTAATGGAACATCAGTGAGTATTATCTTCATGTTTTTCAAGGGAAAAATGGTAAAATACTACTCCATAAAGGAAACACTTGGGCGTAGTTATTTTCCAACACCTCATAGGAATGACCTTCTTATTATACTGTACCCCATAACCTTCATCAAGAACCGTAATAGTGGCCTGAAGGTCTTAAATGTCCTACTCTGAAGAAAATAGTTCTGAACTCCTTCCCTTTTTCTTGACTCAGGTTTACAATTTGCAAATAAAATAAGATTATTGCAGTTTTTTGTTTTGTTGTTTTACCAGATTCGTAGTCTTTTTTGGTTTCTTCTTGGAAATCCTTAAAAATTTCTTGTCTGAATTTTTTTTCCAGTCCATAACTATAAAACCTGAACAGACACTCTAATCCATACCTGTGGAAAGGAAATAAAAGGTTTATAATAAAAATTTTGCCATGACAATGTAAACATCTATGAGATAGAAGCAAACATGACAAAAATTGCCCAAGCAAAAAAATAAAGGCTTAAAGTTGTATAATTTTTAGTATGCAGTTTTTTTAGCTGAAGTGGTTATTTAGTAATCCATATATGGTTTTGGTATTTTTGTATACTCAGCCATAGCACCTCATGGACATATAATGGGAAACTGCAGAATGAGGCAGCCCCTGGACAACTATGGTATGGCTTTGGACAGACAGAGGATCTCTCCTTGGTATTTCTGGAGACATGGTCAAAAGATTTAGTGACATTGGGAATGCTTTAGATTTTTTCCAAACCAAGGTTATAATGCATGGTGTTAAATCCTTCTGAACATAATCTTTACTAAAGAGAGAGAAATAAGACTTATACTCTTGTGCCCTAGACCTTATGTTAATTGATCCATTCAACTATAAGTGACAAAGATAATTAAATGGCTCCTAACAGATCTTCCCTGCTTTAGTTATAAAGTACATTTCATAAAAGATATTTTGCTAAAATAATTGTAATCACTACAAAAATCAGAAAACAAATTTCCTTGTATTCTTCTATAACTACCTAGAGAACACAAGACAAATTTTGGACTGTGTTAAGCAAACTACATGGGCTCAACCTTTAATTAATGGTGATGAGTAGAACCCATAAGAATGAACAAAGTCAGCAAGATAACAGTAAAAGGACCAAGTCTAGCTTATTCCACTAAAACATGTCACAATTAAAAGATCCCTCAGTTAGGATCCTTAAGTTGTTCTAAGTACCTTAGTGGAATAAAGACTACAATTTCTTCATTACTAGTAACATAATTTTGCCTAGCTTTTATTCCCAATAAGGGGTGTGTGTGTGTGTGTGTGTGTGTGTGTGTGTGTGTGTCTTTTTTAACTACTAGCTTATTTTCAAGATGGAAAGTGATAGTCTGTCCAGAATAAATAAGTTTCTTGGCAAGCCACCAAGAGAAATGTAGGACTACCAACTGCACACCCATCCACTGACCTGAGCTCTTTGCTTTGATATCCTTAAGTGATGCTCTTCTTTGAGCTTGTATGACTGAAGGCTAAGGACTAAGGACTAAAGAACCACCATCTCAGAAATGACAAATCTTCCTTGATACCTCTTTTATGGGAAATTATATTGATATTTGTTATACATTAGTTTATCTTGGTAAAGGCCAATAGACTACTACAATATTTGGATTTTGAGTTTTATTTTTTATTTTTTATCTTTATTAATCTTTATTATTTATTTTTATTAATCTTATTTTTTGGTAAACCAATTCCAAAGACCAAAACTATGACATTAATAACAGCCCAACTATGCAGCTTAACTGCTGGAGTGAAGAGCAGGGGCAAATGGCCAGCCTCTTGGTTGTTATTTATTCATTTACTCATCCTTATGAGACAGCTTAGATGGAAAACATAAAGGCTGAGAAGCAGAAAGAGCTACATTTGAATTCTAGGCCTGTAATTATATCCCTAAAAATGGAGATAACAATATCCTACTTTTTAAGAATAGATGACATAGGGGCGCCTGGGTGGCTCAGTGGGTTAAGCTGCTGCTTTCGGCTCAGGTCATGATCTCAGGGTCCTGGGATCGAGCCCCGCATCGGGCTCTCTGCTCAGCAGGGAGCCTGCTTCCCTCTCTCTCTCTCTCTCTCTCTCTCTCTGCCTGCCTGTCCGTCTACTTGTGATCGCTCTCTGTCAAATAAATAAATAAATAAATAAATAAATAAATAAATCAAATCTTAAAAAAAAAAAAAAGAATAGATGACATAATATTTGTAAAGCACTTAGACCAGAGCTGGCACCTTCCTTATTGAAATCATCTTACTGCTAAATTTAGTCAATGGATAGATTAAGTATTGATCTTTCTAATAACAGTAACAATTTATTAAGCCCCTACTGTGTATCCTATGTTAAGACCTTTACATGTTCTGTTTTGCTTAATCTTCACAATAACCCTCTGAGTGTATCTACCATAATTTCCCCTACTTTATACATAAAGAACCTAAATCTCACTGGGAATAATAACTTGTCAAGCTCACAGTAATTAATAGGCTGGGATTCAAATTTAGGTCTGATTTCAAAGCCTTCAGACACTTAACCACTATATTATACTTCCTACAGAAGAACTAATCCAGGCTAGTCATGAACGTTGCAGAAACAGACCCAAAATGATGTGTTAAAAAGCTACTAGAAAAATACATGGACAACTATAGGAACACAGAAGAACTCCCAACCTAGCCTTGGATGCTCACAGGCATATCAGAAAAGTTATTAGAAAGTCCTGAAGACCAAACAAAGTGTTTGAAAAAAAGAGCAAAATATCCTGAGATTAATTATAACAGTGAACGGGGTGCCTGGGTGACTCAGTCAGTTAAGCAACTGCTTTGGCTCAGGTCATGATCTCAGGGTCCTGGGATCAGTCCCAAATCAGGCTCCTTGCTCAGCGGGGAGCCTGCTTCTCCCTCTGCCTGCTCTGCCTGCTGTCCTCCCTGCTTGTGCTCTCTCTCTCTCTCTCTGATAAATAAATAAATAAAATCTTTTATTTTATAAAAAAATATAAATATTTTATATTTAAAATTTAAATAAAAATTATGTTATAATTATAACAATGACTTTCAAACTTTCTTATATCCAATATTAAGAAAAATATTTTATCTGGTGACCAAGTTAACACAACACTCACACATATAATGTGTGCACTTAAAAACATAGATAAGTTTTGCAATAATTCTTAAATTTGCATGTATGTATAAATTGTGAAAAAATTTAGCCTTACTATGTTCAGTGCAATCTGATATTTTTCAAACCAGTAAATTGACTTTGCAACCCATTAACAGGTAGCACATCACTGTTTCAATGAGAACATCAAAATCAGAAATAGCAAATTTTGCCCTTTTGCCAATTCAGGTAAACTGGCAGTAGCTATCAAAAGTTTGATAAGACTGTAATCTGAATTCAAGAATAACATTAAACAGTGCTGGGTTTGAATAGAGATGTCAGTAATAACAGAAGAGAGAAACAGAGGTAAACATACTATGTATCTGTCATTCCTGATCAAGATAAAGATTCTGGGAGAGGGGTGCCTGGGTGGCTCAGTGGGTTAAAGATTCTGGGAGAAAATTAAATAGTCTTTATTTTTATATATGTCAGGGCAAATGTAATTTATTCCAGAAAAATTTATTTGCAGCATCTTGTATTCCTCTGAAAGATTACAATAACTGATTAACAATATATTCTTATTTAAGACTTATAAGTAGAACGTGAAGAATGCTAAATTTGAGTAAACAGTGAGTGTAAAATCCTTTTTTCCTCTTTCCATCTCTTCTTCCTCCTACCATTTTCCAGGAATAGTGTACAAGAGCCTACTTCATGTTTCTTTTCACCCTTTTAGTCTGGTATAAACACTCTCAAAACTTATTCTGAACATTTCTCAAAGAAACAAGGTCTAACCTGGATGAAAAGAATGAGATAGCAAAGCAGAGGGAGGAAGAACAGAATATATATAGACATCTAGAGACTATAGTTTGGGTCATTCAGAGAACACATTCTGTACCACTGTTGCCTAGAGAACTAGAGCACTAGCAGGAAAAAGTGAGATTTGATAGATGAGTCTAGACATATCTTAAGAGGCCTTATTTTTTCTTGGCTCAAGTCATCTTCACAACTAGTTTGGCTCTAAGTATTTATCAATTTGGGGTGTATATGCATATGCAAGGGAAGTCTCTAGTGGCTCTTTCAAATTTCATTTGGCCTTTGTGCCATCCTCTAAGATGGCTCCAAATGATCCTACCTCCAGATATTCACAACCTTGGGTAGTCTCCTCCTACTAGATATGGTACCAGTGTTGGTCTGTGTGAACAATATAACATGGCAGAAGTGATGGTATGTCACTTTCAAGCATAGGTTATACAAGACACCAAGGCTTCCATCTTGGAAGTTCTCCATCTTTCTTAGACTATTTGCTCTGGATGAAGTCATGTTGTTAAATGCCCACTGAGAGAGAGGCCTATGTGGTGAAGAACTAAAACTTCCTGCCAACAGCCATGTGAATAAGCTTGACTCCTCCAGCCTGAGTCAAGTCTTCAGAGACGGCATCCTGGTCTAACACCTTAACTGCAAATGAGACATCTAAGTCAGAACCACCCAGCTAAGCTATTCTTAAGGCCTTGACCCTTAGGAACTGTAAACTAATAAAAACTTGTTGTTTAATCCTCTGAGTTTTGGGATAATCTGCAATGCAGCAATAGGAAACTAATATTGCCCTCTCTCTAGTTATGTTGTGCTACTTTCATAGTTCAAACAAGGCTACTTCAGTACTAGCTTTTGTGTTCTTTTTTTGAAAACTCCCTTTAACTGTAAAAATGTGAGAAAATATTTGACCTGTAATTTTCTTTTGCATCTTCCCAAGCAAGTTGTCTAAATTCCTCATACATTTTTTTATTGAAGTGATCTCTGAGGAAAAAGGACCAGAAACGAAAGAGGGTATTCATTTCTTGGGACTGGCCAATTCCCAAGCGTTTTCTCTCTGGAAAAAGTTAAAATAATAAAACATTTTTTTGTTAAAGAAACTTATTAAAGTCAAAACAGCAGACATTTTACATAACCTAAAACAAGGAACGTTAAAACACATTAATCTCCAAAATGTATTTGGGTTTCTTCTAAATAAGGGACAGATATTAATCCATTTCCTGACTCATTGCTCAAATCTAAGCATTCGTCAGTACTAATAAGAATATGCTAAACTTTATTTCTTAATGAGTTAAGCTACAAAACACATGAATACTTACCTAAGGTAATTAAAACAAAATAAAAGAATATCTTAACCTGATATTAAATGTCACATTTATAAACATATTTTAGTTTTAAACATAGCTACATAAAGGACAAGCATCTTACCACTTAGACATCTTCGACGATACTTGTGGTACACTTGTTGGGTAAAGCCATTTTCCTTCAAAAGTTCATGAGAAGGGTGCTGGAACTTTGGGAATGATTGAGGAGTACATCCATAACTTCCTACTAGTGGTGCACCTTCTGAAGGTGAAGCATTTGAACTGCTGTTTGAGGAGGGGGGGAAAAAAGCCTTCAAACTGAAATATCAAGAACCAAGTGTTTAAACCAAGTATTTAAACAATTTGTGCTATTTGTTCGTTATTGCATCTGAACATTAGTCCCTAACACTAAACTAATGACATAAAAATCTAATTGCTATTTATGTTTAAATAGCATATTTAACAGGTATATTCAGAAGATGATAAAAAACATGGTTATAAATTCTCAAATTAAAGCAGTAAGTAGAAGCAGATACCTGAATAGCTAGCTTATTCCTCTTCCAGATCTATTACTAGTTTAATTTCTTATGTAGGGGAGAAATTTTCAATTTTCATGAATAATTAAGTAAATGAAGTAAGTTGGATAAATGGAAATGAGAAATAATATCTGGCACAAAGATAACAATTTCATGAGTCCAGAGACATACTTGCAATTCTGTACATCAATTTCATTTCTGAAATATCTCTGGAATTGGTCTTTTCCTTTTTGTCTGCATTCTGTTATTCAAATTCAGGCTTCCTTCCTCTTTCACTCAAACTAACTGGTCTCCTAATTTTTCCAATCTCCCTCCTCTATCCTACCACCAAAGTGATCTTCCTGTGTTTTGTTTTTTGTTTTTGCTTCAAAGTGATCTTCCTAAAACTGTGATCTAAATCAGTGGTTTTCAATGTGTTGTCTGTGGATCCTTGGAGGGGTTCCCAGGAACTCTTCAGAAAGTTTGTAACACAAGACCATTTTTCATAATAACACTAAGGTATTATTTGCCCTTTTCATTGTGTTCACATTTGTACTGAATAGTTACTAAAGCAATGGTGTAGAAAACCACTGATGAAAATTGAGGCAGTGGCACAAACTTTACATACTAGTGATTGTATTATTCACTGATGCCAGTTTCAACTTAAGATTCCTTGATGGAGCAAAAAAAATTAACTATGTGAAATCTCAAGCCTTGAGTACCTGTCTTACTGCATGTGACAAAATGGAACAAAAACTTTAGTTTTATAGACAGTTCTGGAAATGCTTCACAACAATGTGAAGATACTTAACATTCCTGATCTGTACACTTAAAAATTATTAAAATGGTAAATTTTTATGTAGTTTTAAATCACAATTAGAAAAAAATGGGAGGCGCCTAGGTGGCTAATTGGTTAAGTGTCCCAACTCCTGGTTTCAGCTTGAGTTATAGCCTCGGGGTCCTGGGATCGAGCCCCAAGTCAGGCTCTATTCTCAGCTCAGAGTCTGTTTGTCCCTCTCCCTCGGCTCTCCCCCATCCCCCACCACTGTCCACTCTCTAAAAAAGAAATAAAATCTTTTTTTTTTAAAGGGATGAAAGCATAAAGCACTTTTGTAGCATTATCAAAGTATAATGGCTATTTTAATGGATTGAATGTGCCTTGAATTCCTAGCTCCTAATATGAAGGTATTAGGAGGTAATTAAGTCATGAGGGTAGCGTTCTCATGAGTGGAGTACGTGCCCTTATAAAAAGAAACACAAGATAGCTTGCTTCTTTTCTTTCTGCTACTTGCCATGTAAGGATACAAGAAGATAGCCATCTGCAAAGCAGGCCCTCACCAATACCAGATCTGTTGGCACCTTCATCCTAAAACTGTGAGAAATAAACTTAAGCTACCCAGTCCATGCCATATGTGTTAGAGCAGCTCAAACTGAGACAGTTGTCTTAAGTCAAAGCACTTGTGTGATAAAGTTGTGAGCTGACCTAATTGATTTTTTCATGGAACACCATTTCTAACTAGAAAACAAACAAATTATGGTTATTCAGACTTCATTTTGTGTCAGATATTTCCTTGAAAGTGAAAAAAATGAATCTATAATGTCATGGAAAACTGAGCTTTAATGCAAATGTTCGAATTTTTGAAACCTTGTATTTGTCACCAGGAGCCTGATAATTTCCACTAATATTTAGACTTTCCTAATGAAATCAGTGGTGATTTTTTTTTTTAGGAGTTTGTATATGCATGTGTGCGTGTATGGTAAAATATACACAACATTTAATTTTAATCATTCTTAAACATGCTTACTATTCATCAGCATTAAATATTCTCAATGTTATATAACCACCACCACTCTCTAGCTAACAACTCTAACAAAAACTCTATTAAACAAAATTAGCCCTTCTTCATCCCTTCAACTCCCAATATCTTCTATTTTACTTTCTCTCTTTTAATTTGATTATTCAGCATACCTCACATACAAGTGAGAAGATACTCTACTCACCCTTTGAGTCTGACTTATTTCATTAAGCATGTTTTCAAGGTCTATCTATGTTGTTGCAATAAGTTAAACTTTCCTTCTTTTATATGGTTGAATAATATTCCATTATATGTATATACCACATTATGTTTATGCAGTAATCTGTTAAAGGACATGTGTTGTTTACATCTTTTGGCTGTTATGAATAATACTTGTATAAACATGGACTTAAAAATGTTTGTTCAACTCCCTGTTTTCAATTCTTTTGGATATAACCCTCAGGAGAGCAATAGCTGGAACATATGGTAATTGTATGTTTTAACCTTTTGAAAAAATGACGAACTGTTTTGCAGTGGCTGTGGCAGTTAATATCTTCGCAAACAATGTTCAAGAGTTCCAATTTCTCCACATCTTCACAAACACTTATTTTCAGGTATAAACATATGTATTTATTTAAGTATGCCCATGGGGCCTAAACTCATGACCCTGAGGATCAAGACCTGAGCTGAAATCAAGAGTTGGGTGCTTAACCAACCAAGCCTCCCAAATGCCCCATCTTTTCAGCATTTTAAAAATTTATAGATTAGCTATATATATTAGATAGCTTAGGCTGCCATAACAAGATACCACAGGCTGGACTGCTTAAACAACAGAACTTTATGGTCTCACAATTCTGGGGGTCAGAAGTCTATTAGAAGGTGGAAGAGGGGCAGTAAAATATCCTCTAGACTGAAAAGGTACTTTGAGACCAAAATACAAACCAAGCAACTCCAACTGTTTAGCTTTTTATTTAGGGAAACTTACTGACAGGAGGATCGGGTGGACAGATGATCTTAGCACTAAGCAGCTATTTTCCACAAAGTCTAGAACTTAATCTATAGAAATTATAGAGCAGGGGCATCATTGTGGGGAGGCTGAAGGGCAGTCATCTAAAGTAGCACTATCTGTGTGCCAGAGGGATCTCTACTATTCATCTGAAGTGGCACAATCTGTAGACCTTCCCTCATTCCAGCTAGAGCACACATTAACCTCCAACAGGCCTGGAACATGTGGCCCTGTGGAAGGTCACTGTGCAGACAAGAACAAGATCAAAAGCAAAAGATGGAATCACTATTGTCAGCATTCCTACAAAGTCCAACATTAAAGGGGCAGCAGCATTGGTTTCTGGTGAGGCTTCCCTTCCTCGCTTACAGACAGCCACTTTCTCTATGTGTCTTCACATGGCTTTTCCTCTGTGTATATATAGAAAGAGATCTCTCGTGTTTCTTCCTCTTCTTACAAAGACACAAGTCCTATTAAATTAGGGGCCACTTTTATGACTTCATTTAACTTTACCTTTAATGGGTCTCCCTGTACTATCTCCAAGTATAATCACACTGGGGGTTAAGACTTCAACATTTTAAGGAGAAACCATAATACCATGCTAGTAGGTATGAGGAGGTATCTCACTGTGGTTTTTTATTTGCATTTCTCTAATGACTAATGATATTGAGCATCTTATCATGGGCTTATTGGCTACTTGTATATCTTCTTTGAAGAAATGTCTATTGAAATCCTTTGCCTATTTTTGAATTAGGTTTTTGAAGTACATTATATATTCTAAATATTAATCCCTTAACAGATACTTGATTTGCAAACTTGATTTTCTCCTATTGAATAGGTTGTCTTTTGACTCTGATACATAAAAGTTCTTAATTATAGAGGTGCCTGGGTGGCTCAGTGGGTTAAGCCTCTGCCTTCAGCTCAGGTCATGATCTCAGGGTCCTGGGATCAAGCCCCACTTCGGTCTCTCTGCTCAGTGGGAGCCTGCTTCTCCCTCTCTCTGCCTGCCTCTCTGCCTATTTGTGATCTCTGTCTGTCAAATGAATAAATAAAATCTTTTTTAAAAATTTCTTAATTATAATGAAGTATAATTTATTTTTTTTCTTTTGTTACCTGTGCTTTTGGTGTCATAGAAGAAACCAATGTCAAATCTAGAGTGATGAAGATTTTCCCTTATGCTTTCTTCTAACAATTTTATAGCTTTAACTCTTAAGTTTAGGTCTTTGATCAATTTTGAGTTAATTTTTTTATACAGGTATAAGGTCTGGATCCATGCTTATCCATCCTTTTCCATGTTGGATATTCAATTTTCCCAGTAGCATTTGTTGACAAGATGGGCTTTTTCTTTACTGGACAGTTCTAGCACCCATTTTGAAAATAAACTGACCAGATATATGAGGGTTTATTTCTAGGCTCTCTATTCTATATTTTTTTAATTTTTAATTTTCTTCTTTTTTGTTTACAATTTCTTTTTTTAAAGATTTTGTTTATTTATTTGATGGGGGGGGTGGGGGAGAGAAAGCAAGCACAAGCAGGGGGAGCGACAGGTACAGGGAGAAGCAGGTTTCCCACTGAGCAAGGAGCCTAATGTGGGGCTCAATCCCAGGACCCTGCAATCACGACCTGAGCTGAAGGCAGTCACTAAACTGACTGAGCCACCCTGGTGCTTTAGTTTAATACTGTAGCTTTGTAGTAGTCAGGAAGTGTTAGTCCTCCAATTTTATTCTTCCTCTCTAAGACTGTTTTGGCTTCTCAGGACTCCTTGCAGTTTCCTATGAATTTGAGAATAAGGTTTTCCATTTCTGTGAAAATCATTGTCAGACACACAGAACAATGGAAGAGAATAGAAAACCCAGAAATGAATCTTTTTTTATGGTCAACTAATCTTTGACAAAGCAAGAAAGAACATCCAATGTAAAAAATGTAAATGTAAAAATGTAATGTAAATGTAATGTAAATGTAAAAAATGTAATGTAAAAAAAACAGTCTCTTAAACAAATGGTGGTGGGAAAACTGGACAGCGACATGTAAAAGAACAGAACTGGACAACTTTCTTATACCATACACAAAAATAAATTCAAAATGAATGAGAGACCCAAATATAAGACAGGAAACCATCAAAATCCTAGAGGAGAACACAGGCAGTAACCTCTCTGACATCGGCCATAGCAACTTCTTACTGGACAGGTCTTCAGAGGCAAGGGAAACAAAAGCAAAAATGAACTACTGGGACTTCATCAAGATAACAGACTTCTGCACAGTGAAGGAAACAATCATCAAAATTAAAAGACAACCTTTGGAGTCGGAGAAGATATTTGCAAATGACATATCAGATAATGGGTTAGTATCTAAAATCTATAAAGTACTTATTGAATTCAACACCAAAAACAAATAATCCAGTTAACAAATAGGCAGAAAACATAGGCATTTTTCCAAAGAAAACATCCAGATGGCTAACAGACATCACCAGCAAAATACAAATCAAAATGAGATAACATCTCACACCTATCAGAAAGGCTAAAATAATAACATAGGAAACAACAGGTGTTGGTGAAGATGTGGAGAAAAGGGAAACTCTCTTACACTGTTGGTGGGAATGCAAATTGGTATAGCCACTCTGGAAAACAGTATGGAGGTTTCTCAAAAAGTTATAATACAGAACTGCCCTCTGACCCAGCAATTGCACTACTAGGAATTTACCCAAAGGATACAAAAATACTGATTCAAAGGGGCACATGTGTCCCAATGTTCATAGAAGCATTATCAATAATAGCAAAATTATGGAAAAAGCCCAAATGTCCATTGACTGATGGATAAAGAATGTATGGTGTGTATGTATGTATGTGCATATACATCTATATGTATATACATATATATATATATATATGCAATGGAATATTACTCAACTATAAAAAAGAATGAAATCTTGCCATTTGCAACAACATGGATGAAGATAGAGAGTATTATGCTAAGCAAAATAAGTCAGTCACAGAAATAAGTCAGACTTCATTCAGGTGTAGAATTTAAGAAACAAATCAGATGAACACAGGGGGATATTAAAAAAAAAAGAGAGGCAAATCATAAAACAGACTTTTAACTATAGAAGACAAATTGAGGATTACTGGAAGGGAGGCTGTTGGAAGGATGGGTTAAATGGGTGACAGTTATTAAGGAAGCCTCTTGTGATGAGCACTAGGTGTTATATGTGAGTGATGAATCATCAAATCCTGCCCATGAAAGTAAAATTACACTTTGTGATAGCTAACTAGAATTTAAATAAAAATTTGGAAGGAAAAAAAAAAAGGAAAAGGCTGTTGGAATTCTGATAAGGATTTTGTTGAATCTATAGATCACTTCAGATAGCACTGATATCTTAACAATGTTGAGTCTTCCTATCCATGAATATGAAATGTCTCTCCATTTATTTAGGCCTGCTGTAATTTTTTCAGCAATGTTCTGTAGTTTTCAGCATACAAAACTTTCACCTCTTTGGTTAGATTTTTTTTCCCCTAAGTATCTAATTCTTTTAGGTGCTAATGTAAATAGAATTGCTTTCTTAATTTCCTTTTCAAATTGCTCAAACGCTGGCATATAGAAACACAACTGATTTGTGTTTTGTACCCTACAACTTTGCCAAATTTGTTTGTTAGTTTTAGTATCTTTCTCATTAATCCTCTGAGATTTTCTATATATGGAATCACACTACCTGTGACTAGAGATAGTCTTACCCCTTCCTTTTTTTTTTTGCTTAGTTTTTTTTTGTTTGTTTGTTTTTTAATTCATTTGAGAGAGAGAGCATGCACAAGCAACGGGAGAGTCAGAAGCGGGGGAAGAGGCAGAAGCAGACTCCCAGCTGAGCTAGGAGCCTGACATGGGGCATGATCCCAGGACCTGGAGATCATGACCTGAACTAAAGGCAGATGCTTAACCATCTGAGCCACTCAGGCAACACTTACTCCCTCATTTTTAATTTGATGTCTTTCCTTTCTTTCCCTACTAGCTCTGGCTAAAACTTTCAGTACAACTTTGAAGACCAACAGTGAAATCAAATATCCTCCTTATTTATTTATTTATTTGACAGGGAGACAGAGAGCACAAGCAGGCAAAATGGCAGGCAGTGGGAGAGGGAGAAGCAGGCAGTGCTGAGCAGGGAGCCTGACGCAGGGCTTGATCCCAGGACCCTGGAATCATGATCCAAGATGAAGGCAGAGCCTTGTCTTGTTTCTGATTTTAGGAGAAACAAATTTCAGTCTTTCACCATTGAGAATGATGTTAGCTGTGGTTTTCTTATAAATACTTTTTACCATGTTGAGGGATTTTCCTTCTATTCTTAGTTTTCAGACTTTTTAATCATAAAAAGATGTTGGATTTTGTCAAATGTTTTTTCTATGTCAACTGAGATGATCACGTAGTCATTTCCTTAATTCTTTTTTAAAAAATCTTAAAATTAATAAATAAATAACTTTATTGTTTAATAATATATAATTATATAATACTTTTATTATAAATTTAATTTTTATTTTAGAGAGAGAGTCAGTGTGTGCAAACGTGGGCAGGGGGAGAGGGAGAGAGAGAATCCTTAAGCAGACTCCCCTCTGAGCTTGGTGCTTGATGTGGGGCTTAATCCCAGGACTTTGAGATCATGACCTGAGCTGAGATCAAGGTCGGCTGCCTAACCAACTGGGCCACCCAGGTGCCCCAGTCATTTCCTTAGGTCTATTAATATGATGTATTACACTGATTTTCTTAGTTGAACACTCTTGCATTACTGGGATAAATTCCATTTGGTCATGGTGAATAATCTTTTCAACACACTAATGGACTTTTTAAAATTTTATTTTTATTTATTTATTTTTTTAAGTAGGATCCAGGCTCAACATGGAGCTTGAATTCACAATCCTCAGATTAAGAGTCATGTGCTCTACTAACTGAGCCAGCCTAGTGTCCCTGACAACTGCTGGATTTAATTTGTTAATATTTGGTGAGAACTTCTGTATTTATATTCATAATTTACTTCTGCATCATTCACTTCTGCATCATATATTCATAATTTTATTTTCTTGTGATGTCTTTATCTGGTTTTGGTATCAGCATAATGTAGGCCTCATAAAGTAAGCATTCCCTTCTCTTCAAATTTTTGGAAGGGTTTGAAAGAGATTAGTGTTAATTCTTTAACTATCTGGTAGAATTCACTTCAAGTGGAGCCATTGGTCTGGGATTTGTTAGGCGAAGTCTTTGATTACTGATTTGATCTCTTTTATGCATGGGTTCAGATTGTCTATTTCTTCTTCAATCAGTTTAATTTGTATGTTTTGAGGAATCTGTTCATTTCTTCCAGGTTGTCTAATCTGTTAATGTATATTTTCACACTAATCTCTTCTAATCCTCTTATCTCTGTAAAATTGGTTAGTTATGTTTCCATCTCTATTTCTGATTTTAGTTATTTGCATCTTCTCTTTTTGCTCTGGCAGTCAGCTAAAGAAGCTTTGTTAGTTTTGTTGATCTTCTCAAAGAACCAGCATTTGTTTTTACTGATTTTCTCTTCTCTTTATTGTTTATTTTTGCTCTCATTTTCAACATTTCCTTCCTCCCTTCTGCTAGCTTTGCATTTATTTTGCTCTTCATTTTCAAGTTTCTTAAAATATAATGTTAGGTTACTGATTTGTGAACTCTTTTCTTTTTAAATGTAGGCATTTATAGCTATAAATTTCTCTCTGAGCACTGCTCTCCTTGCATTCCTTTAAGATTTGGTATGCTGTTTTCACTTTCATATCTCTCTCAGTATTTTCTAATTTCCTTTATGATGTCTTCTTTGACTCATGGGTTAAAAGTGTGTTGTTTAACTGCCACATACTTGTGAATTTTCCAGTTTTACTTCCGTTATAGATTTCTACTACCTTCATTCCACTGAAATCAGAGAAGATATCTTATATGGTATCACATTTAAAGTCTACTAAAGCTTTTGTTTTGGCCTAACACATGGTCTATTGTACAAAACGTCCTGTGTATACTTAAGAATGTATATTCTGTGCTGTTGTTGGGTAGACTATATTATACGTATATATACGTATACATATATATATTCTGCTGGTCTAATTGGTTTATTGCATTGTTAAGGTTCTCTATTTTGTTACTCATCTTCTGTCAACTTGATTTATGCATTATTGAAAGTAGTGTATTGAAATCTCCAACTATTCTTGTAGAAATGTTTATTTCTCTAATTTTTTTCAATTTTTGCTTTTAAATATTTTATTTATTTATTTGAGAGAAAGTGGTGGGAAGGGCAGAGAGAGAGAATCTCAAGCAGACTTCCTGCTAAGATGGAACCTGACAAGGTGCCTAGATTTCACAACCTTGAGATCATGAGCTGAGCTGAAATTAAGAAATGGATGTTCAACTGACTAAACCACCCAGATGCCCCAATTTTTGTTTCATAGACTATGAGGGGCTGTTAATAGTTACATATACGTTTATACAATTAACCCTTGAACAATGCAGGAGTTAGGGGTGCTGACACTCTACACTAGTCAAATATCTACATGTAAATTTTGACTCCCTAAAAAGTTTACTAATAGCCTACTGTTGAAGCCTTGCTGTCAGAAGCCTTGCTGATAACATACACAGTTAATTAACACATACTTTGTATGTCATGTGTATTACATACTATACTTTTATAGTATGTAAAGAAAAGAAAATGTTATTTAAAAATCATAGGAGGGGCGCCTGGGTGGCTCAGTGGGTTAAGCCTCTGCCTTTGGCTCAGGTCATGATCTCGGGATCCTGGGATCGAGCCCTGCATTGGGATCTCTGCTCAGCAGGGAGCTTGCTTCCCCCTCTCTCTCTGCCTGCCTCTCTGCCTACTTGTGGTCTCCCTCTCTCTGTCAAATGAATAAATAAAATCTTTTAAAAAATCATAGGAGAGGGGCACTTGGGTGGCTCACTGGGTTGAAGCCTCTGCCTTCAGCTGAGGTCATGACCCCAGGGTCCTGGGATCCAGCCCCACAGCAAGCTCTCTGCTCAGCGGGGAGCCTGCTCCCCCCCCCGCCCCGCCTGCCTCTCTGCCTACTTGTGATCTCCATCCGTCAAATAAATAAATAAATAAATAAATATTTTTTTAAAATCATAGGAGAAAATAATATTTATAGTACTCTAGTGGGGATGTAAGTATAGCTGGATTATATGAAACTGTATTCATATCAGTCAGCCTAGGATTTATTTTAGCTAAATTCTGCAGATTAGGAACAAATAAAATGGAAAGAGATGAGAGTCTACTCAGCTTGAGATCTGGAGATATTAGAGGTATAAAATAAGTCTAAGAGCAAGAATCTAGAATTCAATAAAAATTTAAAAGACACAAACTAACAAGAAAATTAAAATTTTTAATAAAATTTTTAATAAAAAATAATGCAAAAAAAAAACCCCAAAACAAACAGAAGGATATATACATCAGATGACCCACCTATTGGCATGATCACACAATGGACTTTAAAATAACCATGATTAGATTGTTATGTTGAAGGAATTCATGGAAAGGAGAAAATGCATGATAAAAAACTTCTGCAGGAAAAAGAGAACTATTAATAAGAAGTCAAATGGTAATGCAAAATATATAAAGCACAATTATCAGAAATGGAAAATTTCTCTGATGAGCTTATCAGGAGACAGGACACAACTAAAAATGAACAAGGGTCAATCAAAATTACCCAACATGAATTACAAAGAGAAAAAGTAGAAAAAAAAAGATCAGATCATCTAAGAGCTGTGAGATATTAACAAATGATCTAATATACATGTAATTGGATCCCAGAAGTAGGAACAAACAAGAACACAGGGCAAGGGCGCCTGGGTGGCTCAGTGGATTAAGCCGCTGCCTTTGGCTCAGGTCATGATCTCAGGGTCCTGGGATCCAGTCCCACATCGGGCTCTCTGCTCAGCGGGGGGCCTGCTTCCTCCTCTCTCTCTCTCTCTGCCTGCCTCTCCATCTACTTGTGATTTCTCTCTGTCAAATAAATAAATAAAATCTTAAAAAAAAAAAAAAAAAAAGAACACAGGGCAAAAAATACTTGAAGAGATAAGAGATGAAAATTTTCCTAACTGAATAAAAGACAACAAATTTAAGTGGGTAGGAGAAGAATCAATGAAACAAGATGGGATTGGGAGGGAGACAAACCGTAAGTGACTCTTAATCTCACAAAACAAACTGAGGGTTGCTGGGGGGAGGGGGTTTGGGAGAAGGGGGGTGGGGTTATGGACATTGGGGAGGGTATGTGCTTTGGTGAGTGCTGTGAAGTGTGTAAACCTGGCGATTCACAGACCTGTACCCCTGGGGATAAAAATATATGTTTATATAAAATAAAAAATTTTTAAAAAAAACACAAAAAAACCAATGAATCCAAAAACTTCAAAGAACCACAAGCAGGATAAATACCTTGTGAGTCACACATATATATATACACATATAACCATACCCATATCTAGATCCATCAAAGAATTTTATACTCAATAAGAATATCTTTCAAAATAGAAAAAGACAAACTTCTCCTGATAAACAAAAGTAGATAGAATCCACTCCTAACAGACCTGTACACTGAGAAATTTTTAAGAAATAAAGAACATTACAAATGGTAAAAATGAGAGCAAATGTTTGAAAAATATCTCACATTGGGGCGCCTGGGTGGCTCAGTCAGTTAAATGTCTGCTTTCAGTTCAAGTCATGGTCTCAGGCTTCTGGGACTGACCCCAGGAATCGTCTACCCATCTAGCTTCCTGCTCAGATGGGAGTCTGCCTCTCCCTCCTCGCCCTCCCCAATGCACTCTCTCTCTCTCTCTCTCTCAAATAAAAACTCTATAAATAGATAGATGATAGATAAAATAAAAATTTCTCATGTTTTTAAAAGACAACTGTCTAAAGAAAAGTAATAATAAAGCTATATCACAGAGGATGGGAGAAAATGGAACTTTATGGTATTAAGATTCTTATGCTATACATGTAGTGGTATAATATTATTTGAAAATAGACTAAGTTGAAATGTATATTATGAACAGGAGAAGACCAGTAAAAAATAAGAAATATAAGTGAGAGGCCAATGGTAAAGATAAAATAGAATTATTATAAAAACTCAGCCTGGGTGGCTCAGTGGGTTAAGCCGCTGCCTTCGGCTCAGATCATGATCTCAGGGTCCTGGGATCGAGTCCCGCATGGGGCTCTCTGCTCAGCAGGGAGCCTGCTTCCTCCTCTCTCTCTCTCTCTGCCTGCCTCACTACCTACTTGTGATGTCTCTCTGTCAAATAAATAAATAAAAAATCTTAAGAAAAAAAAAAAAAACTCAGCCAATCTTGGGGCGCCTGGGTGGCTCAGTGGGTTAAAGCCTCTGCCTTCGGCTCAGGTCATGATTCCAGGGTCCTGGGATCGAGCCCCACATCGGGCTCTCTGCTCAACAGGGAGCCTGCTTCCCTTCCTCTCTCTCTGCCTGCCTCTCTGCCTACTTGTGACAAATAAATAAATAAATAAATAAAACCTTTTAGATAAATAAATAAATAAATAAAAAGCTCAGCCAATCCAAAATATGGAAGAAAAAAGAACAAAGAAGAGATGAAAAAAGTAGAATACAAAATTTAAAAAAAAATTAAAATCAAAAGGGCATATTTAAATCCAACCATATCCATAATTACATTAAGGTAGGTGATCTAAAGATATGGATGTTGATAGTAAGGTAAGGCTGTGTGTGGAAGGCAGGGAATGCAGGGTGTCTAAGGGAACTCTCAGTACCTTCCACTCAATTTCTGCTGTGAACCTAGAACTACCCTAAAAAGTAGGTCAATTTAAAAAAATATACATTTTTTTTTTAGATTTTATTTATTTATTTATTTGACAGAGAGAGATCACAAGCAGGCAGAGAGGCAGGCAGAGAGAGAGGAGGAAGCAGGCTCACTGCTGAGTGGAGAGCCCGATGCGGGGCTTGATCCCAGGACTCTGAGATCATGACCTGAGCTGAAGGCAGTGGCTTAACCCACTGAGCCACCCAGGCGCCCCAACAGTCATTTTTATAAATACTTGTCTGTCACCCCTGAATTAAGCTCCAGAAAGGCAGGGTCTGTAATTATCTTGTTCCCTGCTATATACTCAGTGCCTAGGAAAGTGTCCAACACAACGTTAAGCCCCTACTTTCCTGATACATTTTACTTGTGGAAGAACATGGAGTGTTTATTCCCACATGCCTGGGAATAAATAAATCACTATATAGATGAATTATTAATAATGAAAGATATAACATAATAAAAAAATGAATTGTAAGGAACACATTCCTAACTAAATGTTCTATTAAATGTTCTAACTAAACTAAATATTACTGACTAAAATCTTTCACCATTATTTGTTGATCTCTAAATATATTGCTCTGATTAAGAAAAACAACAACAACAACAACCCACACTGGAGGGGTGCCTAGGTGGCTCGTTGGTTAAGCGTCTGATGTACAGCTCAGATCATGATACCAGGGTCCTGGGATCAAGCCCTATGTTGTTGGGCTCCCTGCTCAATAGGAAGCCTGCTTCTCTCTCTGTCTTTTCCCCGGCTCGTGCTTTCTTTCTCTCTCTAATAAATAAAAATCTTTAAAAAAAAATAGCCTGGAAAATAAACTCTCAAAATCACTTAGAACACAATAACCCTAAGTATACAATAGGTGTATAAAAAACATATACATATTTTATATTTTATGGATAATATATCTAATGAGAACAAAATGTAAAAGTACCAAATAAATAGCACTGGAAAGACAGAGGTGGAGATTTTCAGATCGTGATAAATTCACTAGCTTTTCTTTGAATGAAACTATTTAATCCTCCCCTTCTAGTAACTAAAGAATACTTTTTCCTAAGCTATATCTTCATTTAGAAAGTTGGTCAGATAATTATTCTGAAAATATCTACACAAACAGAAGTTTACAAGAAACACACAGCAAATAGCAGCAAATCACCTCTGCATCCACTGTATAAGATAAAACATACCATGTTATATTGAACAACTGGCACTATCAAAGGTTTGCTCTATCATCTCTTTTGAGGTAAATAAGTCTTAAAAAAAAATAAAGCTAAAACAAAAACCACTTACTACTAATAGTCAACTAATCTAAGTTATTTTCCCTCAAAAGGAAAAACTTCAAAATAACAAGGTGTTTTATTTCCATAGTCTTTTTATAGTTTGAGTAGTTTGTTTAGCACATTAATTCACTAAGAACCCACTATGCCACTGAGAATCTGGAATCTTTCATAAACTTAAATATTTTCTTATCTAAGAGTACACATTTGTGAAAACTAGTTTAAATGGGGAAAAAATTGTCCTATTCAATTATTCCTTAATGTACTTATTGGAAAATTGTCCCATTTATTTCCCTTTCTTCTGTTTCTTTTTAAAAACTATTTTCATTATTCCATATTTTGCTAACATATAAATTTTTAAATATTCCAAATGTCTAATTAGTAACTATTTTCAACAAACTTAAAATAAAAAACAAAGCAATGTTTGACAAATACAGTACCTGACAGCAGATGTTCTTGGCCCATGATCTCTGGAATCCATTACCCAACCAACATGACACTCTAGAGGGGGATTTGTACTATGTCTTGTTTTTCTCTTTCTTGGACTCTAAAGAAAAAGAAGTCAAACATTGCAATTATTTCAGTAGTGTGAACTTCACAAGTAAATTGAAACCCTCTGACTGTAAACTAGCTCAAACATTTTCATACTGTGGATGACACATTATGAAATCACATGAAGTCACAAAACTTAAACATCTCACATACAAGTTACAAAACTTAACAAAGAAGGTCCATTGCTAGGATTCAACCCAAGGATTAAAGGAAATACAATTTAGTGTGAGTCTTCATTATACCTTCTGATCAATATTAATTATGCTACAAATTTTAAGGAAGTTATTCCTTAACCTGAGAAAACATCACTGATAAAATACCATTTTTAAGTGAGTTCTTACAATCTAAACTATATATTTTTAAAAATATGATAGAAACTAAAAAGTCTCATTTTGGAATGTTAAAGGATATAAAATGCAGCCTTTATATTCCTGGTAGTTTTGTATACCTTTACATCAATAGCTTTTGGTTCTTTAACAACAGGATAAAATCTTGGTGTTTTATTTGGATCTTGTAACCTAGGTGTTCGAGGTGTTTTAGGTGTTCTTGCAGGATAAATTCTAGGAGAGTCTGGAACTGCCGTGGGCAATGAACGGGCCATTGTTACTGAAGATATTTCTGAAACATCAGATAGCTTCGGGGCTAATTCATCACTCAAACCTGCAAAGCAAAAAAGTAGTTAAATGCATTTAGATGCTAAGAAAGGGGGCACCTGGTTGGCTCATGGGTTAAGCCTCTGTCTTCAGCTCAGGTCATGATCTCAGGGTCCTAGGATCAGCTCACATCAGTCTCTCTGCTCAGTGGTGAGCATGCTTCCCCCTCTCTCTGTGCCTGCCTCTCTGCCTATTTGTGATTTCTCTGTGTCAAATAAATAAATAAAATCTTTTTAAAAAAAGATGCTAAGAAAGTATTTTACTTGAGAACAAAAGTAATTCTGAAATTTTCCACTCAAAAGACTTTTTCATTAGAAACATTTAAATATGTAAGAATAAAAAATAAACACTGTCTGCACGTTACCTACTTTACAAAATTTTAATTTTGCTCTATCTGTTTCTGACTTTTGTAAAAAGAAAAATAGTCTGAAGCCCACTATATAACCTATCCCAACCCTATTTCACTTCTCCTCAGAGACAACCAGGCTTTGAAATTTGGTATTTTTATCTATTATTATATACATATATGTAATAACATTATTTTGTATAATTAACTTCACATAAATGACAACATACTATATGTATTTTATAAGCTTTTACAGTCATATTTTGAGACTTGATTATTCAAATTCTATTCATATCGCTTTGGTTTATTCATTTTTATTGTAAGAGATTATGCTATTATACAAATATATTAAAATTTCCATTCTCCTGAAGCTACACATTTATGTTATTTCTAAATTTTTGGTATAATCAAAGATGCTACAGTGAACATTGTTAAATATGTCTTTCTTTACAGGTATGAGCATGTCTCTAAGGTTCATATGTGAAATGGAAATGTTGACTAAAATGACATATGTATCTTCGGATTGATTACTGATTGTCAATGTGATTTCTATAATGAATGGTTTCACCAGTTTATACTCCTAGCAGCAGCATGAAAAGTCTCAGCAATTTAATACCCTGGCTAAGATTAGGTTTTGTTTAGATGTTTAAATATTTTTCTCTCATGGGATTTAAATGGTATTTATAATTTTTGGTTCTAGTGAGCCTATTTTTATATGTATAGTCATCATTCAGATTTCCCCTATCATGAGCTTACCATTCATATCCTGACCATATTACTATTGGGTTGCTTTATTAATTAATTAATTAGTTGTGAAAATATCATGGTAATTAGATACTAATAAGTAAGCAAGCAGAATACATATGGTTTTTCTTCAGAATTATCAATTTGATCATCAATTCAATTTTTGTTCATCATTCAACAAATATTAAGTGCCTACTATATGCCAAGCACTATTCTAAACACAAGGCTATAAATTCAAAAGTGAACTTACCTACCCTATTGCCTAATTTCCCTAACTTCCCCCTTTCCCTCCCATTTAGAATGGGAGGATATCAGAACATTTTTTGAGGAACAAATTAGGTGATTTCATGTATCTACTTACCCATCAGTGTTTTTCTTTTGCCTCCAGGAGAAGTCTAATCTCTTTATCATGTCATATTAAGACTTTACTGATTTTGACTCCTCAACTGTCTTTCACCACTTCAGTTTTGGTGCCCCAGATAGCAACCTACTTGATCCTGTTTTCTTGCTTGATACCTTTTCATATGCTTTTTCCTCTCTCTGTAAGTCCCTTTCCCTTATCTTTTCACACCCAATTGAACTCATATCCTTCCTTTAATACCCAGCACAGATGTTACTTTCCCTGGGAACTTGAAGCATTACTTGAATATCTCTGCCAATAAAATTAATCAATTCTTCTTTTGTGCCACCTCTAAATTAAAATTTAGTTTTTATATATTATCCCGTTAGCCAGTAAGAACAAGTCCCAGTGGTTCCCTAAAAGGGCCACAATCTTATATTTGTATACCACTGCCTACAATAGTGATAAACATATACCCACCAAATGACTGATAACTGAATTGTGTTAATACAGATTTTCTTTGGATCAAAAAGCTATATAATCACAAGGATAAAACTATGATTATAAACTGAAAAATATGTTCAATTTAAAATTTAAATATTTAAAGATCTAGGGACAATAATAGTAAGCTTCCTAACATCCAGATTATGGTTTTCAAATTCCATTTCCCACTGATCTGGTCCTCTAAAAGAAATAAAGTCTGGAGCACAAAGTATAATATGAGCCTGAATTCAGTCAGAAAGCACTGAAATTAAAAAAGAAAAACAAAAACACACAAAAACAAAAACTAGAATAGGTCATGAGGATACAGCAGCAAACTTCAGTGGACCCCACCAGCCAAAAATGAAGTACTCTAAACACTAAAAATAATGACTGAAATTGATTAAAGATGTCAAATAAGAAAGTTCTATGAATTCATAATGGTACCTTAAAACTTAATCACATGTGTAGGTTGCTAGGGCACAAAACTCATTGTTCTAAAAATTGATAAACTGAACACAGAGAAAGAAACAAGCATTTATCCTTTTCCTGGAAAAATTGAAATTCAGAGTAACAAAAGAGTTGATAAAAGAACACTCTTCTTTACAGAATTCTAGGTAAGAAACACAGAAGGAATGACAGAATTAAAAGATGACTTAAAAAAAGAGATCATTTTGCAAAATAAATAAATAAATAAAGATCATTTTGCAACTCTAATGAAATAGAAAATCTAGGGAATTTCCACCAATAACTCTTAAAACCATTTAGTAAAATGTTTAAATGAGATTCAACATCAAAGATATGATCCCTGAAAGTAATAATTGATAAAGTGGACTTCGCTAAAATGATAAAAAAAAAATCTGATACACGAAAGACACTGTCAAGAGAATAAGAAAAGTCACAGGCTGAAAATATTTGCAAAAGACACATCTGATAGAGGACTTTTACACAAAATATATAAAGAACTCTTAAAATTCAACAATAAGAAAACAAACCAATTAATAAATCTCAACAGATACATTAAAGAAGTAATATATGTGGCAAATAATCATAGGCAAAGATGTTCTACATCAGATGTCATTGGGGAAAAATAAATGAAAGTCAAATACCACTATACGCCTATGAGAATGGCCAAAATCCAGAATACTAGCAACACCGAATGCTGGCAAGGATATGAAACAAGAGGATCTCTTATTCATTAATGGTGGAAATGCAAAATGGTATGGTCACTTTGGAAGACAGTTTGGTGGTTTCGCACAAAGCTAAACATATCTTACTATATGATCTAGGAGTCATCCTCTTTGGTACATACTCAAAGGAGCTGAAAAGTTATGTCTACACAAAAACTTGCACATGGATGTCTAAGTAACTTTATTCATAACTGCCAAAACTTGGGACCAATGAAGATGTCCTTCAGTAGGTGAATGGACAAACTATGGTATATATTATAGACAATGGAATATTATGCAGTGCCTAAAAACATATGAACCATGAAAAGACACAGATGAAATTTAAATGCACATTACTAAGTGAGAAAAACCAATGTGAAAAGGCTACTTACTGTAGAATTCCAACTATTCAATATTCTGGGAACGGAAAACTATGGAAACAGTGGAAAGGTTAATAGCTGCCAGGGGTTGGAGGTATGGTGGGGGAAAAGTGATAGGTGAAATACAGAGGATTTTTACTTTGTATGATACTATAGTGATGGATACATGTCTATATACATTTGTCAAAACCCAAAGAATGTACAATGCCAGGAGTGAACCCTAATGTAAACTATGGACTTTGGGTTATTATAATGTGTTTGTGTAGGTTCATCCATTGTAACAAATGCACCACTCTGATGTGGGATATTGCTATGAGGAAGCAGCATCTTTCACCAAATGGGTGATGGTCATGTAAGCTCCGGGCAGGGAGAAAAATGGGAAATCTTTCTATCTTACCCTTAATTTTACTGTGACCCTAGACCTGTTATAAAAGAAAAAAGTCTTTAGAAAAAAGAAGTTGAAGGGAAACTTTATGATGGTTGGGATCAGGCCAATAACATTTTTTTTAAGATTTTATTTAATTTTTTGACAAACAGAGATCACAAGTAGGCAGAGAAGCAGGCAGAGAGAGAGGAGGAAGCAGGCTCCCCGCTGAGAGGAGAGCCTGATGTGGGTCTCTATCCCAGGATCCTAGGATCATGACCTGAGCTGAAGGCAGAGGCTTTAAACCACTGAGCCCCCCGGTGCCCCAGGCCAGTAACATTTAAATCCAATGATCAATAATAGCACCAGTAAGACAGACTAAAAGACACTGTATGAAGTAATTGGAAGTAAATAGCTCCTTTGAAAAAAAAGTCTTGCCACCAGAAAATTAAAATCTTGAATATACTTAATGTTCTAAACCTAAGTACTAATTCATAGGTAATAGAGGAGATAAAGGAATACACTGATTGATATGAAGATAGAAACATATAAATCTGGATTGTAAGAAATCTTAAGACAATTTAACCAGTTTTTTCAATGAGTCATTGGCAAGGAAAAATAAGAGAAGAGGAATGATTACAGATTAAGAGTAACTTAATTGTCCTATCGATCAAATGGAATGTATGTTTCTTTGTTCCTGATTCAAATAACCAACTTGAAAAAGATAAATACCAGACATCACGGAAAACCAAACATAAACTGCATGTATATATGTTTGTGATATAAAATGAGGTACTTGCAGAAGTAATGGTATTTATTTGAATGAGATTCAACATGAAATACCAAAAACATATAGGGAACAAGGTATGGATGAAAAAAAAGTCAAACTATTAACAATTGTTAAAATTAGGTAAGAAAATTACATGGGGTTCATTAACAGTCCTCCCTTCTTTTGATTTTACCTAAACATTTCCATATTAGAAATTAAAGTTTTATATTTATTTTATTTGATTTAATTACATGTAAATTTTACCCACGAATAAGAGCAGATAGGTCAATTTTGTGAAGACTAGGATCTATAGAGGGTTATCTCAAAAGAAACATTTTATAAAATTTTTACAGTATATGTATACCAATTTGCAATATTTTGAGATAAAATATCAAAAATGGTTAAGATAACTGAAATAGCTAAAATATTTACAGTAGATATAGAATTGTATTATTAGAAATATAAATCATTAGGTAACAAGAAATATATTAAAGTTATTTTTTAGACAATTTTAAGCCCAGGATGCTATATGAATATCATCTGGATATCATACCTTCTTAATCAAAATGATAGGGCATCTTTTGTGCAAGAATGTCCAAAAATAGCATTTTTCATAATAGCAATAACTGGAAAAAATCAAAATATCAGCTACCAACTGGATAAACAAAATGTAGTATGTCTGTAGTATAGAATATTACTTAGCAATAAAAACATCAATATCAGCAATGACATAGATTAATCTCAAATATACTATATTAGTTGGAAAAAGCCAGATACATGAAAACATATCATATGGTTCCATTTATATGAAACTTCCAACAAAAAGCAGATCACTGGTAACCTCAAAGACTGAAATTGAGTGTAGAGACTGACTGCAAATGATCATGAGGGAGCTCTCTAGTGTGATAAACTGTTCTAAAACTGAATTCTGGTGCTACTGGACAACTATACAAAATCTCTGAAAGTCATGAAACAGTACACAAATGGGTTAGTTTTAGGGTATGTAAACCACACCTCAAAAAAGCTATAACGAAACAAAACCAAAGACCACTCTTCAGGGAACCTCAATTGTGACTGTCAATCATACAGTTTCTGCTACAAGTATATCAAAGAAGACTGATTTTAGAGAACTAGGATAAAGTACTGATTTTCAAAGTATAGGTCTACCAGTATCATCAGCATGACATGCAAACTTGTTAGAAGTGTACATGCTCAGGTCCCACCTCCATTTACTAAATCAAAAACTCTGGGTATGGAGTTGTTTAATTTGTTTTAACAAGCCTTCTAGGTGAATGTGATACTTGCTGAAGTTTAAAAACCAATGGAGGAAGGAGTATGCTAATTATTCTTCTACTTAAGATTTTCCAAATTTTATAACTGTCTAATCAAATCTTGGGACAGTTGCATACCTGAACCATCTGAACCTTGTCCCTAGCCCTCATTGTCTTTATAGGTAGGAACTGCCTTTATAAAACCAGAATAATATCATGCTGTTGGTGTTCAATGAAGATTGACAGTTAAAAAAAAAAAAATGCTGTACGAGGACTGGCAATTTAGTTTTCTTTTCAAAATAAAATGCCTTTGAAGCAGGACTAAGCAAGTGTTTTCTGTAAATTAAAGACAGTATATATTTTTGGCTTTTCAGGTTATAAAGTCACTGATGAAACTAATCAATCCTGCCATTGTAACATAGGCACAGATCACATGTAAGTAAAGGTGTGGCCAGATTAGGCCATGGCAAGTCAGTTTTGATTTATCATATACTCACTGTATCAGAGCAGTTAGATATAAATCCAAATACTGGATTTACACTTTGCTTACAAAAGAAGTCATTACAACCATATTTCATATATTAAGTAAGATAGAGGAATGTATAAACATATCAAAAAGACATAAAAATGATAATAACTAAACTTCTAGAGAAGAAAAACATAAAAGCTGATATTTAAAATGCATTTAATGGGTATAAAAATATATTAGATATTAGAAAAGACTGATGAAGACATAGGAATAGAAATAACCCAAACAAAACAGAAAGAAAAACAAACTGGGGAAGAAAAAAAAAAGAGAGAGAGCATTAGTAAGGTAGGGAACAACTTCAAGTAGTCTAATATACATGTAATTGAGTTCTTGTAGTTGAAAAGGAAACAGAAAAGAATTACAGAAAAAAACAAGTTTTTACAATATAAAATGTTGGGGCACCCAGGTGGCTCAGTCAGTTAAGTGTCTGCTTTCAGCTCAGGTCCCAGCCCCACAGGGAGCCTGCTTCTCCCTCTGTGGGTGCTCTCTCATCCCTCTCTTTCTCTCTCAAATAAATGAATAAAATCTTTTTAAAAATAATAAAGTGTAAAATGTTAATTTAAAATAATGGCTGAAATTTTTCCAAATTTGATTAAAAATATATGCACACATATATCCAAAAACTCAAAAAGCCTCAAGCACAGGAACATGAAGAAAATTATACCAAGACAATCATAATTAAATTGCTTACCACAGGGGATAAAGAGAAAATATTAAAAGTTGCCAGAAGGGGAATGCAAGCTGGTGCAGTCACTCTGGAAAACAAGATAGAGGTTTCTCAAAAAGTTGAAAATAGAACTACCCTCCGACCCAGAAATTGCACTACTGTATCTTTATCCCAAAGATACAAATGTAGTGATCCGAAGGGGCACGTGCACCGCAATGTTTATAGCAGCAATGTTCACAATAGTCAAATGATGGGAAGAGCTTAAATGTCCATTAACACATGAATGGATAAAGAAGATGTGGTATACATATACAATGGAATATTACACAGCCATAAAAATGAAATATTGCTATTTACAAGAATGTGGACAAAACTAAAGAGTATTATGCTAAGTGAAATAAGTCAATCAGAGAAAGACAATTGTCATATGATCTCATTCATATGTGGAGTTTAAGAAACAAGGCAAAGGACCATAAGGGAAGAGAAGAAAAATGAAATAAGAGGAAATCAGAGAGGGAAACAAACCATAAGAGACTCATAATCAAAGGAAACAAACTGAGGGTTGCTGGAGGGAAGGATGGTGGAAGGATGGGATGGCTGGGTGATGGACACTGGGGAGTGTATGTGTTATAATGAGCACTGGATATTATATAAGACTGATGAATCATAGACCTGTACCCTGGAAACAAATAATGATCTATATGTTCATTAGCTGAATTCAGGATTTTAAAGTGGGTTCCTGTGAGTGTCAACCACTCTGAAAATTGGCCAGATAAAACTTGGAGAAAGAGGGACATAGTTTCTGTAAACTTGGAGAGAGAAGTAGCAGAGGAAGTAGAAGGAAGAGATGGGAGTGTGACAGAGCCAATGAGAATTGGCTCACATACCCAGATGGATATCTTTTTTTTTAAATTTTTTATTTTTTATAAACATAGATTTTTATCCCCAGGGGTACAGGTCTGTGAATCACCAGGTTTACACACTTCACAGCACTCACCAAAGCACATACCCTCCCCAATGTCCATAATCCCACCCCCCTTCTCCCAAACCCCCTCCCCCCAGCAACCCTCAGTTTGTTTTGTGAGATTCAAGGCCTTATATCTGTTGGGCTCTCTGTATTTATCCACTTTTTTTTTTTATTTAGTTATTTAATTAGAGAGCATGTTTGCAAGCGGGAGGAGGGGTGGAAAGGGAGAGAGAATCCAAAGCAGACTGTGCATTGAACACAGAGCCAAGGTGGGGCTCAATCTCATGATCCTGAGATCATGACCTGAATGAAATCAAGAGTTGGGCACTGAACTGACTGAGCCACCACCCAAGCACCCACATCCTCTTGCTTGCTTGCTTGCTTGCTTGCTTTTTAAAGATTTTATTTATTTATTTGACAGAGAGAGACACATAGAGAGAGGGAACACAAGCAGGGGGAGTGGGTGAGGGAGAAGTAGGTTTCCTGCCAAGCAGGGAGCCCAATGTGGGGCTCAATCCCAGGACCCTGGGACCATGACTGGAGCTGAAGGCAGAGGCCAACTGACTAAGCCACCCAGGTGCCCCTCCACTTTCTTTCTTAATATTTTATTTTATTATTCCTACAGTTAGCAAGGCTGAGTTCCTTGCCAAAGCCTTCATAAATCTTGATTATTTCCACTTTCAATGTGGAATGATAATATCACATATGTAGTATAGCAGGAAGAAAATATTCCTTACCAGCCCAATACAGATTTATGCCTGCAAACATAGCCTGCAAACTACACAAAGCACAATTTTTCCTCAACCTTGCATTCAGTTTTCATAAATATTGAAGTTTTTTATAACATACAGACTAATATTTCAAAATCTGATGAAAGTTAACAAAAAGTCATTTAAGACTACTATTGATCAGTTACCCCCTGGTTGGAAACTTCCATTCAGATATTCAGGGGTCTTCCCTGAAAGCCACACAACAAAAACATTGTAAATTAATTAAACAATGAGGCCACTGGACACAGGTGTTTTATGTAAGCAAACCAAAATCTGAGACTGTAAATACCCAAGGTTATGAAATTGAAACATAAGGAAAACCAATCACAAACAGCGAACCAGGCTATAAGCTATAGCCAGTGTATAATTTCTTTACTTTGTCTTCACCATTTCTCCATAAAAGTCTTTCCCTGAATTCCTGTGCATGAAGTTCTCCTGACTACTTCTGCTCTGGTACCATCCTCTTCCAACCAATTTTTGTTCAGCTCTTAAAATGTTCTATTCAGGCCCTTAATAGGCTGGATGACTCCTACCCACATTGGGGAAGGAAATCTACTTAACTAAGCCAATTAAAATACTAATTTCATCCAGAAACAGCCTCACTGATAAACCCAGAAATATTGTTTAACCAAATATTTGGGCAACTTCTGATCCAGTTGACACATAAAATTAACATCACAAAGGATAATATAGGAAAATCAATCACATTTCTACATAATAGCAATAAACAGTTGGAAACTAAAGATTTTAAAGCACCATTTACAATAGCACCAAACCATAAAATACAGATATGGCTAACAATATATGTGCACCCAAACTTGTATCAAGAATAGAGAACTCTCAAAGTTAAATAAGAAAATAATTGACTATATACTTCAATAAAAAATTAAAAACAGGGGCACGTGGGTGGTTCAGTTGGTTAAGCCTCTGCCTTTGGCATGATCTCAGGGTCCTGGGATTAAGCCCCAGACTGAGCTCCTTGCTCAGCAGGGAGCCTACTTCTACTGCTCCCCCTGCTTGTTCTCTCTCTCTCTCAAAACATGCTCTTGTTAAATATATAAAATGTTAAAAAAAAATTAAAAACATAAAATAAGTTTAAAAAAAAAAAAGGGCACCTGGATGGCTCAGTTGTTAAGTGTTTGCTTTCAGCTCAGGTCATAATCCCAGAGTCCTGTTCAGCAGGAAGTATAACACTGAGGTCATGAGACCTGAGCCAAAATCGAGAGTCCACACTCAAACAACTGAGCCACCCAGGAACCCTTCCCCCTCTCACTTTTCACCTGTCAATCTTTTGGTATACTTTATTCAGCAGAGAGCTGATTTTTCTTTAAATCATCCATAATTGCTTTTCAAACTGAAAGTTAATCTATTCAACATTTTTTTCGACTTTATTTTTTCAGTGTTCCAAGATTCATCGTTTATGCATCACACCTAGTGCTCCATGCAATACATGCCCTCCTTAATATCCACCACCAGGCTCACCCAACCCCCAACCCCTTCCCTTCCAAAACCCTCAGTTTGTTTCTAGAGTCCGCATTCTCTCATGGTTCGTCTCCTCCAGGGATTTCTCCCAACACCCTTCTCCTCACCTTCTCCCAATGTCTCCATGTTATTCCTTATGCTCCACAAGTAAGTGAAACCATATGATACTTGACTCCTCTGCTTGACTTATTTCACTCAGCATAATCTCCTCCTGTCCACGTTGATAAAAAAGTGGGTATTCATCCTTTCTGATGGAGACATAATATTCCATTATATATATGGACCATATCTTTTTTATCCATCCATCTGTTGAAGGCCAAGGCTCTTCACACTTTGGTGACTATGGCCATTGCTGCTATGAACATTGAGGTAAAGATGGTCTTCTCACTGTATGTGTATCTTTGGGGTAAATACCCAGTAGTGCAATTGCAGGGTCATAGGGTAGCTCTATTTTTAATTTCTTAAGGAATCTCCACACTGTTTTCAAAAGTGGCTGCACCAACTTGCATTCCCACCAATAGTGTAAGAGGGTTCCCCTTTCTCCACATCCTCTCCAACACTTGTTGTTTACTGTCTTATTAATGTTTGGCCATTCTAACTGGTACCTCAATGTGGTTTTGATTTGAATCTCCCTGATGACTAATGATGATGAACATTTTTCCATGTGTCTGTTAGCCATTTGTATGTCATCTTTGGAGAAGTGTCTGTTCATGTCTTCTGTCCATTTTTTGATGTGATTATCTGTTTTGTGTGTCTTGAATTGGAAGAGTTCTTTATAGTTCTTGGATATCAGCCCTTTGTCTGTACCGTCGTTTGTGAATATCTTCTCCCATTCCATGGGTTGCCTCTTTGTTTTGTTGACGGTTTCCTTTGCTGTGCAGAAGCTTTTGATCTTGACGAAGTCCCAAAAGTTCATTTTTGCTTTTGTTTCCTTTGCCTTTGGAGACATGTCTTAAAAGAGGTTGCTGTGGCCAATGTTGAAGAGGTTACTGCCTATGTTCTCCTCTAGGATTTCTGATAGATTCGTGCCTCACATTGAAGTCTTTTATCTATTTCGAGTTTATCTTTGCGTATGGTGTAAGAGAATGGTCAAGCTTCATTCTTCTACACATAGCTGTCCTATTTTCCCAGCACTATTTATTGAAGAAACTGTCTTTTTTCCACTATATATTTTTTCCTGCTTTGTCGAAGATTATTTGAGCACAGAGTTGCAGGTCCATATCTGGGCTCTCTACTCTGTTCCACTGGTCTATGTGTCTGTTTTTGTGCCAGTACCATGTTGTCTTGGTGATCACAGCTTTCTAGTAAAGCTTGAAATCAGGCAATGTGGTGCTCCCAGTTTTGTGTTTCCTTTTCAACATTTCCTTAGCAATTCGGGGCCTCTTCTGGTTCCATACAAATTTAGGATTGTTTGTTTCAGCACTTTGAAAAATGCCAGTGGAATTTTGATTGGGATGGCATTCAAAGTATAGATGACTCTAGGCAGTATAGACATTTTGACAATGTTTATTCTAATCCATGAGCATGGAATGCTTTTCCATCTTTTTGTGTCTTCCTCAGTTTCTTTCACGAGTTTTTTGTGGTTTCTTGAGTACAGATCCTTTACCTCTTTGGTTAGGTTTATTCCCAGGTACCTCATGGTTCTTGGTGCTATAGTAAATGGAACTGATTCTCTAATTTCCCTTTCTATATTTTCATTGTTAGTGTATAAGAAAGCATTTTTATGATTTTTATACATTGATTTTGTAGTCTGCCACATTACTGAATTGTTATATGAGTTCTAGTAGTTTAGGGGTGGAGTCTTTGGGGTTTTCCATATAAAGTATCATGTAATATGTGGAGAGAGTGAGTTTGACTTCTTCTTTGCCAATCTGAACACCTTTTATTTCTTTTTATTGTCTTATTGCTATTGCTAGGACTTCTAGTACTCTGTTGAACAACAGTGGCAAGAGTGGGCATCCTTGTCATGTTTCTGATCTCAACGGGATAGCTGTCAGCTTTTCCTCATTGAGAATGATATTCCTGTGGGTTTTTCATAGATAGATTTTATTAAGTCGAGGAATATTCCCTCTATCCTTTTTTTTTTTTAAGATTTTATTTATTTATTTGACAGACAGAGATCACAAGTAGGCAGAGAGGCAGGCAGAGAGAGAAGGAAGCAGGCTCCCCGCTAACCAGAGAGCATGACGCGGGGCTCGATCCCAGGACCCTAGGATCATGACCTGAGCTGAAGGCAGAGGCTTTAACCCACTAAGCCACCCAGGCGCCCCTCCCTCTATCCTTATACTTTGAAGCATTTTAATCAGGAATGGATGTATTCAACATCGTAAAAATATTGGATTGATTCTATCTTCTTAATTTTTGCTAATTTTTTGTTCCTATTTTTTAAAATTGGAAGTTGTAGTACACTAATAAAGATTAATAAATGTGTATCTAAATTTAAAAATAGAGAAGACTTGAACTGAGAACAAGAAATTAAGTATGGAAGAAATTCAAGCTTTCAAGAGCACTTTATTAAAAAAAAAAAATCCCTGGTGCAAATAATGAGATTTAACCTAAAGACCTTACTTTACCTAGGAAGGCAAACACAGAGTTGATACCCACATACCCACCAATTAGAACAACACATAAATTCCAGATGCAGGCAAGCCTATATGTAGACCTTCCGAATGGGATTCTCCCCTTCTCTCAGGAGTAAATAATTATATTAAAATTTTGTATTAACAATTCCCCTTGCTGTTCATGGTTCCCATGTGCTATGCATGTACCATGAATTTTATGTTTTATATGATATTAAATTGAGTGAACTCCTTTGTGTCTAGCTTATACATCTTCTATTTTTAAGATTAACCCATTTTGTCACATGTAGCTTTAGTTCTTTCATTTCCACAGCTGTATATTTTCCCTTTACATGACTATAGCACATTTTACAATATAGTGTACTATAAATGGGCATTTTAAAAATTTCACTCGTTTTTTTCTATTATGAACAATGTTACTATAAGTGGTCTTTTGGTAAACATTTACAAGAATATCTCTTAAAGTGAAACTGTTGGGTTATAATAGGACATGTCACTGTGATTTCAATTGGCAAATGCAACAAAGTAAAGATGAGAGCATCTTTACTGGCCATTCAGTTTTTCTCTGTATGAATTTCCACTTAATGTTTCATTTACTACTTTTTCTGTTGATATTACCATTTTTATGTTGATTTTTACAATTTAAGATTTTTACTATACCAATTTTTTATTACTTTTATGCACTACAAAATTCATCTCCTAATTTGGGACTTTCATTCTCTCCACAATGTACTGAGGAGCATAAGTAATCAATTTTAATGTACTCAGATTAAACAAGGCAAAAAAAAAAATCTTATAATTAGCCTGAACATACTTAGTGGAATACTCTAAGAATAGTTAAAAAAAAATTTTGGCAGGAAGTCTGTTTCTTCCTCTCCCTCTGCCCCTACCCCAAGCTTGTGCCCTTTTGCTCACTCTCTCTCAAATAAAAAAATAAAAGTTTAAAGAGATTTAAAAGAAGTAACCTTTCAGTATTCATAGTAATAGTAGTATTTAATGTTATTATTCTAAAACTATTTTATCAAAGGATAAATAATAATCCTGCTACTGTGATTAGGAACAAAGATTTTCTTTTCATGTAAGTAAAAAGCAGTACAAATACAAAAATCAAACAAATTAAAATTAAAACCTTTAATCCTAAAGTTGAACAGAAAATATCAACATGAGGTTATAATGTACTTTCCTCTTTTTTTTTTTTTTTAAGATTTTACTTATTTACTTGAGAGAGAAAGAGAGATAGCAAGAGAGAGCATGAACAGGGGTAAAAGGGAGATGTGGCTTGATCCTCGTACCCCGGGATCACAACCCAAGCAAAAGGCAGACGCTCAACCAACTGAGCCACCCAGGCTCCCCTAGTATATTTTTCTTTAAAAAGAAAATCTCTAAACTCTTTCAATCAAAAAAACCCAGAAACAATAAACAACTCAGTAGCAACTCAAGCACTGACAAAACATTTATCATGCCTGCTGGCAAACAAAACAGTTAAACAGCCCAATTCCACCTATCACAGAAGAAAGCAATGCAAGATGGACCTGGAGCTAAAAGCCAGTAACTGATGAATGGCGAAAGGATCAATAACTACAACAGGGGCACCTGGGTGGCTCAGTCGGTAAAGCATCTGCCTGCAGCTCAAGTCATTATCTAGGGATTCCGGAATCCAGTCCCATGTTGGTTCCCTGCTCAATGAGGAGTCTGCTTCTCTCTCTTCCCTTGTTCTTCTTCCACCCCTGCTTGTGCTCTCTCCCTTTCTCTCAAATAAAATCTTTTAAAAAATGAACTATGATACAGTGAAACACATCTAATACATTTATGAAACCATAAGGATAATTTAAAACGAACACAAAAATTAAATGTCATTGGTCATCAATGACAGATGTTAGGGAACCAGCTCATTACTTTGAAAACTAGTGAACAAAGAGAAAAAATTGAGCACTTATTCTCTTTTCTGCAAGAACTCTATCTGAGGGTAAACAAATAGCCAATTAGGGGGGATTTCTCTTTATGGAAGTATTCTACTAAATTTAAGAAGCAATGATAAAAACATAATTATCACCACTTTGCAGCCCCTTGCGACATAAAAGCTCCAAGCAATGATTATCAATGGCTATTAAGGCCACAATGAGACAGACAATTGAGCATTATGTGCCTCTTGGTAGAAATATTCAATAATTACTTATGACATATTCTCACAAAAATTTAAGCCTCAATCTGATGAAGCTTCTATATCAAAATAATAGTTACAGAAAATTCAGGACCAGAAAACAGACTGAATGAAACTGAGATGATGCAATCAGCAAAACCCAGAATGTGAGAAATTCTACAGGACAACCCAGTTCCTTCAACAGTAAGTTGCAAGGAAAAAAATTATTTTGAACCTATAGATTAAACAAGACATATCAATCTTGGAATGTTCAAATTCATATGGATCCCAAATTTTTTAAGTGATAATTGAAGAAAAGTAAGTATGAACTAGATATTTGATATTAAGAAATTAATATTAATCTTAGCTGTGATAATGGCATATATTATTTATGTGTTTAAAAGAGTTCTTTTAAGGACACATACATAAATATGTAAGAATGAAAAAATATTAATAATAATCAGAAGTTTGCTTCAAAATTATCTAGTGGGAGTAAAGACAATGAGTGGAGCTAAGATGAAACAAAATTGGCTATGAAATTAGTAGCAAATGGGTACATGGGGGTTTCATTACATTACACAATTTGTTTTATTTTGGCATATACTTGAAGCTTTCCAAATTAAAAGTTTTTCTTTAACCTGCCTTCATGAAAAAACTATAACAAAACCATTTACACTTGCCTGAAAATGTCGGATTCAATTTATGTATCTCCCAAATGTATTTATATGTTCACACTAAGCTAAGGCCTTAGGACAAAAGAATGGTGTTAGTTGTATATTTTAGGAATCAGCAAGTCAGTGAAAAATTTTATTTCAAAAAGAGAAACATTTCTAGCAACCTCAAAATCAAATGAGACACATAAAGAACCAACCAATCCTGTTTGCTTTTCAGTAAGCATCTGGGTTTGAGCATGATGTGGTGTTACAACAGATGACTCCTACATCACCTATGTGATCACCTGCCTGTTCAACAGAAGTTAAGGTGGGATTATACTGTAAGGCTGATTTACCAAATTTACAGTCTTTACTGTCTGCCAAAGGATAAGTAACAGTTGAGTTTTAAAATTCTAGTCTTTTACCAGATACCTAAACGTTTTCCACAGATAGAAAAGCAGCAAACTTTGAAAACAATTTAGAAGTTTATTATTATTAATACTATTCAGAAACTATTACACACAAAAGCAGATTTACATACCTTGCCTGGACTGTGAAGGTGCTACACGAGCTTCTTGGTTTGGCTCAAAAGGAAGTTCAGGTGTTAGGTTTTCGAACTGCTCTTTACTAATGAGATTTAGCTTCTTAAAGTTCTCAACTTCTTGCTGAAGTAGAATGGAGGAATCTAATTACTCAACTGGCTAGGAGAGTGACCAACAAACAATAATTGTTACCAATCTCAAAAACTGAGTTCAACTACAACAGAAAAAAAAATGTCCTAATAAAGAATCTAGCATTATATTTATTAACAATTAATGTTTAGGACCTAAAAGAGGCACAGAGAACCCCCCAAATATTATGAATATTATATAACTAAAATACATTATAAGAGCACACATTCTAAATCATTCATTATTTGTTCACTAGGGTATTATAGAGGTTACAAAGTAATCTAATAATGTATGTTCCCTACCCTTAAGGAATTTACAAGTTAAATGGAAAAAAAGAAAGGTACACAGAAAAATTAGCAATATTAGGCAGCATATGAAAAATGGTATATTTGGTATAAGAATTGAGATCATCAGGGAGGCATTACAGAAGAGATGGGACAAGAATGAGAAATTCAGATGAGAAGCTTGGAATAAACAATCATTTATTAGAAAACAATTCAGTTAATGAGAAAATCTATATAGAATCAGTGGCAAAAAGGCCTGATATGGAAATGTGAGAAAGCTATGAGAAGACCTTTATACCAGACAAAGAAGTTTTCACTTCATTTTCTAGTAATAGGAAACATGTGATGAAAAATAAATCTAGATGGCCCTGGAGATTCATTTCTAACCCCCATTTATAAGGTTAGCAGCAAGAAGGCTTAGTGGGTCTGAGTGTTTTGAGCTTGAAGGAAGAACAGGCCATCCCTGCCTCTTGGGCTGCTGAAGCTTCCCCTTTCTAACGACTGTTACATAGTCACTTAGATGTTCTCTGCCCTGACCTACATATTAGAGAGGATTAGAGAGGCCAGGCTTTAATGCAAGGTCATTTGGCCATGGTGCATGAGGACCATTCATGCCTGGCCTAAGCTGTGAAAGAAAAAGGGAGTTTGAGAGATTCCCTGCACTCTACTACTTTTTGTTACGTTTCTGCCAATAAACCCTGTATCATACCTACATCACTCAGTGTGAATGGGTCCATGACCCATTAGAGAACAACATCCAGAAAGGGTCTTAGCAGGTAAAAAAATAATAATAATAACAAAACTGTCAGATGGACAAACTAAATATCATCACAAAACAGTCACAGTACCTTGCTCTTAACAGCTAACCAAACAATCTTTCCCTTCTGCCTTCAAACATGAACAGTTGTTAGCTCACACCATTCATTAGATCCTGCAAGTCTTTTAAACTAGAATCTATCATGTTTTCATGAGAATACATTAAGTGATTACTTCAGGGGCGCCTGGGTGGCTCAATCAGGTAGGGTCTGCCTTAGTCTCAGGTCATGATCCTGGGGTGCTGGGATCAAGTTCCACATGGGACCCTCTGCTCAGCGGGGAGTCTGCTTCTCCCTCTCCCTCTGCCTGCCTCTTCCCCTGCTTGTGCTTCCTATCTCTCTCTCTGTGTCAAATAAATAAATAAAATCTTTTTTAAAAAATGATTATTTTGGTTTGTCCTATACCAATCCTGCTCTCCCAAAATTCTTCAATAAGCTCTTTAAGCTAATTCAGAGTCATTACTCCTCACTGTCCCTTATCTTGTTATTACCAATTCCTACTAAAAAAGAACTTACTACTATGATTATCATATGTCAGAGATAAATATATTTCTAACCTGATGGGAACAAAAGTAATATGTTTCTGTTTTCACTTTTTAAATTAATTCATTAAGGCATCATACACATATATGCATATACACACTAGAGAAGTGCATTAATCATAAGTATACATCTCAATGAGTAATCAAAAGTGAATAGATCTGTGTAACCACCATTCATGTAAAGACATTACCACACCCTAGAAGTAACTTTCATGTTCCTTCCCGTCACTACCCACTTCCTCTTCCTAAAGACAATCAATTAGCTGACTTTAATACTATAGGTATTTTGCCCAGTTTTGAACTTGATAAAAATATAATCATAATGAATGGTTTCTTATATGCAAAATTATCTTTATGATTTTCACTGATAGTTTGTAACACTACAGCAGAGGTCCCCAAACTACAGCCCCCAAAAAAGGCCAAACAGGTTTTTGTAAATAGTTACACTGGACCACCTACACACCCATTTGCTTAATTTCACGTCTGGCTTCATTGCTACAACTCAGAGTAGTTGGCACAATGTATCACCTATAAAGACTAAAATATTTACTATGTAGCTCTTCACACAAAAAATTTCCTCATCCCTGCTCTATGGTATTCTATTGTATAATCATACCATAATTTTAAAAAATCCATTACACTGTTGGTAAGCATTCAATTCCTTTCCAGATTATAGCAATCACAAATAATGTTGCTATAAATATATTTTTATAAAACACTTCTCTTGCTGACAGAGATATACATTTTTTAAAGATTTTATATATTTTAGAGAGAGCAGGGGAGGGGGAAGGGAGAGGGAGAATTTCAGGCAGACTCTGGTGCTGATGTGGGACTTGATCTCATGACTCAGAGATCATGACCTGAGCTAAAGAGTTAGGATGTTCAACTGAGGTACCCAGGCACCCCAAAGAACACATTTTATTGAATGTTTACTAGAATTGGAATTGTTGAAAAGGGTGATATGCTTCAACTTTCACACAAAATGCCAAATAATGTTTTCACAGTGGTTTCACTGTTCCCACTAGCAGTATATATTGCTCTACATCCTCACCAACATTTAGTATTATCAGTTTATCAACTACGTAGTCATTCTAAAAAGGACCAAACTATGGATATACATAACAACCTGATGGACCTCAAGGGCATTATGATTAAAAAACATCAATCTCAGGGCGCCTGGGTGGCTCAGTTGAGAGTCTGCTTCAGCTCAGGTCATGATCCCAGGGTACTATGATGGAGTCCGGCATCAGGCTCCCTGATCGGCGGGGAGTCTGCTTCTCCCTCTGCCCCTCCTCCTGCTTGCACTCTCTCCTCTCTCTCTCAACATGGACAGGATTGGAGAAGATTATGCTGAGTGAAGTAAGTCAAGCAGAGAAAGTCAATTATTATATGGTTTCACTTATTTGTGGAGCATAAAGAATACACTGAGGACATTAGGAGAAGGAAAGAAAAAGTGAATTGGGGTAAATTGGTGGGGGAGATGAATCATGAGAGACTGTGGACTCTGAAAAACAAATTGAGGGTTTTGGAGCGGAGGGGTCAAGGGTTTGGTGAGCCTGGTGGTGGGTATTAAGGAGGGCATGTATTACATGGAGCACTGGATGTGATGCATAAACAATGAATCCTGGAACACTGAAAAAATAAAATAAAATTTAAAAATAAATAAAATCTTATAAAAAATACAACAATCTCAAAAGATCACATGCTCTATGATTCTATTTATAGAACATTAACAAAATGACAAAATTATAGGGATGGAGAACAGATTAGTGGTGACCAGAGGTTAGGAACAATGAAGGAGAGACCCATGAATATGAGTCTTACAGCTCAAGGGAGATCCATGTGGTGATAAAATAGTTCAGTGTCTTGACTGTGATGGTAATTACATACATCTACACATGTGATAAAGTGACATAAAACTAGACACAGATGAGGCACTTGGGTGGCTCAGTTAAGCATCTGCCTTAGGCTCAGGTCATGATCCTAGAGTCCTGGAATCAAGCTCCCTGCTTGGTAGAAGGCAGCCTGCTTCTCCTTCTCCCTGCTTGTGATATCTCTCATTCTCTCTCTTGAATAATAAAACCTTAAAAAAAAAATTATACACACACATTTGTGATAAGAAATGTCAATATCCTGGTTTTAATATTGTGCTTCAATTATGTAAGATATAAACTTTGGAGGGAACCAGGTGAAGCATACACTGGACCTCTCTGTACTATATTTCCAACATCCTGGAACTCAATATCTCAAAATAAAAATTCAAAACTTTAAATATATAGCCACTCTGGTAGATCTATGTGTAATCACATTATGGTTTTAATTTGCATCTTCCTGATTACTTAATACTGCTAAGAACATTTAATTTATTTTATTTGGATTATTCAATTCTATTACTCATTTTTTTAAAAGATTTTATTTATTTGAGAAAAATATATAGAGACAGCACAAATGGGGGTGGGCAGGGAGAAGGAGAAAAAAGCTCTCCACTGAGCAGGGAGCCCAGTTACCCAGATGCCCCCAATTCTATTACTCATTTTTCTGCAGATTTCTTTCTCTTACTGATTTATGAGACCTCTTTATAATTAAATGTTGAAAATTTCTTCCTCCACTCTGTGGAAGAAGGAATTTGCCTTCTCACTCTTTCATGGTGTCTTTTGGTGAAAAAAGTTTTTAATGTAGTGCATTTTATAAGTCATTTCCTTCATTCTGTAATTTCCTTCTTAAGAAATCTTTCCTCTTTTGGACTCCTCCTGTACTGTTGCTGGGAATGAAACTGGTGCAATTCTGGAAAACAGTATGGAGGTTCCTCAAAAAGTTAAACTTGCAACTACCCTATGATCCAGAAATTCCACTGGGTATTTACCCAAAGGATACAAAAATACAGATTTGAAGGCGTACATGCAACCAGATGTTTACAGCAGCATTATCAACAATAGCCAAACTATGGAAAAAGCCCAAACATTCATCAAGTGATGAATGCATAAAGAAAAGGTGGTAAATATACATACATTGGACTACTACTCAGCCATAAAAAAGAATGAAATCTTGCTATTTGCAATAAGATGGATGGAGCTGGAGTGTAGAATGCTAAGCGAAATAAGTCAGAGAAAGACAAATATCATATACTTTCACTCATATGCAGAATTTAAGAAACAAAACAGATGAACATAGGGGAAGGAACAAAAAAGGAGAAAAAAAAGGAAGAAGAAGAAGAGGGAAACAAACCACCAGAGACTCCTAATGATAGTGAACAAACTGACGTTTGAGGGAGGGAGGGAGGTGATTGGGGGTGGGCTGGATGAGTGATGTGTATTAAGGAAGGCACTTTGATGAGCACTGGGTGTTGTATATAAGTGATGAATCACTGAATTCTCCTGAAACCAATATTGCATTGCTTGTAACTAACTAGAATTTAAATAAAAATTTCTAAATAAGTTAAATTTTTTAAAAAGGAAATCTTTCCCCTTTCTACAAATGCTATACCTTCTCTTTATAATTTTTTATCTGATTATGAAATTAACATACTCTCTATTTAAAAGTTTGAGCAGCACAAGGGAATAAAAGCAAAAAGCAACACACACACACACACACACACACACACAGAGCTTTCCCGTCTCAAATATCATATAGTATCTCATCTTCTAGAATATTATTTTGCCTTTCACATTTAGAATTGATTCTTTGCATATGGTAGGAGATAAGGGTCAATGTGCACTTAAAAAAATGTGTATTCTGCAGATGTTGATGCAGTATTTCATCAAACAGTTTCTTAACTGGATTATTTGCATTTTCTATATCCTGATTTTTTTATCTTCATTCACCTTTCTTAATAAGAAAGTTGTTTCAAAGTCTCCCATTATGTTTATAAATTTGATTTTTTTGTACCTGCCAATTTTCATCTTATATATTTTGATGCCACATTATTATATGCATATATATGCATACACTTTTAGAAGTATATTTTCTGTGGCAACTAAACCTTTTATACTTATGAAGTGTCTCTTTTTATCTTGAATAATTCTTTTTGCTTTAAAAAATCCACTATCAATAGAGTTACATCAGCTTTGTTATGTTTATTGTCAATAATTTATTCAAATCTACAAACACGTTTATCCTTTACATTGTTCTTCATTCTTTTCTATATCTTCAAGCTTCCTTCTGGAATCATTTTGAAAATCTTTTGACTGTATCTCCTATGCCTAAAACAGTCCTTTTAATATTTTCTTTAAAGCAGATCTGCTGAAAACAAACTTTCTCAGTTTTCACATGGCTGAAATTATTTTACCTTCATTTTTAAACAAATTCATTGAGATATAACTCATATACCATAAAATTTGCCTATTTTAAGTATATGATTCAATGATTTATTTACTTTATTCCTGAACACTAATTCCCTTTCAGTACTGTGATTATATCATCCCACTGTCTCCTGGATTCCATTATTTCTGCTGAGAAGTTGGCTGTAAGGTTTATTTAAAAACAAAAACAAAAAACAAAAAACTGTATCTTTGGGGTCCCTGGGTGCCTCAGTTGGTTAAATGTCTGACTCTGGTTTCAGCTCAGGTCATGATCTCAGGGTCGTGGGATTAAGCCGTCAAGCTCTGCACTCAGTGCAAAATCTGCTTGAGATTATCTTCCTCTTCCCCTGCCCTTCTCACGCTTGTGCACACTCTCTCTCTCTCTCCCTCTCTCTAAAATAAATAAATTAATTAAAAAAAATTTTTAATGTAGCTTCTAAAGTAATCTGCTTTTTTCCTCTGGCTCTTATTGTTTTCAGCACTTTTACAATGATGGCTTTGACATGGTTTTCCTTGAATTTATACTTTGTGGAGTTCTTAGGACTTCTTAAATTACCCCTCAGCAGTTTTGGTAAAATGCCACCCATAGTCTCTACAAATATTACTTCTGCCTTGTTCTCTCCTCTCTCTTCTGATAATCCAAGTATATGTTAGACCTTTTGACTGGATATCCTATGCCTTATACTAATTTCTGTATTATCTACCTTTTTTGCTCCATGCTTCACTCTGGAGTCTTTCGACCTATCTTATAGTTTAGTAATTCTGCATTTAGCTACACTTATCTACTGTTAAGGCAACTTCCTGTGCTCAGTTACTGCACTTTTCATTTCTGGAATGTCCATTTGATTTTTTTTTTTTTTTAAGATTCCAGTTCTCTGCTGAAATTCTCCAACTTTCTTTTTTTTTGAAATCATATTAACAATAGCTAACTTAAAATGTTTGATAACTCTGTTATCTGCATCCCTATGGGTCTATTTCTTGTTTCTTTTTTATTTTTCCATCACATCACCTTGTCTTCTTATATGCCTGACTATTTTTTGAGAGGCAGACATTATTATTAAAAATTTGAGGCCTAGGACACTACTTTCCTCCAGAAAGGATTTGTTTCAGTTAAGTGGCTAGAGGCATCAGAATGTTAACTCAATAAAAGATTAAAATTATTAGAAACTGACTACTGAAAGCAGATCTTTTCCAGTTTACCCTACTTCCTAAAATGTAGCCCTTCAGAGTTCCCAAAGCCTGGAAGGTTTACTGGAGGTTCTCTTCCCTCTAGTTTTTGAATTCCAATTTTTGTCACCCTTGCCCCGTGATTTTTTTTTTTTTTAACTCTTTTCTGCCTCTCAGTTGATTTTTCTGGAACTGACAGATGCCTCTAAGGAAATGCAGACACTGATGCCTGTGTTATTTAGATTTCCTACTTTCAGATTTTGACCACACAATTCTTTACTATATTATTAGTTCTGCCTTCACAAAAGTTTTTTTTTTTTTTTTTAATCAACTTTCCTAGCTGTTCTCAGCAGGAAGACTCACGTGAATTAATCAATCTACCAAAACTAAATATACGCTCAAATCTAATTTTTTAATAAATGTATAACTTGTTTTGCTCTAAAAGGGGTCAAAGAGTCTTAATAATCGAATGTATAAGAAATACTTATAAACACATGAATTACATTTCAGTATGCGAGTAAAAAACAGGCATATATGAGGTACAAGAGTAGAAGAGAAGAGTGATTTATTTGGAATAGAGAACAATAAATGCTATGAAAGAATTATTTCCTGAGGGGATAATATTTGAACTAGATTTGCAATCTAAAGGATGAAAAGGAGTTTGGCAAGCAAACCATATTGAAAAGATACTGCAGGCAGAGGGAACAAAACATGCAATGTGGTAATGATGGAGTATAAAATTTAATTCTGAAAGCAGTGGCATAATGAAGATAGACATATATAAAAGAGCCAAATCATGAATTACTATTTGCCAAGGAATTTGCACTTTATTTTGGAGGGGTGAGTAAAGAAGCACCAATTAGAATTAAGAAAAATATATAAGTGGCTATACCTTAGAAATCTGAGGGGTTACATTCTTTTCCTTGGGATCATTTACTTTGAAAATAATGTAAGCCATCACTGCAAGCACATGGAGCAAGCTGGTTGAAAATGAAATGTTAACACAGAAGAAAGCACATCAAAGATAGGGAGCAGAGAGATGTAAAATCATACTCTTAAGTTTCAGATAAAGACTCACCTAAAAGCAACAACTGCTTCTTGGACTTCTGGTGATAAACTCCCTTACTTGCTGGGAAGAAAGGAGTAAAGGAGAAAGGAAGCGAGACTACTCTGACAAGAGGAAAGCTGCAAAGGGAATAAACTAGAGCCAAGAACCTAGTGTATAAACTACATGGAAAGATGATGCAGTCCAGAACTATTGCATGGCTGTAGGAATGGATAGGAAAGGATGGATAGAACTTAGTGACAAACTGCATGTTGGAAGTTAGAAGTTGATAAAGAGTCCTGAGGTACCCAACCTACATTTAAAAATACAGGAGACAAATTGGGGATAGGTTCCTCTAATTTCTTTAAATGGAGATAACACAAAATGAGATACCTTAGGAACAAGAGAGATAGCTGGAAAATCTGACTGGTTATATATTGCTAGATACCCACAGACATAGGAATGTCATTAGCCATACAGTTATGACAAAGACCTGGGAGCAGAGTCCCTTACTTGTGGAAAAGATAATACAAGATAACAAAGTAATAAGGGAGGAGATTAAGGACAGAAGCAGGGAAGACCATATTTAAAAAGCAAGCAAAAACTGTATACTTAAAAAAGAGAGGGGAAAGTAGACAGTCTTGTTGTGTCATAAAGTATGAAAAGTGCTAAACAAATAGGGGCATATCACTTGTATACAAGTCACCCTGAGAAAGCTCTAGCCTGACCATATTTGAGACATTCTGAACATCAAAATGAATAATTCAAGTGGCACCTGGGTGGCTCAGTTGGTTAACCATCCAACACTTTGTTTTGGCTCAGGTCATGATCTCAGAATCATGGGATCAAGCCCTACACAGGGCCCTGCACTCAGTGGGGAGTCTACTTGAGGTTCTCTTTCTCCCTCTTCCTCTACCCTCCCCCACATGCTCTAAAATAAATATATTTTTTTAAAAGAATAATGACAGGAATGAAAAGGAACCCATTCTAAAGTCCATACTGACCCTAAAAATAAATAATTTAATTAATTAATAATAAATAAAATGGAGCTCTTTTTTAACAGAAGAATGCAAAGTAATTAACATAAAGAGAAAAAATAAAAAAATTACCATCATATAATCACCATAGTAGTAATATATTCAGGAAAAATCATCAATAAAGGCTAAAACATTGAGTGGAGACTGCTGGGGAGCAATTTGCAATTTTGAATTGTCACTCCAGAGATAACTAATTAATTACAAAAGGGAAAAGGTACCTTTACAATGAATAAATCTGGTACACATCTTGATAACCAAATGACCAATTCTAGACCCGACATCATTATGTCTCCTGAGGTAATGTACTGAACAGTGCACAACATCACCCAAGTAATGTTCCTGCCAAAATATTTAACCTGAAATTAATCGTGTGGAAATGTCAGGCAAACCTAAACTAAGGGAAATTTTATACAATCACTAAACTGGATGCTTCAAAAATGTCCATGTCATAGAAAAAAAAAAAGGCTGAAGAATTCATCTAAATGAAAGAACATTAAAAAATATAATTCTAGGGGCAACTAGGTGGCTCAGTGGGTTAAACCTCTGCCTTCAGCTCAGGTCATGATCTCAGGGTCCTAGGATCGAGCCCCGCATTGTGTTCTCTGCTTAACAGGGAGCCTGCTCCGCTGCCTCCCCCCCACCGCCTGTCTCTCTGCCTACTTGTGATCTCTCTTTCTCTGTCAAATAAATAAATAAAATCTGTAAAAATATATATAATTCTAAAAGCAATGGTTGGTATCAAAAAAATAGTTGGTATCAAAAAATAAGTTTTGAAGGAATTATGATAATTGTGAGAAATCAAAACATGGACTGTATATTAGATAATAGCATTCTATCAATGCTAAACTTCCTTTGTTTGATAGTTACGGTTGCACAGGAGAATGCACTTGTTTTTAGGAGATACAGGATAAGAGATGTAATGATGAAGTGATGAAATGTCTACAACTAACTCTGAAATGGTTCAGGAAAAGGCATGTATTTTACATGTTATCTATAAAAGTATAATGAGAAAAAAAGCAAATGTGGTTAAGATGTTAACAACTGTTGAATCTAGGTGAAAGGTATACTGGTGTTCATTATATTATTCTTGAAACTTTTCTAAAGATTTAAACTCTCCGAAACAGGGACTTTGAATAAATGCAGATATGTATTACAGATAGAGAAACATGTCTGTAACATATATAAAAAACTAACACACTTTAATAATGTCTTTCCGAAGTATACATTTATCTACAATTCATATTGGCAAGAATAAGAAGGATTCTCTTCAGCCAAGTTTCTGGAAAGAACCCTTGGTACTGCAACTATATCACCTCCTACTTATATCAATATGAACTGCAGTCTGGGTGGTAGAAGTAGGTAAACAGTTAAGATTTTTTTTTTTTAAAAGAATGACCATGACCTTAGAAAAAGTAAGAAGCCCATAGAAGCAAAAATTAAAGTTGAGAATACGTCCCTTTGTGGTTCATGATCCCAGAAACCATTTATTTTCCTGGCTTCTTCAAGTGAAACTTTTATATAACTACACCTATTTTTTCTCCTAATAAGTACTAATGGGCATTCTTTTCTCTTTTGTTCCCCTCTTGTTTTTCTATACCTTAATAATTCAATAATTTTTCCAGTTTTAATTCTCTTCTACACTAAATACCTTAAAATCTATATCACTGGCTTTCTTACCATGTCCAGGATTTAGAGAGAGGATTAAAGACATTTTACATGAAGAGACACCATAACACCAATCAACATTTTCATATGTGATCCCAGTATTATTCCCTTTTAGTTTTTCCTTGTTAATGTTCCTATTTCTATCACACTAATACTGAACTGTTTCTTTCTCTCTCTTTCTTTCTTTCTTTCTTTTTTTAAGATTTTATATATTTGAGAGAGAGAGAGAGCGAGCACAAGAAGAGAGTGAGAGGGAGAAGCAGACTCTCTACCAAGCACAGAGCCTAATGTGGGGCTTGATTCCAGGACCCTAAAATCATGACCTGAGCCAAAGGCAGCTGCTTAAGTGACTGAGCCACCCATGTGCCCCTACGAACTATTTCTTTAAAACCTTTTCCCATAAAAATAATAATAATAATAATAAAATAAAAATAAAAATAAAACCTCTTCCCAGTTTGGCACTTTTCATTCTCACAAAGCCTAGAACATAATCAGTTGTTAATGAATGTTGAAAAAAAAAATATCCCTTTGGCTCAACATTTCATTTCACCTTTATTATGAATGAGTATGTTAACTCAATTTTTGCCCTCTCCAACTCTGAGCTAGGCTGTGTCAAATTAAACCATATTAATTCATATTTTGATCACATCACGTTATAAGAACTACAACTGCTCCTGATTCTAAATTCCCACATAACTTTCAAGATACTTCACAGTCTAACCCCATCACACCTACCCAAACAATGTTCAATTTCAGCAAAGTATCATTGTTAACATTTAACTTATAGAAATCTGATTTAGGGGCACCTGGGTGGCTTAGCTGATTAAGCATCTGACTCTTGGTTTCCATTCAGGTAATGACCTCACACTCTGTGTCAAGTCCATGCTTAGTGAGCAGTCTACCTGAGATTCTCTCACCCTCTCCATCTCCCCCCACCCCCTGCTCTCTGTCTCAAATAGACATTTAAAAAAATTTTGATTTATACTTGTGTAGCAGTAACAATAATGGTAGTTTTCCAGGAATGCAACTGCCATTCTATGCAATGAACAAATGTACTAACATAATCAAACCCTAAAATGCTAACTCACATAAGAAAAAAAAAAAAAACAACAAAAGGATGTATACATTTTAATAATGTTCTGATCCCTAGAAAGTAAAGTGTTCACAAGTATAGTTACACCCAGTCCTAAAGGACCTAATTTTATAATTAAGGGTTTTTTTAAGTTTCCATGCTACTGTGGAGTGCAAGGCACCACTTGAACTCATGGCCCTGAGATCAAGACATGAGCTAAGATCAAGAGTCAATTAACTGACTAAGCCACTCAAGCACCCAAAGGGCTTTAATGCTTTAAAAATAAAGTCGAGAACCATAAAGAAACAGCATTTGCATTATTTTAAAAATTAGTCTCTAAGAAGATGACCATGAACATAAAGAGCCACCAAGTTAGAATCCTCATAAATTTTCTCAAGTGCTTCAAAAAGCGAATCATTTTATCTAATCCTGCTATATTATTATATACATGATAAATTTACATAGCACATTATGATGTGGGGCTGTACTAAGCCATATACATAACTGAAGGGTGGTTTAAATACTTTGGCTATACTCAACTTACAACTTAAAAGGACTCTAGAATCAATTCCCAAATAATACTTAACTCTACTGTATTAGAGAATTTACATAGTTAGGTCTTCTTAGACCAATCAATACTGAGCAAACTTTCTTTGCTCAACAGACAATATAAAAAAATTGCAAGCTATGTTTTTCATGAATTCGATCATTATTAGGATATTAGTAAGTATATCTGATACCAGCCTAAGTGTCTTAGTGAAATTAACAACAAACTGATACAAAGTACCTATTTCTAGCATTGTCCAACTATCAGTCTAAGACTGTGATTTCTGAGAGGAGAAATTTACAAGGTGGATTCCACCATCATCTGAGCTCTCTTAATGGATACAATTTCCTAACCATGGCATAGGAAGCTTCAGCCCAAGGAAAGAATGGCTATCCTGCTGAGCTGAGAAGGTAGTACTTAGCATTCCAGGAAGCTGGAGCAATGCAATCTGTGAAAAGAACACTGAAGAAGAGGCAGCTATGACGGGTAAGGGGGCAGTAAGTTTGAGTAAGGTTCAGACCCCCTAATGGCTAAACATGGAGGACAAAACTCCCTGAGACATATCCAAAAGTAGCTGCTATGGGGTTGAGCTAAATAGATATACTAAAGGTTCACAGTGTTAGGAAATGACAAGCACTCAAATCCAGTTGAGAATGGAAACCCCTTGTTAACCACTCAGTAATACCCACGGCACCCAGGTGAGATACATTTAAAAAATTAGGCCTTGCTATAAAGTGCTAGGCCCCTAGCATAGTTTAACACAAAATTTGGCAATACATTGGGTAAGACAGAGTTTAGAGGTTAAGTTCTGTCAAGCTAAAGGCTTTCCACAAATCTGACCAAACAAAGATGAAATCAAGCCCATGCAATTCCAAGCTGGTCAGCCAACTGAACAAAAAAACCCAACATTCATCAACAGAAGATGACATAATCTATAACCTCTAAAGTAAAGTATTTACATGTTCCATAAAATATTTTTTTAGATTATTAGATGTGAAAAGAAAGGAATATATAACCCTCAGTCAAGAAAAAAAAAAGCAGCCAATAGGAACGACAGTTCCTTTTCTTTGAAAAAGAGAAAAAAAAAAACCAGACGGGGGAGGCGGGGGGGGGGGAACACTTTATATACAAGGGAACAACAATACAGATAAAGGTTCATTTCTCATGAGAAACAGTTTAAGGCCTTAACAGAGTATCTTCCAGATGGTGGAAATTCAAATTCAAATGTTGGACTTTAAGACAAGGACTTTAAAGCAAATATTACATATTTATGTCTGATGAACTGAAGGAAAAGATAGCCTTAATGAGTGAACAGGTAAGGAATCTCAGCAGGAAAAAAGTAAACTACAAAGAACAGAAACTCTAAAAATAAAAAGTTTGTATTGGGTGAGCTTAAAAATAGAGGGGAGATGGCAGACAAAAGATAGTGAAATTAAATACCAATTAGAAGATACAATCCAATCAGGTAAGAAAACAAGAACTTCAGGATTTTTGAAACTATGAAATGGTGTAACATACATATAATTGAAATCCCAAAATTTAAAAATGAATAAGAAAGAGTAGGAAGAAATAATAGCTGAAATTCTCTTCAGTTTTGAAGAAAACCTTCAAATTATTCGTCCAAGAATTTCAGTTAACCCTACGCTGAATGAATTCAAAGAAAACCAGTCAGAGACAGATCGTAGTAAAATTGCTGAAAAATCAGTGTTAAAGTGGAAATCCTGAAAGCAGCCACACAGCAGGGGAAAACACTTTATATACAAGGGAACAACAATACAGATAATGGTTCATTTCTCATGAGAAACAGTTTAAGGCCTTAACAGAGTGTCATCATTAAAATGCAAGACAACAACAAAAATAATCTTTCAATCCAGCTTCTGTATCTAGTAAAGATATTATCCAAAAATTAGTGTGAAATAAAGATATTAAAGGCATTATCAGGTAAACAAAAACTAGGATGATTTGTCAGCAGACCTGCACTACAAGAAATGCTAGAAAGTGCTCACAGGCTGAAAGGGAAATGATAGCAGATAGAAACATAACAGAGAAAGGAATTAAAAAGACTGATATAAAATACTATTATACTAAGTGAAATAAGTTAGAGAAATACAAATACCATATAATTTCACTTACATGTGGAATCTAAAAAAACAAAACAAATTAATAAACAAACCAAAAGCAGAATCAGACCTATAAATACAGAGAACAAAACTGATGGGTGCCACAGGGATAGGGGAATGGGCAAAATGGGTGAAGGGGTCTGAGAGATACAAGAATCTACAAGAATCCAGTTAAGGAGTGAATAATTCATGGGGATAAAAGATTTTGCACTATAGAGAATTTGTCTATGGTATTGTAATAGTGTTCTATGACAACTGACTGTAGCTACACTTGTGGTGAGAGCAAACTGTGAGGTATAGACATGGATCACTATGTTATACACCTGAAACTAATGTAACATTTTATGTCAACTATACTTGAATTTTAAAAATTTAGGTAATGTAAAAATAAATATATTTTAAAAATAAAAATAAATTTAGTACTGGTGGGAAAAAAAGACTTGTTTCCTTTTCACAATTTCTTTAAAAGACTACTGATACCTTTTGTTTTTTTAAGACAACTGATACTTTAAAGCATTAAAATATTATTATTTTAACATGGGACTTAGAATACATGTAAAAGAATATAACAACAATAGCACAAAGGTAATGGAATTATATTTTTGTAATTACATATTATATACTTACTTGTAAGCCTAAAAGTATTAAAATTAGTTGAGAAGTTAAAAGTATAAAGTGGTACAATAATGGCTCTAAATAAATTTTGAAGTTAAGAGTTAACCACTAACATAAAAACTATAAAGACAGAAGTAACATTCAAAAGAGGAAATGAAATATTATAAAATGTTTATCCCAAGAGGATCTAATACTTAAAGAACTCTAATACTTAAAAATTGTAAATCACATTTCTAAACAATCTATGAACAAGAGAAGAAATCACAATGAAAATTATAAAATATTTCAACTATATGATTAACAACACAGCAGATCGAAATTTGCCAGAAGTCAAACCAAAGCTTAGAGAAATTTGTAGCTTTAAATGACTATAAAAGGAAAAAGGTTTACTAGTGAATATGTTTCAACCTTAGGAAGCAAGAAAATAAGAGCAAATGAAATCCAAAGTAAACAAAAATAAATTACAGTAAAAATCAATGATACAGAAACAACACACTGAGAACATAAAAGAGTATTCTATCAAACAATTTTTGCTGTGGTTTTAACTATATCTTCCCAATTAATAATAAGGTTAAGCAATTTTTTCATTTGTTTATTTGTCATTTGGATTTCCTCTTTCCCAAAAAACACATCCTTGGCTTTTGGTGATTTTTAAAAAGGGCTTTCTTTGCCTATTGAGTCCTAAGAATTCTAACACACTCTGGATAATCATTTGGGACCATTTATATTCTAAAATATATTCTCTCAATTTGAAAATTATCTATTTTCCATAGTCTAGTCTTTAAAAAACATACTTTTTTTGGTTGTTATTTTTAAAAATTTGTTTTATTAAGGTATAATTTGTAGTTTCAGGTGTACAATATAGTAATTCATTATTCAAGGCTCATAATGATGTATACTCTTACTCTCCATTATTTCACCCATCCCTTTACCCACTTCCCTCTGACAACCACAAGTTTTTTCTCTGTATTTAAGTCTGTTTTTTAGGGGTTTTTAAATTCATTTATTTTGTTTCATATATGTATAAATGCCACATGTGAAAAGCATGTGGTATTTGTCTTTCTCTGACTGACTTACTGCACTTGGCATTGTACCTTCTAGGTCCATCCATGTGGTTGCAAATGGTAAGAGCTCTTCCATCCTTTTTTATGGCTGGGTAATATTCCTCTGTGTGTGTGTGTGTGTGTGTGTGTGTGTGTGTGTGTGTGTGTAATAAAATAAACATTTTATTTATATTTATTCATATATTTTATTATGATTAAATATAAAATATAAATGTATATTTACTTATATATGTTTTATTTTATATATACAGTGGAATAAAACACAAACACACACACATATATAAAACACTTGTTTATACATTAATCAATCAGTGCACACTTGGGCTGCTTTCATACCATGCCTATGGCAAATAATGCTGTAATATACATATGGGTGTATATATCTTTTTGAATTATTGTGTTTGTTTTCTTTTAGTAAATACCCAGTAGTGGAATTATTGGATCATATGGTAATTCTACTCAAAATTTTTTGAGGAACCTCCATATTATTTTCCACAGTGGCTGCACCAGCTTCCATTCCCACCAACAATGTACAAGGGTTCCTTTCTTTCTTCATCCTTGCCAACACTTGTTTTTTCTTGTTTTTTATTTTAGCCATTCTGAAAGACGTAAGGTGATCTCTCACTGTGGCTTTAATTTGCATTTCCTTGATGGTTAGGGAGGTTGGGCATCTTTCATGTGTCTGTTGGTCATATGTATGCCTATTCAAGACTTTTGCCTATCTTTGGATTATTTGTTTTTTGGTGTTGAATAGTGTACTTTTTCTATATATTTTTGAATACTAGTCCCTTATTGAATACATCATTCGCAAATATTTTCTCCCATTCAGTAGATTGCCTTGTTTTTTTTCATGGTTTCCTTGCTATGCAAAAACCTTTTATTTTGGTGTAGTCCCAATAGTTTAAATTTGCTTTTGTTTCCCTTGCCTGAAAAGACACATCTGAAAAGAGACTGCCATTGCTGATGTCAAAGATACTACTGCTTATGTTTTAGGAGTTTTATGGTTTCAGACTTACATTTAAGGTCCTTAATCCATTTTGAGTTTACTTTGGTATATTATGTAAAAAGTGGTCCATTTTTACTCTTTTACATGTAACTGTTCAGTTTTCCTAGCACCATCAGCTAAAGAGATTGTCTTTCCCTCATTATATATCCTTGCTTCCTTGGTTGTAGACTGACCATATGTGTGTGTGTTTATTGATAGGCCCTCTCTTCTGCTCTATTAATCTTTGTGCCAGTACCATATTGTTTTGATTACTATAATTTTGTTACATACCATAAAGTTTGAGATTGTGACACCTCCAGCTTTGTTCTTCTTTCTTAAGATGCTTTTCAATTTGGAGTCTTTGTGGTTCCATACATGTTTTAGGATTATTTGTTCTAGTTCTGTGGAAAATGTTGTTTTTATAAAAATTACATTTCTTTATTACAAACAGAGCTTCCCTATGACCCTGCAATTGTACTACTGGGTATTTACCCCAAAGATACAGATGTAGTGAAAAGAAGGGTCATCTGTACCCCAATGTTTATAGGAGCAATGGCCACAGTCGCCAAACTGTGGAAAGAACCAAGATGCCCTTCAACAGATGAATGGATAAGAAGATGTGGTCCATATACACTATGGAGTATTATGCCTCCATCAGAAAGGATGAATACCCAACTTTTGTAGCAACATGGATGGGACTGGAAGAGATTATGCTGAGTGAAATAAGTCAAGCAGAGACAGTCAATTATCATATGGTTTCACTTATTTGTGGAGCATAACAAATAGCATGGAGGACAAGGGGAGATTAAGAGGAGAAGGGAGTTGAGGTAAATTGGAAGGGGAGGTGAACCATGAGAGACTATGGACTCTGAAAAACAATCTGACGGGTTTGAAGCGGCAGGGGGTGGGAGATTGGGGAAACCAGATGGTGGGTATTAGAGAGGGCATGGATTGCATGGAGCACTGGGTGTGGTGCAAAAATAATGAATACTGTTATGTGGAAAATAAATTTTAAAAAAATTATATTTCTTTGCAGTAGTATATTTCATTTGTATTGTATGGACATTTTAGCAATATTGATTCTTCCAATCCATGAGCACAGTATACCTTTTCATGTTTCATCTTCAGTTCCTTTCATCAATGTTTAATAGTTTTAAGAGTATAGGTCTTTCACCTGCTAGGTTAAGTTTATTCTTATGTATTTATTCTTTTTGGTGCAATTCTAAGTGGGATTACAATTTCTTAATTTCTCTTAATTTCTCAATTACTTAATTTCTCTTTTTGATACTCATTATTAGTGTAAAGGAACTCAACAGATTTCTGTATATTAATTTTGTATTCTGTGACTTTACTGAATTAATTTTTCAGTAGTTTTCATCAGTCATTTCTGATAGTTTTTTGGTGGATTCTTCAGGGTTTTCTATATATAGTATCATGTTACCTGCCACTAATGAAAATTTTACTTCTTTACAAATTTGGAAGCCTTTTCTTTTTTCTGATTGCTATAGCTAGGACTTTCAGTACTAGCCTGAATAGAAATGGTGTTAGATCATCCTTGCCTTGTTCCTGACCTAGCTAAAAGTTAATTAATTTCATTCATCTTAAAGAACCACTCAGGAGTGGCTCATTAATCTTTTTTTTTTTTTTTTTTTTTAGTCTCTATTTATTTCTGCTCTGATCTTTATTACTTCTTTCCTTCTACTTCTTTTTCAAGCCCCTGCAGGTGTGAAGTCAGGTTGGTTGAGATTTTTTCCTTCCTGTGGTAGGCCTGTATGGATACAATCTTTCCTCTTAGAACACCTTTTACTAAGTAACCCAAAGTTTTTGGACCACTGTCCACTGTGTTTTCATTCTCATTTGTCTCCATGTATTTTTTTTATTTCCTCTTTGATTTCTTGGTTGACCCTTTCATTGTTTGGTAGCATGTTATTTAGCATCCATGTATTTGTGTTTTTCCTAAGGTTTTTTTTTTTTTTTTTTTTTTTTTTAAGATTTTATTTATTTGAAAGAGAGAAAGCCTGAGAGAGCACAAGCAGTAGGAAGGGCCAAAGGAGAGGGAGAAGCAAGCTCCCTGCTAAGCATGGAGCAGGACAACATGGGGCTCAATCAAATGACCCTGAGATCAGGACCAAGTGGAACACAGACACTTAACTGACAGAGCCACCCGGGTGCCTCTCAAGCTTTTTATTGTGATTAATCGATACCCAGTTTCATATTGCTGTGGTTAGAAAAGATGTTTTTAAATTTTTTAATTTTATTGAGAATTGTTTTTTTGGCCTAATGTCATCTATTCTGAAGAATGTCCCATGTGCACTTAAGAATGTGTATTCAGGGGCACCTGGGTGACTCAGTTGGTTAAGCAGCCAATTCCTGATTTTGGCTGAGGTCATGATATCAGGGTTATGGGACTGAGCCCCACATAAGGCTCCATGCTCAGCACAGAATGCTTGGGATTCTCTCTCCCTCTTCCCTTCCCCCCCCGCTCACTTGAGCAGTCATTCTCAATAGATAAAATCTCAGGGGAAAATGTGTATTTTGTTTTTTTGGATGAAACCTTATATCTAATAGGTCCATTTGGTCCACACGTCATTCAAAGCCACCATTTCCTTGATTTTCTATCTGAAAGACCTACCCACTGATGTAAATAGGGTTAATGCCCCCTACTATTGTGTTACTATCAGTTTCTTCCTTTATTTCCATTAATAGTTGGTTTATGTATTTAGGTACTTCCATGCTGGATGCATCAATATTTACAATCATTTTATCATCTGGTTGGATTGTTCCCGTCATTATGCAGTGTCCTTTTTCTCTTATTACAGTCTTTGTTTTTAAGGCTCTTTTGTCCAACAATATATATTGCTACTCCAGCTTTCTTTTCACTTTCATTTGCATAGTAAGTGTTTCAATATTCCTTCACTTTCACTCAGAACTTCTTTAGTTCAGTATGAAGTAAGTCTCAGAAGTCATGTATAGATAAGTCTTTTTAAAAACTAATCAGTTATCCTATATCTTCTGATTGGAGCATTTAGTCCATTTATATTTAAATAATTGGTAAGTACATACTTACTGCCATTTTACTACTTGTTTTATGGTTGTTTTGGTAGTTTTTCTGCATACCTTTCTTCTCTTGCTCTCATCCTTGTGGTCTGACAGCTTTCTTTAATGCTTCGCTTGGATTCTTTTATTTTTTGTGTATCTATTATAGGTTTTTGATTTGTGGTTACCTTAGGTTAATATATAACATCTTATGCATACTGCAGTTTATACTAAACTAATGGTTACTTAAGTTTCAACCCATTCTAAATGCATTAAAATATTATGTCATTTTTTACATCCTTTTATTTCATGCATCCCTTGACTGATTTTTGTAGAAATAACTGAATTTCCTGCTTTGTGCTTTAACCTCCATACTGGGTATACAGAAATAAAAATCAGTACACTAAAGGGATCAGTGGCAGATTAGAAGAGACAGAAGAATGAAACAGCAACCTGGAAGACAGGGTAATACAAAGCAACCAAGCTGACCAGGCAAAAGGAAAAACTATTAAAAATGAGAAGAGATTAAGGGAACTCAGTAACATCATCAAGTGTAATACTGTTTCCATTATCAGAATCCCAGAAAAAGAAGAAAGAAAAAGGGGTCAAAAAATTGATTTAACGAAGTAACAGCTGAAAACTTCCCTAATCTGGAAAAAGAAAGAGACATCTAGATCCAGAAAAGAGAGAGCTCAGCTCCCAACAAAATTAACCCAAGAAGGTTCACACCAAGACACTATAAGTAAAATGACATATAAGTAGCTTTAAAGAGAGAATTTTAAAAGGAGCAAGAGAAAAAAAAACAAAAACAGTTATATACAATGGAAACTCTGTAAGGCTATCAGCTGACTTTTCAGGAGAAACTTTGTAGACCAGTAGAGAGTGCACTGATATACTCAAAGTACTGAAAGGAAAAAACTCTGCAACCAAGAATACTTTACCCAGCAAGGTTATGATGCAGAATAAAAGCACAGAGAGAGTTTCCCAGACAAACAAAAGTTAAGGAGCTCATTATCACTAAACAAGCCTTATAAGAAACAATAAAGTGAATTCTTTGTGTGGAAAGAAAAGGCCATAATCAGGAGTAAGAAAATTATGATAGGAAAAAATTTCACAAGTAAATGCAAATACACAATAAAAATAATCATTTATGAAAAAAAATCATTTATGAATATACTTATTTTTAATAATATAAAATGCACCAATAACTTTGTATATTTATGGAAAAAAGACTTCCTTCACCTTCCCCCACAAGTAGTTGAGATATTTTCTTAGAAAAGGTTTACTGTTTTGTCTTTCACATTTAGGTTCTTAATCCACTTAAAAGTAATGTAAATGTAGTTTGAGGCAGGGTTCAGATTTTATTTTTTCCCCCATGAAAGTATCTTATTGACTCATTAATAAGTAGTGTATTCTTTCCCCATTGCTCTGCAATATAACCACCTGTGTTATATATCCTGTGTCTATATTTAAATATTACTGGTTTTCTATTCTCTCAAATTATCTATATGTGCATTACCAACATTTCATCATTTGAATTATTACAGCATTATTAAAAGTCTTAATATCTGGTAGGACAAGTTAACTCTGCACTTTTTCTTTAAGTGTCTTTTAGCCCTCCCTTTTTTAAAGAGATGGAGTGCGGGGAGGGGGGGGAGAGAAAAAGTAGAGGGGAGAAGGGAGAAGGATACAGGAAGAGAGAGAATCCCAAGAAGGCTCCACGCCCAACAGAGCTTGCCCAGTACAGAGCATGTGTGGCTCAATCCCATGACCCTCAAATCATGATCCCATCTAAAATCAAGAGTCAGACACCTAACCAACTGACCCACCTAGGGGTCCTGAAGGTCTCTTTAATACTTCTACATCTTTTTTTTTTTTAAGACTTTATTTATTTGATAGAGATCACACGTAGGCAGAGACACAGGCGGGGGGGGGGGGGAGGAGCAGGCTCCCTGCTGAGCAGAGAGCCCGACCCTTGGCTCCATCCCAGGACCCTGGGATCATGACCTGAACTGAAGACAGAGGCTTTAACCGAGCCATCCAGGTGCCCCAATACCTTTAATATTTGATACTTGCATATAAATTCTGGAATCAGTTCCTCCTAATAGGAAAGGAGTAAAGGAAAGAATGAGGGGAAAAACTTGAGGGACTGCGATGAATATATAAATCAAGATGCTGAGGACCATTTCTACTATATTAATTCTTGCAGTCTGTGAAGATAACATCTCTATTTAAATCTCTTAGTATTTTTTAATAAAATTTATAATGTTCTCCGCAAAAATCTTGCACATTTTTAGTTACAATTATCCTAGTTACTTCTTATTTCTTTAAAACTTTATTTATTCATTTGAGAGGGAGGAGAGCATAACCAGGGGGAGAGACAGAGGGAGAAGGAGAAGCAGACTCTGCTGAGCTGGGAGCCCAATGACACTGGGCCCAATCCCAGGAATTGAAGATCATGACCTGAGCTAAAGGCAGACACTCAACCATCTGAGCCACCCAAGCACCCCCGGCTTCTTACTTCTTGCTGCTATTATAAACAGTAGCTTTTTTTTTTAATTTTCATTTTTCTGATTGCTAGAAAAAAATGCAAAAAGACATTTATATATTGATCTTTATATCTAGGAATCTTGTTGCAGACTAATAATTCTAATAATTTATCTTTAAATTTCTAAGATTTCTTTTTTTTTTTTTTAATTTTTTATTTTTTATAAACATATATTTTTTATATACATATATTTTTATCCCCAGGTCTGTGAATCACCAGGTTTACACACTTCACAGCACTCACCAAATCACATACCCTCCCCAATGTCCATAATCCCACCCCCTTCTCCCCAACCCCCTCCCCCCGGCAACCCTCAGTTTGTTTTGTGAGATTAAGAGTCACTTATGGTTTGTCTCCCTCCCAATCCCATCTTGTTTCATTTATTCTTCTACCCACTTAAGCCTCCATGTTGCATCACCACTTCCTCATAACAGGGAGATCATATGATAGTTGTCTTTCTCTGCTTGACTTATTTCGCTAAGCATGATACGCTCTAGTTCCATCCACGTTGTTGCAAATGGCAAGATTTCATTTCTTTTGATGGCTGCATAGTATTCCATTGTGTATATATACCACATTTTCTTGATCCATTCATCTGTTGATGGACATCTAGGTTCTTTCCATAGTTTGGCTATTGTGGACATTGCTGCTATAAACATTCGGGTGCATGTGTCCCTTTGGATCACTACATTTGTATCTTTAGGGTAAATACCCAGTAGTGCAATTGCTGGGTCATAGGGCAGTTCTATTTTCAACATTTTGAGGAACCTCCATGCTGTTTTCCAGAGTGGCTGCACCAGCTTGCATTCCCACCAACAGTGTAGGAGGGTTCCCCTTTCTCCGCATCCTCGCCAGCATCTGTCATTTCCTGACTTGTTGATTTTAGCCATTCTGACTGGTGTGAGGTGATATCTCATTGTGGTTTTGATTTGTATTTCCCTGATGCCGAGTGATATGGAGCACTTTTTCATGTGTCTGTTCGCCATCTGGATGTCTTCTTTGCAGAAATGTCTGTTCATGTCTTCTGCCCATTTCTTGATTGGATTATTTGTTCTTTGGGTGTTGAGTTTGCTAAGTTCTTTATAGATTCTGGACACTAGTCCTTTATCTGATATGTCGTTTGCAAATATCTTCTCCCATTCTGTCAGTTGTCTTTTGATTTTGTTAACTGTTTCCTTTGCTGTGCAAAAGCTTTTGATCTTGATGAAATCCCAGTAGTTCATTTTTTCCCTTGCTTCCCTTGCCTTTTGCGTTGTTCCTAGGAAGATGTTGCTGCGGCAGAGGTCGAAGAGGTTGCTGCCCGTGTTCTCCTCAAGGATTTTGATGGATTCCTTTCGTACATTGAGGTCCTTCATCCATTTTGAGTCTATTTTTGTGTGTGGTGTAAGGAAATGGTCCAATTTCATTTTTCTGCATGTGGCTGTCCAATTTTCCCAGCACCATTTATTGAAGAGGCTGTCTTTTTTCCATTGGACATTCTTTCCTGCTTTGTCGAAGATTAGTTGACCATAGAGTTGAGGGTCTATTTCTGGGCTCTCTATTCTGTTCCATTGATCTATGTGTCTGTTTTTGTGCCAGTACCATGCTGTCTTGATGATGACAGCTTTGTAATAGAGCTTGAAGTCCGGAATTCTGATGCCACCAACGTTGGCTTTCTTTTTCAATATCCCTTTGGCTATCCGAGGTCTTTTCTGGTTCCATATAAATTTTAGAATTATTTGTTCCATTTCTTTGAAAAAGATGGATGGTACTTTGATAGGAATTGCATTAAATGTGTAGATTGCTTTAGGTAGCATAGACATTTTCACAATATTTATTCTTCCAATCCAGGAGCATGGAACATTTTTCCATTTCTTTGTGTCTTCCTCAATTTCTTTCATGAGTACTTTATAGTTTTCTGAGTATAGATTCTGTGTCTCTTTGGTTAGGTTTATTCCTAGGTATCTTATGGTTTTGGATGCAATTGTAAATGGGATTGACTCCTTAATATCTCTTTCTTCTGTCTTGCTGTTGGTGTAGAGAAATGCAACTGATTTCTGTGCATTGATTTTATATCCTGACACTTTACTGAATTCCTGTATAAGTTCTAGCAGTTTTGGAGTGGAGTCTTTTGGGTTTTCCACATATAGTATCATATCATCTGCGAAGAGTGATAATTTGACTTCTTCTTTGCCGATTTGGATGCCTTTAATTTCCTTTTGTTGTCTGATTGCTGAGGCTAGGACCTCTAGTACGATGTTGAATAGCAGTGGTGATAATGGACATCCCTGCCGTGTTCCTGACCTTAGCGGAAAAGCTTTCAGTTTTTCTCCATTGAGAATGATATTTGCGGTGGGTTTTTCATAGATGGCTTTGATGATATTGAGGTATGTGCCCTCTATCCCTACACTTTGAAGAGTTTTGATCAGGAAGGGATGTTGTACTTTGTCAAATGCTTTTTCAGCATCTATTGAGAGTATCATATGGTTCTTGTTCTTACTTTTATTGATGTGTTGTATCACATTGACTGATTTGCGGATGTTGAACCAACCTTGCAGCCCTGGAATAAATCCCACTTGGTCATGGTGAATAATCTTTTTAATGTACTGTTGAATCCGATTGGCTAGTATTTTGTTGAGTATTTTCGCATCTGTGTTCATCAAGGATATCGGTCTATAGCTCTCTTTTTTGGTGGGATCCTTGTCTGGTTTTGGGATCAAGGTGATGCTGGCCTCATAAAATGAGTTTGGAAGTTTTCCTTCCATTTCTATTTTTTGGAACAGTTTCAGGAGAATAGGAATTAGTTCTTCTTTAAATGTTTGGTAGAATTCCCCCGGGAAGCCGTCTGGCCCTGGGCTTTTGTTTGTTTGGAGATTTTTAATGACTGTTTCAATCTCCTTACTGGTTATGGGTCTGTTCAGGCTTTCTATTTCTTCATGGTTCAGTTGTGGTAGTTTATATGTTTCTAGGAATGCATCCATTTCTTCCAGATTGTCAAATTTATTGCCGTAGAGTTGCTCATAGTATGTTCTTATAATAGTTTGTATTTCCTTGGTGTTAGTTGTGATCTCTCCTCTTTCATTCATGATTTTATTTATTTGGGTCCTTTCTCTTTTCTTTTTGATAAGTCGGGCCAGGGGTTTATCAATTTTATTAATTCTTTCAAAGAACCAGCTCCTAGTTTCGTTGATTTGTTCTATTGTTTTTTTGGTTTCTATTTCATTGATTTCTGCTCTGATCTTTATGATTTCTCTTCTCCTGCTGGGCTTAGGGTTTCTTTCTTGTTCTTTCTCCAGCTCCTTTAGGTGTAGGGTTAGGTTGTGTACCTGAGACCTTTCTTGTTTCTTGAGAAAGGCTTGTACCGCTATATATTTTCCTCTCAGGACTGCCTTTGTTGTGTCCCACAGATTTTGAACCGTTGTATTTTCATTATCATTTGTTTCCATGATTTTTTTCAATTCTTCTTTAATTTCCCGGTTGACCCATTCATTCTTTAGAAGGATACTGTTTAGTCTCCATGTATTTGGGTTCTTTCCAAACTTCCTTTTGTGGTTGAGTTCTAGCTTTAGAGCATTGTGGTCTGAAAATATGCAGGGAATGATCCCAATCTTTTGATACCGGTTGAGTCCTGATTTAGGACCGAGGATGTGATCTATTCTGGAGAATGTTCCATGTGCACTAGAGAAGAATGTGTATTCTGTTGCTTTGGGATGAAATATTCTGAATATATCTGTGATGTCCATCTGGTCCAGTGTGTCATTTAAGGCCTTTATTTCCTTGCTGATCTTTTGCTTGGATGACCTGTCCATTTCAGTGAGGGGAGTGTTAAAGTCCCCTACTATTATTGTATTGTTGTTGATGTGTTTCTTTGATTTTGTTATTAATTGGTTTATATAGTTGGCTGCTCCCACGTTGGGGGCATAGATATTTAAAATTGTTAAATCTTCTTGTTGGACAGACCCTTTGAGTATGATATAGTGTCCTTCCTCCTCTCTTATTACAGTCTTTGGCTTAAAATCTAATTGATCTGATATAAGGATTGCCACTCCTGCTTTCTTCTGATGTCCATTAGCATGGTAAATTCTTTTCCACCCCCTCACTTTAAATCTGGAGGTGTCTTCGGGCTTAAAATGTGTTTCTTGGAGGCAACATATAGATGGGTTTTGTTTTTTTATCCATTCTGATACCCTGTGTCTTTTGACAGGGGCATTTAGCCCATTCACATTCAGGGTAACTATTGAGAGATATGAATTTAGTGACATTGTATTGCCTGTAAGGTGACTGTTACTGTATATGGTCTCTGTTCCTTTCTGATCTACCACTTGTAGGCTCTCTCTTTGCTTAGAGGACCCTTTCAATATTTCCTGTAGAGCTGGTTTGGTATTTGCAAATTCTTTCAGTTGTTGTTTGTCCTGGAAGCTTTTAATCTCTCCTTCTATTTTCAATGATAGCCTAGCTGGATAAAGTATTCTTGGCTGCATGTTTTTCTCGTTTAGTGCTCTGAAAATATCATGCCAGCTCTTTCTGGCCTGCCAGGTCTCTGTGGATAAGTCAGCTGCCAATCTAATATTTTTACCATTGTATGTTACAGACTTCTTTTCCCGGGCTGCTTTCAGGATTTTCTCTTTGTCATTGAGACTTGTAAATTTTACTATTAGGTGACGGGGTGTGGGCCTATTCTTATTGATTTTGAGGGGCATTCTCTGAACCTCCTGAATTTTGATGCTCGTTCCCTTTGCCATATTGGGGAAATTCTCCCCAATAATTCTCTCCAGTATACCTTCTGCTCCCCTCTCACTTTCTTCTTCTTCTGGAATCCCAATTATTCTAATGTTGTTTCGTCTTATGGTGTCACTTATTTCTCGAATTCTCCCCTCGTGGTCCAGTAGCTGTTTGTCCCTCTTTTGATCAGCTTCTTTATTCTCTGTCATTTGGTCTTCTATATCACTAATTCTTTCTTCTGCCTCATTTATCCTAGCAGTGAGAGCCTCCATTTTTGATTGCACCTCATTAATAGCTTTTTTGATTTCAACTTGGTTAGATTTTAGTTCTTTTATTTCTCCAGAAAGGGCTTTTATATCTCTCGAGAGGGTTTCTCTAATATCTTCCATGCCTTTTTCGAGCCCGGCTAGAACCTTGAGAATTGTCATTCTGAACTCTAGATCTGACATATTACCGATGTCTGTATTGATTAGGTCCCTAGCCTTCGGTACTGCCTCTTGTTCTTTTTTTTGTGTTGAATTTTTACGTCTTGTCATTTTGTCCAGATAAGAGTAAATGAAGGGGCAAGTAAAATACTAAAAGGGTGGCAACAACCCCAGGAAAATATGCTTTCAGAAAGTGGTTGTTTTTCTGTTTCCAGAATTGCTGTTCTTCTTCTCTTCGATCTGCCGATGGATTTTCAGGTGTTTGCAATCTTTAGATAAGCTATCTAGCTGATCTCCGGCTAGCTGAAGCAGTCTCAGCTTGCTACTTCTCCGCCATCTTCAAAACAGCAGCAAATTTCTAAGATTTCTAAAATAGCTATTAACTTCATCCTACTCTTTAAATGAATGCTTTAAATTTTTTACCATTATGTATAATGTTAAATGTAAGTTCCTGTACAGATAGATATTTTTATTTGGGTTATAGAAACTTACATCTATTTTTCAAATTCTTTTCCAAAATCATAAATAAATATAAACTTATCAAATGCTATTGCTACTACTATTAAGTTTATATTTTTCTCTTCTAACCTCTAAATGTTGCAAATTGGTATCCTAATGTTAAATTAGTTTGAATCTGAAACAAACTCAATTTATTAAACTTATATTCCATGAGTTCTAGAAAATTCTTAGCCCTGTATCTTCATATATTCCCTCAGCGCCCCCTTTCTCCCTCCTCTTTCTGGAACTAGTTAGATCTAGTTTCTGAATGTCTTTCATACTTGGTATCTCACTCTGTTTTACTGTGGGTAATTTTTGTTGACCTCTCTTCCTTGGATTAATTCCTTCCTTACTAATTCTCAGTTGAGTATCTCATTAGCTTTGTCTCACCTGCTATTAAATCCAACCATGAATTCTTAATTTTAAATGAACATTCACTTATAGGAATTCTATTCCTTTTTTCAAATCTGCTTTTTATTTTCCCCATCTCATATTTTGAACCTCATCATTTATTAATTGAACTACATAAAACATTTATTTTATATTCTATGGCTGCTATTCTGTGACTGGGTAATTCCAACATTCAAAGTATATGTAGGTTTCTTTTTGCTGTTATTTCAGCTGTAGAATGCACGTGGTATCTTATTTCCATGAATGTTTATTAATTTTTTTCTCTGAGCTACTTATTTTCTTCAGAAAATATTTTATGGAAATTATTTTGAGGCTTGGAATGAAGTCAGTCTGGGAAGCAAACTACAACTAATGGGCCAAAATATTTGGCAAAGTCAAAAATATTTACTATCCAGCCTGATACAGAAGAGTCTGCCATCCTCTGAAGTAAGTTCCTCCAAAGACAATGTAGGTTTGGTTATGCCAGCACCTATGACTATTAGCAGCTTGAATTACTTTCTATTGTTTGTTTTAACTTATGTCATTCTAATAAAATGTATTACAAATTTGAACTGCATATCCCTAAATGACTATCAGTACATAGTTATTTCTCAGAGCACTTTCTACCTGCCTCTATTCAGAACCAAGACCCAGGTATGCAATTTTTCTTACAGTTTCTTCTCTTCATGCCTCAAGTGAGTGGTGAGTTTATTTCTAGTTCACTGTCACACTTGAAGATATAGCCTTGTCTCCTATTTTACTTCCTCACTTGAGTAGATCCTATGGTTTATCACCTGTACCATGTTCATAAGGTTATGAATTTCAAAATGAAGTTCACCTTATTTTGTACATGCCTTCAGAGTGAACACCTGTTCTTGAACTCAGTTTCTTTCTCTAGATTCTCACATTTAATCTGTGAAATTGGTGAGCTATACCTTATTTTTTGTCATTTTTTTCAATAATTTTATCTAGGTTTTTACTTATTCTCCACAGAAGGATCACCTGGAATTTATCCTTACAAATAATCATATCCAGAATACTTGAATCAACCTCCTTCACTTGTATTCTGCTAAAACAGAGGTTTATATAAGGTGCTGTGGAAAAAGCAGGAAGTGGAGACCAGGAAAGGATGCTCAAAGAAGCTGATGTCCAATCAAGTTTGAAAAATGAATAGGAGTTTGTCTAACAAAGACGATGGGCAAGAGCATTTGAAGACTTTGAAGAAATACATGGAAAAGCCAGTGATGAGAAGAGTATCTTTGGGAAACAGTATTTTGGTGTGCAATAAGGGTGGAAAAGTGGAAAGAAAGAGGTATGGAAGAATTCATGAAACACGAGAGTACAAAGGAGGCTTACTGACTAATGTGAGGCAAGGGGGCTATACCCATGACAAAGTTCAGGGATCATAGAGCCAATTACCAAGATAGGAATCATAGAGCAATATGATACATAATATTTGTAATACATACAAAATATTAATGTAATACATACATAATATTGTAATACATACAAATATATTTTGTATATAAAACATACAAAATTATTTTGTTTGGGGAAGAAAAGGAGCTTGCAAGGGGCATGGTTTGAACTATGAAATAATAAATTCAGTTTGGGGCATGTTGATTATTTTGAAGTTCTCTAGGACAAATATGATGAAATGTCCCAGGTAACACCTAGATATACTGTACCTGCAATTTAGGATCAAAATCTAGTCTAGACATAAAAGAATTAGGATTAAAAAACAGTCATGAATGAAGCCATGAGTAGAAAGACTGTCTAAAGACAATAGGAAGAGTTTTAAGTCATAAGTCTAAGAATTGCTGGCATTTAAGGAACAAAGAAAAGCATGTAAATCAAATTGAAAAAAAAAAAAGTTTGTCTATAGAAGAAGGAGGAAAAGCAAAAGAATACTGTCTAATGGGAAAGCCAAATGCTCAAGATCAAGTAAGATCTAGATACTTTTATCCATCCGTTTTAGAAGTAAGTCAGTAACAATCTCAGTACTATCCTCTATTTTCCTCTGTCTGGTCTCTTTGGTCTAAAGCCTCTACAGTAAAACTTCCTCCAAAAGAAATAGCCTCTAGTCTCCCACTGCTCAGTAGGAATCTCTGATTTTTCTAAGAACTTTAGTCTCTCATTCTACAAAAATGACTTTTTGTCTTCATCACAACACTTTTCACAAGTCCCATAAGCTTGACCCAATTCACTGAGAAAGGTTAAATGATGAGAAGGAACTCACTCCCTCATATTTCCACCACCAAATTTACAAGCTCTCCCACACCCTTGTTTTACTTCTCTCCAGATAAATACAGGATCACTTTGAAGGCCACTACCTCTGTATAAACCCTTCTCAAGTAGAGGTGATTTTTCCCACAACTCCCCCTCTACTAAAGGTACTTTTTTTTTTTTGGTGAGGGTAGGGTACTATTGACATCTGAAGAGTAGAGGCCAGGGTTAGTGCTAACCATCCAGTGTTGCACAAGACAGTCCCCACAAAAGAACTATCTGATTCACAATGTCAATAGTTCTGAGGCTGACAAACCCTGCTCCACATACTCTGAATCCTTTCCAGTCTTTGAGAACATAGCCCCATTTTTCTGCTCCCTTCTGTATTTTCAATTCTCCCTTTCCACTCAATCATTCCCATAACTATGTAAATGTTCCGGTATTTTCCATTCTTTAAAAATATACTAGTACATACACACACATACCACACTCTCTCACTGGTTATGTTCCCTTAGGTACTATTTCTCCTATACCTTATACCAAAGTTCAATCAATACTCATATTATTCAATATAATAATACTCACATACATTTGAATGTATTATACTCATATTTCCACTAGTCATTTCTTCATTCAGACTTTTCCCCCAACTGTTCCACTTAGGTAATTCAGCAAGTTTCTTCTTTCCTGTTTATGAAGAGGCTCATAACCAAATTCAATGGTCAATTATGGTAGTTATCTATTGCATAGATTTTCTAGTCTAATTATCTCCATCTACCCACCCTCCTCCCAATGACACCATCATTATAAATTACTAGAAGATTGTATTTTCAGTAGTCAGTCATGTTCACTACCACATTCCCAGTTCCCAGCACCATCTGGCACACAGCAGGCACTCAAATATATGTTAATGATTGAATCCCTGGCAAAGAGTTAAATTTATTATACAGCTACCATAGTTGAAGTATATATGTCAAAATAAGACACTAACATATGCAAGGGATTATGGCTGGAATTTAAGTAATGGGGCAAAACCTGAAATCAGGTCTCCTGATTCACCTGTCTTCCAGCTGGAAGTCAATTCAAAACATTTTCCAAAACAAGATTTTATTTTTAAGTAATGCTCTACACCCAGCACGGGGCTTAAACTCACAACCTCGAGAGTGTCACATGCTCTACCAACAAAGTCAGCCAGGCACCCCTCAAAACTTTTTTCTTTAAAGATTTTATTTGAGAGAGAGACAGTGAGAGAAAGCATGAGAGGGGAGAAGGTCAGTGCCCGCGGAGCTGGGAGCCTCTTGCAGGACCCGATCCTGGGACTCTAGAATCATGACCCAAGCCAAAAGCAGTCATCCAACCAACTGAGCCACCCAGGTGCCCCCTCAAAACATTTTTAAAAAGAGAATGATTACACTTGATTTGGGGCCTCATGTTATGCATGAAAGGAAAGTAATCTGAGAGTCCTTCAGATTAAGGTATTAGGAGGAAAAAATAAGAATTTCACATTTTAGGGCACTTGGGTGGCTCAGTCAGCTTAGTCTGCCTTCAGCTCAGGCCATGTTCTCAGGGTCCTGGGATCGAGTCCCACACAGCTTCTTGCTGAGTAGGGAGCCTGCTTCTCCCTCCCCCTCTGCCTGCCACTCCCCCTGCTTATGATCTCTCACTCTCTCAAATAAATAAAATCTTTTAAAAAAAAGAATTTTGGGCGCCTGGGTGGCTCAGTGGGTTAAGCCGCTGCCTTCGGCTCAGGTCATGATCTCAGGGTCCTGGGATCGAGTCCCGCATCGGGCTCTCTGCTCAGCGGGAGCCTGCTTCTCTCTCTCTCTCTCTCTGCCTGCCTCTCTATCTACTTGTGATTTCTCTCTGTCAAATAAATAAATAAAATCTTTAAAAAAAAAAAATAAAATAAAATAAAAAAATTAAAAAAAGAATTTTACATTTTCAAATACACAAAAGGATTAATCATGGTAATGTCTAACATTGTGGCACCCAGGAAGAACTCCATAGACTATATTTTGATGTCACAATTTCTACGTAAAGCCTGAAACTTCTGCATTCTTTAAATTCCTGGTCTCCCCTGCATTGGTTATTATTAATTATTACTGGTCCCACATAACTATACAGCCTTTGTTCTTTCTAATACATGACTAGTCCTTACAGTTCCCAAGTCTTTACAACCCTGTGAGGCAGAGAACAATCCCCATCTGAAATACATAAAAGTTGGTTTTTGGTCCAAAACTGTACTCCGTGAACCTGCACAGAGGTTGATTCTTGGTCAGGAATAAGCCTCAGTTTTGCCAGAGAGGTTCTCAACTTGGTGTTCTTCTCTAGTGAGAAGAGGAACAGCTCAACTGATGATGAGGGGAAATTTAGATGACTCTCTTCTTGCCAAATCAATATGATGCCAGATGCCCATATGATGTCTGCCAGGTGATGATGTGGTAACTCCAGGTGTATCTGTACACCATTTCCAGCAATATACCAAAGACTTAACCACAGCTGAAGTTCCTCTCCCTACCTGCAACAAATACAAACCAGGGCCTACTTGCATTTGTAAGGGGAATGTGGTAAGAGACAGTGGAGTAGTGAGCAAAATCAAGAGTAGCCACTGGGCATCCACAATTCCAGATATTTTATGGGTCAAGGTAGAAGAGAGAGCCCCCACTCAGTATACTCTCTCAATGTCTCTGCAATGGTCTTGGTCATTCAGCAATTAGAAATGTTTTCTTATACAACACAAAGCCAGTAACTCCAAGACCACCTCTGGAAACTGACACTTCAGCCACCAGTGATAACTTCACATAATATTCCAGGAAGTACTAGACAAAGCTGGCATACTGTACAACAGCAAATGTTAGGAGCCTAAGGATGAGATAAGCAGACTGACTGATGTAATTCAGAAGCTTTCAATTTGAAGGTTCTTCTTGAAATGCTGGAAACAAAGGTAGGAGTATATTTAAGTTTCCACATAAGCAACTTGGACAGAGAGTACAATGATTGAGGAACTGGTTATAATGGTTTCTCTCCCTTGTTCTGCAGATTCAAACTAAAGATTTCTAATTAGGTGGGGGTGGTATCATAAGAGATAGTAGACTGGGCAATTCCTATCTGTATCTCTTCTATTAATAGTGCCTTCAACACTGTCCAAGTTTCCACCATAACCCCAACCAGACCACTGGATAAGAAGAATACTTAGATGCAAGAAAACAAAGACAGGCTCAACGTACCTTGAGTTTTAACTCAAGGACCCTGCAGCTCCAAGAAGTGAGTGAGTCAGCTCTGGCTTGCCTCTTGTCCTACACATTCCAATTCATGTTAGCCTCATTTTATGTATTGTTAGTAAATATGCCATACAGAAGAATGTATTAAATATACATGTGAAACTTATCCAGAAAACATTCTTAGAGCACATACAAAAACAACACTGTTAATACACTAGAATCCATACGTCCTAGTCCCTTTCCCCGCAAATCACCTACATTTTGACCTGAAATCTGGTCTATCATTCCTGGCTTTTCTTTATATGACCTTCTATGTATACATACCTTTCTGAAAGACACATGTTTGACTTGAACTGCCGCTGAGCTTTATGGAATCATACACTGTATACAACCTTTCTTAATTCTTACACTTAGCTATTTTCAAGATTCATTCATAAAGATGTTTATAGCTGTCAATAATTTTCATTACTATATAATTTATACCTTGTACACTATACCATACCATGTCCAGTCATTAGCTGATAGGTATTTTGGTTATTTCCAATCTGTGACTATAATGAACAATTCTGCTATACTGTTATGTACTATTCCTGATGAATACTTTTAAGTTCCTCTAGAGCAATGCTGTCCAATATAAACATTATGAAAACCACAAATAACTTTAAATTTTTCAGTAGCTACATTAAAAACATTTTTAAAACAGTGAAATTTTAATATTTAACCCATTACTTTATTGTGCAATAATTATAAAAATCATTGAGATATTTTATATCCTTCTTAACTAAGCCTTCAAAATCCAATATTGTACACTTAAAGCAAATCTCCTTTTGGACTAATCACATTGTGAAAACTCAGTAACCACAGGTGGTTAATATTGGATAATTGGTACAATGCAACTCAAGAGCATTTTTTTTTTTTAAGATTTTATTTATTTGACTGGAGGAGTCAAGATGGCGGAGAAGTAGCAAGCTGAGACTGCTTCAGCTAGATAGCTTATCTAAAGATTGCAAACACCTGAAAATCCATCGGCAGATCGAAGAGAAGAAGAACAGCAATTCTGGAAACAGAAAAACAACCACTTTCTGAAAGGTAGGACCGGCGGAGAAGTGAATCCAAAGCGACAGGAAGATAGACCCCGGGGGGAGGGGCCGGCTCCCGGCAAGCAGCGGAGCAAGCGTGCACAAAATCAGGACTTTTAAAAGTCTGTTCCGCTGAGGGACATCGCTCCAGAGGCTAAACCGGGGTGAAGCCCACGCGGGGTCAGCGTGGCCTCAGGTCCCGCAGGGTCACAGAAGGATCGGGGGTGTCTGAGTGTCACAGAGCTTGCGGGTATTGGAACAGGAAAGCCGGCTACAGAGACAGAGCCGACAGTAAGCTCACAGCTCCGTGTTACCTTGAACCGGTCGCAGGCTCGGTGAGCTCGGAGCGCGGCCGGAGGTCAGGCAGACGGGAGTAACTGGGCGCTGTTCTCTGAGGGCGCACTGAGGAGTGGGGCCCTGGGCTCTCGGCTCCTCCGGGCTGGAGACCAGGAGGCCGCCATTTGTATTCCCGTCCTCTGGAACTCTACGGAAAGCGCTCAGGGAACAAAAGCTCCTGAAAGCAAACCTGAGCGGATTACTCACCCCGGCCCCGGGTAAGGGCGGTGTAATTCCGCCTGGGGCAAAGACACTTGAGAATCACTACAACAGGCCCCTCCCCCAGAAGATCAACAAGAAATCCAGCCGAGACCAAGTTCACCTACCAAGGAGTGCGGTTTCAATACCAAGGAGAGCAGCAGAATTCCAGAGGAGGAGAAAGCCAAGCACGGAACTCATGGCTTTTTTCCTGTGATTTTTTTTAGTCTTGCAGTTAATTTAATTTTTTCTTTTTCTTTTTTTTTTTTTTTCTCGCCTTCGGGTAAAATTTTTTTTTAACTGTTACCTTTTTCTTTTTTAACGATTTTTTACTAGTTTAATATATATATTTTTTCTTTTTCAATTTTTCTTAGGTGTTTTCTTTTTTTAAAAATTCTTTTCTTTTCTTTTCTTTTTTTTTTTTTCTTTCTTCCTTTTTGAACCTCTTTTTATCCCCTTTATCCCCACTCACGATTTTGGATCTCTTCTAATTTGGTTAAAGCATATTTTCCTGGGGTTGTTGCCACCCTTTTAGTATTTTACTTGCCCCTTCATTTACTCTTATCTGGACAAAATGACAAGACGTAAAAATTCAACACAAAAAAAAGAACAAGAGGCAGTACCGAAGGCTAGGGACCTAATCAATACAGACATCGGTAATATGTCAGATCTAGAGTTCAGAATGACAATTCTCAAGGTTCTAGCCGGGCTCGAAAAAGGCATGGAAGATATTAGAGAAACCCTCTCAGGAGATATAAAAGCCCTTTCTGGAGAAATAAAAGAACTAAAATCTAACCAAGTTGAAATCAAAAAAGCTATTAATGAGGTGCAATCAAAAATGGAGGCTCTAACTGCTAGGATAAATGAGGCAGAGAAAGAATTAATGATATAGAAGACCAAATGACAGAGAATAAAGAAGCTGAGCAAAAGAGGGACAAACAGCTACTGGACCACAAGGGGAGAATTCGAGAGATAAGTGACACCATAAGACGAAACAACATTAGAATAATTGGGATTCCAGAAGAAGAAGAAAGTGAGAGGGGAGCAGAAGGTATACTGGAGAGAATTATTGGGGAGAATTTCCCCAATATGGCAAAGGGAACGAGCATCAAAATTCAGGAGGTTCAGAGAACGCCCCTCAAAATCAATAAGAATAGGCCCACACCCCGTCACCTAATAGTAAAATTTACAAGTCTCAATGACAAAGAGAAAATCCTGAAAGCAGCCCGGGAAAAGAAGTCTGTAACATACAATGGTAAAAATATTAGATTGGCAGCTGACTTATCCACAGAGACCTTGCAGGCCAGAAAGAGCTGGCATGATATTTTCAGAGCACTAAACGAGAAAAACATGCAGCCAAGAATACTATATCCAGCTAGGCTATCATTGAAAATAGAAGGAGAGATTAAAAGCTTCCAGGACAAACAACAACTGAAAGAATTTGCAAATACCAAACCAGCTCTACAAGAAATATTGAAAGGGGTCCTCTAAGCAAAGAGAGAGCCTACAAGTGGTAGATCAGAAAGGAACAGAGACCATATACAGTAACAGTCACCTTACAGGCAATACAATGGCACTAAATTCATATCTCTCAATAGTTACCCTGAATGTGAATGGGCTAAATGCCCCTGTCAAAAGACACAGGGTATCAGAATGGATAAAAAAACAAAACCCATCTATATGTTGCCTCCAAGAAACACATTTTAAGCCCGAAGACACCTCCAGATTTAAAGTGAGGGGGTGGAAAAGAATTTACCATGCTAATGGACATCAGAAGAAAGCAGGAGTGGCAATCCTTATATCAGATCAATTAGATTTTAAGCCAAAGACTATAATAAGAGATGAGGAAGGATACTATATCATACTCAAAGGGTCTGTCCAACAAGAAGATTTAACAATTTTAAATATCTATGCCCCCAATGTGGGAGCAGCCAACTATATAAACCAATTAATAACAAAATCAAAGAAACACATCAACAATAATACAATAATAGTAGGGGACTTTAACACTCCCCTCACTGAAATGGACAGGTCATCCAAGCAAAAGATCAGCAAGGAAATAAAGGCCTTAAACGACACACTGGACCAGATGGACATCACAGATATATTCAGAATATTTCATCCCAAAGCAACAGAATACACATTCTTCTCTAGTGCACATGGAACATTCTCCAGAATAGATCACATCCTCGGTCCTAAATCAGGACTCAACCGGTATCAAAAAATTGGGATCATTCCCTGCATATTTTCAGACCACAATGCTCTAAAGCTAGAACTCAACCACAAAAGGAAGTTTGGAAAGAACCCAAATACATGGAGACTAAACAGCATCCTTCTAAAGAATGAATGGGTCAACCGGGAAATTAAAGAAGAATTGAAAAAAATCATGGAAACAAATGATAATGAAAATACAACGGTTCAAAATCTGTGGGACACAACAAAGGCAGTCCTGAGAGGAAAATATATAGCGGTACAAGCCTTTCTCAAGAAACAAGAAAGGTCTCAGGTACACAACCTAACCCTACACCTAAAGGAGCTGGAGAAAGAACAAGAAAGAAACCCTAAGCCCAGCAGGAGAAGAGAAATCATAAAGATCAGAGCAGAAATCAATGAAATAGAAACCAAAAAAACAATAGAACAAATCAACGAAACTAGGAGCTGGTTCTTTGAAAGAATTAATAAAATTGATAAACCCCTGGCCCAACTTATCAAAAAGAAAAGAGAAAGGACCCAAATAAATAAAATCATGAATGAAAGAGGAGAGATCACAACTAACACCAAAGAAATACAAACTATTATAAGAACGTACTATGAGCAACTCTACGGCAATAAATTTGACAATCTGGAAGAAATGGATGCATTCCTAGAAACATATAAACTACCACAACTGAACCAGGAAGAAATAGAAAGCCTGAACAGACCCATAACCAGTAAGGAGATTGAAACAGTCATTAAAAATCTCCAAACAAACAAAAGCCCAGGGCCAGATGGCTTCCCGGGGGAATTCTACCAAACATTTAAAGAAGAACTAATTCCTATTCTCCTGAAACTGTTCCAAAAAATAGAAATGGAAGGAAAACTTCCAAACTCATTTTATGAGGCCAGCATCACCTTGATCCCAAAACCAGACAAGGATCCCACCAAAAAAGAGAGCTATAGACCGATATCCTTGATGAACACAGATGCGAAAATACTCAACAAAATACTAGCCAATAGGATTCAACAGTACATTAAAAAGATTATTCACCACGACCAAGTGGGATTTATTCCAGGGCTGCAAGGTTGGTTCAACATCCGCAAATCAGTCAATGTGATACAACACATCAATAAAAGAAAGAACAAGAACCATATGATACTCTCAATAGATGCTGAAAAAGCATTTGACAAAGTACAACATCCCTTCCTGTTCAAAACTCTTCAAAGTGTAGGGATAGAGGGCACATACCTCAATATCATCAAAGCCATCTATGAAAAACCCACCGCAAATATCATTCTCAATGGAGAAAAACTGAAAGCTTTTCCGCTAAGGTCAGGAACACGGCAGGGATGTCCATTATCACCACTGCTATTCAACATCGTACTAGAGGTCCTAGCCTCAGCAATCAGACAACAAAAGGAAATTAAAGGCATCCAAATTGGCAAAGAAGAAATCAAATTATCACTCTTCGCAGATGATATGATACTATACGTGGAAAACCCAAAAGACTCCACTCCAAAACTGCTAGAACTTATACAGGAATTCAGTAAAGTGTCAGGATATAAAATCAATGCACAGAAATCAGTTGCATTTCTCTACACCAACAGCAAGACAGAAGAAAGAGATATTAAGGAGTCAATCCCATTTACAATTGCATCCAAAACCATAAGATACCTAGGAATAAACCTAACCAAAGAGACACAGAATCTATACTCAGAAAACTATAAAGTACTCATGAAAGAAATTGAGGAAGACACAAAGAAATGGAAAAATGTTCCATGCTCCTGGATTGGAAGAATAAATATTGTGAAAATGTCTATGCTACCTAAAGCAATCTACACATTTAATGCAATTCCTATCAAAGTACCATCCACCTTTTTCAAAGAAATGGAACAAATAATGCTAAAATTTATATGGAACCAGAAAAGACCTCGAATAGCCAAAGGGATATTGAAAAAGAAAGCCAACATTGGTGGCATCACAATTCCGGACTTCAAGCTCTATTACAAAGCTGTCATCATCAAGACAGCATGGTACTGGCACAAAAACAGACACATAGATCAATGGAACAGAATAGAGAGCCCAGAAATAGACCCTCAAATCTATGGTCAACTAATCTTCGACAAAGCAGGAAAGAATGTCCAATGGAAAAAAGACAGCCTCTTCAATAAATGGTGCTGGGAAAATTGGACAGCCACATGCAGAAAAATGAAATTGGACCATTTCCTTACACCACACACAAAAATAGACTCAAAATGGATGAAGGACCTCAATGTACGAAAGGAATCCATCAAAATCCTTGAGGAGAACACGGGCAGCAACCTCTTCGACCTCTGCCGCAGCAACATCTTCCTAGGATCAACGCAAAAGGCAAGGGAAGCAAGGGAAAAAATGAACTACTGGGATTTCATCAAGATCAAAAGCTTTTGCACAGCAAAGGAAACAGTTAACAAAATCAAAAGACAACTGACAGAATGGGAGAAGATATTTGCAAACGACATATCAGATAAAGGACTAGTGTCCAGAATCTATAAAGAACTTAGCAAACTCAACACCCAAAGAACAAATAATCCAATCAAGAAATGGGCAGAGGACATGAACAGACATTTCTGCAAAGAAGACATCCAGATGGCGAACAGACACATGAAAAAGTGCTCCATATCACTCGGCATCAGGGAAATACAAATCAAAACCACAATGAGATATCACCTCACACCAGTCAGAATGGCTAAAATCAACAAGTCAGGAAATGACAGATGCTGGCGAGGATGCGGAGAAAGGGGAACCCTCCTACACTGTTGGTGGGAATGCAAGCTGGTGCAGCCACTCTGGAAAACAGCATGGAGGTTCCTCAAAATGTTGAAAATAGAACTGCCCTATGACCCAGCAATTGCACTATTGGGTATTTACCCTAAAGATACAAATGTAGTGATCCAAAGGGGCACATGCACCCGAATGTTTATAGCAGCAATGTCCACAATAGCCAAACTATGGAAAGAACCTAGATGTCCATCAACAGATGAATGGATCAAGAAGATGTGGTATATATACACAATGGAATACTATGCAGCCATCAAAAGAAATGAAATCTTGCCATTTGCAACAACATGGATGGAACTAGAGCGTATCATGCTTAGCGAAATAAGTCAAGCAGAGAAAGACAACTATCATATGATCTCCCTGATATGAGGAAGTGGTGATGCAACATGGAGGCTTAAGTGGGTAGAAGGAAGAATAAATGAAACAAGATGGGATTGGGAGGGAGACAAACCATAAGTGACTCTTAATCTCACAAAACAAACTGAGGGTTGCCGGGGGGAGGGGGTTTGGGAGAAGGGGGTGGGATTATGGACATTGGGGAGGGTATGTGATTTGGTGAGTGCTGTGAAGTGTGTAAACCTGGTGATTCACAGACCTGTACCCCTGGGGATAAAAATATATGTTTATAAAAAATAAAAAAAATTAAAATAGATCAAAAAAAAAAAAAAGATTTTATTTATTTACTTGACAGAGAGCATAAGCAGGGGGAATGGCAGGCAGAGGGAGAGAGAGGGAAAAGCAGCCTCCCCACTGAGCAAGAAGCCCAATGTGGGGCTTGATCACAGGGCCCTGGTATCATGACCCAAGCAGAAAGCAAATGTTTAATTGACTGAGCCACCCAGGCACCCCTCAGGAGCATAATCTTAAGTACAGATGGTGAGCATTAGTTCGGTTTTACATTTTTTATTTCCACATATGAATAAAGTTCTTGTTCCAAATACTCACAAACATTCGTCTGTTGTTTTAATTTTGCTCACGTGGGTTTCATGAAATATTTCCCTGACATTTTAATTTGCATCTTCTTGATTAATAATGTGGAACACTTTTTCATGATTTCAGTCATTTGGGCTTCATCTCCTGTGAAATGCTGGTTCATGTCTTATAATCAGTTTCTACTACATCTTTTATTGATTAGTACTCTACATTTTTAAAAAATTTTCCTGAAGAAATCTCTGTGCCCAATGTGGGGCCTGAAATCATGGCCCTGAGATCGAGAGCTGCATGCTCTATCAATTTGTCCTTTATGGTTGTGTATTTTGTGTCCACTTAAGAAACCTTTCCCCGCTGTGAGATCAGGAAGATCTTTTACTATTATCCCTTCACAGCTTTTTGCTTTTGCCTTTCACTGGAATAGATCTGAATGACACTAGAAGGCAGAAGTCTATATTTTCACTTTTTCCCCCACACAATTTTCCCAGAACTGCATATTAGAAATCAGATTTTCTCCTTGATTTGTAATCCTACCTGTCATTTACCAAGTGTGCATATATGCATGCAAATCTTTTGGGACCTCCTATTCCATTTCTATGGTCCGTATCTTTAATTTGCTAAAACAAATTGTCCTGCTTTTAGGAGTGTGAGGCGTTTATCGTCCTTTCCATTTTTATATAAATTTTAGAATCAGCTTATCAAATCCTTTGAAAAAAAATCTGTTGAAATACTTACTGGTATTTAGTTGACTTTTGAATTGATTTTGGGAAAACTACCCTCTTTACCATAATGGCTCTTTCAAACATGAACTTGACAGTTCTCTCGCTACTTATGTCTTTACTAACACCTTTAATTATTATAATAATCTCCTTAAAAGTCTGGCTAAAACTTTTACCTTTTCAAAGATCTACCTTCTAAAAGATCTAGCCCATGGGAGGCAGAAGGGTCCTTCAACCATATCCAGATCCCAATCCCTGTAACATGTGATTATGTTAAATAAATGCAAAAAGGAATTTGCACATGTAATTCAGATTTCTAATAAGTGACCTTAAAATTGGGAGCTTACTCTGGATTAAGCAAATAACTTTCTCCAACTAGATAAGAGATGTGGCAAAAAAAAAAAAAAAAAAAAAAAAAAAAATCTCAGACAAAAATCAGGGCTCCACCAGCTGCTACTAATTTGAAGGCTGATACTGCAATCTAACCTAGAATGCAGGTGGTCTAAAGGAGTCAAGAGGCTCTAGATAATCAAAAAGGAAATGAGGGACCTCAAGTCTACATGTAGCCACAAAGAACTAAATTCTGTAAGCAATCTGAATGAACTTGGAAGTGATTCTCACATAAAACCCACAGATAAGAGCTCAGGCAGGAACACCTGGATTTCAGTCTTGTACACCTGGAGTAGAGAAGCCAGCTGACTTCGCCTGTCATAATCACCTACAAAATTATATAATAAATTCATGTTAGTTCAAGCTGCCAAATATGTGATAATCTGTTATGGTAGTCATAGAAAATAAACAGATTCTTCATGACTGTTCTATACAATTAAATAAAATCTTAAAAATCACTAAAGATTTAAAAAAAACCTGGGATTATATCAAACTCAAAAGCTTTTTTTTGTTTTTTTTTTGAGAGAGAGAGAGAGCAAGCACACATTTTTGCACAAGAGTATGTGGGGGAGGGCAGAGGAAGAGGAAGAGAGAGAATCTTAAGCAGGCTCCATGGCCAGGAATGAGACCAACATAGGACTGGATCTCACAACCCTGAGATCATGACACAAGCCAAATCACGTTAGACACTTAACTGAGTCATCCAGGTCCCCACACTAAAAAGCTTTTATACAGCAAAGAAAACCATCAAAAAACAAAACAAAACAAAACAAAAGGGCAATCTACTAAAATGGGAGAAAATATTTGCAAATGACAAACCAGATAAAGGGTTAATATCCAAACTGTATCAAGAACTCCTACAACCCAACACCAAAAAACCCAAACAATATGATTTAAAAATTGGCAAAAGATCTAAATAGACATTTTTCCAAAGAAGATATTCAGAAGGCCAACAGACATATGAAAAGATGCTCAATGTCTCTAATCATCAGTGAAATGCCAAGCAAAATCACGATGAAATATCACCTCATGCCAGTGAGAATATCTAGTACAAAAAGACAAGAAATAATAAGTGTTAGCAAGGATGTGGAGAAATGGGAGCACTCGTACACTATTGTTAAAAATGTAAATTGGGGTAGCCACTGCGGAAAACAGTATAGAGCTTCCTGAAAAAATTAAAACTAAAAATACTAATATAATCCAATAATTCCACTTCTGGGTATTTACCCAAAGAAAAGGAAAACACTAATTTGGAAAGATATATATTTATTATAGTATCATTTACAGTAGACAAGATATGGCAGCAACTTAAGTGTCCATCAATAGATGCATGGATAAGTAGGACATAAGAGATATAGATATATATACAAACATACATATATATACACACACACATATGAGATGGGTTATTACTTCATAAAAAATAATGAAGTCTTTGCCATTTGCAATAACATTATACTAAGTGAAATAGGTGAGAGAAAGAAATATACCATGTGATTTCACTTACATGTGAAATCTAAAAAACAGAAATAGACTCATAAACATAACTAGTGATTGCCACAGGGGAGGGGATGAAGGGGATTAAGAGGAGCAAACTTCCAATTATAAATTACAGAAATGAAAAGTATAGCAAGGGAATATACTCAATATTGTAATAACATTGTATGGTGACAGATGGTAAATACACTTATTGTGGTAAACATTTCATAATGTGTATGATTGCCAAATCATACTATTTCTAACTAACCACTGTTATGTAAGAAAATCTCTGGATTTTCTTTTCTTTTTTTCTAAGATTTTATTTCTTAGAGAGCGAGCGAGAATTCACCATGAACAGGGAGAAGGGGCAGAGGGAGAAGCAGACCCTACTGAGCAGGGAGCCAGACCCTTGGCTTGATCCAGGAGCCTGGGACCATGATCTGAGCCTAAAACAGACCTTAACAAATGCAGCCACCCAGGTGCTCAGAGATTTTTAAAATCTCTGGATTTTAAAAAATTACCTAGAAAACTTTAAGCAATTACTATTTCTGATCACTCAACCATAAAATACTTTTGGATTTTCTACTACAATAATCAGAGTTTTTTTAATTTAATTTTATTTTTTCAGTGTGCCAAGATTGTTTACGCACCACACCTAGTGATCCATATAATAATCATTTTTATTTCTTCCTTCTAACCCTTATCCTTATTTTGGTTGTTTTTTCTTACTGGTCTAACAAAGACATCCAATATATTTGACAGATTTAACTGTGAGCATCTCTGTTTTACTCTGATTACAAGAGATTAGCTTCCACATTTCACCTTTCAGAATGTTTGTTTTGTAGGTTTTGCAAACTTTATGAGACTGAAGATATTTTATTCCTCTGTTGCAAGAATAGTTCATGGATGTATGTTGACTTTATCAAATGTATTTTTTGCATTTTTTAAGGTGATCACAATCTTTTAATCTATTCATGAGAAGTACTCTGACTGATTTCTCAACTTTACAAGTTGATTTACAATCAATCTGCACTACTGAAATGAAAATTTGGTTATCTTCTTTTTAAAAAATGAATTTGATTTGCTTAAAGTTTACTATATTTATACCTAGATAACCTGTAATGCTGGATTCTCATTCATATTCTCATGAATTTCTCATTAGTGTTCTCTTCAGGTTATCAGTATCAATGTTATGCTCTTCTCATAAGATACATGAAATATTTATTTTTCGCTTACTCATTCAACAAGTATCTGAGTACTTACTACTAGCTGATTTCACTGGAAATACTTGTGCATGACTAGAATTATTCCAATTTTAGAAAAACATGCTAATAAAGCCAAGTTTTCTCCAAGTTTGAAGATTTATAAGAAAGGTTTCTATCAACTTCCTTTTCCAACAAATTTTGGTTAAGTTACCTATTTTTCTAGAAATTTTTCCGTAACTAAGTGTTCAGATTATTGGTCAAAATTCCTTCTTAACTTTTTCCATAATCAGTAATTACATCCCCATTTTTACTGCAGTGAAAATAAGTACATTTTCCTCTTCTTTGTCTTCATTAATCTTAGTCTTTCCAAAGAATTAAGTGTTGGTAGGATTAATTCTCTTGTGTAAGATCTAATTATTATTTACTTTCACATACTTTTATGGGGATTTATTTTGTTCATTCTTTTTTAAACTTCTATCTTCTCGGAAGCTATAGCAGATTCTACTATTATTCAAAGCCTGCATCCCCTAGATTAAGAGATTTTGCATATCCACCTTTCATGCATTTTGAGAATATAACATTTCCAGCCCTGTAAATTTAGCCACATCATTTGCTTTAGCCAACTGAATGTAAGGAAATCACATAAAGAACATCTAAGCAGCAACTTTTAATACATTTATACACTTTAGCTCAGACTCTTGTTCATCCCCTATTATACGAATGAATAAGCAAGTGCTATATAACAGCTGCTCTTTCAGCATGAATCCCCTAAAATAATCTCCCCAAAATTCCCGATAGATTCTTCACTTATAATCATTACAAAAGAACTCTTTAGTACTAGTAGTGCTCTTTTCTTTTTTTCTTTTTTCTTTATTTATTTATTTATTTGACACAGCACGTGAGATCACAAGTAGGCAGAGAGAGAAGGGGGAAGCAGACTCCCCGCTGAGCAGAGAGCCCAATGCAGGACTTGATCCCAGGACCCCGAGATCATGACCTGAGCTGAAGGCAGAGGCTTAACCCACTGAACCACCCAAGCGTCCCAGTAGTGCTGTTTTCAAGTCTACTTTGTAAATATATTGTTATATCAATATGTAAAAAGGCTGTTTTTTAGTTATTTTTTTCTTCAGGAGGTAGGTGGATAATCTTTTATAATTTTTACTGTTAATTGGAATTTAAAAACCATAACATAAAACTCACCATCCAAACCATCTTTTAAGTGTACAGTTCGGTACTGCTAAGCATATTCACTGTTGTGCAACAGACAGTCCAACTTTTTTCATTTAGACAAACTAAAACTGTACACCAACTAACTCCCCATTTCTCCCTCTCTGGCAGCACCACCAATCTGCTTTGCTTCTATGAATTTGACCTCTTTAGTATCTTATTTATCAGTGGGATCCCACAGTGTGTCTTTGTGGTTTATTTCACTTAGTATGTCCTCAAAGACCATCCATATTGTATTATGTGACAGATTTCCTTCCTTTTTAAAAGCAGAATGTATATACCATATTTTGTTTATTCATTCACCTGAGGGACATTTCACTTGCTTTTTGGCTATTGTGAATAATACTGCTAAGAACATGACTGTGCAAATATCCTTTGTTTTTTAAGAGCAGCCATACTGTTTTCAATAGCAGTTATATCATTTTGTGTTCCTACAAACAACACATAAGGGTTCCAATTTCTCCACATCATCTACAACAACTGTTATTTTTTTGTTTTTACTTTTTATTTTGAAAGTAGCCTTCTAATGAGTGGGAAGTGATACTTACGATTTTGCTTTGCATTTCTCTAATGAACAGTGATGGTGAGCATATTTTCATGTGTTCGTTGGACATATGTAGATCATCTTTCGAGCAAAGTCTATTCAAGCCCTTTGTCCATTTTTTAAATGGAGTTCCTTATTGAGTTGTTGGATTTCTTAATGTATTCAAAAATATTAACCCTATCAAATGATATGCAAATATTTTCTTCTTTCCTGTAGGTGACTTTTTCATTCTGTTGTAAGTTAATATACATAAATTTTGGATTTTCACGAATCCCAAACTGTTTTTATTACCGTGCTTTTGGTGTCATAGCCAAGAAATCATTGCCAAATCAAATATGAAGCTTCACCCTGTATTTTCTTCTAGTTTTAGTCTTTAAATCTTTAAAATTTTTTTACATGTGATATTAAGGGAAGGATCCATTTTTATTCTTTTCCATGTGGCTAACCAGTTTCCCCAACACAATTTTTGAGATTGTCTTCTCATCTAGTGATCTTGGCACATGAATTAAAAATCATTTTTAATGATTTCAAATGATTTAGACATACTCTATATTCTACTTCATTGTTCTAGGCCTGTCTGAATGCTCATAACACAGAGTTTTGATTACTATAGTTTTATAATATGTTTTGAAATTAAGAAACTTGTATTTCCAACTGTATTATTTTTAGAAAAAAAAAAATTTTTTTTTTTTGGCTCTTCAGGGTCCTGTAAGATTCTGTATCAATTTTAGCACAAATTTGCTTAATTCTGCAATAGATGCCATTAGGATCTTTGGATTATACTGAATCTGTAGATCACTTTGGGTAGTACTGACTTAAAAAAAATTATGAAGATATAATTCACATATGTATATCTAATCCAGTGTATGATTCAACTGGTTTTTACTCTACATAATTTTGCAATCATCATCACAATCAGTATTAAGACATTTTCATCACTCCAAAAAAGAAACACAGTATCCATTAGCAATCACTCTTTACTTCCTCCCAAGGAAATTTCCACCCAACCTAATTAAGCCCCACCCTATACAATCACCAATCTAATTTCTGTCTTCTGGACATTTCATTCTAACAGAATCATACAGTATGTGATATTTAACCATAATGCTTTCAAAATGTTACAGCACGAAATCAGTGCTTTCTTTCTACTGCTAAGTAATAATTTTATATGCTTATACCACTTTTCATTTATCCATTCATCAGCTGATAATAATTTGGATTCTTCCCACTTTCATAATGTTGAATTTAACATTGGTGTACAGGTTTTTGTGTAGACATATGTTACTCTTCTTTTGTGCATATAGCTAGGAGTGGAATTCCTAGTTCATAAGACAAATCTATGTTTAACCTACTGAGAACTGCCACACTACTATCCAAAGCAGTTGGGACCATTTTACATTCTAACCAGTAGTAGTCTATAAGGATTTTAATTTCTCCCCATCATTACCAAAACTGTGAATATGTATCTTTTTTATTATAGTCATCCTACTAGGTAGGAGGTGGGATCTCATAGTGATTTTGATTCTTCATTCCTCTGGTAGCTAATGAGATCAACAAATTTTCCATGGACTTCTTAGCCAATTGTGTATCTTCTCTGGAAAAGAAGTCTATACAGATTCTGTGCTCATTTTCTATCTTCTTATCATTGAGTTAAGAGAGTTCTATATTACAAATACAAGTCCTTTATTAAAAACATGATCCACAATCATTTTCTCCTAATCTTGTTTTTCAGTGTTTTTATAGCACTTTTAGCTTCACAGCAAAATTATGTGAAAAGTACAGACTCCCCCCTATCAACATTCTGCACCAATTGTTTGTTGGTGATTACTAGATAGAATGATAAGAGTATGTTTAGTTTTTTAAGAAACAAACTGTCTCCCAAAATGGCTATACAATTTTGCATTCCCGACAAGAATGAGAGTGCCTATTGTTCCACATCCTCATCAGCATTTGATATTTCCAGGGTTGTGGATTTTGAACATTATAACGTGTGTGTTGTAGTACCTCATTGTTTAATTTGCATTTCTGAGTATATGTTTATTCACCAACTGTCTAACTTTCTTTGCTAAGGTGCCTGTTCGATCTTTGGCCCATTTTTTAATCAGGTTCTTTTCACATTAAGTTTTAAGATTTAATATTTTAGACAACAGTCCATTATGTGTCTTCTTTTTAAGATTTTAATAATTTGACATACAGTGAGAAGGGAATACAAGCAGGGGGAACAGGAGAGGGAAAAGCAGGTTTCCCACTGAGCAGGGACCCCAACGCTTAATCCCAGGACCCAAACGCTTAATCCCAGGACCCCAGGATCACAACTCGAGCCAAAGACAAATGCCTAATGACTGAGCCACCCAGGCACCCCAGTCCATTTTGTGTCTTTTGCAGGTATTTTCTTCCAGCGTGTGGTATGTCTTCTCATTGCGGGCAATGTTTCCAGAACAGAAGTTTTTCATTTTAAGGAAGTCTAACTTAGTTTCTTCCTTCATGGATCATGCTTTTGGAGTTGTATCTAAAAAGTTATCAACGAGGGGCATCTGGGTGGCTCCACTGGTTGAGGGTATGACTCTTGATTTCAGCTCAGCCTGTGATCTCAGAGTAGTGGGATTGAGCTCCACCTCAGGCTCAGCACAGGGTCGGCTTGGGATTTTTCTCTCTCCCTCTACTGTTCCTTTCCCAGCTCACATGTGCATGCACTCTCTCTCACTCAAAAATAAAATTTTATTTCTTTTAAAGATTTTATTTTTTTAAAACAATTTTTTTTTTAAGATTTTATTTATGAGACAAAGAGTGAGCAAGAGAGATAACATGAGTGGGAGGAGAAACAGAAGGAGAGGGAGAAGCAGACTCCAGGCTGAGCAGGAAGCCCAATGTGGGGCTAGATCCCGGTCTCCGGAATCGTGACCCGAGCCAAAGGCAGCCATTTAACTGATGAGCCACCCAGGTGCCCCTATTTTATTTATTGAGAAAAAGGGAGAGAGAGAAAGAGTACAAGCATGGGGCAGGGGCAGAGGAGAGGGAGAAGCAGGCTCCCCACTGAACATGGAGCCCACTGTGGAGCTCGATCCCACAGGACCTGAGCCAAAGGAAGATACTTAACCAATTGAGCCACTAAAATGCCCCAACATTAAATAAAATTTTTTTAAAAAGTCATCAACCAACCCAAGATCAAATACATTTTTCTCTATTTTCTAGAAGTTTCAGGTCTGATCCACTTGGACGTACTTTTTGTGAAAACATATAGGATCTGTGCCTAGAATCATTTTTTTGCCTGTGGGTGTCAAGTTGTTCCATCACCATTTGTTAAAAAGACTATATTTTCTCCCTTGTATTGCCTTTACTCCTTTGTCAGTTTACTGAATTACTGAAAGTATTTTTCTGGGTTCTCTATTGTATTCAATTGATCTATTTGTCTATTCTTTTACCACTAACACATTGTCTTGATCACTGTAGTTTTATAGTACTCTTGAAGTCAAGAAACCTCAGTTCTCTGATTATTCCCCTTCAATATTATGCTGGCAACCCTGGTGTTCTGACTCTCTGTATAAATTTTACAACCAGTTAGTTAATAACCACAAAATAAATTCCTGGAATCTTGAATAGGAGTTCATTCAATCTACAGATCAACTTGGGAAAAACTAATAATACTGTGTCTTCCTATTTCATTTAGTAATTCTTTAATTTCTTTCATAAGAGTTGTCATATTACTCATATAGATTTCCTACATACTTAATTAGCTATACACCTCATTATTTCACTTTGGGGAAGCAGTGTGCTAATGTAAATGCATTACTTTTTGTTTTTTAAATTTCCCTATCATTTTCTTCATGGTGCCCTCTAAAGGACAAGATTCAAAAATTTTTTAGGATATCCAATGTTTTTGTTGTTGTTCCTTGTGCTATTGGTGTCATATAAGAAACCACTGTCAAATACAAAGTCATGAAGATTTTATGTTTCCTTGCAATCCCTGCATAGTTTTTGTTCTTATATTTAATGTTTAATTCAAATGAGTTAATTTTTTTGTACACTGTGAGTTAGGGTGGCATTTAATATATTCTTTTGCATATGGATATCCACTAGTCTTGTCCCAAGACAACTTCTTAAGAAGACTATTCTTTCCCTATTGAATGACTGCTTTAGGCACTTTTGCCAGAAGTCAGTTGAACAAAGACAGATGTGTTTATTTCTTGACTTTCAAATCTCTTCCACTGACCTGTTTGTCTATGCTTTTCCTGTAGCAACACTGTTTTAACATAAGGACTGTACATGAATTCTTCAACTTTGTTCTTTTTCAAGATTGTTTTGGCTATCCTAGGTCCCTTGAATTTCAACATGAATTTTATATCATCTCATCAATTTCTGCAAAGAAGCCAGTTAGGATATTGATAAGGATTATGTTGAATCTACAAATTGATTTTGGTTGCTTACTACTTTATGGTGTATGCTCCCTTATCTTTTTGACATCCCATGTAAATAACATAACTGATTTTATTTACACAAAGTCTGATGATATTTATTATTTTTGCTATCTAAACATTTAGGTTGAAATCTACCACTTTAGGGGTGCCTGGGTGACTGTCAGTTAAGCGTCCGACTCGGTTTTAGCTCAGGTCATGATCTCAGAGTCATGAGATCAGGCCCCACATCAGGCTTCACACTCAGCGTGGAGTCTGCTTGAGATTCTCTCCCTTTGCCTTCTTTCTGGCCCTTCCCCCAGCTTGCTGCTCCCACATTCTCTCTCAGATAGGTAGATAGATAGATGGATAAATAAATAAATAAACAAACAAACAAACCTACCACTTTATCTTTGTGCTGGGAGCCCCTTTCTTATTCTACATTTTCCTTTCTTCCAGTTTCACAGTTATTTACTCTAATTTTATTTCTGAATAAGTATCCTTCACACTGCAACATGAAAACTTTAAAAACTAATCAGTATCTTTTACCTAGATACAAAAGTACCCTTAAATATTAATTGCTCTCACCAAGTTTGTGTTGTTATGTTTAATCCATAAGACACCATTTTATACACTTAATATTTAGATTTATTCACACCTCTCTCACTTTGCTCTGCAGTCCTTTCTATATACTTGGCATCAGAAATCATTTATTTCACCTTTGCAATTTCCTTTAATGAGGCTTTCCTAAGTTACAATTTCTCTCATTATATTTCATCCTTTTACACTTTTGCAAGGCATACAATTATAGGTTGACAGTTATTTTCCCTTTTTATAGTAATAGTTCCATTCCAGTGTCTGTTGCAGTCAACTGTTTACTGTTGGAAAGTCAGCTTTTCTCTCACCTACCTTTAAATGTAATCTGCCTTTTTTCCCTTGGCTGCTCTACTCTTATCTCTCTCCTCAATTCAGAAAAAGTCCCAGCTTTTATCTCTTAAAATAATGATTTGCCCCATTTTTCCCAACCTTTCCTTCTGAAATTCTTATTAAATGTCTATTTTAGGCCATTTTTATCACTCAGTATTCCACATTTCCTGCTTTTTTAAACTTTTCAGAAATGAAAAGCTTATAAATAAAATCCAGATGTTAATTCTACAACTTGATTTGAAATGTAATAAATAATAGCAAAGACTCTCCAGAACATCATTACATATACTTTCATAAAATACTCTCTTTGCCTCTCTGTGCTGATTTTTGAGTAATTTCTTGTAAACTCTTCCAATTTACTGATTGTCTAATTGTATCTGCTATTAATCCCCTTAATTGATTGTTAATTTTAACCTTAACTAATTTTACTTGCAAAAATGACTGTTGCTGTTTAGTCTTCTTCCCTGCACAAATTATTTCTTTAAACACAGTTAACAGTTACTCCACATTCTGTTTAGTAATTCCATTATCTAAACTATTTTAGGGTATGGTCTTGCTCATTCTCACATGTGGTAGCACATTTCCTTGTTTGATTATTAATTCTGTGAATTACTCACATTTCTTTTAAGAAAATTTGAGTAAATTATTCAAGGTGTAGATTAAAAGTGAATGTCCTCAAAAAAGAGCTATGTTGGCTTCTGCTAGGTTTCTGAGAAGTTAACAGGTCATGACCACTTTAAATTCATGACCAGTGCTTACATATCTAGATGCTAGCAATTTAAGTTGCATGATTATAAATTCCAAGCCATTTTTTTTTCTTCTTACTCTATTCAGCACAACTAGGGAAATTTCTTTGTAGTCCTCTAGAGCAGTAGGTAAGAAAGCAAGTTAAGTTCTCTTTCACTGTATTTCTTTTAGGCGCCAATTTAATAAACTTCCTAGAATCCCCAACTTTGCTGAGCTCTAGTTTTATCTTCTTCCCCTTTATTTTTGGGGGCTTTTGGAACACTGAATTCCTCAAATTCCAATGGTCTCCAGGGCAACATTGGGTTCAATACTCCACACTTCTTTTCATTCTATTCTGATAATAACTTACTTTGCCAATCTTCAGGATTTTAAGATGTTTTCTCATCTACTAAAAGGCCATTTGCGTTGTTTGCAACAGTAAGAACAAGGGAGAAACAGAAAGCCTATATACTAAGTCTAGTGCAGTTCAATATAACTTCTGGATCCAGCAAAAAATCCTTTTTTGCAAAGTCACAAAAGATCATTAAACTACCCTATCAATTTGGCATTCTTTTCATTTACACCTAACTCAATCTGTCCAGTTCCTCTTGAAGTTGGTTTTGGGCTTCTACAGCACCACTTCTTATTACAACTCCTAAATGATGATTCCTCAGGGCTCAGATCTGGGTCCTCTGCTACCAAGTTACCTAATTATCAATACCCATCTCCTAGACTATTTTAATAGCTTTCCAAGTGGATTTCTTCTGCCACTCTTGTACCTATCTAATCCATTCTCCACCATTATAACCAGAGTTATATTTTAAAAGTAAAAATTAGGGTGGCTCAGTTGGTTAAGCATCTGACTCTTGGTTTTGGCTCAAGTCATGATTTCAGCGTCATGAGATCGAGCCCCATGTCGGGCTCCACACTCAGTACTGAGTCTGCTGGAGATTCTCTTTCCCTCCCTCCCTCTGCTCCTTACCCTGCTTACTCTTCAAAATAACATCTTAAGAAATAAATAAATAAAAATAAAAATTAGATTTAGCCCTTTTGCTTATGTAAAACCTCCAAGGTACTTTATTTGAACTTTAGATAAATTCCAGACTATTTAACATCGCCCAGAAAACAATGTATGATTAGACTTCTGCCTATATACTGCCATAACCGTCCTCTTATATAATACTATAAACAAATGGACTTGTTTTTCAGTTCTTAAAATACACCAAATTCTTTCTTCCTCAGATCCTTGCCACTTATTGTTTCTTCTTCCTGGAATATGGTTTACCTGGTCTTTGCAGGGTTTAATTTTCCTCATATTTCAGATCACACTATAACTGTGACTTTCCTCACAAGCATTCATTCCCTGACAACCCAACCCAGTAGTGTCCTGTTCCTTTCCTTTAGCACATTTATTATAATTTGTGATTTGTGATTAAGTATTTATTGTGGGTTTATTTTAATGTCTGTCCTCCCAATTATTTGTAAGAACCAAACTGGCAGAGACCCTATTGTTATCTTCCCATTCCATGCCCAGGATTAATTAAAGCAAATAATCACCTACAAATACGTTTCTCAAGATGACCTGAAAGTTCATTATTTGGAACTCAAAAAATTTCCCCATAGAAGCAATATTATATAAAGTGGTTAACTTTTCTTTGGTTAGTTCATAATGTTTAATCCAGAATCATTTATCCATTTAACAAATATGAATTGAACACTACTATGTGCCAGGAACTGTTAAAGCAGTGGAGATACAGTAGTGTACAAAATTGGGCAAAAATTACTATCTTCATAGATATTATATCCATGTGATCAAAACAGAAAAGAAGTGCAATATACAGAATGGTAGATGGTGAAGAACAAAGGAGGGTAGAGAGACAGGAAATGGAAGGAGTGTAATTTTAACCTATTATTAATTAAATTTATTTGTAGCTCTTTCTGTTTCAAAAGAATTTAAGGTAGAGATTACTTATAGAACCTAAGAATCACAAACAAAGTAACAAAGCTTAGACAAGGAAAGATTTTAAACCTAGAAACTATAAAAACACACTTCCTTTTCACAGTAGGACAAAGAGAACTATTTAGGCTCTTAAGTCACAGATAAGCTACAATAACCTGATGCATGATCTCCAAAATGGCAATGGCTAGAGAAGGTAAGGGGTTGAATACCCTGATGGAAATACCAGAAAGAAAAAGAAATGAAGAGTCAAGAAGGAAAGTACACTTCTTGTTAATGATATGAACCTCCATGAACAGCTAGTCCCTTCTATTCAGTCACTAGCTGGCAGACTTTTCTTCCTACAACTATAAATATTTCTGACCAAGATCATTCTCCTATTTGGCATAGTATAGTTTTGCAACTTTTCCCTCATTATTCTATTCAAAAACAACATGTAACTTTTTTATGGCAGAAAAAGATCCCTTTAATCCCTATCTTTATCATTAAAATTCCTATCAAAGGAATGCAGATAGCCAGTAGATCACTCTGGTTCTCTCATATTTTACCTTAATAACTAGGATAGGTATCAGGATGTGGGGTGAAATTCAAGAAGATAGAAAACTGGAACAAGGTTTCAAAGAGCACCCCTAGTACCACAACAATGATTAGGTAAGGAAAGACAATCAGCCATTTTAATCTTCTATCCTTATCCACAACCAGTTCTACTACCATAAAGCATGCACCACAGAATGAGAGAACAATGGAATGGAGCAACAAAAGCCACCCTTCTCTAAAGCCCTACTCATTTAGCTGGGGTGATTATAGGCCAGGGTAAGGTATGAGCATACAAACTAAGCTTATCCATCACATCAGGTTTTTTTCTTCTTCTTAGAAAGAGCCTCCTTATTATTTTCACCGAAAAAAAGGGTTTTAGTAAATGAGTGCTAATATTTTGTAATTATTCATTGCATTGTCATTTTAATAAAATTACTTCTTAGGTTGTTAATATCAGACATTTTCTGGGAATTTTTCAAAATTAAATTTATTTATATCAAAATTTAATAAAAATAAAGCCTCATATTTAAGAAAATACAAGGAGCAACATATACTAAAAAAAGTATCAGCAGAAATGTTAGCCAGAAAATATTACCTTTATGGCTGTGTGTTTGTTTTCATCTTCCTCCATCCATAGATCCTGTTCATAGTAATATAAGCCATCATTAATTACTTTAGCAAGTTCAGATGTAATTTTTGCCCGCGACATGTGGTTGCCTGTTCGATCTCCTCCAGGATGTTTTCTCATGTAAGGTGGTGTCTGAGTTACAATCAAAATCTTGTTTAAATCCTGGTCATCAATTTCATAATCTGAATCATTATCAGACCAATCAGTAAATGTGTTTTTTCGCCCTTCCATTTGTTCTATCTCTTCATCAAATAAAAAATCAAGTTCTTCTTGCTCTTGTTCATCTGAAGGATACAGCTGATTTGATGCCTCTCCAGGTAGAGATGATGATTCCTGAAGGAAGAAAATGGTATTTCGTATACAAACTTTTGTATCATTTAAAAAATAAAAATCACAAAATAATGATACAAGTTAGTAATATGAAGCCTGTATGCTCAGCAACTAGTTAGCAAGCAAATTATAAAAGAAAATCAAGCTAGTATTATTCTGGCCCAATAAATAGATGAATTTGCTAAACACGAAGTTTAATGCTAAACAAAAACACAAAATTGAGTAAAAGGAGGGTTAAACACTCCTTTAGAGTAAGAATGGTGCCCAGCTCATCCATTATAGAATACCAACTCATTTTACAGATGAGGGGAAAAAAGGCTTAGAGATATGAAGTTAATTTGTCCAGAATTTCAGAATTCATCAAGACTAGAACAATCAAGGATTTTCTGACTTCCAAAACCAGTGATCTTCCTACCCTGTATCCTTGCAATATTAATGCCATTAGCTAGGTTTTGTAGCTAATCCCTCTTTTCATTCTTCACCCTCACTCACTATGGCCAAGTTTTCTTATTAAATTTACCCTAACATGCACTAAACTATTGAACTTTGCCCTCCCTGAAAAATAATTAAGAGTGCTTCCTATTGGGTGACATAACAAGAACAAAACTTTAGATCCTAGATCTTCTAAAATCTAACTTAGTCTAGATTTCCAAAACTCTCAACACAATGACTGTGTCAATGTCATTTTCCAATGTCAACCTTTGACCAATCCTTATCATTCAGCAAATGCTAACTCTCCTCTGCCTAGAATAAAAAAATCCCTCTCTCTCAGAATTCCTATTAATGTAGTATATATTTATTCAATCAATAATTAATCTGGGTCCTCACTGTGAGCCAGGCACTGTTCAAGGAAAGGATATACAATAATAATCACTCTGCCTGGACACAGCTAAAGTTCTACTAAATAGAAGGCATTCCATGATGTATTTACTAAAAAAAAGTAAATAAAAATAAGTTTTAACACACTGAATATATTTAAAAATGAAAACTATATACCTTATTATTCACATCTGCAAGTACATGAAAAAAGTCTGAGAATAAACACCAAACTGTTAATAATGGTAAAACCAGGAGAGAGTCTCTTACTTTTTACTTTATGTCAGTTATATTTAAATTTGTTTTAAACATAAAATTTTTTAATTTGTAAGGAAGAGAGAAGTGATTTGGGGTTGAAGAGGACTTGACTGAGCATACTTACTTGTAGTAATGATTTGCAGTAACGAAAAAAATTAATTCATGCCAATATAAAAGTATTATACTACCAGAGAATTGGAAATTGTTCTTTCTGGAAAGCAGAAAGCAAATGGGATTGCACTGATAATAAACAAGGCTAGAGGAAACAGAAACCTAGAACCTATATAAAGACTATCCACTGATTCCACTGGCATCCTAAAAAGTTTTGAGATGGTAAGCACAATGAGCAGGAATGGACTATGTGACAGCCATCAAAAGGGGTATTTGGAAACAAACTACCGGATACAGATAGAACAGTCAGTCCCACACTCTACCTGAGAATATGAAGCTATAAAATCTGTTCCCAACTTAAAGCCCAAGAATTGCTTTCTAAACAAAATGAAAGTATTGCCAAGAGAGGGCCCATGCCCATGGAGCTGGACAGAGGATGAACATATCCCAGTATTATTCTTATTCTAAACGTCTAACAAAAAAAAAAAAAAAAAAAAAAAAAAAAGCTGGGGGAAGAAAGAGAAGGTAATTTTGCCAAAGAATAAAGTATATTAAGAAACTCTACTTCCCAGATAAAAGTACTGATTTTATCAACTCTGAAGACCCAGAACTAGCATGACTATCCTCTGTCAAGGTCTAAAAATCTAGTAGGACCCTTACACTTAACCAAGAGTGTGCACAATCATACCTCACGTTCAGGAGAAAGTCTTTCTGGATGAGCAGATATACAAGGCCACAAAAGAAGTCCATACCAACTTATCAATAACTAATAAAAACCATCAACTAAAGATCACATTTAAGAAATAATCATCACCCTAAAAGAGAAGGACTTAAAAAAAAAAAAAAAAAACTGGTGGAAATAACAGAAACAGACTCTTTTTTAAATCCCCAATTCCAGAAAAACAGTAGCCAGATGATCAATTCAGAGGGCCCCAGAGGGCCCAACATTTGATAAAAAGGAATACCAGAAGTTGAAAAAAAAAGAGAAACATGAATTTTCCCAAAATAATAGACATGAATACACAGCACAGTAAATAAAAGCAGACCAACGCCAGGGTATTTCATCTGAAATTTCAATGGTGGGGATTAAGAAATAATCTTAAAACCTCAACAAAAACAAAATCACTTGATACAAAAAATCTAAAGGGACTAAATTTCATAAGGAAATAAACTCACCAAAATGACAGTGGAAAAAATGCTTTTAGATTTCTAAAGAAATTTATCTCTGAACAAGCCATACCCACTCTAAAATGTATATTTTTAAAAGATCATTTTTTTTTAAAGTATGTTGGTAATGCTGTCATTAAATAACCTACCGCAGGAGGTATCAATGAAATATCTAGGCCCCCAGAACCTACAGTCAGCTTTCCTCCAAGCCAGATCCTCACTCTGTAATATCAGAATACATTTCAGATCTTACTAATGGCACCAAGGTTCTTTGGCCATAAAACTGAAGGCCCTAGATTTTACACCATTCCTTTTCCACTATTAACTTCCATTACCAACTTGCTGGCCCTATACATCAGAATCTAGTACTTACCCTTCCAAAAATTTCTTTTTTTAAACCAACGCATAAAGATGCCATCAATTTTAACAGGAACCATTATTTTTATTTTTTTTTAAATTAGCAAAATTTTGCTTT